>NC_088202.1:147945452-148662072 GCF_037126465.1 Ornithodoros turicata | reverse complement strand
ACTGTCAATTATCATGAATTTGAGTGAATTCGGCACGCTCTTCATATTGGTGGGGTGAAAAAGTGACCTTCCCTTGGCAAATTTCCGAGTTCAGTTCGCAAATATTTACATAATTAAACTTGGGGTACATGACATTAACTTTACAAGGTGGCAAAAACCTAATAAGAACAAATGCCGTTGACCGCATGACTCTTGGTGGCGTAGTTTTTTTATTATAATTCAATGACACGTTTTCTGGGACACCCTGTAGATATGGCAGCTAAGAAAAGAAGGAACTACAAATTTTCCCGTCCATGTTAGTCCAAGTGCCATCTGATTTAATCCAGGTGTATGTCATCTGAAATAGTCCATGCACCATTCAGTTTAATCCAGGTGTACGTCATCTGAAATAGTCCATGCACCATTCAGTTTAATCCAGGTGCCATCTTATCTTTTCTCCGCCATTTTGAGGACGACGCTAGCGCCTCTGTAGGTAGTTGGAGAGGTAGTTGGTTGCCAGCGTTTTATTGCAGAGCGATCTGTCTGCCGACGTCACTGCTCGGCGGTGTCCATCTCCCTGGGCCGTCTTCGCAGGCATTTGCCTTTCATGGTCTAAGGATGCTTCCAAGTGCTTTTCAGCTTCTATCCTCACCTAGATTCCGTGATGATGCGAGTGTGATTTTCCAGCGTCCTTGTAACGGATCCTCGGAGTGCCAGATGTTCATCCGCTTCTCCGAAATAATCCCTTCAGAGGCACGGATATATTCGCGTAACAGGATCACGAGCATCATCGTCGTTATTTTAATTTCGCCGGCCTTCCAATTGCTCGCACCTGTTCGGAGCTCGTTCATCCGCTGTTAAGAGCAAACTTGATAGTGTGTTTTTTTAGAGTTTCTTTTATATTTCTTATAAGTTTTTCAATATATAAAGTGATAAAGTATTTTTAAGGTTACTTATTCTACAGGGTGCCCCAGAAAACGTGTCATTTGAATTATGATAAAAAAGCTACGCCACCTAGAATCATGCGGTCAACGGTATTTGTTCTTACTAGGTTTTTCCCATCCTCCTGATGTGCATGTCGTGTAACCTAAGTTTAATTATGTAAATTTTTGCGAAGGGAACTCGGAAATTTGCAACTAAAAGTCACTTTTTTACCTCACCAGCATGAAGAGCGTGCCGAATTTGCTCGAATTCACGATAATTGACAGTGATATTCAGGATCTGTCCTATTGGGAAAAATAGCCGAACATCATGCTTCTCTGGGCACTTGAGTATAACGCGCGAGGACTTTTTAAGCGCAATCCCTGTCAGTCCGACGAAAGGAGGTTGGAAACCCAGCCCACAGAGCGATAGTAGAAAAAATGACGGTTCCTGAAATTGGGAAAGGGAAGGTATGGTCCCAGCCGAAGCAGGACGCGATAAGCCATGCCTGTGTTATCTCTTTCTACCATGCCGGTGTGGGCTGGGTTTCCAACCTCCTCTCGTCGAACTGTTTTTTCTGTCGCTTTTTTTTTTCTTCTAATTCTTCGTGAACATTTTTGAGAGGGTATCTTCCTTCTTTGTGGTGGTCAAGAGCCCGGGAGCCACAGAACAGGTCATCGTGGGCCATATGCCGCCAACGGGTTTGAGACCACTGGACTACACAATGGGCTACATACAAGGGAAACATAAAAGGAACGTACTCTTTCATGGCGCGTTCGCACTTTTCAGGATTTTGACCTGGCAACCTTGTTCACCAACTCGCCCGATTTCTCACCCTCACGCGGGCTTAATTTGTTCAAAGCTTCCCCTTTGGTCCCCTACAGCTTTTACGGTGTCTATAACCTAACACGCGTACACTCTTAAAAATGAACTTTACCGCATAGCACGCTCCTAGCCAACCATAATCTCGAATGATATCGTTATCTGCCCTGATTTGTTGAAAACTGGAGGCGTACGCCTTTTTTGTGACACTTATGCTGTTCATAATTGTCACAAAGAAGGCGTACGCCTACCGTTTTCAACAAATCAGGGCAGATAACGATATCATTCGAGATTATGGTTGGCTAGGAGCGTGCTATGCGGTGAAGTTCATTTTTAAGAGTGTACTTGTGTTGTATGGATGTGTCTAAGGTAGGTGGTGGTGGTGGTGGTGATGGTCAAAGGGCTCGCCGTTGTCGGCCTCACAGAGGTGGGCAACGTCACGACTGACGGGGAATGTGCGTCCTGGGCCGACTTCTAAGGGAACTGTGCGTACATATGTCTGAAAGCGTCGGGCTTGGGCTAACCACAGTGCTCGACCCCGGGGCGACGGCTAGGAGGACTCTACTTCGTCAGCCTTTATTACGATCTCCTTCGCTATACACCCAGGAGCAAAAAATAAATGAAGACGTTTCCGTGGCTCTGTCCGGGCTGGGCTTAGCTCCCTTTTTCGGGATGCGTGGAACGACGTATATGTAGGGTTAAGTAACTTTTATTTTGCAGAAACAAACCCTCATATCATAATTATCGTACGATGGAGGCTTCTTCTTCAAGGGATTATCAGTTGTCTTCTTCTTGTTCATCAGTTGTCTTCTTTTTGTTCCTCTTTAGCGGCGCGAAGCGATTATGGCAGCATAATAATAATTCGGAACTTTACGTCGCGAGGCAACGGTGATTATGAGCGACGCCACAGTGGCCGTGTCTGTGGATTAATTTTGCCCACCTGAGAGTACTTTAATGTGCGCCCAAATCTCGACACACGGCACACCACATTTAACGCGGAAGACGGCGTGCCTGAGCACCTTGTACACTCTTAAAAATGAACTTCACCGCATAGCACGCTGCTAGCCAACCATCATCTCGAATGATATCGTTATCTGCCCTGATTTGTTGAAAACGGGAGGCGTACGCCTTTTCTGTGACACTTATGCTGTTCATAATTGTCACAAAAAGGCGTACGCCCCCCGTTTTCAACAAATCAAGGCAGATAACGATATCATTCGAGATGATGGTTGGCTAGGAGCGTGCTATGTGGTGAAGTTCATTTCTAAGAGTGTACCCTTCCAGCAAGTTGCCACCGGGCTTGATTGTGGCAGTAGAAAGGAGGCGGGTTAGTATTCGGTCCAAGTGAAACCGTCTGGAGAGCGTGCCGGAAAATCCAGCAAGGACCTGTCCAGTGTCTAGCGTTACTTTGGAACGAATTCGTCCACTGAACCACGCAACACAACACGAGGGAACTATTATAGAGGACCCGCGATTTTTAATTAATTTTGGGAGCTTTCTCGCCAGAAACATTCCCCACCACACGCAAAGGAGTTTCTTACTGCACGTGCACTAACCCCCAAAGACCCTATATTTCGTAGTGTAAATGATTGAAACGCGACGATAAAACCCGCGGTGAATTTCTCGAACCTCCTCTCCACCCCGAACAACCGGAAGACGAAGGAGAAAGATCACCTCAAAATCTCTACACCGCTAATTTACGTTCACTTCCCTTTCTCACCCAAAACGTAGCAGACGGCAGAAAGTCAAAGCAGACGACCCTCCTCCCGTCCGGTGATCGTCTGCTACCAGCTGTCATCCAATCACCTGCCCCGCGGAGATGCCTCATCATCTTTCGCGGCACGGCATCGGTGGCACGTGCTTCTGTTCCCTCCGTAAGGCGTAGCACCCTCCACTTTAGCGTAGCAGGTGCTTCCATACGGTCCTGCACAGTGCTGGATGTGTCGGCCAAGAGTAAACATGTCTCCGAGATGTACTGCCTACAACTACGCGGGTCATGACATGCAATGCGCCGTTGTTGTCCGAGACTGGCTCAGTGAGATATAAGGCTTATCATCGATCAGTGTATTCATCGTCGGATTGTGCTGTTCTACAACCATCTGTACCTTTATCATCCTCACGGTGGACATCTACGGGTTATCTGCGTCGTACAGCATCAGGAAGGTTGATTGATCAACTCAATGACAAGTTCATACCGCATATAGCAGCAAGAAAACATCGAACAGATAGTCCTACGTCAACTACGTTGTTCTACAATGGTGTCCTTTTTCAGCACGAACGTCAACGAAGGTACGGTGAAAGTTAACAAAATGAATTAATAAGCTCGTTAACCAGACCTTGGACGAGGTGATAAATGTTGGAGCGTTGCTTCTCAGACTGTTCCACAGGTACCATCTGGGCACGTCAAGCGAGTGAACTGATCATATCGTGGACCACGAGAGATTACATTCCATCGGTAACTGCTAAAGGCAGTGATATCTCCTTCGAGTAAAGGACACTCAAAAGGACGGTCTTGATTCCTGTAGAGATATATTTCAACGACGTGGTGTGTTCAGCGTCTTCTAGTCATAATCAAGCTGACAGTATCCATGGAGGCGTGTGTCTTATTACCTGCCGAGTTTAGTTTAGTGTTAAGTCCTGAACAGGATCAAGACAGTTGCGACGAATCACGGCATCCATACGACATGACGGTTCGCCTGTGGTCTAACCAGGTTATCCCCGTTGGGAAGACTTACAAGCCAGGGGATGGTTCTGTCAGGCTGGATAGGCTTCAAGTCTACGGTGTCCTCAAGGAGAATAATGTGAGTGTTCATTGTTAGCCGTTAATATTTTCGAAAATACTTATTGATTGAATGTTGCGATACTCAATTAGAAACGTGGGACCCCCCTGATGAAACGCGAACATCAGAGGACATAAACCCACGAACTTGGTCGAAGGAACACCCTTCCTTTAAAGGTCCATCGCAGAACTGTGCTCCTCGCCCCCGGAAAAATTCCTGGCGCCGCCCATGACGTTGACTCCGCAGATTTCAGAGTTCAATTTAAGAAATTAAATTTCTTTCGATCGATAATTTGATAAAATTGTTTTTTTATCATTTTGTGTGTGTGTGTATGGTTACAGATAGTACTGCAACTGTGGTTACTAGAGGCGTAGGCGGCTTCTGAAAATCTGAGCCGGACTCGAACCCACCACCTTTGATTCTTCAGCATGACTTGGGTCACCGGGCAGATGAGAGGCGCTAGGCCTATCAGAATAGGGCATATCCTTTTCGGAAGCCTCGATCACCAGCCGATGATTTACGATTTGCACGAATGATTTGCACGATGATTTGGATGATTTGCACGAATATGCAGGCAAAACCGAGAAGGCCAACAAATAAAACGGCCGAAAATGATCGATCCCTTACGTGGCTAACGCTCAAGGCATTTCATGCGTTGTGCGGAAACAACGTACTCGCTCACCGTGACCGAAGCAAAGCAAAGCAAAGTGCAATTACCAGCTCCCGTGGTATTAGGGTGATCGCCTCGACGTCAAGACTGGGATGTGACGCTGGTTTGAATCCCGGCACCGGCTGTTCTGTCTGATGCTTTCCTTGGGCATCGACGACATCGCCGACAATTAATTTAAGGCTGATTTAAAGTACGACGCAACGTTTCGTCAGTCGCCGCCGCGTTCCGCGCCACCCGTTACCGTTCGCCACACCACGCTACGCTTCGCCATCGCTACTTGATCATAATCCTACGGCACGATATCATTTGATGAATCCGCACCGCTTTATTTGTCAACGGCTCCCCGCCTTGAAGTCTTTGACAAACCTGTCCCGAACAGCCTTCCAACACCTCTTGCGTCTGAAGTTGATGAGACAACACCAGTGATGGCCAGTAGTTAACTACATGTAGTTAAACTACTAGTTAAACTACCTGATTGTAGTTAAAAAGTAGTTATCAACTACTTCCATAAATGTAGTGGCAACTACTAGTTAAACTACCTGATTGTAGTTAAAAAGTAGTTATCAACTACTTCCATAAATGTAGTGGCAACTACTAGTTAAACTACCTGATTGTAGTTAAAAAGTAGTTATCAACTACTTCCATAAATGTAGTGGCAACTACTAGTTAAACTACTATTTTAAGTAGTTAAGTACAGTAGTTAGGTTACTGAAGGCGCCAACTACTTCCGATTTTGCCACAAGCTTTACGGCACGATTGTGCTTCCGACTTTTACCTCAAGCTACTTGTTTCATGAGAACGGAGGTGCAGAGCAATTGTGTCTTGCATGTGTACTAAATCTTCACTCTTAATGCTTGTCTAGTGAAGCCTCATTTGATTTGCTGTCAAATGATTCTGTAACTTAGTTTATCGCGTAGGCACAGAAAGAATCCCGCCGCAAGCTTTGTATTTGACGATCGTAGCAATGGCTTGAGCCAAAGTTTATTATTGCTTGTGATTCATATTTAGGTGTCCAAGAACAATACAAGGGATTGGTGTTGGTGGACAACGTTAAGTAGTTATAGATGTAGTTAAACTACATTGCAGTAGTTAAAAAAGTAGTTTTAACTACTCCCCCGAAAAGTAGTTGAACTACTAGTTAAACTACTCAATCACAAAGTAGTTAGTAGTTATAGTTAAACGACTGTAGCAGTAGTTAGTGGCCATCACTGGACAACACATCGTTACTTCGGCAGCGACGAAGACAGTGACCGTATTTAGAACGCATCTGGATGCAGGGTCACAGTGTGCACGGCTCTGAAGTCCGCTTCTTCTTCCTCTTCTTTCTTTTTTCTTAAACTCTCTCATCCACTCGATGTGTTCCGTGTAGACTCTGATGATCATTTGCGGCTTCGAACGACAAGCGCAGTGCGTTGTAGTCGAAGCTATATACCGCCGGTCAACGCCAGAAGTACACACGTGCTCTATATACTGGGTGGTCGACGGCTGGCGTAGTCGCGCGCCTCGACTACGTGACGGGACTACCTGACGAACTACGCACCGCGACTACGTGACGAACTCTGGCGGGCTGCGTGGCAGCGACTGAAGGAACTTTGCGTCGGACTGTAAACCAGCCTTAATCGAGGCGGCGACGGTAACGGGTGTCGAAATGGAATACGAAATGTTTTATTCAACAAGCACCTTCAAGACCTGAGCGGCAACGACTTCCGTGCAATTTATTTCTTTTTACAAATATCTAAAAAAATTAAGCAGTGATGGCCACTAACTACTTCTACAGTAGTTTAACTATAACTACTAACCACTTCACGATGGAGTAGCTTAACTAGTAGTTTCACTACTTTACTACTGCAATGTATTTTAACTACATCTATAACTACTAAACGTTGTCCCTCAACACTAAACCCTTGTAGTGTTCTTGGACACCTATATTTAAAATATACTCTAGTAATATAATCTAAATATAATCCACTGCCTGTCTCTTGTATATTATGCGCTGATAAAAGAGCTTGTTGCGGAAATATTTTGAGTGAAAGCTTCCGCCGTAAAGGCACGTACAACATACGACGGACCATATACGAGATTTAGGTACACTCAGGCTCCTTCGTCACAGATCAATGTTCCACGCATAAATATTGTGGTGGGTGCGCCACTGTGAACCGTAAAATATTGTCGCTTAGCCACGATGATCGACCACGTAGCCATCCTATGCTGTTTCAATGCAAATTCGTGCAAATGAGGCTTCACTAGACAAGACAAGCGAAAATTTAGTACACTTGCACGGCACAATTGCTCTGCACCTCCGTTCTCATGAAACAAGTAGCTCAAGGTAAAAGTCGGAAGCACAATCGTGCCGTAAAGCTTGCAGCAAAATCTGAAGTATTTGGCGCCTGTAATAACCTAACTACTGTAGTTAACTACTCGAAACAGTAGTTTAACTAGTAGTTGCCACTAGTACATTTCAGCAAGTAGCTGATAACTACTTTTTAACTACAATCAGGTAGTTTAACCACGTGTACACAAAATCGTAAACACATAAAAAGAATTAACATCCCGCAAGTCATGAAAGTAAATTCTAGGCCCCAAGGCCTCGCGGACCTCTTTTATTTATTTATTTATTTATTACGATCGCAAGGAAGTCGTCAGTATCCACACGACTCTGGAGGTTCCTCTTACGAATTAAAACATTGGCCACCAAATACACCGCTGCCCGTTTCAAATAAAATGCGCGTATTGCAAATTTTACTTCTCAAAAATTTGTTATACTATTGCTAACGACGTGACACGTGACCAATGCTGTCGCTAACAGAACTTGCAGTGCAGACACTCAACTGAGTACCGTTTGCCCCGTTCAGATTCGGCATCGCTTCGGCTGCTACGATGAGATCCACGAGGTTGAAGGTCGGCTGGTCCGCCATTGCAACTGGGTGCGCTTCGTGCGTGCCACCAAACGAATGTCACCGAAAGTGAACATGGTGGCGTCCTGTTGCCACGACGACAGCGTCTGCTATAAGGTGGTGCAGACCATAGCTGCCAACAGCGAGATCGTCGCCTGCCTCAGCGACCAACCTTCCGTCACATCTACTCCGAAGGACAGCTGTCGAACAGCTTTGCTCAGGAGGACGTTGCAAGGTAAACCCTTTTATTCTTATAATTACGCGTGTTACAGTTACCGTGTAGTCACACGAGCGGTATATCCTCACGGAATATTCTAGCGGAAGAAAAAGCAAAAATACTGCTTACAGAGACGAAGTTCCGTTCCGTGTTTTGTGAGCATTCAATTCATACGGTGCGAAATATCGGGGGTGGCGTACTGCGCATTTAGCAGGCGACACTTAGCAGACGACACCGTCAGCGTGTTTTCCTGTCGTCTGCTACGGAATATCTTGTGGCTGTGTAGCAGGATATTCCCCACGGTTAGCAGTGTACGTGAAGACACGACGTTGAGCGCTCGCGTTCACGTGACAGCAGAAAGCTATGACGCTTTTCGCATCTTCCGCTTCTGGGGGAATGTCGCTCGGGTGAATACACGGTTAGACACACAAAGGGAGGAAATGCTCGAAAGCACCCATGACAGTGGAGAAAACATTGAATGGCGGCCAATGAACGAAGCAGTACTAGATTCGTCGACATAAAGGAGTACAGAGGACCATCCAACTGATGAAAGTGTGTGTGTCATTTTACCGAATAGCGCCAAAGGTTTTGATGTGTGCAATTTGTCCCCCCCCCCCCCCCCCAAAAAAAAAAGAACTCACCTAAACATGGCTCCGCGCGGAGGAGAACGTACGATGCCACGTCACCGATGACGTTACAGGGGGAACTCGTTCTGGTTCGCCGGTCAGTGGGTTCAGCGCCCTGTCCCTTTGCTGCCGTAAACCAGTTCTTCCAGTTCTCCCTGAGAATTGGGGATAGAAGGAGCGGCCGAATAATGACCGAGCCAGGAGCAGTGCGTTTTCAGAACCCCGAACAGTCGAGTAGCAGACAACATTTCTCTGAACCAATCAGCGAGCGTGACCCCTGTGACGTCCCAGGCAGATCACAGGCTGGTACTGCTCTCCCGCCGTTGCGCACGGTCGCTTTTTGCGGCGTACTTTAAATTCAATTTCAGCGCCAATTATGACTCTGTGGTGTGAATTACTTCTCACGATGCCTCTTACTGGCTGCTTAGCAGTTTTATAGGAGGAAAATGGGGAATTAAAACGACTTCTGCTCACGAGTCGGTGAACACTGTCCATTCTCGCGGGCTAAAATCAACTAAGTATGTGCTGCAGAATGAATATAATGGCATAGAGGTTTGAAGCTGTTGATGAAGTTGTTGGATACGAAAGGCGGTGATCCTTGCACTACATCTTCGGATGGCATTGCAAAGGCCGATGCAGACTTGCCATTTTTGGAAGCGCCATTCGTGTACACTGCTGAAGAATTTCTCTTCTACCAGAGCATAAAAATGGGCTCGAGGGACTTGGGGGGGACTTGCGCGCAAACGGATGACGTGTCGAGCCGTTTCTCTTTCGCGTATAGAACCTCAATCGGGAGTTCTCCAGCTTCAGCCATCCAGAATCTGCCGTGTGTCAGCCATTCTTGGAACTCCAAGGCAGCTACGAAGGCTACGAGCAAACAGTCTCCGAAGGGTATTTAATGATGTTGCGGAACATCATGTGCAGGACCCGAAGGCTGTAAAGCAGAGTGGTCCGCACAGAGGCTGTGTGAAGTGCAAGGAGGGAGTGTTGATCACAGCCCCATCTTCATCCAGAAAGATGTTGAATAGCGGGGAGTCATCGCCCCGCTTTGGCTTAAAAGCGTTTAATGTGGCGGGTCCAGCGTAGATCCGAGTCGATGACCACGCGAAAGAAGCGATGGAAACGTAAAGGCTCAAGCTCTTTGGTACCGACCCACAGAGGAGAATTTGCCATAGCCTAGCGTGTCAACGAGAGCCCGACGCACTTTTCGGGCGTAAGGTCCATCCCAATTTGCGTGAGGTACTCGTGGATGTTATTTTAAGCCAGTTGCAAGCTGCGCTGAGTAGCAGGTCGTGATTTTCCTACTGTCCAAAGGGCAACGTTATCTGCATCCACAGGGAACGCCACTTTTCTAGGAATTGGTAAAAGAGCCCAGAAAGCCATCTCAAAGATTTTCTCTTTCCGACGCATCATGAAAATATGTGTATACTTGACTTTACAACTAATACAAAAAATTGTCTGTATGAAGTATTTATCTTAGAAAAAAAAACGCACCCAAACATCGATGCACGCGTTCTCGCTCAACTCCTCGCACGTAGTGCAAGTGTGCAAAGTGACCGAAGCGCTTTCTTGTCGGACTCAGGACGCTTCCTTGACGAACATTATGCTTAGGGCTTTGGCCTTGCGATGTGCGGACAGCGACAGTTTGGTACGTAAGGAAGTCTCGGAGCCAGGTCAAGAGTCGACCGGATACACCAAAAATGCGGAAAACGGTATCGTAATAAACCCACTCGATGTCCAGGAAAAGTGATACCGTCGATAAGCACGAGCATGCCGGTGACCAGGAGCGGCTCGAGTGGCCAGGACTACGAGGCCTCACTGAAACAATATTCCGTAAAATCGAGCTTGTAAAGAGCCCTGTTTACAAAGGATTAGACCCCTTGAGAAAGATGGCGACTTTCATCACTGCAGTCACAGGTGCTGCATGGGGCATCCGCTCATCATGAACGGGGCCATTTTTATTGTCACGTGTGACGTATGTCATCTATGTCTCCCTATGCAGCAGAACATTTCCTCTCCCGAATAATGTCAAGTAAGGCAGCTAGAGTCACTAAATAAGCTTCCCTTCAGAGTATCGACACTGATGTCTCCAAGGGAGAGCAGGAGCGCCATCTTGTTTCCGCACCGCACCGGTATCCCCATTTCAGGATCAAAGACGGCTAACATAATGCTCCCAGTGGGATAGAGAAACGTGCATGATTAAACGAAAGGAACATTTCACCCGCGCACGATAGGTGGCATCGTGCGCTAACGTGCGCCAGCGCCGTATATAGAGAGAGTTTGGCCATCTTTTGATCTCTTGCCGCTTCACGGGCGGAGCCTGTTTTGACGTCATAGTCGGTGTTGCACCGCCCAAAAATCCTGAATCCAAGCGAAATCCGCCTATCAGCCAGCAGGTAGGCGCCATCTTGATGCAGTTCACCGGCTGGTCGACTTGTACTTTTGTCGCGCTCAATGTAATCTACCAGGGTCGCCGGCTTATCACCCACAAGCGCCTGTGAAATGGGGGCTTTGTTACCAAACTGAAAGAATTCAAGGACAGAGGGGTCTCGAAGGACGCGCTACGCTCGTGTCTTCCCCCTCGCATCGTGACTGACGCTTTGTATCAAAATGGCGTCGGCGACAGGTTGACGACTGAACAACAGTAGCAGGGAGGTCGTTCAGCATTGACGTCGCATGACGCGGTTCAAGTTAGGCTCCTCCTAATGGCCAAGCCCTCTATTTAAACGGCTCGGACGTGCGCAGTGCGCGTGGGTAGCTTGGCGCGGAAACAAGATGGCGCACGTTCGCTTTTGGAATTAAGTGTCGATACCCTGAAGCGTAGCTTATTTAGTGACTCTATCAGCAGCCACCCTGCACGATCTTCCAAGCAGGGGATGCAGCCGGTTCAATCGCTTCTTCGTTGTAATTGTTGTTCCTCTTCTCGTGTAGAATCGCCGTTAGACCTGTCGCAGAGCTTACTCTGCACATCTTCCAGCTCAGCGGAACCTTCCAGTGGAAGTACAGGAGAGACTTTGTCTTCGTCCTCGCTCGCTTCGTCTTCAACCGAACAGAATGAAAACCTACAGGTAAACACCTCTCTTGCCCGAACTTTCCTTGAAGGGGAATCTCTTTCTACATCAGTTATAAATGACGTCACAGTGCAATACTTTTACTACTTGAATGTCCTTTGATACTTAGCTTATCGTTTCATGAAACAGTCTATAAAATGTCACCATGCAAGGTATTTTAGCTGAACCATGTTTCGGCACTGCACAATTTAATTCTTTTAAAAAACGCTCTCAAAAACAAACCTTGGAGGCCCGATCTCCTGTGGTGACGTAATCACATCAGTGTGACGTAGCATTGGCGTATCGAGCAAACGCGCGTTTCTCACTGGGCGACTCGACCCTTACGGACACGTGGCACAGTGCTATACTTGCGCCATACTCTATGGGCCTGTTGCTCTGGGCCAGGTGGCGCGAGTGAGCAGCAACATCAGCGCCCCAAATCATGCAACACTCCCCAGTCCCCAGTTTAGCAGACGACGCGGCACTTTCAAGTACACGGTTTCGAGTTGTTCGCGCTTTTCAAGAAGCACCGCTTTTTCTGTTGATTTCCTACAGGTTTTGTAGCTTCCTTGGCACCATACCGTTTGACACACCATGCAAAACCCGCTGATGGAACTCCTTAGTGTTGCGATCCGCGGCCGTTTGGGCCCAAAATGGCGCTGTGCAACTTCACTGCAACAGCCCTATACGCCACTCGTTCATTGAGTTCGGCTCAGGAGGGGACGAGAGATTTCTAGACAGTTTCGAGATCCAAGACCTCGATCATTGCTTTCTGTCAGTTTCCTAACGTCGTAATGTCGTTCCTTGGAACGACGTTCCTTTGGATTTGCATCCATTGTCCTTGGATGTCGTTCCTTTGTACAGCATGACCAGCCAAGCTCTTGCCGAGCTTGGCCCAATCTCGGTATATCGCTTGGGAAGTGAGAAACTCGGGATGGTGTAGCGCTGCGCAAGTTCGACTTCCGAAGGACCAAATGAATGTCTCAATCCAAAAGCGACAAAAAAAACACGACGACGTTATCTTCATGGTGAGCTAATACTCCAAGCAAGTCCTCATAACAAGTTGTTCTTTGTGAGGCTCCGTAGGGGTTTGAGAGGGGTTTCTTGAGTCCAGAAACCCCTCCAGAGAGAGCGTTACAGAGTATAGGCCATTAAGTTGTGCCGCACACAGCAAATCGTAGAGGCAAGTGACGGTACGTCACACTGATTTGATTATGCCAGCGGTCTGACATCCAAGGTCATCAGCTGCCTTTCATTGTGTTTTCGAAATTCGACGACGCGATAACACAGGCGAAAATATTTTGCACATGATAGACGACTTCATGAACAGGTTTCGTTGCGATGGTGTCAAGTATTTATGAACACGTCTCCAGCACTTTGCCATCAAGTATTCAACTGGTAGTGCAACGAGAAAGTTGGAAAGTATCATTAAACTACGCATTTTTGAAAATAAAATAAAATTGTCTCGAAATAATAGAACTAGCGCGTCTTCTGTCTGCCCGTCCGTGTTTCTTCGCGTTTGTTATCACGTTACCAAAATGAACACACCTTATGCAGTCTACCAAAAATATGTGACAATTCACCAGGCGACGAATTTAATTTCTTCCCTGTATTTTCTTTCTTTCTTTTCTTTTTCTACATTCAAACTCAACTCTTAGTGCTAAACATTTTCTGCAAATTTCAAGGTACGATTAATTGTTCACATCTTGTTACCAGCAAATGGTGAAACCTGGAGCAGGGGCGAATTTAAGGTGTGTTCCCCATACAGCTGTGTTCCCTATGTAAAAGCCCTATCTCCTGGATGATGCTGTGCCGCAAAGCACGAAATTTCCTTAAGCCTCCCCCCCCCCCCCCACCCCATGACAGACCCTTAAGTC
Source organism: Ornithodoros turicata (assembly GCF_037126465.1). NCBI lineage: Eukaryota > Metazoa > Arthropoda > Arachnida > Ixodida > Argasidae > Ornithodoros > Ornithodoros turicata. The sequence continues at coordinate 148,648,236 of NC_088202.1, read as the reverse complement.
CGCCCCTGACCTGGAGTGATACAAACAAATTTGCAGTCAACCTAATGGGTACTTTAAAGTACTATAACAAGTACCTTGTACTTTACTTGAAGTATGATTGCAGTGTTGAGAAAGTTTGAGGTACCTTTGTCCATCACTGATATAGCATGCCTTTACTTGCAGCCTGCCAAAAAGGGTAAACGGGAAAAGTGTCTGCTCAAGTGCCAGTACTGCAGCAAGACCTTCGACAGACCCTCCTTGCTTCGACGTCATCTGAGGACGCACACTGGTCAGTGCCTATAACACAAATATTGCAAAACAGCTGCTGTAATTAAAGGTACCCTAAAGCAGACAGGTTATGTTAGTTTAGCAGCTTGTTGCTTGTAAACAGCACAACAAGTTATATAGTATTTTTGCGAAAGAGTGCGCGAGTGATGGAACAGCCGTTCGCAACCACTTCTAGTGTTGCATTTCTTATCGTGTGTACGGACCTCTTATCTAATCGCATCCACACTGACAGGCTATGGAAACAAGGTTCATGAGAGGCAGGTATACGGACGTAAGATATTTCTTTTCAATTATCTACGGAGATTACTGCATTGTGACAGCTCAGGACAACACGGATAACACTCCAATAGGCGGCACTCATATTTTATCGAAAGATTGGTATGGCGAGATTCTTAGGCGCACATGGAAGGATCTCATGTAAGTGGAACACTTACGATTAAATCGAAGCTTGCCGGTTAAGGAGGACTCACTTGTTGAGAATGTCTATGTGGAATTTTTGTTCGCAGGGTTCTCGTAAACCTCGGTAAATTTCTACACGGAACAGGCACAGGCATGTTCCTCTCTAGTTTACCTAGGGAATGACATATTTTTGAAGGCCTTGCGAGATCCACTGATTTTTGGTGAATTAAAGTTTGTCGAATTTTCAATACATGAGAGTCTATGGGAGATGCAACAAAATCGCTTCTCTCGGCACGCAGCCCGCGATTTTTTGGCCAAAATGATTTCATTCCCTACAGTAACAGTCCAGGAGTTGATTGGAATCGACAAATTAGACAAGCTCACTGCAGTTTTCCAGATCCCTGCGAATGAAAATAAATGCCTTTGTCGTTTGCTAGCATATTCTGCACGCTCGAAAGCGAAGCGAAGAAAACAATTTTGCGACAGCGCAGCCGACTCTCTCCAGAGGCGAACATTAACTAAATCGCACGAGTCCGCCTTAATGCATATTCTGTCAAAATATCCGTAACCTGTCGATTGATCCATTGCCTGTTGATGCGATAGATAGCAGCTATATCTAATGTCGTGTGTGTAAATGTATGCAGGTGAGCGGCCGCATGTTTGTGACGTGTGTGGCAAGGCGTTCAGTACTTCCAGTTCCCTCAACACACATCGCCGAATCCATTCGGGCGAAAAACCTCACCAGTGTCCCATTTGCGGCAAGAGGTTCACTGCGTCCTCGAACCTCTACTACCACAGGATGACGCATTCAAAGGTTCACTTGCTTATATCGAACTTTGTTATTTGTCATTTGTTTTGTTGTCTGCTTTGAACTTTGTTACTTGTTGTTGTTGTTGGCATTTGTTTGTTATCTGAAATTTGTTGTTTGTTGTCATGTTACCCATTTGCGGCGAGAGATTCACTGCATCCTCGAACCTCTACTACCACAGGATGACGTATTCCAAGGTTCACTTATATCGAACTTTGTTGTTATTTGTTGCCCGTTTATCCAGCCAGTTCGATACAGAAAAGAGAAGTGTTCCTTCGACTTCCCCATTGGACGTTTGCAACTTACGAGGGGTGTCCAATTCAAACCGGGACTTTTCATTTTTCGCAAAAGTAAAATGAACTTACAGACGAGAAATTAGTCTTCCTTTTCAACGTAATCTCCAGCTGCACTAATGCACTTGTCCCAGCGTTTCACGAGGGCTTCGATGCCAGCAGCGTAAAAACCCTTACCGGCGCGTAAGCAGCCATGATCGGACCGCATTCTTGACCTCGTCGTCGCAGCTGAAGTGGCGGCCCCCAAGGAACGCCGAAATGGAAATCGCTGGGGGCGAGGTCTGGACTGTAAGGGGGGTGTGGCAGCAGCTCCCAGCCAAGTTCCTGTAAGGTGCGCGTCGCGAGGTGCGCGGTATGCGGGCGTGCATTGTCCTGTAGGAGGAGGACTCCTTTGGTGATGAGGCCCGGCCGCTTTTGCTTCAGCGCCTTATGCACATCCCTGAGAACCTGACAGTAATATGCACTATTGATGGTATTGATGGTTGTACCACTGAGCAGAAAATCAGCATGACCAACGCCAGCCTTGTCCCAGAAAACCGTGGCCATGACCTTACCCGCATATAGGGATGCTTCGGAACTTCTTGGGAGCTGGCGACCCCGGATGCTTCCACTGTTTCGATGCGCGTTTAGACCACGACCTACTAGATTATAACGACCATGTCACAATCAGCAAACCCTATGAGGTGCCTGTCCGCACGATCCGCCAGGGGCGCAACTGACGCGCCCTGGCAGACTGGCGCACGATTGGACGATGGAAATTTGAATTCTGAACTCGCAGAAGCGTATGTACGACAACCGTAGCAGACGACAGCGATAGCTCCTATGAAAACGCGTAGAATGATGATAATAATCAACCTCAGAATTAAACATCTGTGGAAGTTCACAGCTTGTACAGAAATACTAAGGTAAGCTGAAGTACAAAGTATTGTAGAAGTTGAGGAAGCAATAACAAGGACGATCAGAAGCGCCACCGCTGCCTTCCAAAAATGCAGCGCATGGGAGGGGTACGCCTGATATGGTCGTTATAACCTAGTAGGTCGTGGTTTAGACTCGGGAGTGAAATGGTGCACCCACGTTTTATCGCACGTGATGATCCGATCAAGGAACGGCTGTCCTTCAGTGTCGAAACGGTACCTTAGCTCTTGGGTAGATTTCCAGTCTTCTCTGCCGGTCAAACACGGAGAGCTGCCTCGGGACCCAACGGACACTAACTTTCCGAAACTGGAGGTGTTCATGAATGATGGTGTCAACGTTCCCACAGAAATGTCCGTCTTTCGAGCCAGCTCGAAACACGTTATCCGTCGCTCCTCGAGGGTCAGGCGCTCTACAAGTTGGATGTTCTCAAGAACTGTGACACTGGGTTCTGAGCTACAGCGGCCAGGATCGTCCTGCACTGATGTACGGCCGTCTCGGAACCGTTTGCACCACTCCAACGCTTTGCTGCGGCTAAATGTATCGTGGCCATGCTAAGCCTGAAGTCTTCCGAGAATTTCAGATGAATTTACGCCTTGATTCACGGGAAAGTCCCTGACAATTCGCTGTTCGATGTGCGCGCTCACCTCGTTGTCGGCCGTCTTGTCCAGCACGTGTCTTCTGTTTTGCACAAACTTTGGACCACCACGTGGTGAACTCGGAGGCCTGTCACGTGTGAATATGACGAAAAAGAAGTTCGCGAGTCATTTGTACGCTCAGGAGACAGAAAGTCCCGGTTTGACTTGAACATCCCTCGTACAACGACCTGATTCTGATGTATCAATTAAAATAAGTGCACATTTTATTAAATTTTAAGAGTCAAAACAACGGTTCATAAACGCAAGCAAACAACACCGGGAAGAGAGGTGCTGACGCGAGGAATCGAACCTGGGTCTTCTGATCAGAAGACCCATATAGGGGTTACACAGCGGTAACTCATAGGGGTTACCGATTATGACGTGGTCGTTAGAATCTAGTAGGTCGTGCCCGGGCTGGTCTTTTGCCCACCAAGGTCAGACACCATTTGCTCATGATGCTGATGATGACGATGGTGTGACGTGATGCAGGAAAAGCCTCATAAGTGCGGCGTCTGCGGCAAGTCCTTCCCGACTCCCGGCGACCTGAAGAGCCACGCGTACGTCCACACAGGGTCGTGGCCCTTCCGGTGCCATTTTTGCCAGAGGGGATTCAGCAAGCTCAACAATCTCCGAAACCACCTCTTCTTGCACACAGGTACTGGACGCCTCATATAACGTTCCGTTAAAATGCCACTCCGGTCTTGGAAGACAGCGTTTATTTTATTTAGTCCATGAAAAGAAGGTGCCCCGAGGATTCTATACGCGAAATTCCAATGCTGTTTACGAACGCTGTGCATTTCTGTCAATTTTTTGAAGATCTGCTGAGCTTCCGCAAGTTTCGATGACGCGAGGAGCGGGTGACGTAATCATAAGCCCACAAATTGCAATGATGTCATGTTCTGGAGAGGGCACTCGTCACCTAGCACGGACGCCGGCGTCCGGGGAGGGTCACGTGGTGGAGAAGTCACGTGACACTGATCGAGAGAGAGGGAAATGGAAGAGATGTCTTCTCCCTCCTTTGTGTTTTCTCGAAGGTCGGAGCGGTCGGATGATGTGTCACGTGGGGCTCCGCTACCGGAGTGCAAAAAGTGAGCCCCCTGGAAGACGCGAAGGGCAACAACGTTGCCAGATGACAACCGGGCACTCAGTCGGAGCCTAACATGGCGTCGCAGTTCTCAAAAATAAAAATTATTTTTCTCTAGCTTGCGCGTCACGTAGAGCCAAAATATTTTGCAGGAATGTGAAGTGAGACATGAACATTTCAGTAACATAACTTTGGTAGGATTCTGAAGAGAGGAGATTTAGTCCGTAGTGGCACTTTAAGCGAAACAGAAACAAAAAGGTATCGTTTTGGTTAGAGACATATGGTTCCTTTCGTTTCACCAAGGTACGATAGCGGGAGAAGGAATTGAATGCTTCTTGTATTGGCAGTGTGTAGCGACCTGAAGGTCGTCGCCATGTATGTCCTACGCGCTATGCGCCGGAACCACGGCTATTGCACTGGACGCACTGGACTGGATAGTTCGTGACATAGGCGAAGACGGTGCCCGAACGTACTAAAGTGTTGTGCTTGCACAACCAAACTGATCGTGACCAACCGATATCGGAATTTACGCATTTTTATTGGTTCCAATTGGTCCAATAGGTGACCGACCTTACACGTGCCAAGTGTGCAACAAGCGTTTTGCGCTCACCTGCAACTTACGGGCGCACATGAAGACACACCACGAAGGTAAGGCCCTTTTCATGTCGCACAAACGTTCGCCCTTGGTACACAGGGATGTCCTGTACTGCTGCCATTTTTGTATCCATCCCAAGCGGTTATTTACCGTGTATTCACATGAGCGTCATCCTCAGGGAATATTCTAGTGGAAGAAAAAGCAACAACACTGCTTACAGAGACGGAAGTTCCGCCCCGTGTTATATGAGCATTCACACTTTGCAGAACATCGGGCGTGGCGTACTGCGCATTTAGCAGACGACCCTTAGCAGACGACACCGTCAGCGTGTTTTCCTGTCGTCTGCTACGGAATATCTTGTGGCTCTGTAGCGGGATATTCCCCACGGTTAGCAGCGTATGTGAAGACACGTTTTGTTGCGACATCTTCTTACCAGTGTAAAACCATTAGATCACGCATTTTGCATATAAATTACACGGTGCTTCTTCTTACTTGACTTCTGCCATCTGCTGATCGAGATCATATCATTTGGAGTGGCCAGCACTTACGAAGCTATATTTGAGAACCTATACGTGTTTCACTGCAAGAGTATTGGCACGCGGTATTGGATAGAATTAACTGCAGAGATCGAAAGGACGCCACAAAACGGTGTAATACAGGAACGGCATCGTTTACAAACATTTCGGCCGCCCATTAACCACTTTTATGGTCACGCGTATGGTTGTCGTCTGCTATGGCTTGTGACCGACCCACAGTGCATTGCGTGAGTCGAGCGCGAATGGTTGCATAAAATCGGAGCCTATATACGGCTCTGCATAAAATCAGATGGGGCGCCCCCTGTGGTCTTATAGTTGATTTTACATTGTGTGAGAGAGACAAATAATTAATAAGTGTGGAGTTCACTTTCTCTGCGACTCCTATTGGTGTACTTTGTGCGGCCGAACGGAAAGACAAATGGATGTTCTCTGCCGCAGGTTGCCAACAGGTTCAGTGTCACAAGTGCCACGCAGAGTTCCCACTCTCCAGTAGGCTCATCGTGAACGGGGTCTGCCAACAGTGTAGTCCCAACATACCGGACTTTTCAGTTCGAAGTCTGGTGCCCATCTAACAGCCGAGAACCACCTGGACAGATGGATTTCTTTTCTCTTTTTTCTTCTTCTTTTTTTTTTTTTTTCGAAGTTCAAGTTCGATGTGCCATGTTTGCCGGACATTCCGGGCGATCTTATACGATTTATTGTTGCAAGCACACACTGTTTAGTATAGCATCACCTATAGTTGTGTTCAACCTAAGAATGACATTGTTTGCGCATCTTATTTCTCGCTATATTTTGCCAGCAGAAAAGACAGTTTGAAACGTGTATTAATTGTACTTTCCGCCCATATTTATGTCTACAGAATCATCATTTTCAGAGTCGAATGTAATAATGTCATCTACAGATCCCGAGATGGCCTTCGTAGGTTGAATATATGTAGCTTTTTGTCTCGGGGGGGGGGGGGGGTTAGTAAAACTCTTTTTTATTGACCGTTTGAAACTTTGTCTGGGAAAGTAAATTCCGTTTCCACCTACAGCTCGTACACTTTAGATTACTGCTCGACCACGAAGCGAATGTTTTCCTCCTTTCTCTCTCATGGACGACCACATTCAGAAAGCGATTTTTTCTTCCGACTGTTGAGCGCGGCAAGAAAGTCCTGCATTGCATGGAGAGTTTTCTGCACGCGGCGAACACCGACGTATAGCTGCGTCATAGACACGACGTATGGTAATGTGTTCCTGTTCCCGCTGCGACTCTCGTTGAACTGAAAGCAGCTCTGTCACGGGAACGCGTTTTGTTCGTAAGTACACGGTAAGTTTGTTTTAGTCGCCCGTGCGTGTTCGAGTCATCTTGAATTGTTCAGTTTTGACCGCAAACTGTGCCGCGGATTCATTTCATATCTTGTGTTGTTATACAAATCTGATTATGGTATTTTGAGAACGACATTCTTTACCACTTAATCGAGGAATTGTACATACGTTGGAAGTAACCTTTGCCACACGTGATGTTTCCGGTCCCTCGTACTCCTTTTGCCTTCTGCACACTGTGACTGGGCTTCTATAGAACAGTAAGTGCAAGCACGCGTTCAACGTAATACTGCCATCTGAACTGTGACACAACTACAGCTCGCGTCGTCTGCCCTGATGGCGCCATGCTGTCTGGAGGGTCACGTGAGCGGTCACGTGGTAGACAGGAGCATCCCAGAATGCAATGCGAAGCCGGCTACACTCGTCCTGATAGAAAACTGGCGGAGGGGCCGCTCCTTGTGTTTCCTTCCTCTATGTCTCGCAATCACGTGACTGCTCTGCCGGTTCCCTCTGAGATCCTGAGTGAAAATAGCCATGAGCCTTGCTCTTTGAACGCGTTTTCTTGTTGAACCCGAGTTGTTGAACTTTGACACGATTTTTTTAGGACGACGTTACTCGCAGGGGGCGCCACAGTCGTCAGCGGATTTGCCGCCATGACGTAGGTCCGTCCTGGCTTTCATCCGCATCGCATTCACCGTTCATTTGCTGTTTCCGACTTCTTGGACTGTGTGAACATTATTTGTATAATATCCCCTTATTTTCAGGGTGAATAACCTTGCAAGTAGCACATACAGCGAACGAAGACCAAAACCAAACGAAACTTCTCCCGGACATACATTTCACCTTCTACTTTCACCCTGCATTCAAACGCTTTCGGTGGCTTTGTTTCTTGTTCGGCTTTTTCTCATCTCCAAAGCTGTAACCTAAATACTTTCCAAAATGTAATAATTGTAATAATATATGTATAATTTCCTTACATTTTGCCTGTAACTTGTACTTAGGGGACAATTACTTTCTGGTGTTCTTTTTTACGGTTATGTTGTAAATTTCTCTCTGTAATATAGTCTCTTTCTAAAAGCTAGGTTGTTTCCACTGTGATAAGGTATTTCATTTTATTAAGCTCGTGGTCATGCACAGGTTTTAGCATTCTTTTAAAACGTGGCATACTCGAACAACGTTTTAATTGATTGTATATGGACACCCATCCCACCCAATCAATCGTGTAGGTTTTTAACTCTGTTTTCATAAATTTGCTCTTTTGGTTGTTATGTATATGCACCACTTGAATGATGACTAGCACGTCGATAGTGCTACATAGCAACTAATTTAACATCGATCTTAGACGTGATTTCTTGCTTCTGTTCAAGTGTGCTGTTTTCTGCATATAAGTGTCGTTACTCGTACAAATTTGCATCATCTAGTTGACTGTGTAAATTATGAACTCGTAGCATGGACAACGTATTTTTGAATACGTTGCGGGAGACGTAATATCTGGCTACTTTAAATAGACCCCGCCCTAAGTAACAGAGTAGCCTAACTACGTTCGATGAGTAACTGAATTACAGTTTGATTTCTCGGTGATTTCCTCGGTGTTGTACGTAACGCCGCTACCGTAATCGATACTTTTTCGGACAGTCTTTGAAATCGATATCAGAAAAAGTATTTCCGTTACAAATTTGAGGTAACGCTATCTCCGTATCGTTACCGATACTTTTATGGTGCCCCCACCACCTTCAGTTATATTTCTTACTTTTATGCATTGTCATTGTCATTTTGACATGGACACGTGGACACGTTCTGAACATCCATCGTGTCTTCTAGAGTCACTAAATAAGCTACGCTTCAGAGTAGCGACACTGTGCCGCCATGTTGTTTCGGACCTCCAGCGCCATCCATTTAGCGCTCTTCGAAGTGTCGTCTTCTTCCACTGCTGAACTTCACCTTCATCTATTTCTACTGCCAAAATAGAGGTGGGGCTGGAGGTCATCCGAAACAACATGGCGGCTCAGTGTCGCTACTCTGAAGCGTAGCTTATTTAGTGACTCTAGTGTCTTCAAAAAGGCAGTCTCCTTTAGTGCTTCATCGGAACGTTCCTTCGGTGTCTGTGCAGACCAGGAGGACGACAGACGGAAACTTTGATCACCATCTATTGCTGCACGTCAACGAAAGTCGCTTGTATGATAAATGTTCCGCTTTTTTTTGTTGCAAAACTGTCCTCACCCAATTCGCTCACCCAATCCAAATAGAATGTTCACGTAAGCGACATTTCGACATTGCAGACTTCGTGCAACTGTATTTTTAGCAAAAGTATCGGATGAAGCATCGCGTTACTGTTTCAGTAGCGGTACTCCGTTACCTTATAAAGACAAGTATCGATATCGGTAATTCGCTGCTTTTTACTCAAGTAAAGAATATCGGTGTCGCGATACCATATTTCGTTAACGGGTACTACACTGCATTTCCTGTAACTAAATTACTTTCTCTGAGTCACGTAATTTAAATATAATTACCTCCTCTTGGTGACTCGTACGGCTCTGCTCATGTCCTCCTTCCTTTCCCACGCATCGCTGTGCAGATATTTCCGTGCGTTGTGCAAATTAAATACATTTCTGGTTTTTGCGTCGTTTGTGTCCTGTAGTCGTTTTTTTCCCAGACTTTTCAGTATTTTGTAAGCGAAGCTGTTCTTTGCACCCTGCTTTGATCACCTGAATCCTTATCTCCATCATAATCTCTCACATTCTACAAATGGCGCTGGGGCAGCGCCCACAGCCCGCTGGCTGGCATCAGCCCCATCTCATCATCATCGCCTCTTTATGTGTGTGTTCATTTAATTCCATTGGCGCGTGCATGGTTTTTGTTGCATTAGACAAACTGGCCGTTGTTTGAATACACGACTGGCAAAAACGTTCCTTGCCAGTTACAAATCGTAGTTAAAAATAAGACAAACCCCCAGTGTCTGCTCGGGGAACAGGAAGCTCGGACACACTCTGCTGACAAACAATGTTTATTGAAAAAGAAAACGTGCTTATAAAACCTCGCCCGCCAATGCCTTTTACAACATAAAAGCTGATCCGTGGCCTCGATTCAAATCAGATACGGGTTACCACAGTTATCAAAATTACCATTTGAAGCAACCCCCGCATCTACCATCGATAGAACCAAAAGCACTAACATCGAGATAAAAAGTGAACGGCCGTTAAACTTATCTGCCGGGACTTTTCCACCAACCCGTCCCGGTAACGGAAGGAGCGCTTACGCCATTAGTGAGTTTTAGTATACCGTTGATAAGGTTATCGTGCCTATCGGAACCAATCGCAGTGGTGCGTGGCTCAGAACCTTATCCACTGATTGGTTCCGGTTGATGCAGTTCGACGCTAGCCTGCTAAAACTCTCTATTAGTGAGTTATAGTGCATCGTACGCTATCTTTTACGTATACGCAAAAGCGAAAGCGTACGATGCACTATTACGTCCAGCTTCTTTTATCAAACGACCCAGTTTCTCACTCTATTCAGACAGTCTTGGCTCTAACAGAAGGAGACACGCCAGGGGCGGATTTTTCCGAGGGGGAGTCCGCTATGGACAAGTGCCAGGTGCATGCTGGGAATGGTCCATTGAACCCTATGTTCAAGTTTGGAATTGACGTCGAGTCTAAATCTGCTCCTGAGACACGCTAGCTCGCTTGGGCGCCATGGAGTAGAGCATGAATAGCGTTCACCATGACCTAGCCAACATTTTCGCCCGCTCAGGGGCGGATTGAGAGGGGAGTCAGGCCACCCTCCTCAGTAGACCTAGATCGTGTATCTACCATGCTGGCCGAGGCTTGACCCCCCATCCTGGATCCTCTTCTGCGCCCGCTCCAGAACATTCTAGCTGGCCAGCGAGACATCGTATCCGACGGCTTGGAAAAGGTGTCCTCTGAGCAGGAGGACTTGGCCCCAACCGTCGATAGGACACACCCCTTCAGCACCTCACCCCAGCAACCCTACTATGGGGGACCCATCCCGAGAGCAGGCTGTGTCCTCGCTTACGGGTGCGAAAGATCCACGTATCGCAACGAGCCTCTCTGAGGCAGGGCCAGCACAGACCCGTGTGTGGCCTTCCTGATACGTCAGCCAGGGGATGTCACGTCATCCCGGAGGTGACAGAGTTCCTGACCAGAGCTTCGAGCCTGGAAGGAAAACTATAGTGCTGTTGTCGACCGAAATGTTCTCCAGCCTTGAAGCTCCTGTAACATTTGTTGTAGATAAGGCAATTACAAACATAAGCCTCACAACGCCCAGTTGCATCAATTGCAATATCATTAATTTGAAGCTCCTTTTCCACCAGGCTCCGACATTGGATCGGGAGATCAAGCTTTTGGAGCGGGCCGGAATTTCCACGTCAACGTGGCCCGTGGCAAAAGGCTCCAGCACGTCCAATGCCATGCTGGAAGTGCTGAACCCTCCGGCAGCTCTGGTGTCCGCAGCGGTGGACTGACTACCAAGCAAGGCAAATGTAGCTGCAGATGTCTCTTGGGCGACAGCCATAGTGGCACCCACAAGTACCCCAATCAGTCGGGAACGCCAGGAAGGGGCTTTGGCCTCCCTTCCCGGAAAGCATGAGGGCCCTGTTTGGAGGGCTCCCAGAACCTGCTACGGAAGATGTCCTCTTCGGGCGATATCCCACACTCCTGCGAGAGCACACAGCTCTCCTGCGTTCCCTCGACACAACGGTGGCGGTGGGGGTAAAGAAGTTAGCGACAAACGCCCCTCAACCGAAGAGAATGAGGCTAACCCTTCCGACAACAGTTGGAGGCACGGACACATCCCTCCCAATTTGGCCCCCCTTCGGGACTTGGCAACCGAGGCGGGGGATATTATCACTGGGGTGAGGCAAGTTCCAAAAACAAACAACGAAACGAAAGAGGAGAACCCCCGTATATTTCCATATGGTCTTGGTCCCACTCTAATTAATCGAGTTGAGGGGTTCAAGTATTTGTGCGTCCTCCGATCTCAAGCGGAAATCACACATTAATCACGTGCCTTCGAAGGCTCTTAAAAGTACTGTAAAGCAGTACACAAGCAGGATATGCTGGCGACGTGGCTTGAGACTTTGTTGCTTTTAAATCCCATATATGGAACCATACGACCGACAACGCTCTCTAAATATTTTTAATTCATCATGAAACATCCGGCGTCGCCACGCCTGGTGTCGAACAACCCCCTGTGCAGCGGGCAACACTGTCGAATATGTATTATGTATGCAGCACTATTTTGTCGCGTTTTGTTCTTTTGGTGGCTATATTACTTCGTACTTCCATAGTAGTGCAGAGACCCCTGTATAGTGTGTTTTTTGCGAAATAAAATGGAAAAGAAACGCAGCGCTGTTCGGCTGTCGGGCCCAGTGTTATACGCATGCAACGTGGTTGCCGCCGTACGCGGCTGAGAGCCTACGGATCCCTTCCGAATACCTAATACAGTGTTGCCCGTAACCTTTAATTTTAATTTTCTAATTAACTGCACCACCGATTGGAATGAAATTTGCGCCGTTTTTGTACTGATAGCCATGCTAAATGAAATTCGGCCTCTGCTGCTTGCCAGTACCTTTAAAATAAAGCTTACCTACCTGAAGTGTGCACTAAAATTAGCTTCCGCAGACACTAAGCTCTTAGCATACAAAACCCTTCCACGTCCTGTCTTGGGTTATGCATCAGCGGTTTGGGACCCGTATTCAGACAGAGATGTTAGATAGACCGTCGAAATTGATAGGAAAAGTTCCTCAACTTGTGCGCATTGCTCCTTATAGGTTTGATCACCCTTAGTAGGCGTAGTGATCTTGATAGGCCCGTGCAGACGTGCTCTTTCACAAGCACCACCAGCACTTCAAGCTTTTACATCTAGAGTTGGTCAGCTTTCAGAATCCATACTTGGACTTCGCGGGATCATCTTCACTCCACGGTGCACATGCATCCTCTGAGTATCGTTCCCCTGCGCTCGCGTATTCAAGTATAACTTTTTCCTTCCGCGCACAATTGCTGAATGCAATGCTATTGATTGTTCAATTAGAGAGCACAGTCTGAAGGAGCTTTTGCAGACTGTGTGCCCGCCTCCTGCCATAGCCATGACAATGACTGCAGCATATGTCAATAAATAAAGTTCCAAATTGCTTCCTCTCACACAATCAAAGCCTGCGGGTAGAATAGCATTAATGGCCATCACACTAGTTTGCTCATCTTGGATACATCGAGTGATGGTACCGTGACATCGGTTAGTCCTTATTGACACTCCAGTCCAATGCCAGTGCATGAGATATGCTTTCACAGAGGACTGGAACGGGAAACCAACGATACGATTTTCCACAATTCGCCCCCATCATAGGCCATCACGCAGCGGCAGCCCCTTAGGTTGTGGTCCAGGAGAGATTCGCAAGGCCAGGTGTGCGAAAAAAAATGGAGGATACCACAAGATCTAGACAAATTGCCATCGGCATCACTGGGATATCGGTTGGCTTGTTGGAAAACACCACTTGGCTTGGCCGCGGGATTTAGTACTGGCTCGTTTGGTATCGTGTGCTCTTTTGGTAGAATAGTTTCGGTTTCTTATTTCCGAGAAGGTTCGCTGAGGCACGGCCCCTCGATAGCTGGCCGCAGCTGAGGCTATTTGTGCCTTCTTTTATAGTGCCCCTGATTTGCCCTTGTGTGGCCTTTTCCCATGCTAGTAGGCGTCGTTTAGCATTCCTTTGGTAGGCGTCACCATTTGAAAGTTGGCTTCACCTAATACTTCTGTGTACTCCGGGCAAGCCCACTTCAACGAACGCTTATTGTTTCGGAATTGTATGTTTGCAAATTTCGCGGAACTTTTCGATTCTTTTATTTGTGTTGCGGTAAAGCCAACTTCAACCTGACATCGTAGACGTTGTTTAGTAATAAATTAGGTTAGGTTAGTGCGGCTATTGCAGCTTGCCTCGCCCTGCCAACTGCATTATCGAAGCGGATTTGGGGGCAAAGCAAGCTGCCATGGCCCAATTAATCTAATCTAACTTCACTAAACGAACCCAAAACATCATCAACTTGGTTAGTACCAAAAATGGAGAAAAAATCTGCAAAACCACGCTATACAGCGAGGAAACGAAGAGTTCAGCAACGCTCAGCGTTCGTTGAAGTGGGCTTACCCGCAGTACAGAGAAGTGTTAGGTGAAGCCAACTTTCAAATGGTGACGCCTACCAAAGGAATGCCCGTCGTTTTGTTTTCGTGATTGTCGCTTTGCCCTAGTAGTAGTAGAAGTAGTAGTAGGTGGTAGTAGTAGTAGTAGTAGTAGTAGTAGTAGTAGTAGTAGCAATGTCCTTACCGAGGCGACCGTCGGGTGGCAGCACCGGTCGGCACATGGCGCGCCGTCTCCACCGTCTCTCTTCGACTTCGCGAGGAAAGTTGAAAAAGTCACAGAAAACGCGGTAAGCAGCTCTTTCTGAGCATCACAGGATGGTATTATAGCTGTTCCTGCAGTTGGTTCAAAGAACATGGCAGCTACCTTTTTCACGGTAAATTTACCTTAGTGGCGCCTTGGGCGGGGCCACGGTGTAAGAACACTTCTTACACCGTGGGCGGGGCATCTTGGCTGTATCGCACACATAAACAAAGGAATAGAAGGCAAACATAACATTTCCCGACTCTAGGGTGTGCGGAAACAAGCAGACAAGTTGCTTGGCTTGCTCGATCGTCATGACATGTGTTGAACAACAATAGATAGGCACGAGGGTGTGTGCACGCATGTACTCGATCTGCACACTTCATGTACTGCCAAATAAGTTAGGATTGCAGGAAAAACACGAGTTGTCATCTTGTGCGCCGGCATCTCTGTTGGGTACAAAGGTGCTTTCAGATGGCTCGCAGTTTTCAAAGTTATTATCATTAGGAATTTTCTTTTTTTCTCGAGCAGACATTTGTCCAAAATTTGGCCGCCAAGAAACGCACACACAGCTTCGCAAAAACGAGAAACTCGATACGTCGTTTGCAGTTGAAGCTCGTAATAATCGGTTGCTTACTTCTCACGATTATGCTCTGTGCCTGCAATACATGGAAGACCAACAAAAGTCAAACTGTATACAAGTCGCAACTGAATTTGCCTACAAACTCTCATGCCATAATGCTCCCCATTTGCCGACTTCCCTTCCCTCTGGTGGGATTATCCCGCTGGCCCAAAGTCTCACATCGCTATTTCTCTTTAAAGAATGTTCCAGCAAAGGCACAAGACATACATACAAAAGTTTAGCATTCCTGCTGTGCAATTCACGAACTGAGTGGAACAAAGGGAGGAGGACAATATTTCATGAGGAAGTACCGCTTAAAGTGACACGTCAACATGTCCTCCTGCACGGAAAGTCCAGACGTACCCTTTAAGTGCCGAGTCTCCAACGAGGTATTCACCGAGGAGGTAAGCTTTTGGAAATTTCTTGTCGAGCTTACGGTTGCAGTCGAAAATTTGGAAATCTAGCAATCCAGGGAATGTAGTTGCTGCAGAAGCTTCAGTTCGAGAGTTGTTGATTTTTCAAACAGAGACTGTCATCCTGGGTATTTTGAGACTTTCAAGATACGGATAATTTTATTCTCTATTTTTAGTTCGATTAGTCAGGGCTGGGGATGTAATAGACGATGTAGTAGCGAACATGTAGAAAAATAAGGTTCGGAATAGTTTGTGGGAAATTATTTCCGAAGTGTTTCTACAGTTACCCCATTATTTATTAATGCCGACTGCATTATGTGACGACTCCCTATCACGTCTGCGATGCTTGAACCTGAATCCAGTTTCTTGCACCTGTAATTTAATGTGGTCAATTATATGTTCTTGTTCAATTGAACAGTGGCAGTTGTTGTGTTTATTTGCCTCATCCACTACTACGTTATATGTTTCATTGTCTCTTATGTAAACAATTTTAAATATATAATCGCTATATGTACAGGACGGTGGTACAAACAACAAATATTAAAGAAGCAACAAAAACCATTGCCGGGCTTACCACTACGAAAGGCCTGTCGAATGCATCAAGTTAAAGAAGCAGCGCAACATCCCATGCACAAATTGAATTGAATAAATGAATTGTGAGCAGAAAGACAGAGCACTCCACGGGCGGGTAAGGCCTTTTCGCGGACCTCGGTTTGTCTCACATTGTCGCTGCCAGATTCCCTGGCGCGGAACACGCAGACTGCCGCCGTCATCAACGCAGGGGTGGCGCGCTGCCTACGCCGTGTAATTCTATCGCGCGCCACCGGAAAAAAATCTGTCTGGCTCGTAGCTCTTGTGCCATAGCTGAGCTGAGGCTCGTTTCCAATGCATAGGTAAAGCTGCACCTGAGAAAGCACGAGGGCAGCACCTCGGCGGAGACCCCCAGACGTCCCTTCTCGTGCCCAGATTGCCCAAGAGAGTTCAACTCCCAAGGTGCCCTCAACAAGCATGCACTAGCACATGCGGGGCAACGCCCACACACGTGTCCTCGTTGTCCACTCAGGTAGGAAACCTTTTCACTTGCAGGAATTAAGGGGACTGTTGCATCCGTCCCGGCTGACATTCTCTCGTCACTCCCACATTCACGCGGATGAACACGCGCGTCGCGAACGACACCTTTCTCGTGCCAGCGTACTAGTAGATAAGACATTTAAACGTAGGACTACAAACACAACAGAAGCCCTAGAACACCCAGCTGCATACTTCATGTTCCATTACTCAATTGAAGTATGCAGATGGGGATTGTGAGGCTCGTGTCGTGTTCGAGGCCTTATATCTCGCAGAGTACGGCACGTAGAATAATAATTCTTTTTCTCCTCAGTATTCTGGCGCGCAGTGAAATGTGCACATTATGTAATGAGCCATCTATGGAGGTGTCATTTACTTTTGCAAAGTTCTCCTAGTAGCTTCAACTGAGATACGCAGTAAAACAGATTAAATTGAGCGACTATCTGATATTTAGACTTCGTTGATGCGGAGGAACAACAGTCCGAGCTAAACGGGTGGTTATCAACATGTTTAGGAGCAGATACTCCAGCATTAGTTGCATCATTCCATTCAAACATTGTCAAACACTTGTCCAACTTAACCCTATCACCATTGGCTTTATTTGTGAGTGCAGAATGACAGAGCTTTCTGCACTCTGCCGCGGTGCTCGAGGAAAGATTATTCGATATGTGTGAATTGGATCCTTTCAACTTACGGCGTTGTTTGTCTTCACATCGTAGTCGTAGCCCACTCTGTGAACCCTTTCAATGGAAAGGACGGAGCCTATTTTTTAAAATCCAAATCTGGCCATTGCTTCTCTTGCGCCAAACACAAGTAAATTATTCCTACGGATATGAGCTTCATCCTCAAGAGCCGTTAGTTTAGCGGAAGAGGCATACGTAGGCTGGCGAGCTACAACGTAGTCCCATGCCGTTTTTTTTTCGTGCAGGTTCTCGCAGAAGGGGACCCTGAATCGCCACCTCGTCACCCACCTGCGAGTGCTTCCCTTCGAGTGCCAGCACTGCGGGAAACGGTACGCACAAGCGGGCTCCCTCAAGCTACACCTCTTTTCGCACACGCAGGACAATGGCTTTACTTGCACCATCTGCGGGAGAGGGTTTGCACGAAAGCACACCCTGCGCCTGCACGTGCAGGGGGTGCATCGACGAGAACGGCCGCACGAGTGCGCAACGTGCGGAAAACGCTACGCCCGCAGGGACGACCTGCAGGTGCACCTCAACACCTGCGGTGACGCGGAGCATCGCGGCAGACGTCCGTCTGGCCGCAGTATCAACCTCAAGGGCATGCTTGCGGAACTTATTTCGGGGAACGCCTGCGGCACAACGGCTGCAGGTGACGTCTCACGAGCCGGTTGCCGATCTCGCGGAGTCGACCCGAACAATGACTGCTGTGACAGTCTAGCCACGCCACTTTCGTCATTCCGAAAAAAACTCAAGTTGCAACGCTCGATACTCATGTCCGACCCCATGGAAACAGGGGCGCAACTGAGTGAAGTACAATTTGCTGCGGCTGTCGAAAAACTATTGCTGCTGCTAGTAGGTGAAGCAGTCCTTCGGAAGCTAGGTTGGCCAAACATTCCCACAGAAGAGCTCCTGCGGGAAGTGACCCGCTGCTGCGGTTGTGTTCCTGCGGAAAAACGGGACAGTACGCTGCAGACGCTTCGGGAGAACTGCAGGTTGCTCTTCACAAGCGTTCTCGAGGACGACGTCCTGCATGGGTTGCTCGGCGCCCACAGAACAGTCGACGATGTTGTGAGGAAAATTTTACAACTTAAGGAAATTTGGTGAAATGATACACCAAAGTACTTTAACTTTTGCTACCAAACACTTTTTATGTACCACAAAGAGTACCAATAACTGCAAACTTTTTGTGTATGATCTCTCGAAGATTGCCTTATATGGGGAGTTTTTTTTTTTTTTTTGTTACGTTTCTTGCAAAAATCTCTTAGAGCAGCATAGATACCATATTTCCAGCCGAGTTATACAGTGAGGCGGACATCCTCTCGAAGACAGTACACAACCCACTAGATGCCAGAGTACCTAAAATCCGTTAATTAACTCTAATTCGGGGCTTTTGGGCAAAAGTGAGACAGCACAATGGAAGAGAACTCTCGTTGAAAGCCATTCTATGTTTTGAAATTCCTGAATCAAGCATGTGCGTTGAAACATCCAAATTTTGTCAAGCAAATGAGCCTAAACCAAAACTGCACGAAAACTTGCATAAAACTTGCATAGCAAAACTTTGTGATGGATATTTCAATGCAGGTGATTGATGATTTTTTTTTTAGAATCACCATGTCTTTCATTCGAACTAAAGAGTTAATGAATTTTCGGTAATTAGTCATACAGCAGTTAGACTCTCTTCGAAGGAATGTCTGCATGGCTGCATAGCCCACCTGCTATCAGTTTTCTATAACAAACTAATGAACAAACACCTACATGTGGGCTAGGGCCACATCAAATTCAGGTTCTTTGAGACAGTGCTTCTTTCTTTTTTTTTTCACTATGCAGTCTTCACTCAAAAGTACTTTTATTTTTACAGCAAGGTCGAGTACTGCCCTGTCAGCGTTAGATTTACTTATTGCTCTGCAAGTTGCAACTTCTTTTGTCTGATATTTGAATACTAACTGCCACAATTTTGGCATTCCACAACATACTTTTTTTTTTTCACTTTGCTTTGTATCAAAGCATCTATGCTGTGATTACGTTTATCTCGTTATCATTCCCCTTCTGATTCTCATTTTTTTTAAAGGTGTAATCAGTGACTACTTAATATTCCAATGGTGATTCCACAATATACTCAGTATTTTTGTTAACATATATATTTCATATTGTGATCTTGTCATAAACCTTGTGGTCGAATGCAAAGCTTGCCGACACCCGAATTTACTTAAAAAGTTGCACTCAATAAAATCGTTGTGTTGTTGTTTCAACTACTGCCTAATCCATCGCACTTCTAAGCACAATGCAACAAGCAGTGTACCACTTTATTTGCAAGTGGACTCCATTTTTCGACGACCATTGGCCAGCTGGCTTGGAAAACTTTACGCTAACAATTTGTATAAAATTTTCATTCTTTCCATTTCTTTGTAGGCAAACTATGAAAGTCCTTTTTTTTTTTTAATGCTGCAATCCTGACATCTCAGAAACGGGCCTCTCACGCGGGCCTATGTCCTTTGGTGGTCGTGAAACCCTTAGTTATTAACCGACGCTTTTTTGTGTGGGAACTACGCTTGCGTCGAATGCAATATGGCAAAAATCGGATACGTTTTTGGATAAAAGTCCTCCTTGAGGGCCCATTCTTCACAAAGTACCCAGATTTTTTTTTTTAAAACACCCCTTCATTGTCCCTTTAAATTATGAACATGGTTCACAACATTCTTCACGATGACCCGCGCATCACGAAGGTTGCTAGGAAGCAGCCGTAGAAATGTTGCAGCTGTACGAGAGCGATCCTGAGGATTTGTTTTATTGTCTAATCACTAAGGATGAATGCTGGGGTTGCCGCTATGATCCAGAGACAAATGTACAAAGCGAACCGTGGCAGCGTACAAACTCACCGCCACCAAAAATGGCCGACACGGTGGCGTTGTCGGGGGAGGTCTGCCATAGTGTGCTCCTCGCAGATTGTTACTGTTACAGGAAAATATTATGCTGAGCTACTGATTCATATTCTTACATATTCCTTTACCGTGTAATATTAATTTATTTATTTCAATATACCTCCAAACGTCCCTTGAGGGACATTAGATTATGAGGGACATTAATATGAAGCATGCTACCTTCAAGAAACATCACGCAAAATATTTTCTTTGGGAAGTGCCATTTTTTTCCGAGAAAATCAGTTTAGAATAATGCGAGGCGTGCAATCCTGGCATGTTGTGACATGGAGTCCATCAGCAATTTTTATTGGCTGTCGAGAGTCGTCTGCTAAAGCTACCAATCGAGAGGGGCACCGCGAAATGCGAATGTAATAATAAAGGAAGAAAAGGAGAAGGCCTCACTACGTATTGGGTGACTGATTTGAGGGAAGGTACATTTTTTACCCTCTTGCACACCAGGATTGGTGTCATACTTTTTGCACGAACATATATCCCGGGGTTTCTAGTTTTCCCAATATCTCCTTCTTTACTTTTCTTGTTTTTCTTTTTTTTTTGTTGTCGTTCCACGCTCCTTTCAGGCAAAGCGCAGCGGAAAGCTCACAAAGGGGCGGCCGTCTGCTCCACAGGAAATGGTGAGACCTCCTCGAGTTACAAAATTTTGCCTCGTACCATGGCCAGCATTGCTCCTAGCGACTGGTTCCTCTTTCTACGTAGGTGTGGAAAGTGTTTTCAGGATGATGATGATGATGACATGATTGTGGAGGAGAAGCAATTCCTAAACACACTGAATGAAGAGTTCCGCAACAATGGCCAGCTCATTAATTGGGCTCAGAAGTAGGGTGGGGAATATGTGAGATCTTCCCTCCGACCGTCATTGCTGAACCTCCATTCCTTCAACTCTATACACGCCCCTTGTACATGAATTTCGATCGTCGTTACGTTGCGTTGAGAATCCAAACTATATAAGAAAATTTACTTGTCATGGTCGTACGAACCACATTTTTAAAAAAACACAAAAATCGAAATGATAGCAACACGTCTGTCCTAACGAGTCGACTTTTGTGTCTCAACGTGAACATGATGTGACCAACGTGCACTGTACACTGCTAAAACATTACGCACGTCTAAACTGAAGGTGCAAGTATGTCGTGATCCCATCCTTCGAGTTCCAAATTGTGCATGAGGTTCTTGTGAACAGCTTTCAGGTGCCACACGAAGCCACGCACGCTGACGATGTGTTCCCCGCATATGACGCAGGTCCGCGGAATGTCGCACGTGTCGTGGATTTCCACGTGCTCTTGCAGTGCTTTCTCTTTTGAAAACCTGTTGAAGCAAAGTATGATATATCTTTCAAGACTCACGCCTTTTACGACTATGTGAATGACTAAAACTATGAGAAAAATAGCTTCGTAATTTTTTTTTTTTTCCTGGCTCAAAATAGAGGACTCAAAATCGGGGATCGGAACCGGAACTGAACCCGAACCGAACACCGGAAGAAGAAAAAAAACGTTTTTTTCTGTTGAACCCGAAGCGAACCTGAAAATTTTTTTTTGCTTGTCCTGAACCGAACCGGAACTGAACCGAGAAAAATTTATACGGTTGGGAACCGGTTCAGATGTGAAATAATTGCACTACCGACCGGCCTTTTCTTTTTTTTTTTTGTACTTTTTTCTTTTCGTTTTTAGCAGACGACCACGAGAGTACAATGCAGTAAAATTTCAGGTAAATAATAAATGTGTTGAGTTTTTTTTTTTTTTTCTGGTGGTGGTGGTGGTGGGAGGGGTGGTTCTCCCTGAGCCGAACCCAAACCTAACCGGTATACCTAAACCGGTTCAAGCTGATAATTTCGGTTCAGCGGAGCTAAACCCCAACCAGACCACAAAAAATACCGGTTCCGATCCCTGTTCAAAATAGAGACGAATGTGATGTGACAACGGGCTAGCATGCAGAGATCGTAGCACATGTTGTGTACTTGTGTACTTCTTGTGCGTTTTCTATTTTCTTTTTTTTAACGAGAAGAGCCACACAGAGTGTACCCCGAGTGCGACTCTACACTGTCAAGGCACCCTACAACCTCCCGACTAAAGCGAAGTCGATGTTGGTACTCTGTACGAAGACCACCTGGCTTTATGGCTTCTGGCTAATTGCGCAAATCTGAGGCAACGTACAGATCTCTAATGGTGGGACAGAGGAAGATGGTTTTGCGCTGGAAGAAACTGTCCGCCATCTGTACATTGGGAACTTGCACATTTTACCCAACAAGTTTTCTCATATTTCTGATCGCAACAGACCATCTACAGAGTTAGCCTAGCAGACGTTACACATTTCCATCGCGTCGTAAAAATAGAAGATGGGGTTTAGCCGACCCCAAACTTCGCAGACGGGTAGCCACTTGTCTCAAGTTTTGTTGGAATTTTTTTGTGAGCGCCGTGATTCCGCTAGAAGAAAAATTAAAAATCGAGCAAAATCTCACTCCTCGCATTTTCTATGGCCTATCTCGCTCAAAAGCCGCCACTTTCGTTCCTCCGCACACAGGTGGCACCAGCGTACAGAACAGGAAGATTAGTGCATAGCGCCGGAACCACGGTCATAATAAGCGTGTCACATCGTCGTTGGCAGCGCCGCCTGTGTGAGGTGATGCGAATGTGAAGCAGAGACGAGGAAAAAATGGCGGTGTTTGAGCGAGATAGGCCACTGAAAACGCGCAGGGCGAGTTTTTGCTCGACTTTTAATTGTCTTTCTACATGACCGTGGTCCCTACAAAAAAATTATTACTACAAAAAAATTAAAATTACAAAAAAAAAAAAAATTACAATAAAACTTGAGATAAATGGCTATCAGTCTTCAAAGTTTGGGGTAGGCTACACCCTGTCTTCTGCTCTTTACGACGCGATCGAAATGTGTGACGTTTGCTGGACTAACCCTGTAGAAGCTTGTTGCCGTTGAAGAAGCGTGTTGCGGAAGACAGTTGTGCGGAAAAGCATTTCCCGCTACCGTTACCTGATTCCGCAATGTTGACAGGAGTACGGTCGTTGCCAGGAATGCAACCTCCGGTGCTGATTCAAGTTGCTGAACAGCTCAAAGGTCTTGTCACAGAATTCGCATACGTATCCTTTTCTACAGCTGGAAACCTTGGGGGGGAAAATGATATCGAAGTGCATTCGTGTGTGTCCCTTCCGTTCCCTCAATCTCAGGGTTATAAGTATAGATTGAAGTGCAGACGTCGATTTTCCCGGGGAACAAAATACATCCCGGTACGGTATACGCCGACACTTACGTCGACGATGCATGCGGTGCTCAAAAATCGTGCAAAAAAAGGATCAATTTGTTTCAGTAAAGCGTTAACTATGAAAGCTAATGATAAACAGCTCGTTCTTGTGCCTCGTGAGGGCATTGCTACCGCCGAAATAGGTTTTGCGAAGAGAGGCAAACTGCCTGAGCCACACCGAACGATCGTAAACTGACCGAAAGTAGTGACTGTCGAAATGGCTGAATAAAAAAAGGTAGAGAACTCAGTCTTAACGTAAAAAAATAGCAAGGTTTACTCGTCCGTTTCGTCCGTCATGCGACTCATGAAGCAGCGGCCGAATCATTACCGAGCCAGGAAAAAGGCTTTTTCAGAAGCCCGAAGAGCCGAGTAGCAGACGACATTTCTCTAGACCAATCAGCGATCGTTCCCCTTATACCGTCAGCGCGAGGTTCCAGGCAGATCACAGGATGGTACTGCTCTTCACCACCATTGCACATGGTCACTTTCTGCGACGTATTTTAAATTCAATTTCTGCAATAATTGAATGTGGTGCGAATTACTTGGCTTGGTGCATCTTACTGGCCTACTTAACAGTGTTATAGGAAGGAATCAGGGCGTCAAAAATGACTTCTGTGTAACTTTAAGACAGAGCTTACTGAACATTGTTGGGACAGGGAACATTATTTTGACTTGGACAACGCGGTGACCATGGCCCAAGAACAAAGGTGGGGTACCGAGAAAGCTTCTAGAGTCTAGGCACATACGTGGTGACCCCTCGTTACAAACCGTGGCTCCCTTCTCGAACAATACTCCCATCTCCTTAAATAATGACTGGTTGTGGAGTCTCTCATTCAGTTTGGCACTGATGATGTCCGTCGCATGACGGACGAAACGTCTGAGTAAACCTTGTTATTTTGTTATGTGAAGTCGGAGTTCTCTTTTTTTTCGTTATGTCGTCTCCCGGCTTTTGGAGTATTTTTGCATCTGTCGAAATGGGTTTCGTGGGGGCGAGGCAAACTGCCAAAATCGAACTAAACTAACCTAAAAATGTCAAGCACTAGACTAACCGAAAATGCCACAAAACGAACAAAAGCTAGTTTGGTTGGTTTGGTGCAGCTTCGGCAGTTTGCCTCGGTCGGCCCCACAACACTCATTTCGACAGTGTAGTGAAGCCGACTTGCGGAATGGTGACGCCAACCAAAACAATGCTAACGAAACACACGATCTCAAGACGTACTTCACTGTCAACCCTCCGATGAGTTGCGTGGTCTTTTAGAATCGTCCTCGCTTGATCAAGCAGCATGTCTTCCAGCTCTTTCTGAAATGTAGGCGAGGTTTTTCATGCAAAAGACACGGGCAAAAGCCGCACGTGCGCTTACCCGCTTGGCTTTCTTGCAAGATCTTCGATGCAGTTCAAAGTTGTGAGCTGTCTTGATAGAACGCTTACATCCTCCACAAGAAAAGCTGGGACTGGGCTTTCGTTTCACTTTCATTGCTGCACATCAAGCTCACTTTTTCAACGCATGCCTACCATGTTTGTTTACAAATTTAACTGTGGAGGAAGCGGAAATGTTGAGCACATGACCAACTGACTGCGCGAGCGCGAACGGTTAAATGAGCCTCAGCCAATCAGGATCGACAGAGGTCACGTGAGGGACCCGAGCCAATTCCGATTCTCTCTAATGAAGCGCGTGTCGTCTGCTTCGCCGGGACAGCGTTTTCGTGTAATAGACCTATACTTGTTTGTAAACAAATGACGTCATAGTGTTCGACAGCGCCACGAATTTGGTAGAGGTTCGCGACCGAAAGTCACGGTCTTGAGGGGATTACGATGGTCTCTGAAAAGGGCGCGCCCTTCGGTCCTGCTTTTCTTTCAATAGGAGGCAGAGAACAATAGACCTCTCCCTGTTTGTAAACAAATGACGTCATAATGTTCGATAGCGCCACGAGTTTGGTAGAGTTGAACTACGTTCAAAGCTAGTGGCGAACAAGGTCGCGATTGAAAGCCACGGTCTTGAGGGGATTACGATGGTCTCTGGGGACGCAACCTTCGATCCTATACTTTCTTTCAGCGAACAATTGCTCATTAGTGGAACCCAGATTTCCCCTTCCGATCTGTTTTGGTTTCGGTCTGTCTACCAACGTCATGATGACGTTTCTCGGGTAGAGGTTTCTTGGCTGATGCCCATCTGAGTAGGATGACGGTGCATGTGTGGATGACGCTTACGTTACGCGGACCAGCTCGCGTAGCTGAGTGGTTAGCGCGCTGGCCATGTCACGTCGAGACTGGGAAGTGACCGGGCTCGAATCCCGGAGCCGGCTGTGCTCTCTGGGGTTTTCTTCAGGCGGCTGTCAGACATGTATGTCGGTACAGTTGAAAGCCGGCCTTGAACGCACATTCCCGTCATGAAGCTGCGCCCACAACGGCGAGCTCTTTCAGCACTACCACCACGAGCCTTGTGTAGGAGGTGTTGCTGAAGAGCGCGCTCGCGTACGAAACACAAGAAGTCTTAGGAAAATGTGATCGCCCTTCGATTCCTTTTCTGTATCGCTATCGGTCAACCGGCTATTTCAATGCCGATAGCTGATGGGCTGTGACACTGGAACGATCAAGAATCTTTATATTTCCGATGGAAAAATTGGGCGGTGAATGACCAAGTTGCAGGATCGCGAGGAATTTGGATAGTTATCGGGTTTTACCCGAATTCTTGAAAACTTGTTGGGGGGGGGGGGAACTAGCATGAAAAATCGGGTATAACCATGCTACATGGCGTAACCCTTCCCCCTCTGGTAAAATACTGTTCTCTCTTTTTTTTTTTTTTTTTCAAATGAAATACCGTCTCCTTTAGCGTACTTCTTCAACTGCCACCAGTCAACTGAACCCTCTCCTTGCTTGCTTACGTCATATCAACCGATGTAATATAAGTTCTTGTTTTAGGAACCCCTTATCATTATACTAATAAGTTCACACCACTTTTTTTTTTTACATTTTTTAATCAGCGGTGCTCGGTCATGTGTTTCTTCCAGTTCCGTCGGTCCCTGAAACGCACAAAGCACATTGTGCACCTGTATGGCCTCTCACCCGTGTGCATTCGCATGTGCGTCGTCATGTGCGCCTTCTGCGTGAAAGCTGCGGGGCAGATGCTGCACGGAAAGGGACGTTCGCCAGTATGGGTCCTCTCGTGTTGTCTCATATGCGCACGGAAGTCGGTAGAATACGGACAATAACTGCACAGGTAGCGCTTGGATGTAAAGCCACCTGGAAAGTGAAAACGGGTACATGTACAACCTATACGTGGCCAGCCTCGTTAGCTTCAGAAATACTAATCTGAATTGGTCGACGTTCGATAAATGCACTTGGCGATGTTGCCAACAGCTCAATAGTAAGTCCCGTTTTTGCATGAAATTACAGGGAGAACTTCGCATCCCATTCTATAACCCCTGGGCCAGTGCCGGATTTAGGGCAGACGGGGCACTTGCCCCGGGGGCCCCCACCAGAAAAGGTCTTGTCCAAGGGAAATCTGTTTTGCATGCCACCCATGCAACGGCATGTACCTGTGAAGCACCTCTATGATCTACATTATTTCCTTTCTGCATAATAAATACAACTGCGGCACCATGTAAGCTGCGCAAGAATAGCTTCAGTTACTTCGACGTCAAGAAAGGTGAAAGAAACGGAAACTTTGTAATAATCTGTCCTCAGTCCACGCATATCGACCCCGAATAACACATGGGATAGACATGGAGCCCCCACAGCACATAGGGCACCCCATAGGGCAGCACATAGGGAGCCCCCACAGCACAGTGCCCCGGGGACCCCGCCACTGTAAATCCAGCACTGCCCTGGACATTACTCAACGGATGACTCATTCGAGTCTCGACACAGATTTTCAAATTCCGTACCACGTGACTCTATTGACATAGTACTATACAGAACTGATTGTGCTCGGTACATAATTCATAAAAGAGCAATTCTAATCAGTACACCTATTTTCGAAACCATTTTCCAGAACTCACAGAAGATACAAGATGTCGACCAAAGACCCAGTAAACCATAAATCTCCTAGGGATGTACCAATCAATTCGCGTACGTCCGGGACGTCCTGAGGACGTCACATATGGATGTCCAAATATTGATTCAAAAACTCGCATTTTGGACGTCGCGGGAACGATTAAGTTTGTCGCATTTTGGGTATCGCAGGGACGTCAAATGGATGTAGAGAACGAGACATTGGGATACGCTTTGCTTTTCACCTTAGCTACTGCGCTCTACACTAGAGCCCTGCACGGGCCCGGGTTCCCAACCCGGCCCGCGGGCCGAGCTTGTTATTGGCTGTGTGCTCAGGGCCGGGCCGACAAAAGACACCAGCACGGCGGGCCGGGCCGACAAACATTTTCCGAGAGTCAGGCTCGACCGGGTCACGCAGCTAATTAATTCCACGCAATGAAGGTCTATTAGTTCATACCATCACGTGCTTGCGTCATTCCTGTGCGTAGTATTTGCAAAAACAAGCAAGGGACACTGCATTATGCGTATATGATTCGACCCTCTAGAACATTCTCAAAGCCACTTTACATTGCTCCTGACTCCTCACGTATTTCACGTAAACGCACGTTCGCAAAGCTTGGTGAGAGGGGTAAGGATTAGGAGGAGTTTGTCGACAGCACTTGGTAGTGTAACGATAAAGCGCTTGCCAGCGTGTGTCCTGATTTAATTTGGTCTCGTGCTGTTGTAGTGTTAAACCGAAAGTTCTTGTATGTTTGTGGCCGCGTCTTCTCTTCTTATAAATCTGTTTGATAAGCGCTTGAAACGCGTACGTGACAGAAATACTAGCCGGGAACTGCGCGCTGAGTCACCGGGCCTGGCCGGCCCGCATGAAAACATGAAGGTCCGGGCTCTGGCCGGGCCGGGCCATTTTTCGATGCGCGCAAATTGCCGGCCGTCCCCCGCTGAGACCTCTGAAAGAAGCGATGCGAGATCATGTACTTTTCCCTTTTTAAGCTTCTGCTGATAATGGCAGCATATGTTTGCAACGCGAAGTTATCTGAAAGAGCGAGAAGGAAGGGGCGGGTGATCGTGTTTCTGTTGCCAGCTCGGCCGACAATTTGCGCGCCTCCAGAACGACAGTTTTCGCTTTTTTTTCTTTTTTGTTTTCAGCTATTACCAAAATAGTAAGGAATGTATTCTGCAATGCGATGGGGCAAATTCAACGTGCGCTTTGTTTCTGTCAAAAAAAAAAAAAAAAAAAGAGAACGTGAGGTAAAGTTTCTTGAACTTCTCGCAAATTAAAATTTATAAAAGTGAACAGAATGTGAAAACCTCCCCCTAGATAAATAACGTTCGGAAAAGTAGACTTTTTAATAAGATTTTTTAACACATTAGGGGAAACAGCCAGCGCTTTTGCTACCGTGACGTCAACATATATGCTCTGCAGTCAAGCCACTTATTGGCCACAGAGTTTGCTGATTGCATTTTAGCATATCTCGAAACAGTCGCTTTTACGTCGGCTGCACACACTCGTGACATCCGCAAAGGTGTGGTTGTTGATGTCATCTCATCACCTAGCCCAGTGGGCAACATACATCCCTGTTATGTACGCAGGATATCCAGATTTGGATGCTGGGATATCTTGGGGACCAAGCTATATAGATCCCATTTACATCCACAGGACATCCAGGAGACCAGGATTTCGGATTTCCAGGATTTCGATAAATGTACGTCGCAGGAACATCCCCGTGACATTAGGTTTTCGATATATGACGAATGTGGGAGGTTGTCCAACCGCTTTTAGTCAACCATTATAAATGCATTACTGAACACGGCATACAGCTTCCACTGATGCAACTGCAACATGCGATCCTAGAAAAGGACCCACTAAGTGCACACGGATACATTTTATTTCCCGACAGATATCACACTGCCCTCACCCTAAAAACGAAGAGCAGGTTTTCATATGACGACCCCCCTCCCCGCCGTAAGATCTAAGCTGGTGCGCAATGGAACCATTGGCGTCCATCGTTAGCCGTGCATACCAGCTGCTTTGGGATACCGATTGTACCATATACAGGGTGTCCCAGAAAACGTGTCATTGAATTATAATAAAAAAACTACACCGCCTAGAGTCATGCGGTCAATGGCATTTGTTCTTACTGGGTTTTTGCCACCTCCTCGTGTGAATGTCGTGTAACGTAAATTTAATTATGTAAATTTTTGCGAGCTTAAGTCGTAAATTTGCCTAGTAAAGGTCACTTTTTTACCCCACCAATGTGAAGAGCGTGTCTAATTTAGTCAAATTAATGATAATTGACAGGGATATCCAGAAGCTATCCCATCGGAAAAAATAGCCGAACATCATGCTCTACGGAGGTCGCACTGAATAGCGCACGATGAATTTTTCAGCGCAATCTTTGTCAGTCCGACGAAAGGAGGTTGGAAACCCAGCCCTCCCCGACATCGCAGAAAGAGATAAAACAGGCACGGCTTATCACGTCCGACTTTCGCTGGGATAATGCTTTCCCTCTCCCAATTTTAGGAAATGTTACTTTTTCTACTATCACTCTGTGGGCTGGCTTCGGAACCTCCTTTCGTCGCACTGCGAGCGATTGCGCTCAAAAAGTCATCGCGCGCTATGGTCCGGTGCTCCGAAAAGCATGATATTCGGCTATTTTTTCCGATGGGATAGCTCGTGAGTATCACCGTGAATTATCACGAATCTGAGTGAATTCGGCACGCTCTTCATATTGGTGGGGTAAAAAAGTGACCTTTACTTGGCAAATTTCCGAGTTCAGTTCGCAAATATTTACATAATTAAACTTGGAGTACATGACATTCACATTAGGAGGTGGCAAAAACCTAATAAGAACAAATGCTGTTGACCGCATGATTCTAGGTGGCGTAGTTTTTTTATTATAATTCAATGACACGTTTTCTGGGACACCCTGTATATAGTGAAATAATGTTTTTTTAAAGGACGCTGATTAAGTGTAGTAGGGCGTGAAACATCTGCAACGGTGACGAGAATGCTTCTTTGCAATTAACCTAAGTTTCAAACGACGCCTAATTAATGCTTTAACATTTCTGACATCTCCTCCCGTCATATACTGTGTTTTTAATTCACGCTATCGTCTATAATGTGATTATCTGCTGGATGCAGGTGCAATGCCGATAGCTTTCATCGTTTGCTTGAAGCGTTTACGTAAATATTTTGTACAGACGGGCGCCACTGATAGAAACATATATCGTTTTTACTTATTCCTCTCATATTTGATGCTCTTACAAGTTGAATTTTTGGCTCGCGAATATATTTCACACATATACTTAGGCCCATTATACTGCCCACTATACTTAGGCCCATTATACTTAGGCTCAGATACTGTTGCACTCGTAAACCATTACATACATTACTTATTTGCATATGCCATGTACCTACACAGAATCATGTCTCCATGTCCCGGCCATGGATGTCGCAGAGATGTACAAGCAACGAGTATCTATAACATCCCATCGTGTACATCCGTGCAACATCCGTTTGACGTACGGGACGTCGGTGACGTTTGCGACTTTTCTGGGATGTCTCAGGGATATGTGGTGTCCAGTGGACTAAAACCGGATGTGAGCATTGGTTTTCCATCTCAAACATAAATTTTGCATATGTTATCTACGGCGGAATGCAAATTGAATCTGAAAAGCAGTTGACAGATGTTACACTCAAGCTTGTCAATGGGCTTGAGTGTTGCACTCAAAAAGTTTCGTGCAAGCGGGACCTTTGTCATTCTCGTGCCACACATCCTTAGAGGTAGTCAGGAGCTGTCAACTGCTTTTCAGATCGAATTTGTATCCTGCTGTGGATAACATATGCGGAATTTATGTTTCAGATGGAAAACCAATGCTCACATCCAGAGGCGATGAGATATGACAACGTAAATGAACAACTAGAACGCATTACGTGAAACAGTATGTGCGAGTATAAAATGTGTAACCACCGTGCCCAAATGTAGGACACAACAAAGTAGGGCCGTATTTCAGAAGCTACACATGTGCACACTATACTATGGTTTTGAGAAAACAGAATAGACACTTTGGCTTCACACTACTCTTATCAGACGAGGAGGAGACGCAGGCCTCCTCCCTGTCATTACGAACCGTCTAGTCTGCACCCCTTCACTGTTATCGATTACTCCTATCAGGTACCATTGACACAGAATGCACAATACAAACATAGTCCAGCACTTCTATGTGGGAACCCATTAAATGCTCAGTGATGTGAACACAAGTTGCATAAAGACAAACTAAAAATTGCAGTGAATTCCATCTAGGAACCCCACTTAATACAACGCAAAGCTTACAGCAATGCTCCTAGGACTTTCTAAAACTGTACACAGTTAATCCTAAATGACCCCTGCTGTCAAGCATACGAATACATTCGAAACAATAATAATAATAATTATTATTATTATTATCATTATTATTTAGTACACAGGACTAGTGTTTAGAACATGCATCCCAGCACCGGCTGTGCCGGCTGAGGCTTTCCCCGCATTTCCCGGCAGACTTTCCATATGAATATGTTGGCATAGTACTCCCCGAAGTCTGCCCAGGATGCATACTGTCCTCTCTCCATCTGTCCGCCGCTCGTACCCACACTTCATTCGTGGCAATAACGCAGAATTGAAAAACAAAACAACAATCATAGTACATTTCAAACTGAAATCCCAGGTGGCTGACGTTCACACGGCCGCTAGCGTGTGCAGCTGTTGATGTCGCTTCCACTCCGCGATCTGACTGAACCTCATGGTGCAGTGGATGCAGGAGTACCTCTCGATGTGGACACCCTTACGTCGCAGGTGGGACTGCAGTTTGTAGTTTGTGGTGAACGCAGCGCTGCAGCGAGGGCACGGGAAGGGGCGCTGTCCCGTGTGGCCCCGTTCGTGACGCGCCACATGGGTCTTGAAGATGGACGAGTAGCTGCAGTACTGGCACCTGTGCGTCTTTTTGGTACCTGAAAAACGAGCGGCAAACACCATTGGTAGCAAAATCCCTGAAGTCAGAGTACATATTTTACTGCATATGTTACGTTTACTGCATATATTTTACTGCAACGGTGATGGGGAAGGGACAGCCGCATCACAATCCGCTCGGCTATTTTTTCGAGTCCCAAAAGTTCTTCAGTATTAAAGGAGTACGGAGGGGCCATCCAAAATATTTTCAGTTTAAGACATCCGATGAAAGTATATGAGTCAATTTGCCGAACAGCACAGGTGGTTTCGATGCACGTACTTTTTTTTAACAGAAAAAAAAAAAGAGAAAAAAAAAGAAACGTACACAAACGCAACCGTGCTCGTTCACTCTCGACTCGCCACCTGGGGTGCGACGAGGAGGAGAGGAATGACTAATGACGCCGTAACTTCTGAGCAGTCAGTCGAGGTCAGAGCCTGTCTCTTACTTTTTGTGCACGAGGGCTTTCTTCTTCTGAAGTTGGTAAACCTGCCCCCTCGGGGGGATTAGGAATTGAAAAGGTGAGCGCGAGCACGGACGATTTCGTTGTCACGCGGGCATTTCCCTGTGGGCAATGCTTCTTCAGAGCCCCGAACAGCTGACAAGCAGACGACATTTCTCTGAACCAATCAGCGAGCCCGGGGGGCCCTGCAGCGTCAGCGCAAGTTCACAGGCTCGTACTGCTCCTCTACCACCATTGTGCACGGTCGCTTTTTTTTTTGGCATACTTCAAATTCAATTTCTGCGATAATTATGGCTGCGTGGGGTGAATTACTCCTCACGGTGCTTTCTACTTGCCTACTTAACCGTTTTGTAGAAAGAAAACATGCTGCTAAAGACTTCTGCGCTACTTTAAATAAGCGAATTTTACGGATCAGTGCAGTCCCCCCTGCAGTCGCAGACGCTCCGGCGACAACGAGATCGGCATGATGTCACGCCCTAACAGGAGGAGGGTAGAGGGTGCCACTGTGGGATTTTCGATACCGTTGGCAGTGATCCGGGAGCGATAAAATGACACCAGAGTTTCTAAGTGGATTGGAAAGGATGTGACTGCCCCTTTAAGCAAAACAAAATGTGGCCCGAGAAAAATCTGTTAGCAATAAAATGTTGGGCAGTACTTCAAACCTTGCCAATGAGTAATGTGCAATTCAAATAACTCTGTAATTTCATTGTTCTCGGGCGCTAGAGGCTAGTGAATTTGTAGCTTGCCTCGGCTTAATCTCCTCGTTTATGTGCAAAATATGGGGGGGGGTGACACTTATGCTTGAATTACATAAATTATGCACAAACTTACAACACTGAGGACACAAAAAAGCATTACATACAAAAAGCATTATCATTCAATTCAATTCAATTAAAAAGTGCCAGCCTCGAGGGAGAACAAGTAATTTCAGGACCACTTCAGGTAACCCTTTGTTGACAGCAAACACACGCTACAGATTGCAAAAATTCTGCTGGAGAATACGAAATACTACTGAATCGTCGACAGAGCTGAAAGTGTCAGTTTTGCTAGAACTGAATATATAAGGAAAGTCACTGTTATGTGGCATTTTCCTACAACGGAAAACAAAATTACTGTTTCTTTCGGTACTATTTTTCTATTCCGATCGAGAATGCAAAAGTTCTGCCCTAATGCCCAAAAGATATAAAGGAGTCTCTGTGCGTGTGTCAGCATTGCAGAATGCAAACTCTCGCTGGTGGTTTGCTGGCTTATCGTCGGCTTATAATCGGCTTACAATCCAATGATGTTACGGCACTTCACTCCTCACATTCTTCTATAGTACACATTGTCCAAAAAATGACAGGTCTATATATGTAGAGATCACAAAACACGTTGAGCAGCTTTTCGGAGTCCATAGGAATAAAACTGGGGTCTTCAAATACTGTAGTCCAGATAGTCCCTCCTACAGGAACAGCAGTCGAGTGTGTAGCATTTTAGTCCAACAAAGACCTTCTGAAATGAAGCAATTCTTAATCAGATATTAAGAAATTCGACAGACAAAGTACATGTTATCTGATAGGCTGCATTGTTTCCACCTGCCTCAAAGAACTTCATCTTATTACGTGACAAATCTGATCAAATTATAAATTCTTCAAGTTTTAATTATCCCTCAAGTGTCATCAAGCGGGCGAGCCCCATTTAAACCGAACTCATTGAAAAGAGCTATTCGTGATAAGCTATAGTTCCTGTCTGGACTAGAGATCTAAACGTAGGGAAAGAAATCTGGAAATTTCTAGTTTTCTTCCTATTTTTTTCATAGGGATCAAAGTGAAAAAACCTGCGAGATTTCCAATTTTTTTTTACAGTGTCATTTCAGTTTTGTCTTCGGAAGGCAATAACGTACCTCAGGGTGAAGCCAGGAAAGGTCATTGTTGTCATTTTCGGATGGCACTTACATGTTTTTGTGCATTTTCTCTGCAGCGAACTTTTGTTTATCCACAGGTCACTTGGAAACATTTCACACCATGTACAAATCATAGACTCCTAGCAAAAGGCATCCGCGTCCTGTGACGATACCGGTTTCAATTTGGAAATTGTCCAATTGGAAATTCCGTTGTTTGGCAAACAACGGAAGTAGGAGTGTTTACTAAGCGCTCATCTAATTATTTAAAAAGCTTCAAGTTTTTGCCACCTTCTGATGTGAATGTAATCTACAGGGTTAGTCCAGCAAACGTTACACATTTTGATCGCATCGTAAAAATAGAAGACGGGATTTGTCCTACACCAAACTTTGCAGACTGGTAGCCATTGTTGGAATTTTTCGTGAGCATTATGAAAAATTAAACATCGAGCAAAATTTCACTCTATACATTTTCCATGCCACCCCCCCCCCCCCCAAAAAAAAAAAAAATCAGTTTCCTTGTATCTCATATCACTACTTGTATGGTTACCTCTACCTTGATTTAATGTTTCCCAGTTAGCAGCTGTGTTTACTGTACATGGCACCGTACACTCGGGGTGTCTACCAACATGGAACACTGGGAACTGTCAGGGAATTTCGATGCAACTAATAAAGACATCAGGGAATTTGCCGTGAAGCAGCTGAAGTCGGTGAAAATTGCAGACATGTGAAGGGCAGCTTCACTGATATGATTATGATATGATTACGTTTTACTGATATATTAGATGATGTATGCTCTGTCTTATGAGGGATCTGAATGCTGCCCTGACGCAAGGTACGATAATAACTCGAATGAAACATGACTATGATAGCAATAATCCCTGAGAGTCCTATACTGCAGCCCACTTTACGCTTACGTTTAGGATTTGGTAATACATATTTGTTTTGTTCTGTATCAAAATGCTTGCAAAAATCATCAATTTCAGCAAATATCACAGAAAAATATCGTAGAAAAAGCATTTCCTGTGACCCAAAATGATCAGTGCCACATGCTCGCGTGATATTAATAGTGCCCAACCAGTTTGATGCTCGGAAATAGACAAATATATGCAGCAGACAATTTCACACAACACAAAGTAATTTCAAAAATGACATATTCACGAGAATTGCTAGAAGAGAACAGGAAACGTGATTACTTGACTAAAACACACAAAAAACGCTTTAGAAAATGAAATGTTTCCAACGCAGTATACATTTGATCTCCGCAACGAACCCTGAGACTGGGGTAGCAACACACAAACACAAGACTCAAGCAGTACATTTGTCGAAGTCACTGATGCAAATACGACAAATGACACCGTAACACTCCACAGGACACAAGCAGCTGAGCAATTTTCCATATGAAATACAAAGGGCAAGTTTGTATTGTCAAATGCAGGACGGGACAAGACGTAATGCCTGCTCACATCGCGATTACGTGACTTGTGCGCAGGGCTGTACGTCAACTTTGAATTTTGATTGACATGCCGAAGTAAAGTAGACTACTGACACATGTAGCGGTGTCACTGCCTTCTCATCGCCGAATAAAAGACACGAACAGCTTTACCTCGCCAGTGTTTACGCACAACGCACAACCTTGCATGGCCGCGGACGCTCTTCCCGAGACAACGTAACGTCCTCCTCAAATTGGTTCTGCAGAAGCTAGTTTGCGAACAGCATATTATGTTGGATTGAATTTTAGTGATATAAGGGATTTCCATCTGCGCCCATTGTGTTCGTTTATTCAGCTCGAGCGAGTCGGAGCCGTAATGTGTCATGTGTCATCGTGATGTTTATGTTTTCGTGTTTTGTTGGCTTCCGTATTTCCTCTCGCCCAGACACCGCACACAAAACGACAGCCTTTTAACTGTGGTTTAGAAGCCCAAGCCCGGACTCGTTGTAATCGATTCAAAAACAGTAATCATAAAATCATGTAAGAAAAAAAAAATAATCGCCCAACGTGGGGCTCGAACCCACGACCCCGAGATTAAGAGTCTCGTGCTCTACCGACTGAGCTAGCCGGGCACGGCGAATGCAGTCTGAAAAGTTCTATCTAAACATAGTTCTCTTGTTCTTTATGTGCTTTGTGTTTTTACATCTTAGCTTTTCTTTGTTGTTGTTTCATGTTCTTTACCTTGATGTTCTGATGCAAAATCAAGAAAACCTTGGCCCGAATCTTCATCTTCTGCTTTCATCCAGCATCCACGCAGTTGTGATCACGATGGCTATGATTGGCCACGAAATGGCTAGCTTGTCGACAGAAGCAACCCTAAAAAGCCATGGCGCTGTCTTCTGTTGCAAATCCTTCAAGTCTTTTACCTCTAGGTAATATTCTTCTGTATGACTACCTAGATTATAGTGTTACTGGTCATAATATATTCTTTAGCACTCGTAGAACTAAAGTCGCGCAACTATTGTGGATTTCGCCGCCACCTTTTCATGCGCCACGACCTAGCTGCACCGGCGAGCGCAATAGAATTAAATTCCCCACGAAAACAACAAGGAAAAGAAAGAGGGTCTTCGACTCCGACGCCAACACGGAAACTTTCCGCACAATATTACAAAAACTATTCGACACTAAAGACGAGACGGACTACGAGCAGTTTGTGAAAAGTTCACAAGAGCACGTACAAATGGGATACAACGGGGGGGGACTAAAGGGGATTAAAACATACAATCTTGCCACTCTCAACTGACGGAAATTTTATTGTCAAGAGCCTTTTATGCACTTGGAAATCTACGTCACCATCACAGACTTCAACAGAGATTTTATCAGGAAGGCACGTGTACTGAGCAAACCAAAACATGGCACTGTTATTAACAGTCCTGACTCCGATAGGCTTTTTGTTGTTCTGTCAAAGTCAATGACGGATCACTGATACATTGCCTACCCTTCTTATAAATATGGACCGCTTCTGTGATTTCCCGCACTGTCATATCCGGATTCACGGCCAGCGCAGTTGTGTACGCGCTGACTTTATTTCTATTATTTCCAGAACTCATCGACAAATGTATCGGCTCCAAAATCCACATCATTATGAAGGGCGACAAAGAGATTGTCGGCACACTTCTGGGATTTGATGATTTTGTCAGTATCCTTTTATTAACTGGTTATAATATGGTTATGCTGGATTAACTGGTTATAACAGGTTGATTCCGTCTATGTCGACTTTTCGAAGGTCTTTGACTCGATTGGTCAATAGGCTGCTCCTGAGTAAAATGTCAAGATCTTTGTCAGGAGGGCTCAAATCTCGCTCCTTTCTTGTTTAACATTCTTGTGAACGACCTCTCCGCCTGTGTTAAGCACCATAAAAATACCAATAAATATATAGATCATTTATTTCATTAGTCGATACGTTAGAAATTGTTGTCGATGTTTGTACATTGTCTCCTTTACTCTCGTCTGTCAGACATGGTGCTGGAAGACGTCACAGAATAGTAAGTTAACTACGGCGTTTAACTACGAGGATGAATTTACGGTGTGTTCCTTTTAAACCACGCAGTGAAAGCACACCCGAAGGACGTCGAATAACAAAGCTGGACCAGATATTGCTCAACGGAAACAACATCACCATGGTTCGTAACGATAACACGAGAACGGTGCATTGGTTAAGGTTAAGTTCAGGGGGGAATAAACCGGGCGGAAACGGATTTAACCCGAAAAAAAGTCGCTCCCCAATTATGACGCTCGCATTTTGAATCCGCCATTATGAGGCTCGTTAGTACGTGCGTAGCTTTCAGTTGTGAGTTGCTGCTGTGTCTACTTGTCCTCACGTTTATAGTGGCTTTTTTCAGAAAAAAATACCGTTAGTTCATTTGTGAGATGAGCAGATTCAGCAAAAAAAAAAAAAATTGCAAGTTTAGTTTAAATCCCCCTCCAATTGAGCTGCATAGTTGATATTGGAAGCCCCGCATGCTTCATACAAAGAAAAAATTCAGTTCTGTTTTTCTTGGAGCAATTTCTTGGCACATGCCGTACGTGGCTACCTCCGAAAATTACGTCACAGAACTGGGACGACTGCATCAAGTGTGGAACCCCAAAACTCTTTTTAGCTGTTGCTGTCGACACGTTATTGCGCCAGTGCACTGTTTTCACTTTGCTGTACCACGTGCTCCAAAAATTCTAACGGTGGTTTCTCGATTTTAATGTCGTTCTAAAGCCGCAAGATATTATAATTTCCTCAATTTTTCAGATGGTGCCCGGAGGAGACATGCGGGATGTTTGAAATATGTAAAAATAAATTGTGTCAAGACCGGAGAACTGACGAGATTATTTGTTGATTTCTGGTCACGTCTTCCTTCCGAATGACTCGTACGTACGACGGCGTGCCGAGAAGTCCCCGTGAAGACCCCGTCATCGCGGACACAGAGAGCGAGATGAAGAAGAAGAGAAATTGAATTTTTGCTGGGGCTATCGACAGAACCGAGCGTGAAATTTTCGAAGGTCGAACTTGAGGTTGTCACGAAGAAGGAAACCCCAAGGAAAGTCTATGAGTACGAGTGCATGACGCAGACATTAAGTGACCATCATGCTCAAACCTGAAGAAATGGTGTGCCGACATTCAACGTGGGAATTTTGACACCAACATTTTGGGGGATCGGGGAGACCTCCAACAACGTGAAATTATTGATTGTGTCCATGACCTCATTTTGGCAGATTGACGAATCCTGTCTGAAACGATTGCCGAGACCTTAGGCATATCCGTTGGGTTTGTAAATTCGTGAAGGGTTGGGTATGCTGGAGTGTCGGCCAAAGTGGGTGCTGAAATGTCTGAATGTCGATTAGAAACAACGTCGAATGGGTGCCTACAGGTTGATTTTGCTGCGTTTAAAGTGTTCTAGAACACTGTTCTTGAGCGACGTGTTGTAGTTGATGAATGGACTAATTTTTTTGTTTCCAAACCCGAGAAAAAAATGTTTGAAAGGAAAGATGTTCTCGGAGAACTCTGAGGTGATAGGAGAAGCCGTAACATATTTGTCGGAGAGCAGACGTCTCATTTCTTTTTTTCGATGGGTTAAAAAACCTTCAGTTACCTTCAAGTTACCTGCTTCCACAACGCGTTCGGAACGGAAAATTTTTGAGATGGCTTTCAGAGCTCCTTTAAACACGTCACACCTAACCCTTTAAATACCATGCCAATGATGAGGACGGTGCCCAGAAGAAGAACAGTCTCTGTTTGAAATGCCGGCGGCTTCTGTCCTGAGGCAACTCCCTTCCTACATCTCTACCGGTTCGCTGGATTTTTACCCATCTACTTCAGGAACGATGATTGTGTTGGACTTTGAGATGATTATCTCGAATTGGTATTAAAAGTTAATGTCTTAAGGCCGCACTCTTCCTTGTCGGGCTGAGAACTTTCCGGCACCACCCGCTCGTAAAATACCAGGCTGGAAAAGCTGGTTCGAAAAAATGAATTAGCTAGGTAGCAGCTATAGTTTAGTAGATAAATTAAAATCAGATTTCATAAGTTGAACTTCAATCTATGGCGAGATAAAATGATCTCTTTGTTCACCCACTAGTTCGGGACGTTTGTCCCCCCCCCCCAACTACTCGGTTCTCTCCCTTTTTTTATTTATTTATTTCAACTAACTGCGGCTAAGTTGTCTCGGGTAGCATCACATCACTTCGTTCATCAGAATTTGAAAACATTCCTTTTCGACGCTGTAGCGCGCTTCGAGAAATCCATGTGCCTTTCCTCCCTTTCTTTTTCCAATAAACATACTCCCCCCGATGTGGTGAACTAGGACATAGCCTCCTATATACTGATCAGTATATAGGAGGCTATGACTAGGAGCGCATCATGTTCCGCGCAAAATTCTCTCCTGATCCTGTCTTGGATTGGATTGACATCGCCCTCCTTACCTCTGTGCCTTTGCCTTTCTCCGCATCGTGAAGATTTTTGAAACTTCTATGCAGAAATACAAATAATTCGGTTCCAATATATTATTTATTTCGCTTTCCTATAATTTATTCGCGTAAACTTTGTTAAACTCAAACTCCTTGTGCTTCTCTCGCGACTGCTCGCGGCACAACAACCAGCGTCAGCATTGCGTCATATCCGTATCACGGCGGCCTTTCCGCTTTGTGTAGGAACGAAGGCTCGTTGTACTGTGCATTTAGATTTTAGCCATTTTTTTTACACATCGTTACCATCTTCCATGCTGGCGTGCACCGTGTGATGAAAGCTTCATGAACGAGCGAGCAATTGTGCTTCGTTAAAATCTGCTGCTCTTGACTTGGACGTGCCAGACCTTCCGTGTGCCTGATATGGAAATCTGTAACTCAGCCGCCGAATCGTAGGAAATTGGAAGTCAGCAAATTTACTTTCAAGGTAAGCGTCACTTTCCCTCGGTCGGGACATTGTTGATTGATATTGGACATAGAACAGTTGGAACCTATTGAGCCTCGTTCCAATGCAGCGCCTGCTCTTCGAACAGGCGTATGACCTCATGCAGCGTAATAAAAACAAGCAGATGAACCTCCCCAGCGGTCTTTCAAATATTTCTGCCGACGAGTTGTAACGACGGTGCTACGTTACTTGGCTCTTTTGCTGCCTCGGAAAGCGTAATTCTCCCAGAAATCTACCGGTGGGGAAGGGAGGGTACGTATTGGGCTCTCAGAAATTTAATGGGGTGTAAGGAAGTCCCCGCTTTGATACACACTTCACTTTGATACACACTGCAAACGAGGTGGCAAAAAGTAACATTAGCAAATGCTAACCGAAAACATTTTTGGCGAGTAATGCCTGCTTTCGTCCTTAGCAACCATTACTCACGAAAAATGAATAATTATTTGCGATAATGGTCAATGATATTTACGATGGACCACTAATTATGAACTCACGGCTCTACAATGATAATAAATTATGCTACGTTTCCTAAAGTGATTAAAGCGTAAGCTTGTCAAGCTTAAAGCTTCGTTATTAAAATTATTAAAGCTAAAATTATGCTACATATTCTACGACACGGGCATGATCTTCTGTGGCCTGCACCGATCCGAGCCCGGGCCAGGATGATAAACATGTTTCCACGTGCCAGGTCACGCTGCTAATTCCATACCATGCAGCACTATTATTTCATACGTTCACGTGCTTGCGTCATTCCTGTGCATGTATTTGCAAAAACAAAGCATGCTGCACCATGCATCCGCTTTGCATCACTCATGATTCTTCACATCTTTCACAATCAGGTTTGCAAAGCTTGGTGACGGGTAGTGATCAGGGATCGGAACCGGTATTTTTTCGGTTCTGTTTAGATTCAGGCATATTGGTTTGGTTCGGGTTTAGCTGAACCGAAATTATCAGCTTAAAACCGGTTCAGGTATATCTGTTTGGCTCGGGGAGAACCCCCCCTGCACACACACACAGACACACAAAAAAAATCTGTCGGAGGTCGGGACATTTACAGGGATTGGAACCGTTACTTTTTTCTGTCCCGGTTTAACCGTTTCATGGCAGTAACATCTATTTCACCTCTGAACCGGTAACGGCATTATTTTTTAATTTTTTTTCGGTTCGGTTCAGGACGAGCAAAAAATTGTTCGGTTTGGGTTCGTCAGAAAATAATGTTTTTCGGTTCCGGTTCTAGTATGTCCGTAAGCTTGTATTCTCTTCTTATAAATTTACTTACAAATTTGTTTGATTAGCACCAGTAAGCCGTAAGTCTCAGCTGGAGATGCTAGACTGGGCCCTATGCGCCGAGTCACCAGGTCGGACAAAAATCTGCACGTGCAGAGCTCCGACTCTCCTCCTGCGTTAAAGTAGTCCTTATTATATGAGCACGATTCACACCGATGCATTTGAGTGCTTGTTACTTATTCCAGTGCTATTCAGGAAACATGCAGGATTTCCTGCATGTGTGTTTGCTTTTTGTTGTATCACCAATCCCCAGTGAAGTAACACGTACAGTAAACTTTTTTTTTTCATTATTTCGCTGCACGGTGAAGCAACATATCATGCAGGCACACAGAAATTATACTTGGGTATTAATTATTATGAAACTGTATCGTTACGGCAAAGAAAAGAAAGAAAGAAAGAAAGGCACAGGGACCCTTCTGAGTCTGTACAATATATCTTTTCGTAAGCTAACGCCAAAGCCACCAGGCAGTGAAATGTGAAAAGGCTAAGACTAGTGCAGGGCGCTAATGCCGAACTACTGCCTGTCGCACCATTGTGGTGCCTGCCCAGATGCAAAAGGGATTAGGCGAACCTGAACCTGAACCCGAACCTGAACCTTTTCTCACTCTGTGCAGTGTGTCATCGGCGAGGGTCACATCAGAAGCCGCCTCATGGGAGACATATGGGTGCAGTGTTTTGCCTGCTGCGTAACGGACCAACCTCCTCCCGTGAGTAGTTCTTTTAGTCACACGGTCAATAGTCAGCGTGGCGCTTTCTGATAGTCTAAGCGCTTGCGATACCAGTGGCACCAATGAAGATGCGCAATGAACAAAATAAAGAAGAAAAAAAAAGGTGTTCCTTCGCAAATTTTTTGAGGACGATCTACAGAACAGATTTTTGTTCTGAAAACGGCTACGATATCGGGTCACCGGAAGGAACGGATGTTCTCATTGGGACAACTTCGTAGCTTTTATAATTAAAAAATTAATTAACGATTTTTAAGTAATTAGTCATTTGACGATCGAGCAACGTACGGCCAAGAACACCCACCGGCTCGGAGATGATAGAAGTGAAAACTGCGTGCCTATAGCCCTTAATAGATTTTTTTTTAAATGAAAAATCTTAATGAAAAAAGACATCCCGTATGCATGCTTTCGTCACTAGAGCACTGCGTGCGTCACAATATACCAGCATGCTTACGAGCCGGAGTGAACAGAATTGTGTGGTCTGTCCAAGAGGTGCCCCATTATTAGGGCCTGACTTTTTAGGGTTAAACCCGTATCCGCCCGATATTTAACCCCCGAACGAAATCTGTAAAATTCGGGTTTAACCCGAATCTACCCGAAAACGTCCGGGTCGCGTGGCACACTCA
This sequence comes from Ornithodoros turicata, assembly GCF_037126465.1. Lineage (NCBI taxonomy): Eukaryota > Metazoa > Arthropoda > Arachnida > Ixodida > Argasidae > Ornithodoros > Ornithodoros turicata. Next base: position 148,604,698 of record NC_088202.1, on the reverse strand, counting down.
TAAGCGTCCATTAAAATAAAGTTTGATAACATTGCTAAACATTAGTTCCATGTTAAGACAAATTTTTATTAAACAAAAAAAATCACCCGAATTCCTGAGGACAGATTATGCCGTAACGGGATTTAACCCGAATACACCCGAATTTTCGAATGAAAAATATCACCCGATATTTACCCCCCGAATTTGGCCAAAAATGAAACCCGAAAAAGTCAGGCCCTACCCATTATGCGCAAGAGAGATTCTCAAACTTTACCTGAGCCGGATTTGAAGCAGCTGTGAGGCCCACGCGGTGCTCTAGATCTCGCCGCGGCAGTTGATGTTAATTATTTGTTATTAATAATACGAGTGACCAGAAGGTATAATTTCCGTTTCAGAAACGGCGTCGACGGCGGATAGATCGCACCATGATCGGCAACCCTACAAATTTCCAGCACACGGCCCACGTTGGGTCCGGTGACATGGGCGTTCACGTGAGTGCTATTTCACGTAACTTGCGTTTACAGATTTGTGAGGGAATCAAATGCGGATGGCTTAACCGACACGACCAGGATACAGAGAGCCCGCGCGCTCGTCGACGCGACGTAACAATTGAGAGTCGGCCAATCGGCATCGTGTCTTCAACGGCCGTAGCCAATCGCGAACGTGCTTTCAGCTGTCGTGGCCTCGGAGAAGGACCACTGTCGTCTGCTAGCTGCGATTGAACGTCCCCGCATACTAAACGGGAAAACTTTATTTTCTGGAAAGCGTCTCGCACTTTTTGGTCTAAATATTTAGCTCTGCAGGTTCCAGGTGAGCGGTAGTCAATAGCGAGTTCCTGAATTTTTGTGCGAGCGATTCAAAATTTCCGGAAATTTTGCATCTCTAGTTGCACCACACCTACAACAGTCAATTTAGTCCAGTAAACCAGTTAATCGGTAATTTACAATTAATTTGTCACTGGAGAAATGAAACACGGTACCTTCATTGCTCATGCAAGATTCTGATCCCTTGAAAGTAGGTAACTGTTATCGTGACTGGACATTTCCTTCTTGCAGCTGAATGCTCTACAGAACCAGATGGCATCTAAGGGAGGCTACGACTACGCCATCCCCGTAGACGTTGCCATCCAGGTTGTGGATGTACAAAACTGAATACGACGTGTAAGTAGTGCAAGATGGGCCAATTAATTACTTACTTATCTAATCAGTTCGCAATATAAAGAGCTGGTGCACATAACCCATCGGTGAACAGAGATTGACACGGGCCACTATTTTTCCGCACGGCCCGCACCTGAAACAGGAGGAGCTCTGCGAGGCAGAGGGAGCCTGCCCATTTACCCAGTTTGGAAACTTACAGCTAGAGCCTGAAGTTTTCGGGAAATATTTTTTTCTAAATTCGGGGAAGTAAAAAATCGGGTAAATAACTGTGTGCTCTAAATTTGTGCAAATTCGGGTGGAAAAAACTTCCAGTACGCTAAATTCGGGGAGAAATTGGGCTCAGTTACTCAAACGAACTGAACTAGTTTGGTACAGATGATGATGTGACTGTGCTTGCTGCCAAGCGAGTTAGTGTGCATTCCTACACGACGTCCTACAGACGTCCTACAGACGTCTCAGTGAGGGCTATTTGCCGGGTAAAAAAATCAGGTTGCACCCTAAAGAGGCAACCTTCAATTCGGGGTGCAAATTCGGAGAAGAATAGGGCTACACCCTAAAACTTCAGGCTCTACTTATAGCTTAAGCTGCAAATGGCAAAAAAAAGAGAGAAAACAACAAAAAAACGATATCGCAAACCTTCTGCACATACAGTGGCGGATCCAAGGGGGGGGCGGTTGGGCGATCGCCCCCCCCAAAACGTCAGTTTATACATTGGATTTCCCTCTCCCCCACCACGCGCTCCATCAAAGACACCGCCCCCGCCCCCCCCAAACCGAGGGTCTGGATCCGCCCTTGTGCACATATATATCTCTACTCACTGCACTCTTCAGTTTCTGCGATTTTTCTGAACGAAAAAGATGCTGTCAATGGGTGATGGTTCTTAGTAGTTGAAGTACATGACAGCTGTTTCTCCTCGTGGAGAGGCATTGGTAACGCACTAGCTTTACTCCACGTTGTGGAATATTATCAGAGTCAATTTATGAAGGCTCTGTTCCTCTAGACAAGGACAATTTTTAAATGTCGGGATGCACAGTCCGTCTCTCTCACTTGGATTCGGAACCAGCAGAGGAGACTTATCGTACGATGTTCTCTGTTTTCCTGAAGGTAACAGAAGCAGCCCGAATAAAGACCTGTCAAGTAGGACCCATGTCAATCTCTAGTTTGGAACATCTCCCAGTACGATGACACGAAATGGTGTTACTTTAAGTGGAGATGTACCAAGCGGAAGTACCGTAATTTCACGCGTATTAGCTGCGGCTTATCCAGCGGTGCGACTTATCTGATTACTATTTTTTTCCTGGTATTTTCCCCGTACGCCATTTTTAACGAAAGGGCCAACAGTGTCTCTTCGAGTAGATTGATCTTCCTGGTGCGTTCCCCCAAGCAGCTCGGTGACAGTGATTCACGTCTTCTGGAAGACCACTGACTCATCAATCCATGGAAAACGCCCACCAAGGGCACAATCCAATCTTGGCAGAACTCTAGAGCTGACCTCCTTTGTTGTACACTATGGACCACAGGGTTTATGGCATTCTCTATGGTCTCCTTTGTCACACAAGTCAGTCGTCCCGTATTGCCCGCGGCTTATATCTGCCAGAAAATTTTCAAAACATTCCTAGAAACACGTCCAGCCGCTTATCTGCGGTGCGGCTTATACGCGCGAAATTACGGTACCAAGATTTGTAGAGGCAGATACTATAAAACTAGCCTGTAACTAACTTCAACAAGTCTTCTGTAGCACTGTGTATAAGCAGACCCTGATGTTTCAGGGTTAAACCCGATTTTTTCCCGAAATTGCACCCCGAATTGAGGTTCACCTATCTAGGGTTAAACCCGATTTCTACCTGCAAAACTGCACCTAGGCCAGGCACCTCAAGGCATCGACATACTAGTTTCTCACAAAATATGCGACTGCCCCTTACTTCTGGCACTCTGGATAAACGGTACAGTGAACGTTTATTCCACAATAATGCCCGATTTTTCCCCGAACTCAGTCTGATGGTAATTTTTCTGCCCGGATTTGCATGAACTTTCGACATCAATTTAATTACCCGATTTCTACCCTCCGAATTTGGAAAAATATAAAACCCGAAAACTTCAGGGTCTATGTATAAGCGAGAGCTGCTGTTAATTTTTTCCCTCTGTTTCTCTTTTCAGCGTACTTCACGTCACTGTAAGAAAGTGTGCGTCAGTGCACGCAAGTGGCCAGCGTGCGCGTGATGGTTGGTGGACCCTTGAGTGATAGTGGACCCTGTCTCCTCCCCCCCCAGTGTTCTTAATCTCATTTTCTTACGCTCCTCGATGTCACCCCCCCCTTCGAAAAATGTGCACGTCTCTATATTTATACATCTAGGTTATAATTGCGAAGCAGGCGGCAGAACACGAGCAGAAACACGGCTTATCTTTACGCAAAATATTCGGGGAAGACGTAGCCTCCTTTTTTTATATCGGCCTATTTTAAAGTGCAAGCGGGGCAGTTGATTCTGCTTGTAAAGCTTGAGCAATTTTAAGCTAGAGCATTGTGAGATGTTTTGTGTGTGTGTAGAATGTTTTGCATGCTTGTAAATATTTTGCATTTGACCGGAGGGGACCTGCAGCGAAATGTTGTTGCGCAAAGTTCAGGATGATGCCGGCACCATTTCTGGCGGGAAGAAGAAAATGTGATACAACTGTTATTGGAACTTGCTCGATTCTGAAGCTTTTTTTTTTTTTCTTTTTCTCACTGCGGATTCCTTGGCACTGTGTTTATGGTGATGCATGCTAACGTGTGGGAAGCGGTGAATATAGCTTGCGCGGAAAGATTTTTTTTTTCAAAGCTGACTTGAACGAAGGTACCTCGAATAAAAAAAAAAAGGTTTCCTAGAGACAGTGAGTGCTTCTTATTTCTTCTTATTATATATTTTCAGTGTATATTATGTATTGCATAGTCAAGGGCGGATAGACACACTCTGTTTGGGGGGCGTTTTTTGGGGGCGATCTCCCCCAGATTCGCCGCTGATAATAGTAACCTTCGGCACATGAAAAGGGATCAAGTAGTGAGACTTTGCCCTTTGTAAAGGTGGACTTCCATATCGACTTAGTATGGGTTACATTCGGTATTGGAGAGTACATACTAGGTGGAGCTGACTGTAATGTGGCAACCCAGGTTTTTCGTAGCCTTAACATACCTTCCCTTTTTTACTGTAGTCAAAGACAAAAGCACATCACTCCTTTCAAATGGTCACTAGATGTTTTCCCGAAATTGGGGGCAATAAATTGGGGGTATTGTCCCAATTGGGGTATTGTTTCCCTCAGACTCCTGCACACGTCACGCGATGCAGCGAGATATGTCGTAGCGGGGCAATATTTGGGACAATACCCGTAGAAGGGAGCATTTAGCCGTGGTAACTCAAGTCAAAGGAATACGAAAAAAATATATAAAATTTTTTCAACACAAATCTTTTGCAAATTAGGCCTAGAGCATACATTTAACACTACTTTAACGTGAGCTTTAACACTACTTTTCTAAATGAGAGGTGGAATTTTATGCAACCATCAATCACCACTGATCGACGCTCTATGGGCATGGTAAGGAAAGAAAGCAGTTGCAAAGCTGCACTAAAGGAAGTGCAATCATGCCAGCAACTATGACGGGTGTAATTTCTGAGCAGTAGTTATTTCTAGGGGGGAAATGTTTGAAAGCCGTTGGCCACTCCAGATGATTTCAAATTGGCATGCCCATCGAATAGGAACAGTTGAAAAGTCTTAAAGGGAGACTTTGGAAGGATTCGACAAAAATTAGGTGAGCATCACGCCGAACACAGACCGCTCCCACAAGATACAACATTCGCATTCATTTCGTGCGAGTAATTAATTCGTAAATGATGAGAACACCAAACCGAAACCAACAAGCAAGGCGCAAGGCGGTTTGCCCGGAGCAATATACTATGACGTCTGCAGTGTTGCTTTCAGCACCCTCTTGCCTCACAGACGTGAAGCGCTCACTTCGTAATAATTCGTTCAAATAAAATGTGCACACTTTGGGAACGCGATATTTCGTACGTATGTTCCTGATACCACAAGAGTTACTGCAATGTCACAATCGTTGCGGTGATTTTGTTGCGGAGTCCCACTTTAAGGGTCGATCACACGATGCAACTTCAGTTGCGCGCAACCAGGTTAGTTGCCTGGTTGCGCCACCAACCGTGCCTGGTTTGCACGGTGTGAATGGTGAGGTTCTGGTTGCGCAACCCGAGTTGCACAGCCGATCACTCCACGAGCGATTTCTCCTGCAACTTTAGCTGCAACCTGTCGACCACACAGCTCCGGCTTGCAAGCGCGACCAATCAGGAAGACGTCGACGTGTCAGTTATAGCAGCGGCGGTACGCGAGACGATACAATTATCACTGACCAGCAGACGTCGGCGAAACTCACTCATGAGCACGCTCACTCGTGCTCACTCACGTTCAATTCGGCTAATGAACTGAGCGTGAGTGAGCGATCCTAGAGCTGAGTACGCGGTGAGCGAGCCGAGAGCTGAGCGGACCATGAGTGAACCCGAGTGAGCGAGCCGAGAGCTGAGCGGACCATGAGTGAACCCGAGTGAGCGAGCCGTCAATTGAACGGGCGGTGAGTGAGCATGAATGAGCGGACCGAGAAGTGAATGGGTAGTGACTGAGCATGAGTGAGCGAGCCAAGAGCTGAGCGGGCAGTGAGTGAGTGCGCACTGAGTGAACGTGAGCGCGCGATTCGAGAGTTGAGCGGCCAGTGGGGCTATGAACTGAGTAGTGAGCGGCCTAGTTGCACACGCTCACTAATTAAATAAACATCCTAACTTTTAAATTTTACTTCGCACGCTTACGGAACCTGTTTTACGCATCGGGCCCTTCAGCGAAACATAGTGCAAGAAAAAAAACGTGTCGACACTTAGTGATTTTTCCGAGTAAATAATTGGTTTCGGTTTACATTTTTCTTGCGCGGAGCAGTGCACCAATGCGCTCTTTGGATCAGCTATCCGGCTGTCAATTTCGTGTTCATCCGCTCGGTTGACACACGGGGTTGATGGAAGATAAGGAACAGCCGTAAGACCGCAAGACGCTTAGCGGGTGGCGAGTGAGCCTGAATGAGCTAGCAGAGAGCTGAGCGGACGGTCAGTGAGCGAGCTGAGAACTAGGCGGGCGGTGAGTGAGTGTGAATGAGCGAGCCAAGAGTTGAGCAGACGGTGAGTGAGTGTGAATGAGCGAGCAGAGAGTTGAGCAGACGGTGAGTGAGCGAGCTGAGAACAGGGCGGGCGGTGAGTGAACTTGAGTGAGCGAGCCGAGAGCTGAGCGGACGGTGAATGAGCGAACAGAGAGCCGAGCAGACGGTGAGTGAGCGAGCCGAGAACTGAGTGGGTGGTGACTGAACTTGAGTGAGCGAAAGTCAAAACTGCCGAGGTCTGCTGACCAATGGAAATTATGCAAAATTTCAAACTTGCAAGAGACTGAAGTCGTAACGAGCGGAAGTCGCGGTGCGATTGGACGAAAATGATGCCAATTACGTTTTTTCGCGCCATCTGGCGAGCTCGGTGACCACTACGGCATTCCTAGTTGCTCGCCGTATGAAGGCGACCTATTTGGTGCAACTTCGGTTGCAGAAAAAATTTGCGTCGTGCGAATCGACCCTAAGACACGATTGCACTAACCCATTAATAACCTGAAATGTGTGTTATTTACAAAACTTTTGCGAAATGTACATCAATCCTCCTCCTCGTCACTCTCTTCAATCGCCTTGCGGTTCTTCTTGCTCTCCGCTTTCTTATCAAAGTAATCCTGAAACCGGAGAAGTCATCAGCATCGGGTCACAGTGGTCACACTACCGTCTGCTTACCAAGTCACTGTCGTCATCGTCGATAGTCTTTGCCCTCTCCAGGCGCTTGGCCCTCTGGTCCTCGATGTCAGAACCATCTTCATCGGAGGAATAGATACTGGGACGCTCTGCAACGAAAAGGGTTGATTCGAGCCATGACTGACGTAACGTTATAATCCCTGTCAAACGGGGGGCACTAATACCTATGTCGGACGGGCACTTATATGGCCTCTAAGGTTACGGCATTAAGAAATGGCCGTAAGTTAGGTACGGCCTTAAGCTCTGGGAAGCTGCCAGACGGTATCCGTCGAGGCATTTTGTCGATGATGTCCACATCGATAAACACATCCGCGAAAGTTGAACGTAATGTAGTGAAGTCACGCTTTTTCCTGCTGAGAGTACACGAAAACAACGCTTTCGCTGGTATTTTGAAAATACAACAGCAAACTACATTTGCTTTGAAGTGCTTTGAATAGGCGTCCGATTTTTTGGATGCAGACTACATGGTAGGATACTGCATGCAGTGGTTGCACAGAGTAATATCACTCTCCAGTAGGGGATTAGAGCGTAACCCCGCCCCCCATGGGAGTGAGGAGACTCCCTTTTTAGAGTAATTGTACTCTCCAAAAGGGAGTTATATATGTGGCGAGAAAACGGGAGTTAAAGTACACCGTTTTTTTTAAGAGTGTAGGGTTTCCATGGTTGTGGCTGAAACCCCCAGTGGATCATGTTATCATACCTCGCAGAGCAGAGCCTCCCTTGCGGTACTTGTTCTTGATGGCTGCCAGCGAAATGGCTGTGTCGTCCTCGTCCTCTCGATCGGGTTCCAGGTACGAAGCGTTAAGTCCCCGGGAGTGGGACTTTTCCCGCATCCTGCGCTGCTTGTTCTCGCGCCGTATGGACGCTCGCAGTCTGTCTTCCTCTCTCTGCAATGGACACACGTTGGTCAATCGTTTTTTAACCAATCGGAGGGCAGATCGACGTGGGTCTGGATGGTGGTTGGCTATGCAGTGAAGTTCTGCACTATTACTGCTAACTTCTGAAGGAGGGCCCATGTTGACGATGTGCCAATGGCCGTTGCCTTCAACGACACTTCTGACCAGCGGCTCCACAGAAATGCCTCACTGTACACACGCTGATCTCACAACATTCACTTTTAGAGCCCGAATTTTTCCGGAAATATTTTTTTTCTAAATTCGGGGGGGGGGGGGGGGGGGGGGTAAAAATCGGGTGCGCTAGATTCATGCGAATTCGGGTGAAAAAATTGCCGGTATTCGGGGAGAAATCAGGCTCATTTGCTCAAACTAACTGTAGTGGTTTGGCACAAACGGTGATGTGACTGCATTTGCTGCCAAATAAGTAAGTTAATGCATTCCTACAGACATCCCAGTGAGGGGATTTTTGCCGGGTAAAAATCGGGGTTTCTCTCTAAAGGGTGAACCTTCAATTCGGGGTGCAAATTCGGGGAAGAAATCGGGTAAAACCCTAAAACTTGAGGCTCTATTCACTTTCCATCCGCAAATCATGATAGTCCCCTTTAAAACCGTACCCAGCCACCCCAAAAGCTCTCACCTTGATCATCTCACTACGATGGGCTTCAGGGTCCTTGCCCACTTGAGGAAGGACACGGATCTTCTGCGTCTTCTGGCTTCGTCCTGCCAGGGACAACGTCATCTTGCGATGCGTAAAACTGTCTGTCGAATGAGGCCTGAAAATGGCATTTTTTCTTTTTGAGGCAACTTCCAAGGAAGAGAAAAAACACGGTGACACGTCAATCTACAGTCAGCGTCACTATACGTGGTGTCGAGCCTGCAGTGCTTTACCAGGCCCAGCCCGCAGGCCCAGCTGATACTTTCGGGTAGGCCCCCTCTAGATGGGGCTCTCTTCTTTCCAACAAAAGCACCTTTTAAGTACCACCCTTTAACTATCCTCATAATACAACACAGCGCAACCCCGCTGATGGGCTTTTTTTCGCAACTGCTAACGCACATGCGCTGTTGCACCGGAGAAGGTTATCTCTGTGTTCAACAGATGGTCCCACTCCAAAACCGGTCTTGGCCTTTATGCTACCCACGTGGGTTTGTTTTGGCGTGTGCCAAGGGTGATTCGCTGGAGAGTCACTAGGAAGCGACACGAATGTGAAAAACGTCCATAGAAACTCGAAAGGGACCGAAGATTCGTTGTCATAAAGCGGAGAGGGGAGGGAGATACAAGGGAGAGAGAATCGCAGTGTTAGATTACGAAAAGATTGCCGCGAATATCTCGGAATAAGACGGGATTTAAGCGTTAAACCTCGAACGTAGGGTTTCAATTTTTCCTCGGTGTATCGAGCGCACCCCCTCAATGACGCGACGTTTTTGGGGTAAAAAAATAAAATAAAACAGACCTGAAACTAAGCTTTGTACGGAAGACAGCCTGTCCTTGCAGACCCGTTCCCTGCCTGATGAACAGGTGGTTGTGGTCACCCTGCATCAGCGACTGCTTGTGGACGTCAAATATTTCGGAGCCCAAGTGGAGAGACATGCTGTTGACAGAAAAAGAGACAACATTCCTGCAGGTTCTACCATGAGATTAGCAAAACGTGTCAAGAGAACACTTTTCCCTGGTTCAGTGCTAGAAAACTGCACGATTCAAGCACTTGTTGTTGGAAGACATTCAAGAAAGCGCCGTATCTGCATGATTCTAATGCGCAACTTTTTCTCAAAACTACCCCTGCTAGAATCTGGGCCCCCAAGATGGAAATTCAAAGAAAAAGGCTCGGTGTAAAGTGGGCGTTGTCATGGACACAGTGCACTCGCGATGATCACGTGATCGCGGGACTTTTATTGATGCGTTTATGAGATCCGGACACGTCTTTAGGACTGTTTCGACATTACCCCCACAGTCGCTGTGCAAATGCAGCAGCAAAAACGGTTTTATTGTGAAGCTTGCTTCGAGCGAAAGGTGACTGCGATTGGGTGTCCCGGAGAGACTGGAGAAAACAAAGGGACAGAAGTTTCGCACGCAAAGCTTCGAAGAAGAGCTTTAAGGGGGAATCAACTTCTTAAGAAATCTGCGCGTGATTTTCGTTCGCACAAGACACGTGAATGCTCTAAACTATCATCATAAAATCGGTACTGATGTGTTCTCTTAGCTTTCCTCTAGTCAGTGACGTATTCCTTAGGGGACGCGGTTGAGCCGTTGATTTTTGAATAAATTAAAAGTTTGGTGCGTCTCGAACGTGTGCTGCCGTCTCGATAAGAGTGTCGCGCGCCAAAATATTTGCGAATTCGGTCTCGGTACAAATCGGCGGATAGTCCTGGAATTCTACAAGATGCGTCGCTGACGAGGGCAAAGCAAGGAGAACACGCCCGGTACTCCTGTTTTGACGACATTTTACGCAGTTTCTGAGCTCTGCGCGAACAAAGGTTCTTTACTGTCTTGCGCAGAAGTGACGCCGCCTTAACGGCCCCAAGCGTGGACATCCTCCAGAGCTAGGGTTGCCACCTTTCGGAGTGAAAAATACCGTCTGAGGGAGAGGAGGAAAGGCTCGTGGGAAAGGGAAAGTGGGTGAGGAACGTTTTAGCCGGCTCGACACAACCACCAACAGCTTCGCACAACCACTGTTCTTGTACCCTCCGAACACGAGACGTAATGAACAACAATGATAATAATAATAACAATGAATAATAATACTAATAATGAATAACTAAGAAAACGACTGGTGACTGCGGAGTTTGGTCCGAGCTCCAGATTTATTCAAGCTGTAGTGGAATGTTGAAGGAAAAAACCCCGTAAAAGCCCTCATGAAAGGTCTTGAGCCACAAATGGCCACCGGCAGAGGAAGCAAATGACCGGCCGTGCCGGTATAATACCGGCCTGGTAGCAACCCTATCCAGAGCTACAAGATTCGCTTGTAGAGTAGATCAAAGGAGGTAAACTTGAAGGCTCCTCGGGTGGTGCACATTCCACAAACTGCATTTTATGAGGTACGCGCTGTTCAGCCATGGTATAGATTGCACGATACCATTGATGCCACGATTTTCTAGAGTTCAATGTACCAGCATGTTACAATCGAGGGGGGCAAATCACGCAAAAGTGGACACTTGGACAGTACCTCCCGTCCGACCACTTGATGATGCGGGCATTGCTCTGCCTGGTCTGGTTTCCCATCTTGTCGTAGTCGTAACGCCACCGTACCGTATTTTCAACCTGCACCAGCAACAACCGGTTAAAGTAACTCGTTTTATTGGTAACCCTGATTCATCAGAAACGTAACCTTTCCCACAGAAGCGAGTCCATTAATCCCAACTGTACAGCCGCAGGAATTATGACAAGCAGACATTGGCCATCGAGAGTCACAGAAAATTTCTCAAACTTTACATGTGCTGGTAGGAAAGAAGCATCCAGCAATCCTGCTTTTGTGTAAGAGAGAGTTTCAGACAAATATTGTGCCTTCAATAGGTGTGTTCAACCAAATGACAAATTCACGCGGTTATTTCCCCGACAGTTGCTTTTAGCGAGTTTTAGTAAGTAGGAAGGCGTTGACGATAACAGTTCCGAAAACATGACGAGCCAATCACCCTGTTTCTTTCAAGCGGGTGACATCACATTGCTTGAATCTGTTAACTTCCTTTGTTGTATTGCTTTTGTAGAGTTCTTCTGCCATACTAAAACTAGAGAAAAAAAAGCCCGGAAATTTTGGGGAAAATACCTTTCTTTTTTCGTTTTTTTTTTCCCCATCTCCTGAAAAATTGCCCAAAACTTCCAGGAGCAGAAATTCAAAAATAGAAAGTCTTGTGCCTTTGATGCGTTGCAACCTGCCAACAGTGCCTTAGATGCCTCTAGTCCGCCAATAACCACCAACTTAGAGCTCCGTCTGGCTGCTCCAAGAGGTCGCCATTGCGTTCGCATAATGTTGGAGTTCTGGTCGGAGTGGACGGGTTGTTCTAATTACCTATCGCTGAGTACAGACAGCACTCTCATGAGATGCTCTGCTCTGCATTTACGCCTAGGGCATAAACACTACTAAAGCTTCTAGCTCATTGTATGCTGTTGTTTGGTGGGAAATGCTACGACTCCACTTTAAATGAAAAAGAGACGCTGTAACCACGCTTGTTTCCAGTTTTTCCAATTTTTCGAAAAAAAAAAAAAACTGAAGAAACTGTGTTTTTTTTTCGAGCGATTCAAAATTTCCACAAATTTTGCATCTCTAACTAAAACTTGTTTTTGCCAGATTCTGAGCAACTGCATTCTCTTGGTCAAAGCGTGCCAATCGCGTGTGTTCTTTTTTTTGCCAGCCTCGATACAGCTGGGCAGCGGGTTGCCCAACTATACCTGATGCCATCCACATCACGTCGCATCACGTCACATCCATGTCGCGAGGGCCCACACGGACGTGTGGGCCCTCGCGACGTTAATCAGTTCACATGAGTTTACAGATGACGAAACCAGAATACGAGCAACCACGACACCCCTCGCTTGATCTGTGCCACTAAAACCGCTAGCTTGCTGTCACCTGTGTTTGGGTGCCAGGCTAGCAATTTCCAAGCGCTAGGCAGTGTTGCCACGTTTTGACCAAGCATACTTAAAGGTGCTGTCCGGTAAAAAAAACGACGTGGTTCCGACATCGCTGTAGTCAGTTATGAGGGCAGGCTGTCCGTCACAAAGTGCTGTTATTATTATTATTTATTGATCCATCAACAACACTGAAAAAAAAAACACCGAAAAAACTGAAAACTGAACACTGAAAAAAAAAAACAAGCAAAAAAAATTATAACAAGATGAAAAGCAAAGAATATATCTAGATTAGAGAGCAATGATGTGCGTGTACATGGAGCGACAATGATCAAGTAAACTCGGCGATTAATGCATTGCTAAATTGGATGTGATCCGTGAGTTCTGCAATATGCCGTGGGAGTTTATTCCAATCTGATGATGTTCGTTGAAAGAAGGATGCCTCGAATGATGTTGTACGTGACTGTGTTAGTATAGTACCTTATGCTGATGGTCAACGCGGCAGGAAAGATAAGAAGGGGAGCAGATGTAACTACTGTGGAGCGCGGGAGAGTGATAGAACTTGTGGAATAATGACAGCCGTTGAATCATGTGACGTGTTTTAAAGGAACTATGAAACGATTTTTTTCTTCGTTTCGTTCCAAAGAAGACATTTTTCTGAGTCTAGAACCGAAATTTTAATTTCGTCGCGCGAGCGGATTTCTCGCGAGCGAATTTAAACGGAGCGGCGAAGGGAGGACAGCTGGCGCCGCGCCGTGACGAGCTGCCGAGCGGAGACACAACGGGTAACTTGACGCGACCACGGCCGGCTCAGCAACACGTCATCGTGACGTGTTGCCGAGCCGAGGAATCCCGCCAGGAGCATGCGCCGTAGGATCCCGCGTATGCGTTCATCGGGAATGGAAATCTCCGTGACAGCAGCTTTCGCGCGATCGGCAGATTTCGGCAGTGGCGGCAGCCACAGCGCGAGCTCGCGGCATTACTTGCCATTGTGCAACACCGGTGACGTAACGGGGAACCGAAGAGCGGTCCGTACAGTTACACCATCGGCAGGGAAATATGCGCGGGAGAGGAGGAACGCGGAAGAGACATTTCCAGCGCGCGCTCCTCGCAGAGTGGAGCGACTTCGTCCGGAAAAATTTGTGGCATATTAGTTTCTCTGCGGGAAGAACAGTTTCCATCGAAAAAAAGTATGGGGGTTCGGGAAATTTCATAGTCCCTTTAAGGTCGGTGAGCTCAGCTCGGACCTTGAGTGAGGTTACGCTTGTGTAAGGTGAATATTGTTTGAAAAAGAACCGGGCAGCCCGATTCTGCAACGCTTCGATATTATTCGAAAGATAAGTTTGGTGGGGATCCCATATGGCACTGGCATATTCGATCCGGGATATATTGGCATATACGCTGTCTTCCGACTCACAATCAGCTGCCGAACAGTCGCCAGAAACATCTGCTTTCATGCGTTCTGTAGTATCTGATTTCAATTACACTGGTGGTGGAAACTACTTCGTTATAAAAACAGATTCCCCATAGAAATAAAGCGCGGCCGACCAAATCCGATAAAAAATTCGCAATAACCGATAGTTCGTACCAAAAGTGTTCGCCGTAACGAAGTTTGACTGTACGTCACCAGAAGGGCTGTTTCAACCGGAAACTGGCAGCTGGTTTCGAATTTGACATTTCAGATGTCATAAAACACGAACGACTTTTGCGAAACTTTTTTGGTGTGTTCTTCAGGGAAGTATCTCCGAGTGGATTAATTTCATAATTCCAGATTCCTCACTGACAGCACCTTTAAGGGATACTTAAATCTCGTTACGCCAGTCTCACTTTTACTAGCTGCTTTCTACGCCGTCTTACGCTTGTCTCTATTGGGTTCACTGGCTAACGCTGCGACAAGTAGTGCAGTAACGCCGCACCTACAGGAGCCCTATGGGCAGCTCGTGGTTGCGATGCAGTATAATTTCCCATAGTACGTTAGGGAGAGTCCTCTTAGGGTTGGCACAGACATAGAAAAGTCACTCTGCAAGTGTGGAACGCGAGTCTCACCTTAAGCTTGAGCCTAGCTCGTCCTTCCTCATCCAGTACTTCGTCTTCGTCAACTTCATCCTCGTACCACTGCGGGTCGTACGGCCTGTTCAAACAAGTTGTACACTTTATCTGCTCAGCCATATTGTTTTATTTATAACAATAACTTTGTCTGCAGTGCTATACTTAGGGAATGACTTTTTCGGGTTAAATGCCTCTCTCAGATTCGGGGGTAAAAATCGGGCACTATTTTTAAACCTATAATTCGGTGAGAAGTCAGGCGATAATTGTGCCTTCAGGTGTTATCGGGGCGTTTTTATTCCCCATCTTGTCTATTCAGTCCTTTCCTAATGTTTTTTCTTTTTTTTGGGGGGGGGGGGGGTAGGGGGGGGGTAGGGACCTGCCAGCGCTAATCCCCGAAGGCATAGACAGCGTTTTGGTCCATTATTGGCCCAATGTTGGGCCGACATTGCCAATATTGGGCCAAGATGTTGTGCTGCTTGGGAGTGCTGACACACAGGGGTGTATTGCTGGGAACGTAAGTGACCCATTCTTGCATGTGTTACATGTGGTGAACTTTGTTCGTCTTCAGTGGAAGCATCACTTGAGGATTTCATAGTGACTGGAAATCGGGGAGATATCGGGTTTAACCCGAATTGGTCGGAGGTCAGTTTGGGTGGGGTGGGGTGGGGGAAATATCCGGGCAGAATTGGGTTTAACCCCAAAAAATCACTCTCTAACTATACTGTAGGACTATATTAATCTGTATTGTCCAGGTCGTGACGGTGTTACCAGCGTTCTCAACTCCGGACACCACGAAGATAATATAATTGGTGTGTAAAGAGGAATACCAGCCGCACATCCCCACATGAAGAACGTGCCACACAAACTGATAAAAAACCCAAATGCTAGGAAGGCACAGTAGCGCAAACCTTGATCCTACCTTGTATCTACACTAAGGAAATTGGGAAGCTTCACAAAGTGCACTTCGTTCCCCAAGTTGGTCACAATTCTGGGAATCTCCACGTCGATCCTCGTCTCCGGAACCGGTTCTGCCGCCTCTTCTTCGTCGTCCTGTGGGTTGATTTTGAACGTTAATTAAACCCTTTAAACATCAACAGAAAAGAAGACCTTTCCCACATCTGGTCGTCATTCGTGGTGGCGCAAAAATTATTGACCGCCCACAGACAACGCTTTCAGCCTCTGGTAGACGCAACATTTTGAAATGGAAATTTACGTTTTGTTACCCGCGAGTCATGCAGGTAAGCAGTAAAAATTTGCAATCCTTCTTTCTGGATATTTTGTCACATTTTCTTTCACGTTATACATAGGGCCCGACTTTTTCGGGTTTTATTTTTGGCCAAATTCGGGGGGTAAATATCGGGTGATATTTTTCAGTTGAAAATTCGGGTGTATTCGGGTTAAATCCCGTTAAGGCATATTCTGTCGTCAGGAATTCGGGTGTATTCGGGTGATCTTTTTTTTGTTTAATAAGAATTTGTCTTAACATGGAACTAATGTTTAGCAATGTTATGTATCAAACTTTATTTTAATGCACGCATATGAGTGTGCGACGCGACCCGGATGTTTTGGGTAGATTCGGGTTAAACCCAAATTTTACAGATTTCGTTCGGGGGGGGGGGGGGGGGGGTAAATATCGGGCGGATACGGGTTTAACCCTAAAAAGTCAGGCCCTAGTTATACAACGCACTGGAACGGCTGTAGAGAAATACAGAGCAACAGTCGATATCCATCCTCACCGCAATCACCGCCGTCTGCTCCTTTCCGTCCTCGTCGTCTCCCATCCTCCGCACATCCTCATCCTCGTCGCCCATACGGGAGATGTCCTCATCGCTGCCCTTCTTCTTCTTCTTTGCCGGGGCATCTTCATCGGAGCTGATGTCGCCCAGGTCCTCGCCGAAGAGATCCTCAACCTTGGCATCCCCCTTCTCCGCCTCGTCTTCGCTGTCTTCTGCGCCCGAGCGCAATCCGCGATTTGTGGAAGACGGCCCGTTCTCGTCGTCCGAACCTGGACGCGAGAAATGCCGCAAAGAAAGGAGGAGGTCACGCTTCTCCGGGTCTCAACTAACCCGAGAGTCCGAATTGTAACCTCTGCTGCTACATTTATTTCTCGTTTTTTTTCTCTCTCGACCACTTCCAGCAAACATCCATCCGTGATATTTTGCAAGCATCGATTTTCAGGAAAACGACCCACAATAAAAACCTGCACACAGGCGTCTGCCTATCAGGAAATCCTTTAGACCTTAGACTCGGTGGGGTTCGCGCAAGAGTCCGAATAATCGAGCAGTCCGAAAAAACGAATTTCGCTTCAAAATAAACTTTACGAAGCTTGATAACATCAGCTTCTATTTCCCGAAGCGACATTTCGTAACTGTACACTGTCAGGGGCACCGCCGTCATCAAGTCCGCAAGTCGGCTTCACCTAACACACGCGCGCTTTAGGTGAAGCTCGCTTTACGGCGCTGTCGCGCGACTCGCGGGCGGAAACGCCAAAATTGAAGACGCAAAAGTGTTACGACAGACCTCTTCTACTCAGAAGAGCGGAAAATGAACAATCACTACTGCCTATTTTAGTTGGTTGATTTATTTTGATACGAATTTCGGATGATACCAATATTTTCCAACAGAGTCCGAAATTTTGGACGTTCTTAACATTCCCGTACATAAACTCTATGGCATGTTCAAAAAATCGAGGTCCGAAAAATCGGTGGGCAACTGGACATCTGGCCCGCTGTGACAACAAATCTCCATCCGCCAATTGCAAGACCGTTAGTTACGAACGAATAGGTCCTTATCCAACGGTCGATTATCGAATATGCGGGAACTATTCCGCGGTAACAACAACACTGCCAGTCTTCGTCGGGTAGCGTCTCTGAAACCGTCCGTCAAAAATCCGTCTCAGAAACCCTGACCCAAGCACTGGGATTTGGAATTGGACTTGAAAAGAACATTGAAGTAACACAAAGACGTCTAGAATTCTAACTGGCGGCAAGAAAGTGGCCAGGGCAACTTTTCAAAGGATAGGAACTCGGACCTTTGAGGATTTTAAGGCTAGGACGTGCAGCTTATGGTGTGCTGTCCACCCGCTACAAAAAGGGGCAGCCGCCGCCATCATCATCATCATCATCATCATCATAGGACATGAAAGCACTGCACAAACCTAGCACGGCTGATCCAGCGTCACTACTGTCGGACTTGCGGCGTTTCCGCACACTGTGGCCGGAAGCGTTGGAGCCAGAATCTAAAAAAAAAAAAACGAAAGTGACGAATCGTTACATCCCGAGGGCTCTGTTCGGACTACGTTTCGAAGCAGTTTTTACTAACGTCGCAGACACATGGCTATAGGCCGTAGGTTTCCGCGAATCCGGAAAATTGGCCATGTCTCGCAGAAACCTACTGTTTCCCTTAGAATTGTGTGCTTTCATTTGGAAAAATATTCAATATAGATAATGCAGATTTCTAGACATCGCCCGCAAGCAACGAAACTGCAGAGAATTGATCGGTTGGCAACAACAGCAACATCAAAACGTTGGGCAAGCTTACCCGAACCCGCTCTAGCGCGACGTTTCCTCGCTGGTGAACCTGCTTCGCTCCCTAGAAAAAAAATGTAACCTTAGGTGATCTCGGAACTCTGTTGTTTTTTTTCTCCCGTCGGACATACCGGAGCCACGATCGGAGTCTCTGTCGGATGCCTCGTCACTCTTGACCTCGGACTCCCTTTTCGGACTCTTTTCTGAATGAGCCTCACTTTGAGCGTCTGACCTGAAGGAATTATGAAAAAGCCTGTTGCTGAGAGACGTCTGAACACTACTTATTGCATCTGAATGGCTAAGTCCCGGTTTCACCAACGCTGGTTAACTTTGAACCAAAATCAAGCGTTGCTAAAACTTGCAGTTAACGCTCAGTTCTTTTTTGCAGACACTAGTTAGTGACGTGATGAATGTTTCAGTAATAATAACTGCCCTTTGTGAAGCACAGTTAAGCGTTAAATTCAAGTTAAGGGACCGTTGATCTCGGTTCAAGTGTTAATCGGCGTTGGTGAAACCGGGCCTAAGTAGTGCAAGGAGGACTATACAGGGTGGACTATACAGGGTGGCAGCCTTTAAAGGAGCCCGGAAAGCCATCCAAAAGATTTTCCGCTTCTGGCGAATTACGAAAGGACGTAACTCGACGTGACAACAAACACAAAAAAATTCTCTGTACGCAGTATTATTCTCGGAACAAAACGCCCCCGAACATCGACGCGTGCTTTCCCGCTCGACTCGCTCTGCATGCCGAAACGAGGAGGAGGAGGACGGTGATGTCATCACGGTTACGAGAGAGACCGTGCTCCAATCAGGGTCGGCGCTTTTCACACTTTTCTTTTTCGTTTCTACTCCAAGTTTGCTCTCTGTGTAGCAGACGACGCTTGTAGACGATGTAAAAGACGACTTGCAGACGACGCAAACAGGCAAACCAGTTAGCAGGTTGCACTGCGATGACGTCAACGTGACTCTGGCAGCTAGTTGCTGGCGTTGCCACCGTTGCGCGCGGTGGCGATTTTAAAATCGAATTTCGCGATACGTATATGCATCTGTCGAGTGAATCACTTCGCATGGTGCGATTTAGCAGTCAAATTAACGCTCTCCGTCACCGTCACAAACACGGTCGGCCCGTGCGACGTACTTTAAGTTCGATTTCCCGAGATCAACTGCCCACCCGTGCTCGGAAACTACACAACGTAGCCGGAACGCGGTGTCGTCTCTATATCGGAGGTCAGAAGGAGATCCGAGTTTGGTGTAGCCCAAAGTGATTGAGTACTACAATGAAAATGGCTCAGTTGCGAATCATCGTTAAGCATTCTGGGTGACCAGTGACTCGACACTGCCGGTACGTTTTTAATTCGGAATTACGTTTCAATCTGACTGAATTTTCTCCGGAGCTTCGTATGGATACAACACAAAGATTCACCTGCATTGAGTATAACTGTTGTGCATGGTATGCAGGCAGGCAGTGGCACCCAGTATATACTTACATTAAGGCCCCCGTGAAAGAACCTTACCTGTCCTCATCTGACCTATGCACCTCGCTCCCAGATCCTTCATTGTCTGAGGCTTCACTCCCCCTGGGTGATCCCCTGTCACTTCGAACGCTCGGACTGCCGCTGTGTTGCGACTCGTTGTCGGAGGCGTCTTGAGCTTCGTCTCCGGATCCCCGAGCGTCCTCCTCGTTTCCAGACTCCGCTCCAGATCCACTTCTCGCAGGGGATCTGCTCCGGTAACTGGCCTCCGACCTGTTCCCATCGTCTTCGGAGTGTTCGGACCGGCCTGGGGTTGCAGAACGTACGCTGGACGCCGGGGAAGCGCTCCGACTCCGTGAACCTGGACCAGGTTTCATTATTGTCAAATGCCGACACTCTTAACGTGTATTCACGCGTTTTCACTCGCGTGTGCTGGCAATCACGTGGTTGAAGCCTTCCGTATGAAGAAGACAAGGATCACGCGGTAGCAGACGATGCCGTTTCCACGATTTAGGAGTAAGTGAGAGTTAACAAAAATGTCAAACTGGGAAACATAAAGTGTAACAAGGGACATGTTGAGTTGTGATTGGACACTATACGTAAAAACTCCACTAACCTATACTGGATGCGTCGCGGGAAGCATCGCTCGCAGACATTTCGACGTCCATGTTTTTGCGAGGGGCTTGTTGTTGAAAAAAAAAAAAAAAAAGATAATATCATCGAAACATTCTATGTTATAGATAGTTTGTAAATATCTATTGTCCAACTATCGAGTGAACTGGAATTTCGATAGTATCGTGATCGTGTTTTGTTTTTGGACTATTCATAGATTCATAGCATTCATAGTATCCAGAACGCTTCACGTCGCTTGAGAGCCAAGCCAATCCAGCACAATCCACCCATTTATTTGTTTACACAACGTTGGTTTACAGATCATCCGATCATCATTAGTAGAGTAGTAGGGCACAAAACCGACAAAACTACCGTTGCTACCGTGAACACGATATGGCTGATCCAGCTGATCACGACAGTGGAAAGAAGGACAGTAGAGCACAAGTACCTCGTCGTTGCACGGCCATAGGATGTAGAAATATCTCACGTGGAAGTAGGCATTCCTTCTTCCGATTTCCCGTCGATGAACGGTGAGACAAATTTGGTAACCTTGCATTGAAGGATACAATGCCTTTCGGATGCCGCTAATCAGATAGTCAGGCATTGTGTGCTAGTTTACGTCGCCTGTTATTCATTTGCTCTGTGTTCTCTGTTGTGTTCACGTAGAAAATCAGCATGGATTGAGTATGCGCAACGCCCTGAGCTGAATGACTTGACAGACACTGCACTCACTAGTAGGCTGTTGTGCGGCGAGCACTTCGCGCAGGACTGCTTCGTCTCTCGTGCCAGAGTTCGGCTGAAGAGAAACGCTTGCCCGACAGTTCCACTACCAGGTGAGTTAGTTTTCCAGCCTCACGTGTCCATGTACGATCTAAGCTGTACGCTAGTTAGAAGCAATCCGGGGTAGTTGGTATGTCCTGTCCCCTTCTACCCTGTCCTTGCCTTCTTGCTGCTCTTCGTCATCGTGTAGAAATTAGGGAAATGGACGAGCTAGATGCACGTCGATTCAGCTCATTTTGGAGATTTTTCGAGGTTGCACGTGGGCAGGCTTGAAATTGCTGGTGTCTGATGCTGAGGGGTTTCGGTGATTAAATTCTTTTAACGCTGAGCTTCTTTTAAAAAAACACACATTGGTACGTGATAATTTTGATTAAAAGATTCATTTTCTGCCTTTCAGAACAAGCCAGCGCTCCACCGCAAGCTCGACTGCCTGGACTACTCGCGCTTGATTATGGTATTTTTAATTATTGTGTGCATTACTCTTTACGCTTAAGTTCTCGTAATGATATTAATGTGCCTGACGCTGTATTTGTTGTACTGTCCCACTGGCTAACACCGGAGTACTCCCACCACAGCTCTCCATAGACCCCATGGTATAGAATAATTCGCGCAACATTGGGCACGTGACCAATCAGAATCCAGCGACTGCTTCCTCAATTCTTCAGTGGGCAGCTTTGCTGTCGGGCTCGCCGCTTGGCAGGTCCCGGCTAGCGCTGACTTCTACATTCTTAATTTTTTTACACCCTTTAGAGTGTATTAAGGGTGTAATCCAAAAGTGTGATAACTCATTCCCGAAGTGTGTAATATGACACCCTTTTCCACAGGCTACACGCTCCAAAAAAGGGTGTAATTTGCTACTTCAAAAACACCCTTTAGGGTGTAATCCAAAGGTGCTATAACTCGCTCCCTTTGGGATGTAATATAACACCCCTGGTAATATTACACCCTTTCAAAGAGGTGTTTCTCATCTGTCAGGTAACGCCCCAGCTCAATGGATGTTGTAAATAAGGTGTCAAGTTATTATTACACCCATTTAATGCCCCTCTGGTGTAATTTGGGAGTACAAATTGGTTTACACCCCGATTACACCCTGAAGGGTGTTTTAAATTGAAGAGTGTAGGTGTACTGTCTGTCATCCATGCTGTACAGTTATGCCGTTAATTCTAAAAAAGTTAAGTTAAGTTAATTCTAAAAAAAAACCTCTAGAAAGTGTTGTAATGTGCAAAAATTTGATTCACGACACTGACACAGTAGAGAGTCCATGCGTAGCGCTTGCTGGCACACTCTAACCAAGTTCAAACTTGCAGAGCCGGCAAACCGACGCAGCTAATTCTCAACGATGAACAACTGTCTCATACTTGTGCACAATCTCTTGATTGTGTCCTCTCCTTGCCTGCTACGCACAAAAAGATAAGACGATGCTGGGTTCTGCTTCATAAATCCTATTTTCTTGTCACCGCTCGAATGTGTTCCCAGACCCAGAACTCACGTATTTTTGAAATCTGTGTGACTGTTTGTAGGCTGAATGCCCGTGTTGAGACACAGCACAACACGATCGTCAACGACACCATAATCACGAGGGTAAGACCGCGAACGCACTTGCTTCCCCACGAAAGACGTCGACGTTCAACCGTTAAAATTTCAAACGAAACAGCTTGGAGGGTACGCAGGAACCAGGCGAGGAGGCCGACAGCCAATCAGAACACCCCCTGGGGTGTCTGACCAATGGAAAGGCGAGGATGGCTCCGTAACACAGTGATGGAGGTTTTGTGAGAGCTGTGGGGGGACTGGCGCTCTCTTCATGTACACTTGCATGCTCTAGCTCATTTATATTTAGGGAGTGACTTTTTCGGGTTAAATGCCTTTCTCGGATTCCGGGGGGTAAAAATCGGGGCCCTATACTTAAACCTGTGATTCGGGGAGAAATCTGGCGATAATTGTGTTATCGGGTGTTTTTCTTTCTCATCTTGTCTATTAAGTTCTTTCCTAATCTTTCTTCCTTCTTCTTTCTTTTTTTTTTTTTTTGTGTGTGTGTGTGTGGTGGTGGGGGGGGGGGGGGTAACCTACCAGCACTGATCCCCGAAGGCATGGACAGCGTTTTTACCCAATATTGGAGCAATATTGGGCCGACATTGCCAATATTGGGCCAAGATGTTGTGCTGCTTGGGAGTGCTGACACACATGGGTGGGAACGCAAGTGACCCATTCTTACACGTGGCGACCTTTGTTCGTCTCCGGTGGAAACGTCACTCGAGGGTTTCGTAGTGACTGGAATTCGGGGAGAAATCGGGTTTAACCCGAATTGGTCGGAGGTCAGTTCGGGGGGGAGGGGGGGAATAAACGGACGGAATCTGGTCTAACCTGAAAAAGTGAGACATATGGGGCCGTATTCCCGTAAAAAATAATCATCCTCGATTACGAATGAAGGGGTAGTAAAAAAAAAAAGTTATTAAAATTGGAAGAGGGAAGGCATGATCTCAGCGGAAGCCAGATGCGATAAGCTATGCCTGTACTTGCTCTTACTACTGTCCTGAGGTGGACTGGGTAGGACTGTTACACAAAGTAACAGAGGTCGATTACTTTGACGAAAATAGGGCCCGTGGTCTCAGCTATGCCTCCGGTAATTCTCCTTCTTTAGATAAGTCCCATCAGTCACAAAAACAAGTACAGGGATCTCCTGGCATATCAGAGGTACCTGTGGTACATGGGGAACCTGTTCTGGGATCATCTGATGTCGCTGACACACAGTCCAAGGCACCCGTGCTGGATCCCGACTCAGTGGGTTCGTCTGGTATGTAGTCACTCATCAGTATGCGAACGGTAGAAATGATTTGTGAAGTGACCACTCTTGTAACGCAGTGAACAAGAGCCACGTCATCATGGACAGAGCGTCGGAGAATTCCTCGCCGGGTGAACAGAAAGACTCCAGGAACCCGCCATCCTCGAGGGCAGCAAGTACCGTGCCTCGGATCGACCTCACACAGCTCGAAGATGTTTCGAAGGACGTCGTAATCCCCAACATCTTGGCATCTCTTCCGCCCGCCCTGGCGTCCATGGTCGCAAATTCGGCCTGCAAGATCCAAGCCTTCAGAGCGCCGCAGTCAACTGTTCAGCTCGTCATCCCCAAATCATCCTCGGTGTTCACGACGGCAGCCACAACGTCACACCCTCAGGACTCTACTCTACTGCCGGGCTGCAAAGGAACCCACCTGTTCCGACTGATTTGTTCCAACCCCACCGTACCCCCAGTCGACAAAGTATCGCAGCAGACGTTGTTCCAGCTGCCGGTCGAAGCAGCGCAGGAGCACAAGAGTCCCCTTCCTAGAACCGAGCACGCCTACGTGACCAAGGTGGACGTGAAAACCGTGCTGGAAAAGATAGATAAAGCGGTGGAGAGCGTCAACAAGAAAAATCGGAAGGTCCAGGCATCGAGGCATTGTGTCAGAAAAGAGTACCTGAAAATGAAGAACTACTTGAAACACTTGAACGAACTGCGTAAGGCAAAAGGGATGCCGATCATTATGCTCCAGGAGGATTTGAAAGACGCCAAAATAGTGAGGGCCGACGACGCCATTGGAGATAACGGGAGAGAAGTGGCGGATAACGACGTCGGTGCGAGCTTGGACGTGACAGAAAGTGCTGGCGTTGCTAAAACTGCCGGGATTACCGAAGGCGTTAAAGATAACGGGAGGGAAGTGACTGATAATGACGTTAATGCGAGCTTGGACGTGACAGAAAGTGTTGACGTGAACGAAAGTGTAATTGAAGACTTTGCAGTTTATGACGACAGTGTCATGGAAATGGACTACCAGGTGGTTCTGTAGCCTTTAAAAAACACTATTTTGTGACACGAACGCTCTATCTATTTTTTGGCTGCAATACATACTTTGCACATTTTTCCGAAGCAGTGTAGATGCGGTTGTAATGGTGGGTAGACTGGATCCAGCAGCGATGGCAAGTAGTTAAACTACTGGTTAAACTACCTGATTGTAGTTAAAAAGTAGTTACCAACTACTTGCAGAAACATGGTGTGCAACTACTACTTCGAGTAGTTAACTACAGTAGTTAGGTTACTGCGGGCGCCAACTAGTTCCGATTTTGCTGCAAGCTTTACGGCACGACTGTGCTTACGACTTTTACCTTGAGCTACTTGTTTGACGAGAACGGAGGTGCAGAGCATGTGTATTAAATCTTCTCTTCCATCGCTGCTTGCGACTCATATATAGGTGTCCAAGAACACTATAGAACACTATGGGATTGGTCTTGGTGGACAGCGTTAAGTAGTTACAGATGTAGTTAAAATACACTGCAGTAGTTAAAGTAGTAGTTTTAACTACCTCCCCTGAAAAGTAGTTGAACTACTAGTTAAGCTACTCCATCGCAAAGTGGTTAGTACAGTAAAATAGCGGGTAGCGATATCGCGTATAACGATATCCCTCGTAAAACGATGGTTCATGATTTTACCGTCAAAATATACATTGGTTCTATGGGGAAACGACCCGCGTATAGCGATGGAGACCGCAGTTCCGAGTACTCGTATAACGATGTTGGACGCTGTCCCGTGCGCGTAACCACGCGGCGATTTTCGCCGCGATAAGATACAATAGAGTGTCGATGCTACGAATCTCACGGGGTAGCGGAAAAAATTCGTATCATCCGAAATTCGCATCAAAATAATTAAACCGAAATAAAAATTGAGGCAAGAAAATAGAAAGCGACTGTTCATTTTCCGATACTGTCAGTGAAAGAGGTAGGTGGTAACGCTTTTATGTCTCCGTATTCGGCTAGAGTCACTAAATAAGCTACGCTTCAGAGTATCGACACTGAGCCGCCATGTTGTTTCGGATGACCTCCAGCGCCATCCATTTAGCGCTCTTCTTAGTGTTGTCTTCTTCCACTGCTGAACTTCACCTTCATCTATTTCTACTGCCAAAATAGAGGTGGGGCTGGAGGTCATCCGAAACAACATGGCGGCTCTTTTTGCCTCAGTGTCGATACTCTGAAGCGTCGCCAGATGATTCAAAAGGCCTAGCACATGCTTTCCACCCGCGAGTCGCGCGCGACAGTGTTCTAAAGCGAGCTTCTCCTAAAGCACGCAGGCGTTAGGTGAAGCCGACTTGCGGAATGGTGACGTGATAGTGTTGCCAGAAGTTGTCCCGCTATGTTGTCTGGTTCCCTCCACGAGTTCTGATCGCTGTTTTCCCAAGCCACTGCGATGTCACACAGCTTCGCGTTTTTTTTTTTTTTTTTTAGCATCTGTTTCTTTTACTTTTGCTACACGCGGGGTGGCGCGCGACTTTTCCGGGACGCGCTATTTAGGTCAGCCCTCGTTTAACGATGTACCCCGTGTAACGATGGAATTCGCGATTACCGTCAATATCGTTATACGCGGGTTTCGCTGTAGTTATAGTTCAACATATATAGTCATCTCCTAATAAAGTTGTTGTTGTTGCAGCTACGGAAATTGCTTCGTTAAGAATTAACAAAATTAATCAGTCGATATTGCAGCTATTAAAGCAACCGAAGACTGTTAAATCTCTGGACTGTTGACGTCATCTAGGATTGGTGCCTCAAACTTGATCAGTGCTGCATGACAGTAAGGTGCCATTGCTATATGCAGGAAGAGGTTCAAGTCCCTCGTAGAAAGATAGAGAGAAGGCTCACGAGGAATAAAATTTAGCGCCAGGCAGGGCGTGGGGGAAGAACAAAGAAGGTTCCTGGACTTCAGTGGCGTAGCCAGGGGGGGGGGGGGGTCTCTGTCAGTGCAGGCTGTCCACCGTCACCATACTGTTTGGAATTGCTTTTGAAATTATTCTTGAAATTGCTTTTATTAATTCCCGTTTCATTACAAACCCCAGGGTTGATATTGGGGAATCCGTAGGCGGTGTTATCAATTTAGAGAGAGGCAACGTAGATAACGTTGCACGATGTTTTTCATAAAGGTGCGGGTGATAACGGTGTAAATTTCAGCAAAACGGATTGTCAGCTTAAATTGAATGACGCAGCGCGGTGGATAATACGGCACGAAATTGGATATCACGATGGATGACCTGGCCACAAGCGAAGTCTGAGCCACGGAGTGTAGGGGTAACGGCAGATTGTGAATCACAGCTGTCACGGCGACGTTTGAAAAATGCGCGCAAGAAAAATAAAGAGACAGAGAGGGGAGGACAACTCGAAGCGAGAACGAGAGGCTCGTGGGATAAGCTGAGTGGTAACCATGGAAACACGACCGCAACGAGCATCACTCGCGAAATTGGAGTCGCTAAAGAATTTTCCGTCTTTTAACCTGATGTGCACATAACCGTAATAACATTCAATTATTTATCTTTTCTTTGCTTCAAAATCAACTAGCAGACGACGCTCTACGACCGTCACCTCATGGCGCTGCATTCGTGCGATCTGAGATGGCGTCCTTGGCGAACGGAGGACCTTCTCGAGTCTTCAAAACATTTCGATTTTTCCCCGCGTTACGCCTTCCATTCCAATCATGTCCGCATTTCCAGCAGCTACATCGTACAGCGCTACTATCTGGTATCAAGGGCAACGAACTACGTATGCCGGCCTTGTCTCCTACTATGACCGAAGGCACGATCATTCGCTGGCTCAAGAAAGAAGGGGACGAAATTCAACCGGGAGATGCCCTCTGCGAGATTCAGACCGACAAAGCTGTGGTTGCGTTCGAAACGGAAGAAACTGGAATACTCGCAAAAATACTCAAGACAGAAAACTCTGGCACCCTCCCAATCAATACTTTAATCGGGTTGACGGTTGATGAAGGAGCTGACTGGAAGGACGTTGATGTACCGGCCGATACATCAGCTCCTCCCGCATCTGCGGAGTCGGCATCTACGCCCGCACCCGCTAAACCTGCATCTATGCCCGCACCTCAGGTAGCAGCGCAAGCAGAACATGCACGGACCGACATGATGGGCCCCGCAGTGAAGAATCTCCTACACATGTACGGGCTCAGTGTGGACGACATACCGGCGACCGGACCTCATCACGTACTGCTCAAAGGTGACGTAATGAAGTACGTGCAGGAAAAGAACATCCCCAAGGTGTCGGCTCCGATTCAAAAGCCGTCCGTAGCACCACCGCCGCCTCCTCCGTCAAAGCCCATGGATCGATCTGGTGCTTACGAAGACATACCACTCACGAACATGCGACGAGCAATAGCAAAGAGACTAAGCCTATCAAAATCAACAATCCCTCACAGCTACATGGCTGTCGAATGCAACATCAACGAAACCATGGCGACCCGCAAGAAATTTGCAGCCGACGGCGTCAAAGTCTCGCTCAACGACTTCATAATCAAAGCCGCAGCCGTCGCGCTGAGGAGGGTCCCGGATATGAACGCGGCTTTGAAGAACGAATCCCCGGTACGTCTCCCCAACGTCGACGTCTCGGTCGCAGTCGCCACGGACTCTGGACTGATCACTCCGATCGTCAAGAATGCCGACTCCCTGGGCATCCAGGACATTTCGAAGACCATCAAAGAACTCGCCACCAGGGCCAAGGCTGGAAAATTAAAGCCCGCAGAATTCGAAGGCGGCTCTTTCGCGGTATCGAATCTGGGGATGTTCGGAATATCTGCCTTCACGGCCGTGATCAACCCTCCGCAAGCATCTATTATGGCCGTCGGAGGATCCAGGCTTGTTCCGGATGTCAGCGGCGGAGGGCCGAAGAGCATAATGACCGCTACGGTGTCCTACGACCCCAGGGTCTGCACGGAAGAAGTCGTCGCGACATTTCTGGCTGCGTTCAGGGAACACCTCGAAAATCCGTTGCACATGTTGGGACTTTCGGCGCCACATTTGGGAAAAGACGATGTGCCGGTGTAG
Source organism: Ornithodoros turicata (assembly GCF_037126465.1). Taxonomy (NCBI): domain Eukaryota; kingdom Metazoa; phylum Arthropoda; class Arachnida; order Ixodida; family Argasidae; genus Ornithodoros; species Ornithodoros turicata. The sequence continues at coordinate 148,575,958 of NC_088202.1, read as the reverse complement.
ATATTTTACGCTTTGTAGGTTAGAAATTTGTGACAGAATGATTAAATTAAAAAGAGAGTCGGGTGGGTACGTACATTTCGAAAAAGTGTTTTGTTGTACGGAGCCTCGAAGGTAGAGCTGTAACTGGCTGTACTTGGCAAATTGTCCTTTCCAAGGTCCTCCTTGCACCAGTTGATACCAGAAGGACAGTTTCGAGCCCTGGGCCATCCAGAGTTTCAAGTGGGTACAGATAACATTCATGGCATCCGAGCGGAGTGTATCCGCACGTTCACGGATTCAGGCTTCACTATCCTTGCGTCTACGTTACAAAGATGACACATCTTTACTCCTGCAGGCATTCAGAGGCGTCAGTTCTGCAGTGGATGGCACATCATTTTGGACTCATTCTTCACCCAAGGGATGTCTACAGAGACACTTATGTGCAGATATCCCATCTGCTCCGCAGCGGCACACTTGTATCCGCAGGAGTAGTGCGGCAGACCCTTTGGCAGGGAAGGGTAACGGACGTATTTTCGTTAGTTTCCTTTCCGTCGCGGCTATATCTTCGTTTCCGTTATCCGTTTCTGATACCAGCTTTTCGGTTTCGTTTCCGTTACGTTTCTGTTGCTGTTTCCGGTAATGGAAAGGCTGTTGGAGTTGCAGGAAGACAGCTCGTTCGGAGTCATCAAAGTACCAAAATAAAATCAAAAGTCACTGAAACGTCATCGCACAACAGTACTAACCATTACCCGAATTCAATACCGGACGATAATTTTCGTTTCCGTTTCTGGTAATGGGGGACCGTGGTATGCGTTTCTGTTATCGTTACCATCTCCAATTACGGTAATATACCGTTTCTGTTTCCATCTCCAATTACGGTAATATACCGTTTCTGTTTCAGTCTCCAATTATGGTAATATATCGTTTCTGTTTCCATCTCCAATTATGGTAATATACTGTTTCCGTCTCCAGTTACGGTAATATACAGTTTCTGTTTCCGTTACCATTACCGTTACCCTTCCCTGCCCTTCAGGCACACCATGATTTCCCGGGTACACTGAACCACGGTGCTTCCCAGAAGGCATCAGTTCGATCCCTTAGAGAACTGAGAGAAACTATGCGGTAATATATGGCATTCGAAACGTACGTCTTGCAAACGTATGTTGCAAAGTAGCTTTCCACGGTAACATAAAATGCAAATCAGGAAAGCTATTATATGCTCCTTCTAACTGATTTATAATTTTCTTTTCTATCGATTGGCATGTGGTTACACTAGAGGGTGTGATTCCTGCAAATGCAAAGAAATAAAAGTCCAACCACAAATCCTAATTTATTCAAGGCAGCACAACTGCTAGCTAAAAAAAAAAAAAAAAAATAGGTTGTGAACCTTCTAATTAACAATAAATAATGCAGAGTTACACAACCAGCAACTACGACAACTTCCATCCGCAGCCTTCCGCCGCACGCAAACACACATCAACAGCAAACTCGAGCATATGTTGGCTAAAATATTCGCTTTTAAGTTGACACTTCCAAAATCCAGCTACAATTTGGCTGGACAGGCACCGTGGACTAGAATATGAGCTAGAGATTGTCAACGAGCATTTTGTTAAATCTCAACTGCAATCTGCAAAAAAGTGCTGTGTCATATACAAGAAAACATGCAGCTGAGCTCGAAAGAGGTCGCCATTTAAAGACGTTTTAAGATATGGAATATTACGACAAATTTCATAAAACAGTTGCTATACGAGAGTAACAAAAAAAAAAAAAAAAAGTTCTGGTATAAATGTTTGCAACAATCTATGTTACGCAAGTTAAGATAGAGACACATCGATGTTGACTGCAGTTCATCTTTAAGATGTATCATGAACACATTCGGTTGGGGATACTCTTCGTGATATGCAAATTCAAAATAAAATTGTCGTTTAATAAAATCCACTCGTACAATTGCAAAAAAAGGTGGTTCGCCAATCGTATTAAAAGTGGTTGCCGCACCAAGTTATCACAATGCCACACTTAATGATTATCACAAGGGCATAGCATATCTACCACCTAGTGTCAAACACAGGACATTGAGTCATTGGAGGGAGTAACAGAAGATAACAGTCTACTGTACTGTAGGTACTTTGTTTACCATACAGCACCCATTGTTCAGTGCACTTAAGTCTACTATAAAATCATACTGTGTACAAGCTACAAGTGCAACACAGAATATTGACTACTTTGGAACAGTGTACCCAGTACCGTATTGAACTACTGAATCCTCTGTTGTACAGTACTGTGCAATGGTACCGTAATACACACTCTACAACACCGCGGCACAGAGTACAAACGGAGTAACAAAGAACAGTGATACTTTTCAGGCAGTGTACTCAGTACTTGTAGCACATACCTCACTGCACTGTGCTGTTCTGCTGTCTGTATTATCTAGCGTTGCCGGACTAACCTGCACACAGCGTACCTTGTACTAACACCAGCACAGTCAGAACTCGAGTAATATTTCAAAGCAAAAAAAAAAAAAACGGAGTATGTGTGGCGTTGACAAATAAAAACGCAGTACCACTTTACAGCTGCCAACCTGGGTACCCTCTGAAGCTTGCGAACCTGAGACTAGGAAGATGAAGTACTTCTGTAGCTGCTTACCTAAGGTGTTTGTTTTTATTCGGTGCACATTTCAGCAGATATGTAACTACCAGATGACTAATTACCTACGCTCGATCAACAGACTTTTTAATTGGAGGTCCTCAGGCACATTTTGGGCTGTGCAATTGGAGGTGATCATTGTTTCGAGCAGCTTTTTAAAAAAAATCCGAGAACTTTCCAGCACTTCTTGGTTTTTATTCGTCATTTGGTTTCTGATTTGGCTGGAGTCCATTAATTAATTGAATCTCTAATTAACGAGTTGATTAATAAATTTCAGATCGTTACTCATTTGGCCTCCTGCACAGAATGTTTGCCCGGCTACATAACCGATCTGCAAAACAATACTTGTGCCATTCTCGTAGATTTTTTAACGAAAAAATGGGAATAGAATAAAAACAATCACCCGTCCAGCATCCCATATTTCTTTCCCAGTTAACAATGTCCTTCTTGCTGTCCATCTAGGACTTGACCAACATCCGCAGGTGGTCATGTTGGGACAGTAACTTTGAATGCTCTTCAGGAATTGCCATTATTTTGCTTATGTCAGCTACATCACAACGCTATGCCGGTCTTAAGTTAAGAGTTATGTTAAGCATCATGTCGATTTTAGATTGCACTGTCCTGATGGCTATGTTTCATATTTTTCATCATGGCTGACATGCGGAACATGACATTGCAGAATCTACTGGGATTGAAAACAGTCGTTTCATACATTGCGCGCAATATCAGATCACTTCCATCCTCGAGGATTTTACAAAATATCATACAGCACCAATCATACTTGCTTACAATACACAAGCGGTAGTCTTGGACAAGATATGAGCACCTGGTGGCGAAAATATGAAGCAAAAATTCAACAGGGAATGAAACCGAAAGAGATGTCAGTTGGGTTACGGTTCACCTCTCGAACTCTGCAAAGGGTCCGGTTACGGGTAATCGGAAAATAAGGAAACCGGTTCATGTCGTATTAACATTCAGGCGTCTTGAGCCAGTATTTCTGCTCCGCGAAGTGGGACGACCGCTCAGCAACTCAACATGAATAGTGTCGTACATTTTCGCTAAAAATAAGATATTGTACGTTTTATGTTTTTTTAATAATGAGACGCCAGATCTGTGCATCTTATTCGGCACGTCACTGGAAGGTTGGTCGGGAAAATTCTCATAAAAAATCGTTAAAAAATTAAGCAAGCTTGATCATGCTGACTAACATTGGGTAACACAGAATGTGTCTGGCTTATCGTACAGTGTAATCGAGCCTTGTCTCATCATGTTTGTTCCCGTGCGACTGTCCAAGCTGACGCGTGAGCGTGGTGTGACGCCGAACCACGACGCGACGGAAAAAACTATCACGCTTCTACGTGTGAACCGTTTTGTTACGAACCGGTAACCGGAAATTTTTTTTTCCGTTCCGATTACGGTTTGTGGGTGACCAGAATTTCCGGTTATGTACCGGTTACGGTTCGAAATGGTTTCCGGTTTCAGTCCCTGCTATTTGATTGTAGCAATGGGACATAGGACATTTTATTTGCCAGGGTTGCCTTTCTGATTGTCGTGGCGCCAAACTTTGGGCAATGGCGACTTGGCTATTTTCTGGCTACTTTTGCGGATACTTCTTCGCTCTACACTTGACAATCCTAAACCGGGGTAGTTTTTGTCGATCGTCTCGGACGGTACGACGTTCTTCGGACCGTTCCGTTTGTGTGCTGGCTGTTCGCGCTCGTTAAAGACCCAAATTCACACTACTGGCTACAGAATTGCCTACTAACACGGGAAATTGGCTACTGTCTCTCATGACGAAGTTGGAGATTTAAGGATTTTGACCTGGCAACCTTGATGCCAACCGCTCAAAATAGATAGTAGTTGCACTTATCAGCTTCACATCTCGTCGTCAGGTGCTCAAACCGTCACAGCCTGTCACATAGATCGCTCTCATACTTTTGCAAACACACGCGCCAAAGGGTCTTTTTTGTTCTACGAGCACTAAAAGCGCTTACCACGCTCGAAACGAGCTTACAGCGATCGTTTGCACATGGGGCACGTCCCCCAGTCCTTGAGGCAACGCCGCAGGCAATCTCCGTGAAACGTGTGCCTGCAGGGCGTCACCCGCGCGGTCGTCATCTTCTGCAGGCACACGGCACAGACGTCGTTGAGGCCGGACAGTTCCTGCTTGGTCGCAAAGCGGAACTTCCTGACCCGCCCCATCTCCTGCAGGAGAACCTTCAGGTGGCGGTCCATCATCCGCAGGCCCAGGTAGACGTTGACGTAGCTCGCTGCCAGCCCCAGCCCCCAGCTGCTCTTCACGATGCACCAGAACGTCACCGCGACGACCGCCAGCAACGACGCCATCGACGTCGCGAGCCGGCACAGCACCGGCGTCCAGAGCGTCTCCAGGTTCTCCAGTATCTCCAGGTTCATCCGCGACAGCAGCCACGGAATCTTCTCCTGGCAGGCGCGCTCCGTGAGCGCAAAGTAGGCGACCGTGAGCAGCACGTACGGCCACGTCGGACTGAAGTGCTCCAGTCCCTGCTCGAGTCCGAAGACGAGCAGCATGAAGACGCCCGTGATGATGAACGTCACGCCCTTGGTGAGGTCCAGCACGACCTTGGTCACGGTCATGGCGAGGTGGCGCACCCTGGACTGGTCCGAGACGTGGACGTAGGGGGAGTAGCTGGGAAGGCTGAGGACGTTGTTGATGTAGTGGAGCAGATAACAGATTATGTTGTAGAAGAGAAGAGAGTAGAGTCCAGTGAGCGGGTCGTGCGGACAAAAGACGCGGTCACACAGAAGGAAGAAGAGCACTTGGTTGAGGAGCACCAGCATGCCCTCGCAACGCTGGGTCCCATTCTCGATGCGCTGGTTCAGGACCTCGAGCAGGTTCCAGCCGCCTCTCACGATGGCTAGCATGTTGGTTGCGACTTCTAGGTTCTTTCTGTCGAGAGATGTGTTAGAGGAAACGAAAGTCTTTAACTTATATATTACGAAACTAACAGGCAAAAATGGGAGAAGTCTAGCACTCGTAATATATAAAATAAGTATTTAAGGAGACTGAAACATTTATTTTACTGAAAAAAAAAAAAACAAAAAAAAAACAAGCTTTATTTCGGACAGAGTCCATCCTTGTTTGAGTCCGAAAGCTCGTTTTTTCAGTAAAATAAATGCTTCAATCTCTTTAAATACGTATTTTATATATTACGAGTGCGAAAAAATATATTTATGGGGATGCATGAAGTTATAATTATACTGCACATCAGAGGATCGAAGAATTACGTAACGCACAATATAACCGTTAAATGTATCTGCTGCAGCACTGTACAGTAGCATATCCTGTCATACAACAGATAGTTGTATGATAGAATAGTTAGTTCAATTTTTAATATAGTAGATATTTTTTTAGTGCCTCAACTGCACACATTTTTGCGCTGGCGATAGAAAAAAATGATTAGATACACAAACTCTCCATATTAGACTGTGGAAACAGCTTCCAAAAAGAGAAACCTCATTAGCTCGAATAGCAGTTGAACAGAAATTAAAATCAGATTCAGAATCAGAGGAATTGGAAGAGACGATTACATATACGTAGAGACAATTTTTGCCAGCTATGGACAGAAGTGTACGAAGCCACGAACATGCAGAAAAGGTCATGATGATTGGGTTCAAAGATTAATTTGTATAACTTTTCTCTCTTTCTTTCTGCTAAACGGTCCCCATCTTCTTGCCTTATACTGTCATTGCGGGCGAACATCGTATGATTTCTCGAAATTATTTAACCTCAACTGAACGACAGCATGATAGTATCTCGCCAGCACTTGACGCAACTCCCACCCGCAACCCATCCGTAATGTTATTTAACGGTTTCTAAATATTGCAACCGGTTGCGAACTAGCGATGAGCTGTCACGGCAACCGCGCCCAAAAATATGACACCGAAGGCGCTATAACTGACGTAATCGCGAGTGTATCAGTTACTATATATCAATCGCGGGATTCGTAAACCGACAAATCGTTGACGTAGGTTCGAAATCAATCTGCTATTCATAAACAATAAAGGTAACTCACTCTCGAGTGAACTTCACATCACATGCGACGTAGCAGACGTCGCTGCGTCGAAGTTGCGATCGGCAGCGTTTTTTTTCGCTGGCGGACGACAGTATCTACAGTTACATTACGAACGGTCCGACAGCTTGTCAACAGTGTCGGGAACGCGCTTATCAGAAGCGACGGGTCTTCATATTACAGGCATAAAAACAAACGGTGAGATAAACCCGAACGCCCGAACTACACAACAGAACGCGAACAACGTCCGTCAGCCAGGGGTTGTTGCCAACCTGTCGCGTCTAATACACCAAACACGACGTGGCGACGTGGCTGGCAGACAATGCAGGTGCAAGCAAACAGCGTCAAGCACGTCAGTGTCTCACCCACCGTGAAAATGGCGCGGGAGGGTGCACATAAGTGACATATGTTGGGCATGTCCGATTCCCCAGCGTTCCCATGATTTTTTCCAATTTAGGGGGGAGTGGGGGCAACACCTATACACACCTGTGCAGGTGTTCAGAGGAATTCATATTGTCATGACATGAGAAAATGATCACCTATGCAGACAATTTTCACGAGTGACCTTGAAGACCCAGGTGGGGTGGGGCCACGGGGAATGCGCGGTAGCTCCCCACGGTATGTCAGCATTTGGCAGTATAGCAGTAGCATATGTGCCCTCGATGGATGCCAGCACATATGACAGCAGAACCTCTAGTTGCCATTCAATCAATGGTGGATTTCGGTGAAAAAACACTATGAACCAATGCATCTCACGAGGATGTTCAATATGTATTGGGCCGTAACGCATACACCTTTATTCCCAGATAATCCCCCCGAGCATCTCAGTTCTGTGAATGGGTGAACGCCTCAAAGCGCCCTTGTGTGATGCCAGGGCAGGAATACTGTAAGAAACCACGTAGGTGACAGGTGTGCGCACAAACATACGCTATTTTCAAATGTAAAGGTATTGACCTGGTACCAGGAAATACGACTACCGCAATTTCACGCGTATCAGCCGCACCGCAGATAAGCCGCAGGACGCGTTTTTTTTTTTTTTTTTGACGTTTTGAAAATTTTCTGGCAGATAAGACGCACCCGCAGATAAGCCGCGGGCAATACGAGACGACTGATTTGTGCGACAAAGGAGACCATAGAGAAGGCCATAAACCCTGTGGTCCATACTCCGGGGTAGTGTACAACAGAGGGGGTCAGTTCTGGCGTTCTACAAAGATCGGATTGTGCCCTTGTCGGGTGTTTTTCGTAGGCCGATGGGTCAGTGATCTTCCAGAAGACGTGAATCACTGTCACCACTTTCCTTAAAGCTGTTTGGGGGAATGCACCAGGAAGATAAATCTACTCGAATGTGGGCCCGTCCCTGTTACGCAACACTCGTGCATCGGCAGGGCAGTGCTGTTCCAGAGACACTGTCGGCCCTTTCGTTAAAATCGGCGTATGGGGGAAAATACCAGGAAAAAATAGTCATCAGATAAGTCGCAGGGCGCCCGTGAGAAAAAAAAAATCGCGCATAAGCCGCGGCTAATACGCGTGAAAATACGGTATATGGGAAGCATAACGCTTGTTGAGCAGCACTGTAAACAACCCTACCTATAACAAGAGTGCCAGAACGTGAAAAGCGTGTTGGTTGAAACTACGTATGTAAAACAACTTTATAACACATTTAACAGGGGCAGAAGACTGCCTGGAACTTAAGCGAAGTTCCAAGTTACTTTTAATTCGCTTTCCACTCACGTCCACGTATCTTCTTGCTTTCTCTCCGGTTCTTTCACGACATTTTACGCCACAATACGTGACATTCAATCAGTCACAGTATTCTATTCAGGAAGTAAGAACGACTGCCATTTGAAATGAAGCTGAACCTTTTTGCACCCAGAGGGAGTAAGATGCAAAGTGTTCGAATTGTTGGACATAAACGAAAACGATCTAAGCGCGTTGCACTCCTCCGCAGGCAACTCAAGGTCTAACTCGCTCTCGCTGCACCTGTGTAGTGCTATTTTGTGTCCGAAGTAACTCGTTCTTTTTTGAAGCAACTCCGTAACTGCGAGTTACATCTCAGGCTGGAGAACTTCGTTACTAACTTACATTTTTCACACGGTTACCTAACTCGTGACAAGTTCTTTTTGACAGGTAACTTCTCGATCTATGATCATGAGTCTCCTCTCAGTCTCTGCGTGCGGTAAATTACCACAATCCCACGGGAGCTGGTATGTTTTTTTTTTTTTGTTTTGTTTTAGGTCCTGCAGGTGCAGACAGCATGGCTGTGAGCCTCTCATAACATCACGTCAACTGGTGATTGTAAAACAACTTTATAACACCCTTAACAGGGGCTGAAGACTGCCTGGGGGACATACAGGACTTCTCACCCAGGGGTGCACCATGCAGAGACTTGAGACACAATGTTAATTCCCTCATTGTGTAACAATTAATCGATTAATCTACGTATATTTCAAAAGCGTACGGGTGTTAGCATGCGGCAACGTAAATTTTTTACGACTGTGACATCGGCTTGTGCCGACGCTGCTCGACGACAGAGAAGCCAAGTACAGGAAACTTCTTAAGAACAAACTTTATTTTTAGCGCACACACGTCACAGACCGATGGTCAGCTGCAGACTTTTAAAAACTTTACAAACCTGTAAGAAAAAACCCATTTGCAGCGCTACAAGTGCAGTCGCATATATATACTTGGACATATATATATATACGATGAAACAAGTGAGTACAACCTTCCTTCCAACACCATCTTTTGATCCTTTGGCCTCGCATGTGCCATTCACACGTCACTCATTCAACCACGCTCACCTGGAGCGTCTCGCTCCACATTAAAAAAAAAAAGAGAGACAAAAAACAAACAAACAAATAGACAGATGCCAACAACAGCTTTCCAAAAAATATGCACGGCGTCAAACGCGATCGTCCCTTCACGTTCGCTCCACGAGATCGGATATATGCTTTTTTTTTTTTTTGTCTTTTCACATTTTTGTCTTTTCACATTTCACGAGCAGGAGTGCTACATTAACATCTCAGCACCAACTTCCACAGAGGCGACGACGATTTAAAAAACAATTTAAAACAATTTAAAAAACACTGACGTTGGAAAAGGGGAAAATGTGGCTCCCTCGCCTTTTTTCGCCGGCTGCGCTCGTGCCGCCGCACGTTTCCCTGCACGTTCGACAAAAAAAAAAAGTTTTTAATGCGGCGGAAAGTCTTCCAAAATGGCAAGTGTACGGTGGAAGAACTTTCTTCCTTCCAGCCTCACTGTCCAACGGTGTTTGGACCTTGTTCCAAGATAAAAATTTAATCAGCTGCCCGCTGTGCAAAAGAGTACGGTGTCGCAGAATCCCGTTAGCGAGACCGCAGAAATTTCTTCTCGTTTACCAGGTAGGTATGTCTGGTAGATTCCCCCCTCATCCGAAAAGATTTGAAACCGACAGAAGATCTCGCTTACAAAGGAGTTAACTTGTCGACAGTCATTTCTTTCTCCTGTCCCGCCATACAGCATTCGGCACTGTTTATAAGAATATAATTTTTTTCTTTCTCGAGGAGTCTTTAGCGGTTGCAGATTTTTGTTGATCAGATCATTCTTTCAGCACCAAATGTTGGCTATGATGGCCCTCGCAACTGTGGAACAAGAAAGATTTCGCAAACGTTGATATACATTGAAATCCAGGATAACGTAGTGCTACTTTGATGGAACACTTGGAAGTTTCAAAGATGTTTCCTTGGGCTTGTTGAGCATAATGCACGACCCTGCGTCAAGCACCATTCCATGAACTGACCGTGATGCCGCGTTCCTCGGAAGTTGGAGTATCTTTTTTTTTTTTTTCTGTGTATCCACTGCCCCGTTTCGTTCACAGTCAAAACATAGTCAGCTCATAATCATATTGTATACATACATACATATATGTATATGTGTGTGTATATGTCAAAACCTTCAATATATATGTATATGTACATATATGAATATCTATAGATGGACAGATAATATGAACAAGTAAAGCATTTTGAAACAGCCATAACATGCACTGTACACCATTCGGCAACCTGTAGTGCGCTCCTCAGCGTTGGAGCGATGCATGCGCCCCCTGGTGGTGGTGGTGGTGGTTGTTATCAATACAAAAATACAATGGCAGAACACCAGCAACACTTTTATATTTAAAACTTGAAAACACCTCCCTTCGAAAAAATTGGAACAAGCTGCCCTTTTTTGTGTTGCCGACAAAAGTAACACACGGCTTGTGTTTCCCTAAGACAGAAGTGATTTTTTTTTTTTTTCGTTAGAGGAATTTAAAGGGGCCGTAAAGTGAATGGTAAACCTACAGAAACTACGTTCCGTATTGGACGCTTCGGATGCTATGTCCTGTAGCAGTACACTGAACAGGTTTTTAGCGAATCAAGCTCGAAGAAAGTTCCCTCATCTAGCAATGCTGACATGCCTTGTTGCACCATCTATTAAGAAAGTACACAAGAAAGAAAAAAAAAAACAGCTCGCCCGAAAACCACCTTGTCTTTCGCGCACCGTCACTTTGGAATTTTTGGGATACGAGACTCCCGTCATCATAAAGGCAAATTCTACATGGTAGTATAGTACATGAAGATCGTGGTAGATTAGTATTCCACTTTACAGTCCCTTTAAAACTGAACCTTGCCAAACACCCTGGGAGGTTATTTTGCAGAAAGAGGGGGAGAGAGAGACATAAAAGAAAAATAAATAACGCCTGGACACAGGATACGCAAGAGTGCAACGCACGAAATGCTCGCAGTGTGCTGCACACACGTTTTCCCCTTAAACACATTCATTCATTCCCTAAAAATAGTCTCAAGTCTTCTCGTAGTCTTAGCTGAGCGGCGGCGTGCAGTTAAGGAAGCATGTAACCAACCCAAAAATAAGGCACTAACTAACAGTACGTCTCCCAAGGTGTTTGCCGAGGAGCCAGCGTCGTCCACAGGGTCACACAGACACCGACATTCTGGTACACACAAAATTGAAGAACATGTGAAACAAACGTGAGCATTATGTACAAGGCGCAAGAAAAAAAAAACAACACAGCATGGAACACACACACACTAGGCATGAAAAACGACCTCCCAAAAACCCTCTGCAAACGGAAGGAACGAGTTAAAAACAGGAACATCTATTTTTTTCTTTCTTTTTTTTATCACCAAAGCCGCGTCGTCTTGTTGGCATCGAGGGTAAGTAGTTACGTTGTTAGCAGTCTTAAGAGCGTGCGTCACACTTCGACGCGTCGTGCTTAAATACACGCGTGGGTTCACGCTTCAACGTGTGCGACATGTCCGCACGCGCCGTGGGAATGAGAAAGAACTGGGAAAAAAAAAACACACACAAAAAAAACGGTACATGACAACCTATAACACTTGGAATGATTCGATGTGTCACCCGTCCCTGCCAGGTACAGCAGTGGGCTAAAGTATGAAATATAGATAAAAAGGAAACACACACGCAGTAGTGACTGCAACCTCGTGTCACCCTTCTAAGAACTTAAAAAAAATATAAAAAAATTGAACACACTGTTTCTCTTTGAAACCACTTCAGCACCTTGTCATTGTAATTGGTATGGCTTGCATTCACACCAGAGGAGGTGGTTGCTAAAAGAAGAAGAAAAAAAAAAAAAAAAAAAAAAGAGCAATGAAGTGAAATGAAAGAACGCTTTAAAAAAAAAAAAAAGTTAGTGATACAAATGTGCAATATTAGTCCAGCGGACAAACAGTTCGGCACCGAAGTCTGTGATGACAAACATTGACGGTGTCCTGCCAGGAAGTGCAGAGATCACACCATGCTGTCTTTAGCAATGCTGGACTTGGATCCCTTGAGGTTCTTCTCGGCATCGAAGTTGTCGTTGTGCCTGCCATCTTTGAGCCTGTAACCGGGTGGGAAGCAGACGGAAAGGAGACACACGTCAATGTAGAGCAGAAAAAAAGCATTAAAACGAGGAAGTCAGTTCTAATTGTACGAGCCTTGATGGGGCTACAAAAACTTCCTCCGCGAGTTTTTCCTTATTTGGCCGCGGCAAATTGTGCGAGGAACGTTGTGTGCTCTCGCGGCGGAATGATGGTTGTAGCTGATCACACGGGAGATGTTCTTGATCTGCACACTCTCAAGAAGCCCGTATGTGCAGAATACGTGAAGTCAAGTATAGAGGATGCTGCAAGTTGTGTCTATAGCGGACACATTTTGACTTTTTATGGTGCACGGACAACTAGGGTAACAGCGTTTTTAGCGGGATGAATGGGGGTTTGAACATCATTTCCTTTAACTGCGCGTACAATAAGTGTAGAGAACTTTTGAAAAAAAATTGTTTTTGCCATTGATGCAACCTATTCGTTAGGGGTGTGCGAATCCGAATATTTTATGTCGAATCGAATATCGAATCAAATGAGGGAAAAAATTCCGAATACCGAATCTAATATAGAATATTCGTGCAAAATTTGTGACTTTCGTACTAAAAAAAAAAAAAGCGACTTTCGTACTAAAAGTTTCCATTTTGTAGCCCATGGCTTTAGTGCAATATTTCCGGTTCTATTAACTGTCACAAGAGAGACACGCAAGTCTTCTGTTTAAAGCCCCTACTCTTTAATTTTACGCAAGAGTGCTTCCTGCTTTCCAGGTGAGCCTGCACTTACTGGAGTACTGGAGTGGTTACCTTCATTTCAAAATTTTATGTCAGGCAGTAGCATGTTACACGGATGAGGCTGTAATTGTTTCAGACAACCACAGGCCATTTGTGAAACAAACCAATTTGCCTTCCTGCCTCATCTTTGTCACGAACACCCTTTAGTTTCTTTGCACTCGTCCTAGGAAGTTGCACTACTGAAATTTTAGATGTAAAGGACATCTTTAAGACACCCTTCTTGACCGTGGGCTGTAGTCATTATTCGAAAGTCCTAAATTTTTAAAGGCAACCTCACAGACATCAAATCAAATTCCCTCGTCGACACCGCTAACTGCATGTGGGAGGGGCGCCGCCCCTTCCACAGACGATGTCTACAAAACTAACTTTGGATAACGTTATCTTAAACTATACACCGTCCGGCCTGTGTTGGTCCTGCAGCAAGGGCAATTTCGTAAAGGAGGCTTCACCGAATGCACGGAAGCATCAGGCGAAGCCCACTTTTGGGTTGTGTCGCTCATATTCTTCGAAAAATCTAATATTGGATATTCGATTCGCGAATCGAATAGTTCGAGCGTTTGATATTCGATTCGAATTCGAGAATTCGCACACCCCTACTATTCGTACCAGAGCTCTTTTCTGTGCGTGTGTCACAGCACAACACTATTTGATCTTCCCAGTTTTTGGTAAATTGTATAGGGCTACTCAAGTACAGAGTACGGGTGACAGTATGCAGCGCGATAGTGGAGCCTGTCAGCGGCTGTGTTGCCACACTTTGCACGCTTTTATACCGTCATGGTTGTGGCCTTCCAAGACGCCACAGAAAGCAGCCAAGGGCTCGACGAACAATTAATACCTGTTCTCGAGCAAGTTATTACCACGGCTGAAATGTTACAACTGCGGATACTGTGCCTCCTTGCACAATGAAAATTTACGTAGCGCAATTTTAACTATACGCTAAATGACGCAACGTATTGAACATGAAGTAATATTACTAGGAAACAACACACATTTAGTGGCGAGGCAGTTATTAGCATTGCTTAGATTTCAATGGGACTATCGCATCCGGAAGTGTCTGTACGAGTAGTAATGTTTGGCGCTCATTCACGGTGTACTTTGCCAAATTTTTCTTCCGAAAAAACCTCGCACGTTAAATAAACAAGTTTTAAAGATTCGCGCTCCGTCTGCAGCTAAGGAAGCCTCTAAGGAGCTAAGGAAGGTAGGACTTTCGGCATTACTGTCGGTGATGAACGAGGAGTAAGACAGCGCTATAGTTTTGGAATCGACCGGGACGGATGCGACAGTCCCTTCAAGAACTAAAAGGCACTTGATCATAATCGCATGAGTGAGACAGGAACATGACAGAGCGGGCAAGAGTCAGCGTTGACATTAGCCAGAGAATGTGTATTCACACGAGCGACATTCCCCCAGAAGAGGAAGATGCGAAAAGCGTCATAGCTTTCTGCTGTCACGTGAGCGCTCAACGTCGTGTCTTCATGTACACTGCTAACCGTAGGGAATATCCTGCTACACAGCCACAAGATATTACGTAGCAGACGACAGGAAAACACGCTGACGGTGTCGTCTTTCCAGAGCCGTCTGCTAAGTGTCGCCTGCTAAGCGTCGCCTGCTAAACGTCGTCTGCTAAGTGCCGCCTGCTAAGTGCCGCCTGCTAAGTGCCGCCTGCTAAGTGCCGCCTGCTAAGTGCCGCCTGCTAAGTGCCGCCTGCTAAGTGCCGCCTGCTAAGTGTCGCCTGCTAAGTGTCGCCTGCTAAGTGTCGCCTGCTAAGTGTCGCCTGCTAAGTGTCGCCTGCTAAATGTCGCCTGCTAAATGTCGCCTGCTAAATGTCGCCTGCTAAATGTCGCCTGCTAAATGTCGCCTGCTAAATGTCGCCTGCTAAATGTCGCCTGCTAAATGTCGCCTGCTAAATGTCGCCTGCTAAATGCGCAGTTCGCCACTCCCGATATTCCGCACCGTGTGAATTCTCACGTAACGCGGGACGGAACTTAGGCTCTAAGAGCAGTGTTTTCACTTTTTCTTCCACTAGAATATTCCGTGAGGATGTCGCTCGTGTGAATACAGGGAGAATGTGAGAAAGCCGAAAGTGCCCCATTGGAAGTGAGAGAAGAGTGTGCGAGAGCCACCACGGTTACCTCCACCCGCTACTGGCTGATGGTTAGGGTTGAGCATTACAGCTGTTTCTTATCAGGCCAGCCCATTATTCAGAAAAAAGCAACAAAGGTGGGACGTGCGTGAAAAGCAAAGCACACAGAGAAGGCGATAGAGATTTCTTTTTCTCAGCAGAGTTGTTTCTCTGTTCCTCCTACCCTTTGCTGTCAATCATGGGTGTGTCCTCGGCCGCTTCTCGAGACTTGTCAGGTGCGTAAACGAGTTCCTTTCTACGAGAGCCGGCGGGGATGGGGGTACCCGACAAAGCGGGACAAAGGAAACCAAGTATTGGGGAGATAAAAAAAAGAGAGAGAAAGGGGAGAGAGAACGGGATTAACAAAAGCCATGTACTGACACAAATCATAAGCGAAACAAATTGGAATAAAAAATAAACGCGACCAGAGAAAGAGTAAAATCCCAAGTACACCAGCAATAAACGTTGCAAAGCTGACAGAAAAGTTACGATTTTTTTTTACGGTGTTCGCCAGCTTACAGCAAGCAACATCCCTTAAAAAAGTGCTTGCTCTTCTATCACTTAATAAAGGCACAATAATTTGCAAGACCAAAGGGGATACATAAATGGAAAGCAATTGTTCCTAGGCTAGAAGACACAAAGGGGCAAACGCAACACAAGCCTCAAGTTGCCTGGGAACATAAACAGCCGAGTTCAACTGGACCTTAGGGCTTAGACTTCAAAGGAGGCCTTACAATTGGGTAATTCCATGGAATGGCCCCTGTGTCAAGTACTACACTACAAGCAAGACTGCTGTGTGGGGGTACAATTACACCAGAAGTGGAATTGCTATGTTTCAAACTATTAGTAGGCTTGCAAGCAGTCAACACTGTGCATAATTACTAAATTGATTTTCGGCCAAAAACTCTTGGCCCCAAAGCTTCACACAATATTCATCTTTCTTCAACTAATCAGGAACAGAAATCAGGGAAATAGCAACAGCAAGAATCACCTGACAGGTGGGGCAAACATAGCTACCCAAATGAGCGTACATACACTATGCAACGACAAAATGCGTACTACTGAATCAGCTATACTATGCTAGCAGAACAGGAAAGGACATATAGAGACACAGTTAGTATACCTACCCCTAGTACCCCCCATCTAGTGAGCCTACGAGAAGCACACCAGTAAAGCTCAATTTGCAACGATATGTGCAGCCAGTAGAACAGGTTAGTGTACAGGCAACCAACCATGACGTTCTTCCGCACGCTGGGCTGCACTAGTCACGTATCAATGTGAACGCGTTGATGATGTTGATGTTGACAGACACGACGTAACAAGATGCCATCGCGAGCCTAAATCCGCATAAAACATGTACGATCCTAACACTGCATACTGTTTGAGGACGATCGCATACATGAGATGTACTCTAGCAAAAGTAACTTCAATCGAGCGATAGTAGATTTATAAATGCGGGGATGAGATAAACGTACTGAAGCGTTGTTGCCAGGGTTGCGGAATGGGATCGCCCATTCCAATTCCATTGCGAGGAATGGAGATTTGCGATAATTCCGTTCCTTTCAATTCCTCGGAATGGAAAGGTACGGCCAATTCTCACTCCCGGAATGGCCTGACAGCCCCATTCCATTCCTTTAATTCCGCCAATAAAAGAAAAGGAACCGGTAACCCTGCTGGGTAGCCCAGCAGCGCTATGAGGAGATTGACATTACCTATCACTGCAAAAGCAAAAAAGACTAGGTTATTTCGGCCTTGACCGTGTGGTACGCAGACCAGTCCGTTCAAATTCCATTCTGCCTGCGGAAAAAAAAAAAAAAGCCCAATTCCATTCCATTCCTAGGACAGTTTCCTCCTTGGACAATTACCGCCATTCCAATTCGGGCTCTGATAAATCTGGAATCATTCCGGAATCATTCCAACCCCGGAGTGGCAAATTCCGCAACCCTGGTTGCTGAACTAGCGTACGACGTGGGATTTACTTGAACGGCCGCACCCTGGCTATGACTATAAAACTATAAGATATATAAAAATAACTATATAATAACGATTTTTGTGTCTTATGCCGGAGTAGATGATCGCAGCACTGCCATTAAAATGGCTCCTTTCGCTGGACACTTCTCGTCAGAGTATCCTGCGTTTGTTCTTTAGAAAGCACGTATCCACGCGTCACCGTCCTCCTAGGGTACAGGGTCGAGGAAGGTCAGACCAAGGACGCGAGTGATTAGTAAAAATTAAACTGTCACCTACAGAGGTGGTATTACTTCAGGAAGGAGGTCAGTGTGGGCCATACCAGAAGAGGGAGGTTAAGGTCACCAATACTTCTTAAAGGGATGGTCTCGTAAAGATTTTGCACAGATTGCAAAAACTTCCTCCAAACTTTACTAACGATTACTGCTGTAGATACTATACAACAGCATGAGTTTTACTCAATAAAAAAAAGCTGTTTATACCATACCATACCACACCATAATTGTGGATGTTGACCTCACTCTCGTAAGGCTAGGACAGATGTCGTGCTGACATTTAACTGACCACTGACTTTTAAGACCAATTAGTAAATGCCAGTTACAGCAAGGATACTGTGCACGCCACCCTGGATATGACGAATCTGTTTTTTGTCTTCCAATTTCCCTCGTTCAGGTTCTGAGGTTCAATCGGCCCCGCCTTTTGCCTTTCAAGTGAGGGCAGCAATGAATTAATGAATCACGATTAAGAGCGTCAAAAACCCCGGTGCCGCGGAGCTAAAAAGACAGGCACGGACACGTTGCACTGACTGGCGAACCAATAACTTTATTATCTTTGAATCCTGCTTAAACCTGATCTTCTCCAGGTTTACCCCTCCTCCAACTGGTCTGCCTGATCCCGTGTTCTAACGAGGCCTTGTTGTTCCTTCCTATCGATAGCTGAACGATCTTTATCACCATCAAGAAACCCCTGAACCCGGTCTGATAAATGAACTGACAGAGAGCTCACACATTTCAAACCAGCTTTCCTTATCTCCATAGCTTCACGGAACGATAATGCGCCCATTTTCCTTCCTTTAGCTCCCCGGCACTGAGGGTTTCAACGCTTTTAATCATGATTCTAGAAAAGCGAACAGCCCAATTTTTAACCCTTTTTAATGAATTACAGCTACCCTACTTCCTATGTTTTGAAGGCTGTCCTCTTCGAAACAGCCCGAGAGAATTATAAACTTCCTTTTGTCTTCTTTTTTTTCATTGATTTCTTCATTTTCGGCGGATGTTGTTCTTGCCAGCACAGGACATGTGAAGCTCTTATTAATTTTATTTATTCTAATAATAACCGTGCCTACTGCGTCAAGAAAATTCGCACAATCGACGGCGAACTGAATGGCACTGGTCTACGAGACTGTCCCTTTAACAAACGAAAAGAAGATTTATTCCCCAGTTCCTGTTAGAGGATGAGAGTTAACACGGACGGCAGGGAATAACCTCCTTACTGATTGGGGGGGCGCGGGTTGCCAGGCTCCACTGTGGGCTTCTCTTGCTCCTGAGCAGCAGGAATGCTGGCGATACAGGCAACAGTGGAAGGTTAACAACGCCCCGAGTCATGAGCGCACAAATAAATCCCTGAACCATGAACAAAATGCTGCACAGGACTGTGCAAGAGTTCTCAAGACAATTCTGAATGACTGGACAACTTCATTGCTGCACAACGAGTACTGTTGTGGGTTTTCTAACTTGTGTGGTTTTCTAACTGTGCTGCCTAGGGCAGGATAAACGTCCACCCTCTTCAGAAGCACTGTATAGAAGGGATTTCACAATAATATCTGAAGAAAAAAAAAAAAAAATGTGTGCCATCTATACTTAGCTATGTACACAACACAAGCAATTTATTTTGTTGCCTAAATTGTTCTGAATTGAAAAGCTCAACAAAAAGTCCTAAGTGAAAAAGAAAAAGAAAAAAAAGAAGGCAGTTGAAAAGTCAAATTATATATACTAAATTCCAGATAATTCTCACAGCTCATGAGACCTGCTGTCTGGCCTCGTAACCTCAATTCATCCAGAATTATCCAGAATCAGTTAAGTATTACAACGCGATAAAAATATTGCAAATGCTACGGCAATGGCTAAGCTGCTGCACTAGCAAAGGGAAAGACCTGCGGAAAATTGCTTCTCGAACAGACAGACGGACGGACACAAAAAAGCGAAAAAACAAAAGTTGCCATCTCACCTGCTCTTGCCATCTTCGACAACTGCCTCCTTCTTTCCGTGAGCGCCACCTCGTGAGCAAAGCGAGTGCCGTAGGCAAAAGAGGAAGCCCCACTGGAAACGGAAGTAGCAGACGACATCCAGCACTAACAGGATCACCAGCACCAGCACCACCACAATCACCACTATGGTGGTGAGCGACATGCCCAGGCTACCCGTGTTCATCATGTCGCGCAGTCCCTCTTCCTCGGGCGCAGAACCTGCGTTGTCACGGCAACCATATGAGTCAGCGTTGTACCAGCGAGGGGGCGCTTTTATGGAATGCTCTGCCTTGCTGGTCCAACCGCATTTCTCAGACACGAGTGCTCGCCAAAGGGCCGGACATTAGGAGAGAAAAATGTGCGAAATGTTGACGAGTTAAATGCCTTTACCAGATTTGGGAGGGAAAAATGTGGTCATCACGTTATTTTTTTGCTTTCTGCGGAGTAAGTTGCGCACAGTTCAAGTGCACGCGCTGCTCAAAAATATACAGGGTGTTCGAAATTAAGCTTTCACGAGCGCTACGCAAACACAGCGATGACAGGAAACCGGATGATAACTTTACGCTACTTGTGTAAGAAACAGGTGCTGCTAATTATGTAGCACCTGTTTCTTACTCAAGGAACAGAAAAAGTAGCGCCAGTTTTCTTTTGTTCACCTATTTATAAAGTGCTAGTGAAAGCTTAATTTTGAACACCCTGTATGCCTTGCGAGTTATGGTCAAATGCACTTTGCACGCTTTGTTGTTGCACTCAGATTTGCATACAAACTGAAACTAAATAGTGCATGTGATACTGGGTATAACCTGACACGCGATTAGAATTTGGGAAGGAATGAGTCCCTAACTGGTCCCAAACAGATCCGGGAGGGATTAGTGGGGGGGGGGGGGGGCAATTGGGTTTAACGCGAAAAAGTCAGACCCTAGCTACTATATGTAGAACTCTGGGCCTTCGGTGATTCAATGATTACGTGCGAGAATCTCTGGACAAAATGGCTTGTTTTGTTTATAGGTACAAGTCTATTTCGTCTATTGCATTAAGCTATTTTAATCGTCATTTGAAAACGGCACACTAGAACCCTACCCCAGCCTTGCCTGATTTATAACATCAGAGGATGAGACAAAAGTGCCCGGAGTAAAAGCAACTAAGGTCCGAAAGCAGACTCCGGAACATTTGCGGTACCTCGAAAGGGATTACTTTCTCGAGGTGCCACCTTAAATTTTGAAATTTATTTTCTTTACTTATAAATACGAGTCTACTTTGTACGATATGTAATTAGAAGAGCAATTTTAAAGGTCTGCGTCGGAAGTCACGAGCCAGGGAGACCTTGCACGACCACGAAGGTCTTCGCACAGGAAGAGAAATATTGGAGGAAATTTGTTTTTGGATTCCAAAGATCATTGTCATGTGCACCAACGAGAGAAAATCGTACTGAGGTTACCCTCCGAACGTCCGTCAAGAGCACCTCTGCTTGGAACGATAGCGTGTCGGACCGCAAAGCAAAGCACGATAATGAAAACGTTCTTCTATTCCTTCCCCCCAGAGTGGATGAAAACGAGTAGCTACGCAAAAATCCCCACCAAGCATTCCTTGTATTGTCACCATACTTTGATGCAAGACTCGTTACAAAAGTACTACACTGAGACACAGATATGATAACAGCAGACGTACATGCCCACGACATCGAGCCAGAAGCAAGATATAAAAAGAAAGGGAGGCATCTCTCTTCGTGCCATGCATGCTAAATTGTAGCGAGTGCCATTACAAGTGCCGTGCGAATTGCCAAAAAAATGATACTTGGATACAAAGTCCAGCACAGTCCGGCATTGTCCACAATCACAATGAGAGAACCATTTAAGAGTTTAGTGGTGATGTTGCACTTCAGAGCAGAATTTTCTTGGAGCTCTGAGAGGAACATGATTCTTATTACTCGGTAGCTGACAAATGCTGTTGAAAAGGTGTCTTCTACGATGCAACCTCAGAGATTTAAAAGAGAACGTTGCACTAATGAACGTTTTTTTCTTTGTGCAAACTTGTCTATAAATCCACGTACAGTCTCGCTCACCACATGTGTGAGCGCCAAACTGTGCGCTTTAGCATCATCGCCATTGTCATAAGCAAACAGTGGTGCCGCTATAGGCTATACTACACGGCCATCTGTTTTAACGACATCGCATATGGATGTTGGATCTTGGTATTAGCTCATTCGGCCCTTCAGCGCCCAAATTGTTAGGTAATTGTTATTTTCTCAGTCTTTCAATGCATGAATCATCCATGAGTATTCAGTAAACTGTGCATTTTCCTTATTCATGAATCTATCGAGTTAGCCAGATACCAAGGGGCATGGTGTACGACAACGCTTGTCTCCGTCTGCGATGTCTCTGCACTTGTGGAGCAGTATGCATTCTACTGAATCATTTCAGCCTAGACGATTTCATAATATTGATATAAGAAAGCTGGAATCTCAGAGATTTTAGGCTACGGGGGCGTGCTGAAAAGTTCTCATCCCTACCCTCTTCCAGATCTTGTCATCGAAGATACAAAGAGCAAGACTGAAGATAGACCAAAAGCCAGGGGACATCATGAGAAAAAACTTACACACACTGGCTTGACGTAACAATGAAACAAAATGTAATATGACGTTTCGATGATGATGCCCGAACAGGTATCGAAACGTCATATTACATTTTGTTTCATTGCTACGTCAAGACAGTGTGTGTAAGCTTTTTCTCAAAGAGCAAGACTTAGAAGAGGAATTGTAAGTTCATTTTTGCTCTTGCTATCAACAGAACCATGTCTACTGCCGTTCCATTCAATAAATATATATTCCCGTATGACATCCCGTATCATACGTATGACTTGGTCGCTGTCATCTAGTAGGTCGTGATCTGGACTAGCATGTCCAGGTTTTCCTATTTTTAAATCTAATCTATAATCTCTGAGCACCAAGCCCACATTGCTTTCCTGAAAGCATAAAGGAATAAAGGCTTGGGGTTTGTCTTACTGTAATGGATGTGAGTGCATAGCAGAAGGCCAGATGAAAAGTTGAAATGGGGGGGTAAGCTTTTTAAAAGTGGAATGTCATTCCAAATATTATGTACATTTTCTGGATTCTGCTCAAGGCATAAACACACTCTGGAGCACCCTTAGCAGCTAAGTTACGAGTAGTAAAATTATTTCAACACACTAACCACATCTTTAACTACACAAGTTATGAAAACTGACTGACTCAGTTGCCATTTTTCGAGAGTGAGCTGAGACTGTCACGTGGTTACTTTTGTAATGGCGTGCATGCTAGACGTGTAAGTAATTGCCCCGTAGCTGCTCGAAGGTGGTCGCTGGTGTTGAGACCTGGTACTATACCCTGAATCCCGAAATGCCGGCTGTTTATGACATCCTGGAATCCTGCGATGCGCTCGAAAAAAATTCCTGGGATTTTGACTTTTTTTTTATCACGTTCAGCATGTGCAGTGCTGCAGCAGTAAACCCAAAACTTTATTTAAAAAAAAAGAGAAAAGATCCAGGATTTCAAGACTCGAGCGCAGTACTGCCAAGGTACTGTTGACTCAATAGCGACCCAGAAGAGATCCAATGAATCCACAATTCTTTGTCCTTGGCTGCCTCCGCAGCACCTCAATACTTCCTTCCTCGTTTGTTTGTTTATTTATTTATTGTGGTGCTCCAAAGGCCTTGTGGCAAATGCGCAGCCCTATGTGGTGGTGCCTGTGACACATGCACCGTAGCTCCATGCACTGCTTTGCTTTTCAAGGGGCGTCCGACGCTGTGGCCGTTAACCATAGGAAAAAGAAAGGCCAGTGATCACCGGTTGAACTTCTACGATGAACACACAAACGAAGAATAGCTGCATCCCGCAGAAGTTGGGCGATTCAGCCAGTGTGACGCAATACATTAAGTAGCCGGGGATATTCGTTCCCCGTTACAGACTGTGTTTTGAGTGGCGCGCTGAGTGGCGTTGAGTGGTGCGCCACACGTGACGGGGACTACGCTAGGTATAGAGCCTAAAGTGTTAGGGTTTCACCCGATTCTTCCTCGAATTTTTGCACCCCGAATTGAAGGTTGACACTTTAGGGCGACACCCTTCACTGGGACGTCTGTGGGAATGCAGTGGCTTACTTGTTTGGTGGCAGCAAATGTAGCTACATCACCGTTTGTACCAAACCACTACAGTTACTTTGAGTAACTGAGCCAGATTTCTCCCCAAATTTAGTGTAGTGGAAGTTTTTTCTTTTTTTTTTCACCTGAATTCGCACGAATTGAGTGCACATGTTTATTTACCCGATTTTTACCCCCTGAGTTTAGAGAAAAAAAATATTTCCCTAAAGCTTCAGGCTCTACGCATAAGACTAAAGAACCTCTTTACTGAACATATTTACTCGCGTACTGAATGCACCCAAACTTGAGCGCCGAAATGCTGGTCCCTTTTTTGCTTCCCACACCTTAAAGGAGTACAGAGGGCCATCCAAAAAAATTCAGATTAAGACATCCGATGAAAGTGTGTGTGTAATTATACCGAATAGCGCAAAAGGTTTTGATGTGTGCATTTTGTTTCCCAGAAAAGAACTCGCATAAACGTAGCTCCGCGCCTTCACCCTTAACTCGCCACTCCAGCTATAACGAGGACGAGGAGGTATGATGCCACCTCACTGATGACGGTTATTATAAGGAGAACTCGTTCTGGTTCGCCGGTCAGTGGGGGTCAGTGCCCTGCCCCTTTGCCGCCGTAAACCTGTTTTGCCAGTTCTCCCGGAGAATTGGGGATAGAAGGAGCGGCCGAATCATTACCGAGCCAGGAGAAAGGCTTTTTCAGAACCCCGAACAGCCGAGTAGCAGACGACAGCGGAGTAGCACACAACATTTCTCTAGGCCAATAAGCAAGCGTTCTCCTTATAGCGTCATTGCGAGGTTCCAGGCAGATCACAGGCTGGTACTGCTCCTTCACCGCCGTTGCGCACGGTCGCTTTTTGCGGCGTATTTTGAATTCAATTTCCGCGACCATTATGACTCTGTGGTGTAAATTACTTCGCATAGTGCATCTTACTGGCCTG
This sequence comes from Ornithodoros turicata, assembly GCF_037126465.1. NCBI lineage: Eukaryota > Metazoa > Arthropoda > Arachnida > Ixodida > Argasidae > Ornithodoros > Ornithodoros turicata. The sequence goes on along the minus strand of NC_088202.1, from coordinate 148,551,237 downwards.
CTTAACAGTCTTATAGCAAGAAAACTGGGTGTTAAAAATGACTTCTGTGCTACTTTAATTGCAACAACGACTTCACTAGGAGGGCCACACTGACTCCTGCTTGCGCGGCCACTCGTATAGTGCAGTCAACGAGATGGAGCGCCTGTTGCCAGAGTGATCAATGTTGAAAGCGAGGAGTATTTTTCGTCGAGGCTTGATAGAACGGAAGACCATTCGACGAGGCAGAATAGAGATGTTCAATGCTGAGGAGATCGCTGCGAATATATTGGAATAAGACGGGAACTAAGTGTACCCTAAGCGTTGAGTTCCAATTTTTACCCCGCTTTCAACGCCCCCCTCAAAGCCGCACGTGTTATACGTGAGTGCATACAATATTTCATACCAACGTAAAACGATTCGCGTCAGGTTTTTTTAGAAATGAAACACACCACATAGTAGAACATAATGGAAAGCATTAAGCCGTGTTGAATATTTCGATCGACATGTAGAGATGGAGTGCCATGGGACAAAAGGCACATACAGCAAATGTCAGGATTACTGCACAAACGTTGTGTATGTGCACCGTCTGTTTTATCTCGACCCTGAAATCCCGTCTCGGGGGGGTTTCGTCCAGAAATATTCACAAAAATCCCGGGATTACAAAACATGTCCCCGGATTCTCAACACTATCAGTCACACCATAGCTTACCAATAATCTCACCGCTGCACAGTAACAGAGACGAGGCAGTGGCTGTCGATATTTCTGACCGTTCTGTGAACGTATCGATATCAGTGCCTTATGTACTGCATGCTGCAGCCTCCAGTATGTATACAGGGTGTCTCACAAAACGTGCCACTCGGTCTTTATAAAAAAAACGGGGCGACGGAAAAATACGGGAGGAAATGGCATTTGTGTGGCGACTGAACTTGCCACCTTGCAAAAATATTTATTTCATTTTAATTAAAAGAAATTGAATTTCTTTAATTGAACTCCAAAATTTCCCAAGTCATCCTAGTGTTTTTTTTTGTTTTTTTTTTACAGAATTAGAGAGCTCGTAGCGAACTTAGTCAGATCCACCAAGAAATCCGCTCGATATTGCAAATGAAACTGACAAAATTTTTAAAAAAAAAAGTCCCGAAATTGAGGGTTCAAGGTTTCGGGTATTCAACGGCGCGCCAAATCAGTCTCAAAGATGCGCGGAGAGGAGGACATGCTCCTGCCCCCATGAAAGACACCCCGTTTACCCCGTATTTTCCCGTCGCCCCGCTTTTTTTATAAAGTCCGAATGACACGTTTTGTGGAACACCCTGTATAACAAATAACCTAAATATAGGAGGCATGCCACCTAAAGCATTCCTGTCCAACAAAGCCATGCACTTGCAAAGCCTGTTTCTGTAGAGCCTGTCGAAGACACCTTCTCAGTTGGTGCAACTTTTGTGACGACCCACTCACATATTTACGTATCATTAAGACCCCTAATGCACAACCCACCGGAATGGAGCAAGTAGACGCATACAAAATGCAAAATTAGAGTGCTGACAACGGATGGCAACAGGTAGCCACAGAAAGGAATGCTAAATGTCGAGGCCAAAATTATTACGAAACACAGCATTTAGTGTGTGAGACTATGAACTGTGACAGCAGAAACAATGGTTCGTAAACGAATATTAAATACTGGGTCAACATTCTCAACCCAGCTGCAACATCACAGCCATTGATTCCGTCGAAACTCATATCTTAAACAGATCACTTTTGTCCTATGCATTACAGACCACCACACTGTAGCTGCCGGCATTACAGCAAATATGATGCTTTGCATTCTTAAAAAGAAACCACATTCTGGTGTCAAGGGAACGAAAGTTTGCATTCAGGCCATGCAAAACCTATGGGCCTCAGGATGTAAACTCTGGTTGTACGATTGAAAGTTCCGTTCAGCACACATCCCAATAAGGGCAGATCTTCTAAGCAGGACAGATTATCCTGGGCAATGATGCAATATGCAGCGATGGCCACTAAACTACTTCTACAGTAGTTTAACTACAACTACTAACTACTTTGTGATGGAGTAGTTTAACTAGTAGTTCAACTGCTTTTCAGGGGAGGTAGTTAAAACTACTTCTTTAACTAGTGCAATGTATTTTAACTACATCTATAACTACTCAATGTTGTCCATCAACACCAATCCCATTCTATAGTGTTCTTGGACACTTAAATATGAATCACAAGCAGCGATAAAAGTGAAGATTTAGTACACATGCACGGCACAATTGCTCTGCACCTCCGTTCTCATCAAGCATGTAGCTCGAGGTAAAAGTCGGAAGCACAATCGTGCTGTAAAGCTTGCAGCAAAATCGGAAGTAGTTGGCGCCCGCAGTAATAACCAAACTACTGCAGTTAACTACTCGAAATAGTAGTCTAACTAGTAGTTGCCACTACATTTCTGCAAGTAGTTGCTAACTTCTACTTTTTAACTACAATCAGGTAGTTTAACTACATATAGTTAACTACTGGCCATCACTGGCAATATGCCATTTCTTGTGGTCTGAGAATCTTCACACTTACTGGCATTTACGTCCAGTGCTTTAGTCCCACCCTACTTTAAAAAATTCCATTCTCGTGTAAGTTGTTCAGTCTCCTCAGTTTGGCTGCACTAGTTATGGAATGCCTCACGACAGTGCAGCGAATGTGCAGCTTTCAACACTCTGCGGATTCTTCCAAAATGAACGAGAGGTGTGCATGCACTGCATGCATCCCCAAAGTGAGAGGGTGAAGGAGCACGGTGCCGCCTCATGCATCGAAGACGAGCTTTAACTTGCAGAAACAAAACAAAAAAGAAATGTATCGGGTGACTCTATCGGAACTGGCCTTATCTTGGGTTGCATTTCCTGTTTTCTTTTAATCTTTTTTCCAGGACGCGAGAGGCGATAGTGTGCTCTTTTTCCCTCTCGCATTGAAGGTGAAGGAAAGACGCGTCTTCTAAGAAGCGCAATGAACAAACTAAACAAATGGTTTTCCTTCACAAATTTTTTGCGCGCGATATATCGAACGGACTTTTGTTCTGAAAGTGGCTACGGTATCAGGTGACCGAAGGGAACAGATGTTCTCATTGGGACAACTTCGTAGCTTTCATAATTAAAAAGTTAATTAATGAAAGTTAATTAAGACATTGCCTTTGGACTTCGCTAATGCCCTCCCCTAAGGAGTGCCCTTCAGCATATGCTATATTGCAATTGATTTCATCTTGAAAAAAGTGTTATATATATCTTAAAAATATGTTCACAGTTAGCTGGGACACCCTGTATATACAGGATACATTCAGTTTGTGTTTCCTGTCGCATTCTATATCGTGATGTAGTTGATACAAAGACAAAACTAGGTTTACCATAAGCAACGCGTTCAGGTTCTAGCAGACACAATATTTGAAGCAAAAAATCATGTTTCCCTACCTGCGAAACGTGCCGCCATGTCACGAAGAACACCCTGTACTTGCAATTCCTCCTCTCTACATTTTTCGCGACACGTTCTTCCACGTTATAGAATGTACTGGCGTATAGAATGTATGCTGAACGAAACACTGAGTGTCGAGTGCAGGAGGCTTTGCAGCTACACATGATCATGAGAATTATCGAAGAGAACTAAGCCCAATCAGAGGAACTTGCAGTCCCACTATGAGATAGGGCCAGAGCGGATAGAGGAATGTGGCCTCATCTTTTGGGGTGTGTACATCCAGATGATGACTAAATAAATAACAGGGAATAAGGTACTGTTACTTAGTTCCCTGTTACAGTCAAACCTCGTTAATACGACGCGCGCTAATACGACGCGCGCTAATACGACGCGCGCTAATACGACGCCCGCTAATACGACGCCCGCTAATACGACGCGCGCTAATACGACGCGCGCTAATACGACGCGCGCTAATACGACGCGCGCTAATACGACGCGCGCTAATACGACGCGCGCTAATACGACGCGCGCTAATACGACGCGCGCTAATACGACGCGCGCTAATACGACGCGCGCTAATACGACGCGCGCTAATACGACGCGCGCTAATACGACGCGCGCTAATACGACGCGCGCTAATACGACGCGCGCTAATACGACGGCCGCTAATACGACGGCCGCTAATACGACGGCCGCTAATACGACGGCCGCTAATACGACGGCCGCTAATACGACGGCCGCTAATACGACGGCCGCTAATACGACGCCCGCTAATACGACGCTCGATAATACGACGCTCGTTAATACGACGCTCGTTAATACGACACTCGTTAATACGACATCCCCGCTTTATGACCCTTTCTCTCGGGAACCATTCCCTGCCAACGGCCTCCACATGCAACTCTTGTTCATTAATATGGCATTTTGTTTATATGACAATAACCAGCACAGGTAGGGGGCGAACACGTGTATTTTAACCCCGTTACTATGACCGTTGGTCACTGAATCGGTGGTCCACCTGACCTATAACGCCGGCGCACCTTCGGGTTGAATCATGATGCCCCTGTCTAACATGCTTAAAAGAGCTGTGTCCTCGGTCATACGCTGATAGTAACCTGCTGCTGCAGTCAAACGGTGTCTGAGATGAAAGAGCAAACAGAGCTGACTACCGGAATGAAGATACGCGTCAGCTTGAGAAATGCAGTATGCAAACATATTTATCGGACTTTTCAAAAGTATCGTACATTCTTTTAAAATGCCTCATTATCCATACTCTATTACCAGCTTACATAATTTTAAACTTTTCGAAGCTTACGTAAAGGGCACGGTACGACTCTTTAAGACTTGTTGTTGGTTAATATGACAATTCGCTTTATCCGCGGGAACGGCCACATTAACGAGTTCCAACTGCGTCGCATCTATTTAGTCATCATCCGCTGCCGTACTGGACGCTGTAAATTGCCTTCCCCGTTCACCCAAGTGTCGCAATGTGCCGCCTGGCAGGCTGCGCGTTCCTCATATGGCAGGCTTTGTAGAGAAACCCAGATGGCTGTGCGTACCTACACTAACAGTGGCCCTGTTTAGAAGGATACGCGTAAAGCATCTCTGAAAGGCTTCGAGGTCTCGTAAGCTAATACACCACTGTCACACGAGCAGTCTTCAATGATGATTGAAACCAATGACCATTGAAAACATACGTGTGGCGCCGCCAAGTGTGTAACGTGTCAACCTGTCAGGGAGCATTGGATCCGATGCTCTTTGAGAAGTTGTAAAGCGACACGCTTGGTGGCGCTACGCGTGTGTTTTCAATGGCCATTGGTTTCAATCATCACTGAAGACTGCCCATGTGACGGGGGTATTAGCTCACGGCGTATAACAGGCTTTGCAAGCATAGTGATGATAGCTCCAAAGTGTGGGGAAAAAAAAAAAGGACGTTTCATCGCAAGAAGGAAGGATCTAAAGCATGCAGGCCAGAGAGAGCAGCAAAAAAGAGCAGCCAGTGTGGAATGGTAGAGAGAGAGTAAAAGTGAGATGTAAAAGGAGATATACCGGCAAAGTTGGGAAGGTTCACTGGTGTGTGGTTGGAGGGATCTAGAGGAAAGACGGAAGAGGAAGAAGAGAATGGTGCAGGTGAGGTTAACCACAAAAAAAGAGAGGTGCCGTCGGTGTGCACACACCAATGCATACGAGCCACTCATCCGTCCAGTATTATTAGACCCTGAAGTTTTCGGGTTTTATATTTTTCCAAATTCGGGGGGTAGAAATCGGGTCAATAAATTGATGTCGAAAATTCGTGCAAATTCGGGCAGAAAAATTACCATCAGACTGACTTCGGGGAAAAATCGGGCATTGTTGTAGAATAAACGTTCACTGTACCGTTTATCCAGAGTGCCAGAAGTAAGGGGCCAGTCGCATATTTTGTGAGTAACTAGTATGTCGATGCCTTGAGGTGCCTAGCCTAGGTGCAGTTTTGCGGGTAGAAATCGGGTTTAACCCTAGATAGGTGAACCTCAATTCGGGGTGCAAATTCGAGGAAAAATCGGGTTTAACCCTAAAACTTCAGGCTCTAAGTATTATTACTACACCCTCGGGTTACACTTGCGTTGCTTACCCTTTCTTACCAACACGTTCGCCCGGGGACGACTCGTCTGTTACAATGACACACATTGCACAACGAGAGTATCCAAGGTCCGATTCGTGACGTTAAAAGCGTTACAAATCGGTGCGGGACAGGAAAAGACACACACACACACAACACAAACGCTTACCGTCACCAGTTTACTTTCCGGTTACGTAAAAGGTACGGAGAAGAATTCCTTTTCCCTGTCAGCTCCGAGAGTGCGTGCGCGTCTATCTGAGAGGGAATTCCTTTCCGTACCTATGTTCATGAAACTGCTGACAGTAAGAGTTCAGCGTTGTGTGTAAACTTCTGTGCTCCGCAGTAGCTTAAGCACTTTTAACATCCTGAATTCAATCTACCGAGGAGCCCCAAAGGACGTCTTTATGTTTGAGTGTACCACGGTTTCATGGGCAGGTTTCAAAGCCATCATGCTGGGGCATTGCATAATCCCAGCCCAGACCTGCCAAATTCTGGTATGATCAAGGTTTACCTGCCATTCATATGTTGAGGCCACCCGTGTCTTGAGCCACGCACAAGCAGTACCATTTTTTATGTTCTTTAGTTAACATCCGTTCCAGAACATACGACAGTCAAAAACCGAGAATACAGCGGAACGTCACGATACGTTGCCTGGTGACAGGGATGTTGGAAGGAACAGAAACGAAACAACATATGCCACACGACCCCAAATATGCTAGACAGCTTCCCTTTGTGGCGTTTCGTTAATTAGGCAACGGCCAGTATCTCTCCGTGCGAATAACGAAAATGTACCCCACCAATAGGTTTAGAACGTACTTTTCTGTCAGTGGTGTAATGACAGTAGCAAAAAATTTACGTTTATGTAAAGTAACAGATTTCTGCAACTACTTGAAAAATTGAACGGAAACATCTCGTTGAGTCTGAGGAGCAACAAAGGGGAGGACTAGACAGGACAGACATGGGACAAGAACCGACGACGACGACGTAAGTCCTCCCCTTCGTTGCTCCTCGGACTCAACGAGATGTTTCCGTTCAATCGTATACACCAGCTTGCTTGCCTCCTCTGCTTACGCTCTACTTAAAAGAAACGTTACTGATGAGGAGTCGGATATTATCATCGTTATCCCGAGCAAACCAGCAAATCCTGTAGAAACCTGCTCCATAAGATAGCTTTCCCGAGTAATAGTGTGCGTCTTTCTGTCCACATAATCAATGAACACAATCAATGCACCTGATTGTGCACGATCACATACCTGCATCCGTTTGAGGGTCAACACATGGGTGGAGAGATCTCAAATCAACTCGTCAGGTAAGGCACAGTCTTGGGAGTTCCGACATAAAGAATAAGGCATGTGGCATGCTATGCCTGATGTGATTGACCTATGCTCTCTGATCCACTCCTGGCAGCTCAAAATCTATGCACCCACGTGGCCAGTCGTTACTCAAAACAGTAGGGCTCCAATCTCAGAAAATTTATCTAAATAGATAAATTTTAGATAAATAGATAGATAGATAAACAGATAGCCTGAGCCCTCAGTGCTCGTATGTCACAATTTTCGTGACAATTCTGCTCATAGTTTAGAAAATTTGAAAATTCAAAATTACCGGCAACACTGTACCAAAGTCGTCGCTAACCGTGCATTGCCCATCAAGCGCGGTGGCAAAACCACATTGCGTTCCCATAACACCGTCTAAAACCAAAGAAGACGGCTACGTAGTCATCATGAGCAGCAATCCAGTCTGTACGAGGTATTCAAAATTATTCCAATTGGGCCTTTTCTGATTACAGTCAAACTCCTTTACAACGAACGCCTTTGTAACGAAAGGACAGTTACAGGAAACGTTGTTTGCGGTCTGGTCAGTCGCCCGTAGGATTCAATGTATACTTCAGGCATTTATAACGAATTCTGTTGTAACTAAGGTCCTCAGTTTTCTGCTGTGGCAAATTCAAAATTCCAGGAACGATTCGTGAATCGAATACTTTGAGTGACTGAGATTCGACTCAAATATATTTGCACACCCCTAAAAATAATGTGAAATTCTGTGCAAAACGAAGGATTCCGCGATTAATTCCGAATTCCGGGAAATTTCGTGGAGTCGCGGAAGACCGAGGGCCCTAGTTATAACGAACGTACCGAAATAACGAAGCGATTTTGAATCCGGTAGGGCGAGATTCGCTACCTTTACAACAAAGTTTTGCAAGTAAATGTCGAACTGCGAACCTTCTTCGACACGGCGCGCTCAGCACCGCGGATGACGGTTCCGTGGGGGGTCATAAAAGGTGGGGAGAGAGAACGGGTGTTCGTCCTCCTAGCATTTGTCCAACCGGATGAACTGTTCGCGTGGGTGAGGCGCAGTCTGCATTCGTGGACCCTTGACTGTGCGAGGTCAGACACGTGAAATAACTAACGCTGCGCCATCTCTTAGGCAAGAGCAGAGGCTTGGGAAATGCCCTCCGCAACCTCCTATTGGCCAGCATCCAGGAGGCAGAGCCTCCCTAGCTCTTGGTCAGCAAACGCAAGGATGGTCGCGGAAAAAACTCGCATAGAAAGAATTAAACCGAAACATAAATTGAGGCACGAAAATAGACAGCGACTGTTCATTTTCCATTACTGCCAGTGAAAGAGGCCGGTCGTAATGCATGTGAGTTTTTGGCCTATGCTGTCGAAATTCGAGAGATGATTGAAAAGGCCCAGCGCGTGCTTTCCACCCGAGAGTCACGCGCTTGTAAAGCGAGCTTCTCCTAAAGCATACAGGCATTAGGTGAAGCTGACTTGTGGAATGGTGATGTGCAATGTTGCCAGAAGCTGTCCCGATATATAGCTGTCCTCCACTTGTCCTGGTCACTGTTTTCATCGCACAGCTTCGCAGTTTATTGTTGCGAGAAGGAAGGGGGAGGGGGTAAAAACATTGATAAGGTTCCATGTCTATTGTAGGTGGAATGTCTGAGGCGAGTTTTGATCGGAGCAACGAAATTCTACCGATAAACGAGACTGCTAGCATTTTTAAGGAATTTTTCCTTCGAAACGTCCATTTTAACGAAGTTACCGTTACAACGAAAATATTCTGCGGTCTCCCGAAGTTTGTTATAAAGGAGTTTGACTGTAGCAAAATGCACTTTTGTAGCGAAAAATGCCACAGTGGGTCCATGACTGGCAATGCCACACAGGTGCCCGCATCAACAGTGGGTCAACTACCACCTGGTCCACAATGCCTGCATAGACATAAGCGGCAATACTCCCTACCTCGCGCAAGGCTAGAAAGCTAATGCGTTCCAACTGGCCCGCAGCGGCACTCGTTTGAGAAAGCCGCATTTTGCTGCACCTGCGCGTGGTGGCGTTGTTGCCCAGTTTGAATCGTCAGCAGTGGAACAGATTTGTGCGCGAATTACCGGGTCATTTTACGCACGGGCCTCTGTACAATGCTGTGGAACAATGGTGTTCGGTTCCCCATAATCGAGGAGACGAAACTAACGACCCGAGCAGCACAATATCTTGGCCCAACATTTAAACGGTATAGCCAATATGCAGCCAATATTGGCCGAAGATGTTGTGCAGCTCCCACGACCAAAGGTGCGCAATATCTTGACCCAACATTTAACCGGTATAGCCAATATGCAGCCAATATTGGCCAAAGATGTGCAGCTCCCACGACCGAAGGTGCACAATATCATGACCCAACATTTAACCGGTATAGCCAATATGCAGCCAATATTGGCCGAAGATGTGCAGCTCCCACGACCAAAGGTGCGCAATATCTTGACCCAACATTTAACCGGTATAGCCAATATTGGCCGAAGATGTGCAGCTCCCACGACCAAAGGTGCGCAATATCTTGACCCAACATTTAACCGGTATAGCCAATATTGGCCGAAGATGTGCAGCTCCCACGACCAAAGGTGCGCAATATCTTGACCCAACATTTAACCGGTATAGCCAATGTGGAGCCAATATTGGCCGAAGATGTTGTGCAGCTCCCACGACCAAAGCTGCACAATACCTTGGCCCAACATTGAACCGGTATAGCCAATATGCAGCGAATGTTGGGCCAAGATGTTGTGCAGCTCCCACTTTCCCCACAACATACATTTCATAATGTGCCACGTGCTTAACTAAACCGACAAAGTCTTACCCCTTGCAGTGCGGAAGACATAGGCAGCCTTCTCGCTGTAGCCGATGTCATTGTAGGCTTCAATCTCTGCCCTGTAGTAGCTCTCGGGAAAGAGGCCCGTGAGCTCGATGCGTGGCACGTTGTGCCACTCGGAGACCTGACGCGTCTTGGACTCTCCGACGCGCACAAACTGGTCGCCGGGCCTCTTGTCCACCTGTGCAAGCCAGGACGGAGAACACTGTCTCAGCAGACCTTACAGGATTTTCAATAATTGATGACGACATACAGGGTGTTTGCAGATGAACCTAAGCGGCACTTGCACACTAAATCGCCGTTCACTTAACCGACACGCTTGCGGTGGCGCAGAACGGCGTGCATTTGTGAGGGCAGAAACATTGTGGAAGCCATACTCAGCCGTAAAAAATGAACAGACAAATGAAAACTCAGCATCAAAAAACAATTCAGTACTGCTTTAAAATCAAAATGAGGCTGCCTAACGTGGGGATGGCCCTTACATTTGGGTACAGGGAATTTAATAGTAATAATAAGAATACTTTATTCACAAAAGTGCGAAATGGAAGTGAGCAAAAGCTGTATTTAGAAACACTATTTGAAGCAAGTGAAAAATCGTAAACTAAGTTTAATGTACTAAGCAGAACAAATTATTTACAGTCGCCAACCAGACTCCAGAAATTTGGACTTTCCAGTTTTCAGAACGAAACGATTGGCCCCGTCAAGCGCCCCATGACACCAATGCATTATTACAAGATTTTTCTTTTTTAGGCATTTTTTGTGCCAAGCTAAGGGTGCTCAAACTGTGCGAGTACATACGCCGATATGTTCGATGAACAATGAAAAAAATTATATTATCAGAAGGAACCCTTTCTTCTCAAAAAAAAAAAAAAAAGCCTCACCTTAAAGTAGGTAACCCTGAAGTGCTGAATTGGTCTGCCGTTGTCACGGGGCAGCACCCAACGGATCTCGTACTTGTCCGGGTACATGCTGTTGCCGTCCCTGCTCAGTATCGTGGGTGCATCCGGGGCGCTCTCCTCCGGGGTGTCGCGGAACAGGGCCTCCGAGAAGGAACCCCGACCGACCTTGTTCTCGGCCGCAAAACGGAACCAGTACCTGTGTTTGGGCTCCAGCCCGTCGACAGACACGGGTTCTGTACTGTCCACTGAAATTGCGGACGGTCGAATTACCTGACTGTTCTTTGGTACACCATTTTAAAAAAAGGGGGGGGGAAGGAAAATGTTTTGGTTATACACTTCCCCTCGAAATGAGTCATGCATGGTCCACCACAAGCTTTTTTGTAACGTCGAAAATCTAGGCCATGCTGTCAAAATACCCAACTGGGCAAACACTGTATGTGTATACAGTAGAATCTCGATGATACGAATCTCACGGGGTCGCGGAAAAAATTCGTATCATCCGAAATTCGTATCAAACGAATTAAACCAAAATAAAAATTGAGGCAAGAAAATAGACGGTGACTGTTCATTTTCCGTTACTGTCAGTGAAAGAGGTCGGTCGTAATGCTTTTGTGTCTCCGTTTTTGGCCGATGCTGCCCAAATACGCGAGATGATTCAAAAGACGTAGCACGTGCTTTCCACCCGCGAGTCGCGGGACAGTGGTCTAAAGCGAGCTTCTCCTAAAGCACGCAGGCGTTAGGTGAAGCCGACTTGCGGAATGGTGACACGTAATGTTGCCACAAGTTGTCCCGATATGTTCCTTCCACGTGTTCTGGTCGCTGTTTTCCGCCAGAGCGATGTCACACAGCTTCGCGGTTTATTGTTGCGAGGGGGAGGGGGGGGGTAAAAAGGTCAAAACAGAGATAAGGTGATAACTGATAAGGTTCCGGGCCGTGCAATCCCTTTGATCTTATCTCCTCCACCACCACCAAAACGAAAGTCATTGCTTGCATTGCGCTACATGATGTAAGGGAGTTCGTGGTGAGGATCGCCCTCCCTTTTCGAAAGAAGGAGCAGTATGACTCGCATGCTCTCGCGTCACGGGGGAACGACCTCTGTCGCATCCTCGGCTCATTCGTATCACCCGTAAAGGCAAGATAACGCGTTCGTATCATCCGAACTCGAATACATGGGAAGAAAGGCATTCCGGCCGGGACCGGAAAAGAATTCGTATCATCCCGAAATTCGTATCATCCGTGATCGTATCATCGAGATTCTACTGTACCACTACCAGTAACCCTGCATGAAATGAAATAATGGATGGGGTCAAGCCTCTTCGTGGAAACAACCATACCTGTACTTGGTCCTTTATATCGCATGTATATAATAGACGTTCTAAGTCACATGGTGTACTTTAGTGACATTGTAGCTAATGTAAAGTACTTGGCAAAGTACCCGTAACATACTTTGTATCGCTCAACATCTCGTTAAGGGTTAAGTCGAGATTGGAATTGCCGGATTGCAGTTGCATGCAATTGCTCTCTCATGAATACGGGATGAAACAGATAAAATAATTTGTATTTAAACACGCGTAAGACAACAGCTGTACTGGTATACAGAGCATTATTTCTCCAGATGTCCGTGCTCCTAGTGCACAGCATTGTGGTTCTAAACCCTGGGTAGAATATGAACCAAGAAGATGCACTTTAAAACAAAATAAACAGATCCAAATTTGTACATTTCCACATGCTTCACATTGGCTCGTGACATTTTACAGGCTTCCTAAAGCAAGCTATAAAAGAATAGGAAGCGCAACTCCTAAACCATGCGAGACTACAGTTGCTGCCCGATTTTTCGGACTCTGTGGGGGTCGCGCAAAAGTCAGAATAATCGAGCAGTCCAAAAATAACGAATTTCACTTCAAAAATTAACTTTACTAAGCACTAGTAGGCTGGAAAAAATTGGCCATGCTTTCCTAGTCAGAGTCCAAAAAATCGAGCGTGTCCGAAAAATCGGGGTAAAAAAAATCGAGCATGTCCGAAAAATCGTGGTAAAGAAATTAATCATGTCTGAAAAATCAGGGTAAAAAATCGATCATGTCCGAAAAATCCAGGTAAAAAAATCGATCATGTCCGAAAAATCGAGGTAAAAAATCGATCATGTCCGAAAAATCGAGGTCCAAAAAATCGGTAGGGCGACTGCATGATCAGGCCCTTGGCACTGCCCCCCTTACCGTCGGTCCACTCCTGGAAGCGTGCGCTGTCCTCCCTCTCCCCGTCGGCCCAGTACTTGATGACGATCTTGGTGATGGGGGATCCTCCGTCATCAGCAGGAGCCCGGAGCTTAAACTCGACCGCAGTCGGGGACACGGGCCCCGCTGGGGGGCGCTCCATGACCCCGGGGAGGCGCGCCTCCTCAAGCTTAATCTCTATCGAGCTGTTGCCCAGGAAGTTCTGCGCCCAGCACTCATACGTTCCGTAGCGGTCGGGGAAGCTGGGGTACACCTGCACAGTAATGGGGGGGTGCGGAAAACGCGCAGAAACAATTAGGAGGCGACTGCGCATCGGAACGCTGCAGGTGCTTCAGAATATCTGCGACTTTCATCGCGTTTTCAAAACGCATTCTTTTCGCATGCACTCCTTGCACCCTGTGCAGAAGGGCAGCACCTTCACATTCTTTTTGAAGAGCACAACCACTGCACAGGGTCGTCCAAGATAAAATAAAGCAGTTTTGGAGCTAAAATATCTGTTGGAGGACATAATATATGCTAAAATTTCGCATAAAAATTGTCACTTGGTTCAGCTGTTTGTGGATAAATTGCGCAAATTGCAAAACTTTCACCCTCTTAACATTGTTTGTGGTCTATTCCTGCGTGTCAGCAAGGCTTTAGCAGCAGCTTTTTGCCTGCGCCTCCCACTAACGTGTTGGGCGAAATAGAACTGATTTACTTCGATTTTGTTAAGTGTGCCTTTCGTATTTTTAAGCCAGGCTCATGAGGAAATGATGTACGCTAGAATTAGCTACACAGGTTGGTGTTTCAACCATATTTTCTCAACAAGTTCGATTCAACGAATTATTCTATTTAGCGAACTAAAGCGTGGTCATTCTCAATAGAGGTTCAACAGAGGTTCAACCGTACCCTGAGGGTGCTGTTACCGACGTTGCCCTCGACAGTGATGTACTGTGGCCTTTGCATAACGGGCTGCTTGCGATAGTACCAGGTGATGGAGGCGTTTGGAATGGCCTGGGCAATGCACTTCAGCTCAGCCACGTTCTGGCCCCATGTCTTCACAGGATTCTCCGAAGCCGTCATGTCTGGAGGAACTGAGAAGAGAGCCACAGTCGAATTGATCAAATCTGCGTTAGCCGATATGTCGCTCCGCAAACTATCTCTGTTTTTCGTCAAATTTTGTGTTAACTTTTTGCGGTGGAAAAAAATTTACTTTTCCACAGAGTGGGATTTACAAACCTGTGGCACTATATTGGGTCGCAAGTATTGGACCGATATAAGGCCAAGATGTTGCGCTGCTTGGGGTGCGTCTAATATATCCCAAAGTACGGTTCTCTATCTAGGTTCATAACCACCGTAACACTGGTAACACCGTAGGAGGAGAAACAATCCTGCTCCACGACGCCTTATTATCTGGATTGCGTGATACTGGCTACAAGTGTGCAAATCTGCTCTGACGAACGACAAAAAAAAAAAAAAAGGAAAAGGAAAGGATACTCACACTGGACGGCAAGGTGGCCAACCCTTTCGACTTTCTCGGCCTTGTTTTCAGCCGAACAGTAGTAGAGGCCGTCCATGTGACGTGTGGCACTGCTGGCAGTCATTGTCAGCACAGTCTCTTGCTGAGCGTTCTGGGTCTGAAGGATCTTGAAGTACTGCACAATAACGTAGAAATCATGTCGACCATCAGTTGCCCGGAACAAGTCACCAGCTGTGCAGAAGGCACAGTAGGCCAGTGCCGCGTTTGCACTTGCACAATGCAGTGAGAACGTCAATACGGTCGCAGTCCGATTTTTCTGTCGCGGCGGGGATTGCGCAGAAGTCTCAATAATTTCACTTCAAACTAAACTTTACTAAGCGCTAGTAGGCTGGAAAAAATTTGTCGATTCCTAACGCGCTTCCAGCTCCGCCCGATAACATCAGCTGATAACGCATCGACATTTCGCCACTGTACACTGACAGAGGCAGCGCAGTCATCGAGTCCGCAAGTCAGCTTCACCTAATGCATGTATTTTTTAGGTGAAGCTCGCATTACAGCGCTGTCGCTCAACTCGCGGGCGGAGAGCACGTGCTGGGCTTTTTTAATCAAGCCGTTGGCCAAAAACCAAGACTCAAAAACGTTACAACAGACACCTTGTGCTCAGTGGAATGGAAAATGAACAATCATTGCCTTATTACTTTAGTTGGCTGATTTCTTCTGACACGAATTTCGGATGATACCAATATTTTCCGTCAACCCAAGAGAGAAATTTGCCGGTTGGGCATACAGAGTCCCAAATATCGAGCGACGGGGCTGCATGGGGTCCAAAATTTTGGACAACCATTTACATCAACTCTATGGGACCCGCAGCTGTTCCGCAAACGAGTCCAAATAATCGAGCATGGCCGAAAAATCAAGGTCCGAAAAATCGGGGTCCAAAAAATCGGGGAATCGAATACGTCCGAAAAATCGGGGTCCAAAAAATCGGTCGGCGACTGCATTGGCTCTACTGGGAGCATAGCGTCGCGTGAATATCGTTTACGAATGTTCCCGCACAATTTTTTGCGCCTGCAACTTTTCCCGATTTTTAGGGGAGAAAAAGTCTGAAAAAAGTTAAAAGCAAGGTACTCGAGTAAATATGGTACGCCCTCACCTGATCCGAAATGAACGCGGGATCTCCATCCTTGCGTATCTTCATATCCGGCACTGGCTTTCCGTGGGACCTGCACTCAAGCTTCACTTCACCTCCAACAGAGACTGTCACGTTGCGGAATTCAGTGATCCTCGGCTTAACTGAAACCAAATTCAACCGCCGCATATACATCCGATCCGTGTGAAAGTCTAGCAATAGTAAGCCAGGGGCTGGAAGATCAAGACTGGAGGCTAATGGGAGAAGCTACTGACCGATGACACTGACGCTGACCTCTCGACTGTCTGTCCCTGCAGGGTTGACCGCCTGGCAGCGGTACCTTCCTTCTTCCTCCCTTCCAACGGAACTCACCAGGAGTACCCCGGCCTTGGGGTCCACTTGAAAGCCATTCACGGTGCTCAAGTTCCGGTTTGCCTGAAACAGGTTGCATTATATGAACACGCGTATACTTGCTTCGAGGGTAAGAAGGGCTCAAAGGCAGGCTACGGACAACTAAGTGGCCATCGCTACATTCTGTCCGCGCTACAATGAAGATTCAAATGTTCACTTGAACACAAATTTTTTTTTCTCTCGACTACCAAATCCTGGACTGCGAATAGTTTTCAAGTATCTATAATTCGACGCGAATTGAGTACAAATAGTTGTATCGCGATTTCAAGTACTTTCGAGTACCATAATTGCACGCGTATATGAGCCACGGGACCTGTCTTTAGGAACGTTTTGAAAGCTTTCTGGCAGATAAGCCGTGGGCAACACGACGCGATTGATTTGTGCCGCAAAGGAGACCATGGAGAAGGTCATAAACCCTCTGGTTCATAGTCGGTGGGCGGTCGGCACGGTGTACAACAATGGAGGTCACAGTTCTAGTGTTCTACCAAGATCGGATTGTGCCCTTGTAGTGCGTTTTTCATGGATCGGTGGGCCAGTGGCCTTCCAGAAGACACGAATCACTGTCACCACTTTAGTTGCTGCTTGAGAGAAAGCACCAGGAGAGCCAGCGTGCTCCAATGTGGAAGCGCCCCCATTACGCATTATTCGTGCATTCGTAGGGCGTCAGTGTTCCGGAGACACTGTCAGCTTTTTCGTTAAAACCACTGTACAGGGAAAATACGGGGGAAAAATAGTCACGAGATAAGCCACAGCGCCCATGAGAAAAAAAAAAAATCACGCATGAGCCACGGCTAATATGCGTGAAATTACGGTAATATGCAATGACATCTTGCACGTTCCTTATTTACATTTAACTTAGTGACTACCAAAGTCAGTGGTACGCAAAAGTCTGTGCACTCACCTTATCGAACCAGTAGAACCTAGGGTGTGGATAACCCTCTGCTGAGCACTCTAATCTCCCCAAGGAACCTTCAATCATTTCGCTCGACTCTGGCATTTTATCCGATATCTTTGGTGGTGCTGAAAAACAAACATACCAAAAATGATTCAACACAGCGAGAATGCTAATTACTAGTATTTTTGTGTACTCTGACACGTGGCAGAATGTGAGCAGTGCTGTACAGATAGCACATCTTACGAGATTAACGACGAAGTAAAGAACTGGGAATTGCATCATTGTGGTACGCGTTCTGCACCAAAGCTTTTTAAAATTTCCGCCAATTTTAAGGGGTGCACGTTATACGCAGAAAAATATGGTACTGTGGACATGAATAGAGCCTGAAGTTTTCGGGAAATATTTTTCTAAATTTGGGGGGGTAAAAATCTGGTAAATAAACATGCGCGCTAAATTCGTGCGAATTTGGGCGAAAAAAAATTCCAGTACGCTAAACTCTGGGCGAAATCGGGCTCAGCTACTCAAACTAACTGTAGTGGCCCGGTGCAAACGGTGATGAAACTGCATTTGCTGCCAAACACGTAAGTTACTGCACTCCTACAGACATCCTGGTGAGGGCAATTTGTCAGGTAAAAAATGGGCTTTCACCCTAAAGAGGCAACCTTCAAATCCGGGTGCAAATTCGGGGAGGAATCGGGTTAAACCCTAAAACTTCAGGCTCTAGACATGAAGCATGTCCAATACAGCTTTTTATCAAAATTTGGGCAATCTCGGAACTACACGTTTTCCCGCCGATTTTTAATCCAAGCGCCATCGAAATTAATCCATGTGCCACGCGAACTTTATGGGGCATAGATTAATTCAGCTGGCACTCGGATTAAAATCGCCGGGCAAACCTGCAGTCACGAGGTAATCGACCCCGTATTACCAATTTTAGTGACCTCAAATACATGTGTGGGCCCCGACTTGCGAGTAAATCACAAAATTACGGTTTTACGTAAAAGGTTTTGATGGGAACACTCACTGTAGACTTCCACCGTGATGTTCCGTTTGTCGAACCTTCCCGTGGCGGAGACCATGGCCGAGACAATGTAGGTGCCCCTGTCGGCAGGGGTGGCGCTCTTGACGGTGACGCCTTTCTCCGTTATCTCGTAGCGTTCCCGTTGACCCACAGGGACCCCATCTTTGGTCCACGCCACCAAGGGCAGTGGATTGCCCCGCACAGTGCATTTCACTTCCTTCTCCTGGTTCAGGATCAGGTACTGACTTGCCGAACAGTCCTCAAACGTGATGTCGTCTGGAATGAAAACACGGGTTGCTAGGTGATTTTCTTTCCGACGCAAGCAGCAGAATGCCGCGGCACTGCTAAAAAATTGAAAAGCTTGAAATGGTGAGATTTCTCTTTAATGTACAGAGCAGAGGAAGGGGTGGGGAGGTGCCTGCCCTATGTATCCATCTTCTTGGTGTCAACCTGCTGATAAGATGGAAGTCAGATCCCCCAAGGTCGCCATTTTCCCATGTATTTGTTCCTATCCCGATGCGTGCAATGCCGGAGGCCGCCCTTAGATACCCCATTGTTACCAGACGTTGGCTTGCGTTGGATTGTAGCGCGCTAAAGATCCAGTTGAAGCACAATCCAAGCCAGGCCAAGTCACCGAAGGAGAAATGGACGACTGCGCCTGTGGCGCCTGGTACGACAGGTACGCTATGTGATGCACGCAGCCGTGCACTAGATCCTTCCGATCGCTCAACACGTTTAAAAACGGGACCAAAAAGCGAAACACGGCACAGAAAGTTGTTATACGCGTTTTATTTGGACATATAAAGACTAGATTCATTCGCAGAAACAACAAAAACATTTTGCCGCTAAACTTAGCGCGCTCAAGTGATCCGGAACGGCAACAGTGGGGTATCTAGTGGCGGCCTTCTTCGTTGCACGCTTTTCCGAAATGAGTTTGGGGGACCTGATGGAAGTAGTGGGACCTCAGCAAGTGTGCAGGATAGTACACAGGAAAAGTGCCCCGCAGTGTAATACTACATTTCCAAGCTAGCGAGTTTTACATCGAGAGCTGGGAAGGGACACGAGGACTAGCTACCTCTGGCTATCACTTAGCGATACCACGTCCAGTGCCTCCATTTCCAGAGGTGTACCTGCAAGAAACACTGGAGCAGAAGACCATACATTCACCACGTAGTCCCTAAAATGTGTTCATCGAAGTCATCTCGCGTAATGTCATTCCAGATATTTGAAACTTTGGACGCAATAAGAGACAGGTACAGATGTGACTATGAAAGAAGAATTCTCTCTTCAGTGCATCTACCAATTTCTGCATTCTGCAATGAGAACTTTTAATACCATTTGCGTCCCTTGCACCGACCCGCCCCGCACACCATGCGAATCATCACAATGGCATTCCTTAAGTACTATTTCAAATGTTTATCCAAATTTCTTGACTTTTTATTACCGGTTCTGCACTCACAAAGCATCGGCCAGGTCTGCAGTTATCACTCTTTGCTGCAACGTTGTGTCCCCTAGCAGATTCTGGAGCGAATTTATTAAACATTTACGCGCAATTATTTGCGTGAGATAGCTCGAAGCATGCAAAATAGCCTGAATTTCTGCGCTCGATATGGTGCAGTCAAAATGATTGCAATTACCAGCGGTATTACATTTCCATGTACCAGCATACACACACGTTTCTCATTTTCTGTTGTTTATAAACTCCACCATCTTGGAAGCGAGAGCGAAAATATCTACGGGCTGCAGATATTAGAGAGAGACGGTGATTTCACGCTCGCACTGGCCGGTTTGGGAATGATCGAGCAAGAGCTGCGACATTTTCACGCTCTCGTGCCTCAAAATTGCTCGTTTGGGAACGTAACTTAGAAAGTAGCCGAGGCGCAAGACGTACTTGCACAGCAGACAAAAGCTTCATCGTTGCTATGCGTGGCACGCTCAAAAACGTGCGAATCTTCAAGGGACTATGAAATTTCCCGAACCCCCATACTTTTTTTCGATGGAAACTGTTCTTCCCGCAGAGAAACTAATATACAACAAATTTTTCCGGACGAAATCGCTCCACTCTGCGAGGAGCGCGCGCTAGAAATGTCTCTTCCGCGTTCCTCCTCTCCCGCGCATATTTCCCTGTCGATGGTGTAACTGTACGGACCGCACTTCAGTTCCCCGTTACGTCACCGGTGTTGCACAATGGCAAGTAATGCCGCGAGCTCGCGCTGTGGCTGCCGCCACTGCCGAAATCTGCCGATCGCGCGAAAGCTGCTGTCATGGAGATTTCCACTCCCGATGAGCGCATACGCGGGATCCTACGGCGCATGCTCCTGGCGGGATTCCTCGGCTCGGCAACACGTCACGATGACGTGTTGCTGAGCCGGCCGTGGTCGCGTCAAGTTGCCCGTTGTGTCTCCACTCGGCAGCTCGCCACGGCGCGGCGCCAGCTGTCCTCCCTTCGCCGCTGCGTTTAAATTCGCTCCCGAGAAATCCGCTCGCGCGACGAAAGTAAAATTTCGGTTCTAGACTCAGAAAAATGTCTTCTTTCGAACGAAACGAAGAAAAAAATCGTTTCATGGTCCCTTTCAGGCTTTCCCCATGAATTGGGCAAAATTCCAAGATGTCCAGTCATGCACCGTAATTTCACGCGTATTGGCCGTGGCTTATGCGAGATTTTTTTTTTCTCGCGCGGGCGCTCTGCGGCTTATCCACCGGTGCGGCTTATCTGATGATTATTTTCCCCCCTGTATTTTCCCCATACGCTGGGGTTTTAACGAAAGGGCCGACAGTGTCTCTGGAACAGCACTGCCCTGCCGATGCACGAGCGGTGCGCAACAGGGACGGGCCCACATTCGAGTAGATCGATCTTCCTGGTGCATTCCCCCAAGCAGCTTTAACGAAAGTGGTGACAGTGATTCGCGTCTACTGGAAGATCACTGACCCCATCAGTCCACGAAAGACCCCCAACAAGAGCACAATCCGATCTTGGTAGAACTCTAGAATCAACCTCCTCTGTTGTACACTACGCCGACCCCGGAGTATGGACCACAGGGTTTATGGCCTTCTCTATTGTCTCCTTTGTCGCACAAATGAGTCGTATCGTATCGACTGCGGCTTATCTGCCAGAAAATTTTCGAAACTTTCCTAAAAACGCGTCCTGCGGCTTATACACGTGAAGTTACGGTACTGTAGGGGACACAGTTGTCTAAAACCAGCGCTCCGTGGCTTATCTAGTCTCAAATCTCCAGGTGTTGCGAGGTCATTTCTTTCGAGTAATAAGCACGTGCAGCACATGGTCCTCCTTCGAACACAATATCGGCACAACACTTTCAAGCTCAACCGAGGTAACATGGGACGGCAAAGTACTGACAGGCGATTTTAGCTAACCATGCCACCGTTTTCTTGTACAGCCAGCTAGTCGTTTGAAAGGAACACGAAGTCTTATCGTTCTTTTGCTGCTCCCATTATTGAATTTAATATATCGCTAGCGATTCTATTACGTCATTCCCGCTTGGAAGGAGCCCGCGATATTCTGCAAAAAAAAAAAAAAAAGAAGAAAATTTTATTTTTAGGGTCCCACAGGTGTTCCTTCAAAGGGGGCATGTGCCATCTGACAAATGTGAAGAAGAATACTTACGGTAGAAGGTTATGTTGACAGACTTGATTAGGTTGACGGTGTTTCCGTAAAGTGCCTTGCAGGTGTATTGGCCGCTTTGCTGCGCTGTGGGATTGTCGAAGGAGAGGGCGTAGCCGCTGTTTGTGGTTGCCACACGGGTGGGACTTCGGCTGCAAGCAAGAACATCGCGGTCACTCTTCCGCTGGACACAGCCTTTTGTGCGGAGGATATAATGGGTTGGCAAGCTGGTAATGAAGCACGATAAGAACAGAAACACACGCAAAACCCTTAAATGCTGCAAAAAAAAAAAAAAAAAACCTATTTTGTCAACCCAAACTCATTCTCCCAACAATCAGCAACAGGGAAGGAACAGGGTGTGCTTATTAATGGTATCTCCTCCACTTTCCGCGGACTCACGTAACAGCCAGCACACGTCAACGCAAGTCTCTCAAAAATAAGGTCTACGCTGTTCACGTTCATTCAGACGGACAACCAGCCATGGGTAAGTTACTCAACAAAAGTAACTAAATTACAGTTACTTTTAGCCTGCAAAAATAGTAACCACAGTCACACACAGTAGCAGTCACCTTTCTGAAATGTAACTAGTTACAGCTTCAGTTATTGTATCAAAGTAACTTGGTTACTTTATAGAGTTACTTTCTAAGGAAAAAAAATAGCCAAACTCAAAAACTTTAGCGCTCGTTCTAGCACTTGCACAATCCAAGCAAGCTTATACCGTGTTATCGACAGAGGATTTCGCCCTGACAGCACGGCAGGAGTTTGTCCGAGATGACGAAATTTGTGCAATCCTTGCAAGGACAGCACAAATTTCATTGTTGTGCCGAAACAGCACAACATCTTAGCCCAATATCGGCAATACCGGACTAATATCGGATCAATATTAGTCTGGTATTGCCAATATTGGGCCAAGATGTTGTGCCTCTTAGGTGGTTGGGAAAAAACGTCAGTTTACTTGAAGCCTCGACAGAACGCCACTAGGGAACTGATGCACGGGTAATACTGCCAGACCCGAGTAGCTCGGTTACATTTTGCAGTTACTTTTGTAGAAAAGTAACTAGTTACACTTACAAGTTACTTGAAACTCAGGTACTACCCAACACTGTGGACAACAAGCTCTGAGAGCACAGACATCTTTTGTACAGGGAAAAGCAGCAGGAGAAGAACTGCAAGGAGAGAAGGAACACGAACACGTACACGTAGTGAGTGCTGACTAACAACTCGTTGTTAGTCAGCGCGTTAGTCATCACTACATATGTCGTGTCCTGTCACTCAAATGAGGCCCCCGGGCAAGTGGTCGCAAAGCGATGCAAAGTGTGGTGGAATTGATCAACGAGTGATGTGTACCGTAATTTCACGCCTATAAGCCGCACCGCAGATAAGCCGCAGGACGCGTTTTTTGGGACGTTTTGAAAATTTTCTGGCAGATAAGCCGCACCCGCAGATAAGCCGCGGGCAATACGAGACGACTGATTTGTGACAAAGGAGACCATAGAGAAGGCCATAAACCATGTGGTCCATACTCCGGGATCGGCACAGTGTACAAGAGAGGAGGTCAGTTCTGAAGTTCTACCAAGATCAGATTGTGCCCTTGTCGGGTGTTTTTCGTGGGCTGATGGGTCAGTGATCTTCCAGAAGACGTGAATCACTGTCACCACTTTCCTTAAAGCTGCTTGGGGGAATGCACCAGGAAGATCAATCTACTCGAATGTGGACCCGTCCCTGTTACGCACTGTTCGTGCATCGGCAGGGCAGTGCTGTTCCAGAGACACTGTCGGCCCTTTCGTTAAAATCGGCGTATGGGGAAAATACCAGGAAAAAATAGTCATCAGATAAGCCGCACCGGTGGATAAGCCGCAGGGCGCCCGTGAGAAAAAAAATCGCGCATAAGCCGCGGCTAATACGCGTGAAAATACGGTAGTTCAAATCCTGCCACTGTCTGCCATATTTTAACTATAGGTAACACTTCGAGTATGAGGAGACAACATGAATTTTCCCAAACTAAGCAGTCTCCGACCGTGTGCTGGCCCATTTAGACTCAATGCCAAGCTCTGTAGTTTAGAGAATGACGCGCCGCTTTGGAGGCCAGCGAAATAATCTGCAGCCAGCTTTGTATTAGCTAACCATCCGTCAATCACCTTTGGTGAATCTCTTTTCCCATATCTAGAGTACTTCTTGTGGAATGCAAAAAATGTTCCAAAAGCTTTGATCCATGATCGAAAGTAAAACGTTCACTGGCTTAGCATAACGTGAGGTAACAATTTACTCCGACGTTTCGTTTCACATGCATTAAACTGGGTCAGTGGAATACCTGGAATCTTGGCATGTACAAAGGCAACAGCAACCGTGGCCCACATCCTGAAACATACAGGATACTCAACTGGCTTTTGTACCACTCATCCTCTCATTAGGCTGCACTGATGATGTTGCCTTTATGTGGAATGAAATGTCTATGTAAATTGTCATCTCACGTTCTTTACTTCTCGTGGAATATATCTAATTTTCTTCCGTCCCTTTGCGTCTTACCTACAAACACGGATACACCCCTCATAAAAAAAAAAGGAACAGATAAAACTCATGGGTTCGAATGCAAACTTGAGGCTCGCAATAAGTTTGACACATCTGTTAAGAGGTTAGGATAAAGAAAAGCACAAACCGCAAGACACTGAACATATCCTTCATTTTTTTTCCTTTATCTCAAAAACTATGGCACTATGCTGGATGAAATTTTGCCGTCTCTCCAGTGGAATACAGACTCTGAGCTGGTTTAGTGCAAAGCTGTACTGTTGTACTGTGCTGTTGTACTGTGCTGTCGTACTGTACTGTACTGTCGTACTGTACTGTCGTACTGTACTGTCGTACTGTACTGTCCTGTCGTACTGTACTGTCCTGTCGTACTGTACTGTACTGTCGTACTGTACTGTACTGTTGTACTGGTTTCGGTACACACGGTGATGTAACTGCACTTAGTGCCAAACAAGTGCTCTCTCACGTTCACCGTTTGCCACTTGCGTCGATCCCGTCGTATGATTGTGTGTATGAGTGAGAAAAATGTAAGAGTGAAAGGGGGATGAGCGAGAGAGAGTGGTTGATTTGTCCCTTCAGATGACGCACCCTGGAAGTCGCTGAGAAGGCGTGTTAGCTTAGCTCAATTGGTAAGGGCCCTGGACCGGTAATCCAAAAGATGTGGGTTCGAGTCCTACAGCTGGCTAACCTTTTCAGTGACTCTCATCTTTCGTCGTCAATTTTCTTAGGCAATTTGAGGCTTTGTATGTATTTGTCCCCTCTATGTAGTTCCAGCCTCAGAACATCAGTTCTCTCAAGTTAGTGTGCATTCCTGCAGACGTCTCAACGAGGCATCCTTCAGGCAGGCCCGACAGGCAACCTTCAATTCGGGGCGCAAGTCCGGGGAAGGATCGGGGTTAGGTCCTCGAGCTTGAGGCATCGAGTCGTGAGTGAGGCCGCAGCAGATGACCTTACCTTTCTACCTGCTGCCCAGTGGGTCCTATCCACTTGAAATCCGTATACGGAGCTTCGCCTCCCTCAGCCTTACAAAACACCACGTATCCTGTGCCGGAGGGGCTGGACAGTGAGGCGCCCTCGGGGGTAATTTTTAGTGACCCTTTAGACTCTTGAGATCTTGTGCTTGAAACTGGAACAATTGAAAAAAATTTCAACATCAACAAACAAGAGCATTTGTGTCGAGCACGTGCACAGAGAGGACAGCGCGCCTAGAGATGCGAAATTTCCGGAAATTTCGAATCGCTACAAAAAAAAAACAAAAAAAAAGAACGTTCTTTTCGTTTTTTTTTTTTTTTTCGAAAAATTTGCAAAAATGGAAACAAATGCGGTTACTGCTGAGACGAAGCATTGCCGGGCAAACCACAGCATACCATAACCATGTATGTATATTACATGTATGTAATAACCACAATAACCATGTATTCATACTATGTTGTATGTAGAGATGCAAAATTTCCAGAAATTTCGAATCGCTAGAAAGAAAAAGAAAAATCGTTCATTTCGGGGTTTTTTTTTTTCAGAAATATCAGCAAAAATGGAAACAAATGCGGTTACTGCCGAGTCGAAGCATTGCCGGGCAAACCAGAGCATACCATAACCATGTATGTATATTACATGTATGTAATAACCATAATAACCATGTATTCATACTATGTTGTATGCAGAGATGCAAAATTTCCAGAAATTTCGAATCGCTAGAAAGAAAAAGAAAAAATCGTTCTTTTCGGGGGTTTTTTTTTCCAGAAATATCTGCAAAAATTGAAAAAAATGCGGTTACTGCTGAGTCGAAGCATTGCCGGCCAAACCACAGCATACCACATTCGTGCATAATAACCATGTATGTATATTACATGTATGTAATAACCATAATAACCATGTATTCGTACTGTGTTGTATGTAGAGATGCAAAATTTCTGGAAATTTTGAATCGCTCGAAAAACAAAAAGTTTTTCTGTGTTTTTTTCCGAAAAATTGAAAAAAAATGGAAACAAACGCGGTTACTTATGAGTCGAAGCATTGCCGGCCAAACCACAGCCTACAATGAGCTAGAAGCTTTAGTATAGTGTTCATCCTCTAGGCATAAATGCGGAGCAGAGCATCCCATCAGACTGCTGTCTACTCAGCGATAGGTAATTGGAACAACCCGTCCGCTCCGACCAGAACTCCGACATTATGTGAACGCGACGGCGATCGCTTGGAGCAGCCACACGGAGCTCTAAGTTGGTGGTTGTTGGCGGGTTGGAATGCATCAAAGGCACAAAAATTAACATTTTTTAATTTTGTTGCCTGGAAATTTTGGGCTATTTTTCCGGAGACGAGGAAAAAAGAAACAGACAAACCCCCCCCCCCCGTTTTTTCCCAAAAAATTTCCAGGGTTTTCTTCGGGGCTTCTCATCTCCAAGTGTACCTTGTCTTTGGTCATGTTACACACAAAATGCATACAAGTGTTAAAGGACCACTGAGATGACTCACAAAATTGTGTTGTTTTTGGATGCAGTGTGTTCTGCAACTAATAAAATGAGCTCCCGCAAAACAGCAACGAAAGCACGTGAGGCCTCCGTTCTGCACACCTTTCAAAAATCCGCCACTCTTGGAAAGAGTGAACTATTTTTGAACACATAATTTTGAATTTTTGGAACGCAGAACGTGGGAATGTTGTGACGCAGCACGGTCTCCTGGCATGTGACTCATGGTGTAGGGCGGCGCGGCTCGAGGGAGCTGAGAAGAAATAAAGGAAGGAAGGAAGGCGCAGGGACATTTTGACGCCACTCGAGGATCGTGTCCGCGGCTTTTTCCCCCGACCGTTTCTGTAAATCTGACTGCGCAGTGATGATACGCTGCAGAGTAAAAATATCTTAGTGCCTCCTGGTGAACAATTCGATGAACAAGACGGGGTTTCGAACCAGTTAGACGTCACTTCGTTGCTCCTTTAGTGACAGCTGCGTAAACACGAGTGGAAATACACATTTTTGCTTGGCAAAACATCATTAAACTAAGTCTGCAGGCAGCTGTTCCACGCACTAGTGTTTCAATCACGTTTTAGTCGTGTAGCACCACACTCCTCTTGAACAGGGGTCAACATCCGCGGTCAACATCCACGGCCAGCATCCTGTGGGATTTAGGATCCGACAAAAGCGAAATGGTGCTGGCAAACTCGTGCACAGGGATCTGAACCGGAACTGAACCTGAACCTCGCTACATGAATGATATGAAAAAAAATAAAAGAATCGTGTATCATTTCTCGTGTCAGAGTTCTCTACTCCGACGCACCACAGAGTCAACATTGCACAGCGGCCCCTTAGAACTGTTCAACTTGTAATGACATTGAGTCTTCCCCAAATGTATGCAACTTGCATTGCTTAGCATTTTGTGCACTGAGGAATTTCCATTCCAGGTACTTATGTTACGAAGAGGGACTTTGTTGATACATGCACTTATCCTAGTTTTCCTTTTTTGGCTATTTGTACTGAATTATCTGCAGTGTTGTTCAGAGATGTGATAACATAGTAGTGTTATGTATTCACAGTCGTTTTTGCCTGGGCCAAGGAGGCGTGCCACGTGATGTCGCCACTGAACCTATTTTTACCTTTCTCTTATAATCGAATGACGCTGTTTTTTTTACCAATTACGTAAACTGTTCTTGGTCACCACGCAGCGTCTTGTTATTGGGGCACTGGAACCCATGCGCGACACCATGCAACATTAGCTTTCACCACATAATGACATTAGTGTCTGTATTACCTACTTAGCCTGGTCTATACAATTGAACCTCTGTATGCAATAAGGGGATAAGTCGACTTATCCTCCTTTTACTATTTTTGTTGCAATGACATCAACATACCAGTATGCACCTGCCAATGAAAACTTAGAACCTTTTTGCGATTTGTTGGCCCGCTACAGCATGGTAAAAAACGGGAAATGCATATGCGTCAATGGGACGGACAATCATATTAGGACCCTTTTCTCATTTTGGGATTTTTCGACTTATCCCCTTATAGCATAGAGCGGTTCAATTGTGTCTTCGTTAAGCCTTTCAAACCCTGAGCATTTTATAAGAAATCCATTTTCTCCCTGCGTGGCCCTTTCTCGTGTTATGCACTGTCAGCTTGTCCTGTCTTGCTCCTTCTGTACTTTATGACTTTGTTGTTCATTTTTCCATTTGCCCTTTCCGGCTTGTTTGCTGTACACTATATTTTTTGAAATCCTTCAAGTTTTTATTGAAAGGTTATGAGAGTTGCATAGATATTGTTTTTGTGCTTGAGTTACATGGCCAGGTGAACATAATCTCAAAGAGAGTATGTTTTATAAAAGTCTAATGGATAAAAGTATAAAAAAGAAAGACCTATATATCCCACTGCGTGGTAATTTTTTTTTCACCTGATGAAGTGCAGGTTGTGTGCAAAAACGTTTAATTAGAACTAAATGCTCCTCTTAGTTTGAATTTTATCACGACTGCCAATATTTTTATGTCAAATGCCACCTAAATCTGCTATTGCATTGGCTAGTGGCTTGTATACAAACTCCGTGTTGGCTGCTTCTGCTTATTTTCTTTCCTCTCTTAAGCTCCCCTCGTGGGTCTTTGTTGGCTACCACAATACTCTTGGATCACGGCCAGCTTCGTGAAGGAGATGCACTCAGGAGCAGGTGATACAGCATAAATCACCATGACCTTCAGAGGCACTCTGTTGTATGACATGATCACTGATCAGGATAAAAGTCTAAAAGATAAAAATAGAAAAAAAAAAAGACCTGTATATTCCTGTATATACAGGACCTGCATATATATATATATATATATGATCAGGAAGTTGAATGCAGGGTAAAATTGTGGGGTATATTACAAAAAATTTAGAACAATACAAACTGGATGGAGAGATTTATTAAATAACAGTCTGTATAAAAAGAAATTAAGGCCTTTTATATAGGTCCTTATCTGCAGAAACACAAAGAATGCAGATTGGCAAAGCAGAGATTACCCCTTAGTACCGTATATTGGAAGTTTATTAGTGGCAAACGGGCAAAGATTCTAGGCAGCCTTCAAAGAATGACACTATAAATTCTTAGGTCATCAAAGGTTGCAAAAAATGAGAAGGGATCAAAAAGGAAACTGCAAAGTACATGCTTGACATTAGGCTTATGAAGAAATCAAAAACATGCAATGACACACAACTGCACGAGATTTGACATTAGACATTAAACATGATTCCTATTACACTGTTATGTTTGGTCAACAGTCATGAATCCAAATAAAAAAAAAGCCTGAAGTATTAATTCCTCCATTCACTGTTCGTAAATCAAGGGTTCATAAAATGAGGAAGGAAGGAATTTGTAGTGAGGTTTGTAGTGAGGATACTTGGCCACCATCCTGTCAACCCATTCCTGTTTGAGTGACAACATCTAAACTTTCTTTATTCGGCATTAAGAGGATTTATTAAGATTTATTAACTCGAGTGCTGCAGCAGCAAAGCAGAGGTTCTCTTTAGAACCATATGCGGAGATTTTCTCAGAACCCCCCCCCCCCGAAACTATGACGGAACCCAAAACGTTTTGGTACGAATATTATATAATAATATAATATAAATAATGATAAATAAATAATAAATAAATAAATTAAATAATATAAATAATAATATAAATTATATATGGCAGTAGCAAGCTGATACAGATTTCACAACCACCTCCTCCTCAACACTTGATGAAAATCCTGGGCAGGTCCCTCGGAACACCCAAGACATGATTTATTTACAAACGTGCGAGCAAATAAGAAAAAAACAGTAAACAACAGCAAAACGACTGAATAGAGAGCAAAACACAGTCTCGGTCATATCCACCGACACATTCCAAGAGCATCTACTTATAAAGGCAGGAGTCACGCCGCAAGTGTTTCCTCTTGCACAGTAAACCGGGGAACAGCAATAGGAATGCTACAGAGACTGCCAAGAATCCTCATCCTTAATGGCTTGCAACTGATAAGGCAGATAAAGAGCTTGTTTTGATTATGTGCACACATCGTGTAACACATTTGCGTGCTGATGAAGTTTTAACCAGCGATGGCCGCTGACTACTTCTACAGTAGTTTAACTATAAGTACTTTGTGATGGAGTAGTTTAACTAGTAGTTCAACTACTTTTCAGGGGAGGTAGTTAAAACTACTACTTTAACTACTGCAATGTATTTTAACTACACCTCTAACTACTTAACGTTGTCCATCAACACTAATTCCATTTTATAGCGTTCTTGGACACTTAAATATGAATCACAAGCAGCGATAAACGTGAAGACTTAGTACACATGCACGGCACAATTGCTCTGCACCTCCGTTCTCATCAAACAGGTAGCTCAAGGAAGCACAATCGTGCTGTAAAGCTTGCTGCAAAATCGGAAGTAGTTGGCGCCTGCAGTAACCTAACTACCCTATAGTTCACTACTCGATATAGTAGTTAAACTAGTAGTTGCCACTACATTTCTGCAAGTAGTTAAACTACCTGATTGTAGCTAAAAAGTAGTTAACTAGTAGTTTAACTACATGTAGTGAACTACCGGCCATCACTGGTTTTAACCCTCAACTACACTCTTTAAAAGGAACTTCACCACATAGCGCATAGGTTCTTAGCCAACCATCATCCTTAATGACGACGTTCTCTCCTCTGATTTGTTGATAATGGGAGCCTTTTGTGACACTTGTGCAGTAACGTTAATTGTCACAAAAAGGCATATGCCCGTGCTTTCCACAAATCAAGAGTGATAAAGGTATCATTCTATGCAATCGTTTGCCTTCAGCATGCTATGTGGTCAAGATCTGTTTTAAGAGTGTACGGTAAAAGTTCTCTCTTTCGAGGCTTGCGTTCTGTTCGCCCAATGTTTAATTCGTGGTTCCCGCTGAATTTTGGAACAAAAATTCAAAGGGAACAAAAATTCAAAATTCAAAATTGATTCAAGTTTTAAGTAGCAACTGGTTGTCGGCTCTCCCGCTCAGTCCCCAAGCAAGCAATGGCCAAAGGCCATCGATTGGCAAGGGTATGGCAGCGATTTGGCCAGCACAAAATTTGGCCAAAAAGGAAAAATTTTAGATTTTTCAAACATTGGCCAAACAAAGACTGGAACAAGTTTGGTTGCCATACTTGTTACAAGCGCTCTGGCCAAGCTTCTACCAATCATAAGCTTTGAAATCTTAATTATAGGAAGAACTCATCTGAGCGCGTTACAAAACTTTTGGATATTGGTGGTGGCGGTGAAAGGGATCGCTGTTGTCGGCGGAATATCTTTCCTGTCTTTGATATAGCACAATTGTTCTGCTTTCCATCCCATAACCAAATCAGAAACGACATTATATAAAAAACGACATGATATAATGTGCAGCTTGATCTGTTGCCATAGTTTGAAGAGCGTTACTTTGCGTCCTAACGCCGCTAACTGCAGGAATATGCACGGCTTACGATGCTGCGGTCGGTGATGGCGGTAATGCGGCCCTTCTGCTCTCACCAACCGCGAGCGTCATATCGATATCGCAACGCTCGGCTAGTGTCGGCCACGTATCCATCGACCACGTATCCATAGCCACGGACGCGCGCGCACATGTGATATGTCTTTCGAAAGCAGCGTCCGTCCAAGTGCAGAAGAAGAAGACGCTGAAGACGCGTCCATCATCCACGTGCGGTTTGTTTTGTCCTTTTTGGTAGAGCGAAGAATTGCGAAGTTGCTTGGAAAAGGCGCTTCTGGCTGTGTTTAAGGTAAGTGTTGGTAGTTTCTTAATGCTAGTTTTTGGGACCCTGCACGACTTAGCGTTCATTCTCAACGACACTTTCGATTTGTATTTTGTGGCTCTCATACTGGCGATATTGTTGGATATTAGCGTATTGCCTGGGTCCGAGGAACTGCACGTTAGCCCTATTGTAAGCTGGTGACGATTGACCACTTCGGTTTACTTAGGACAACAATGTTTTTGTTGTTCCTTGGTCGCGTGCCGACATATCTTGACACTGCATATCCTATGAGGACTGTACCAGCACATTTTTTTTTATTTTCAGGTTCCTGTTTGTGTTACCTGCTGGAACATTCGAGCATGAACTATGAGGTCAGTTATGCGTTGTATTGGAAGCCAGCACAGTGATGGCCGACTCTAGTAATGTTAGGAAGCGCTTGAGGCGCAAGCAGCATGACCGTGCCCTAAAAGAGGCGCGCGTGTGTGTCGAACATATAGATCAAGAAGTGCAGCTCTCAACATTGTTGAAGAAGGTAGACTCTGCGCAAAATCCTGATTATGGTCAAACATCTAGGTCACATGAGGAGTCTCACTTGTCCTGTAGTACGTCAAATACCGGTTCGGTGTCGAAGGACAGCACTGTATTCATAATACAGCATGATGTAGAGCATCAACACCAAGGAGAGGACGACGAGACAATTTTTGATGAACCTGGTACTGATGACCACCGTGACCAGAATACAATCTTGAACGAGTACACTAGTGACTCATCATCCGAGGAGAGCGAAGTTAGGCCAAGTAAGACAGAACATGACACAGTTTCGCAGCTAAGGACATGGGTGGTCAACAGCAACATTCCACGCACTTCAGTTGATTCCTTACTGAAAATACTCCAATGCCGCATTCCTGAACTTCCTAGAACTTCACGGGCCTTCCTTTGCACACCACATACAACACCTGTGATACAGTTCTCCACTGGCCATTATGTCCATTTTGGCATTGTGTCAAATTTGAAGTATCTGTTAGAGACAGGCAGCAGTGCCTTCAGAGGTGCTTTGCAGCTGTCGTTTAATATCGATGGTCTTCCCCTTTTTAAAAGCAGTGCTGTAGGATTCTGGTGCATTCTTGGTCTTGTCTGCAGTGACTCACTGGTTCAAAATCGCTCCTCCGTGTTTCCGGTTGGTGTTTTTTGTGGCAATGGTAAGCCCCCCATCGCTGATTTTCTGGCCCGTTTTGTTAGCGAATTGGGAGAATTGCTTTCTGATGGGTTTGAGCACGATAACGTGAGAGTGCATGTTTCCTTGAAAGCTATAATATGTGATGCACCAGCACGATCTTACATCAAATGCATTAAAAGTCACAGTGGTTCACACAGTTGTGAGAAATGCACAACAGAAGGTGAATATGATGGCCGCATGATTTTCCCACAGCTGGACTGCCCTCTCCGCACAGACGACTCATTTGCCCTCCAGCAACAACCTGAGCATCATACTGGTGTGTCTCCCCTCACTGAAATCCAAGTTCCAATGGTTACTAAATTCCCATTAGACTACATGCATTTAGTTTGCCTCGGAGTGACAAAAAAGATGTTAGACGCATGGTTACATGGCTCTTTAGGCTACAGGTTGCACACAAGCAGTGCCTATGCCATTTCGAGAGCTCTCGAAGACCTCAAGTCTTTCGTTCCATCAGACTTTCCTCGAAAATGCAGAGGGCTAAATGAGGTAAAACGATGGAAGGCTACTGAATTTAGATTCTTCCTACTCTACGCTGGACCTGTGGTTTTACAGGAGATTCTGCGGGCTGACGTCTATCAACATTTCCTTGTGCTGCATGTTGCAATAGCGATTCTCGTAAGCCCAGCTCGTAGACATCTTTTGGGATATGCGGAGCAGCTTCTGTTCTATTATGTAGAGCAGTCTCTGTCAGTTTATGGGAAACAATTTGTCGTGTACAACGTTCACTCATTGATACACCTTGCAAATGACAGTCGACTGCATGGACCACTGGATATGTTTAGTAGTTTTCCGTTTGAAAACTTCATGCAGGTCATAAAGCGTCATGTTAGATCTGGGTTCAAACCTCTTGAACAGCTGCATAGGCGCATGGTAGAGTATATGGCAGTAAGGCCTTCTGTTTCACGAGAAGAAAGCCATGCACATTGTGAAGTATATCCTACATCTGCACACGCACGTGGGCCCCTTGTTCAGGGCTTTGAGCAACAGTACAGTAAGGCACACTTCTTTGGCTCTCACATAAGTACACATAAAAGAGACAGGTATCTGTTGTTGCCTGGTGAGCGGGTGTTTGTCGTCTGCAATATTGTTGTGCAAGACGCACACCCTAAATTCATAGGCAAGGTCTTTCAGCGAGTTGAAAATCTGTACACATTTCCATGTCCTTCCTCACTACTCTCCGTATTCCTCGTTTCTGATCTAGAACAGTCACTCACAGTAGTGCAGCCTTCAGAAGTTGTATGCAAGGGCATGTGTTTTCCATGCGGCAGTAAGCTGGCATTTTTTCCGATGTTCCATTTTTCGCTGCAGTGAAGGATAACATCCTTCCTATTGTTCCTATCCTATCCTAATGTATCTTATCCTAAGTCCTTCTATTGTTTTGTAGTTTCCATCTCGTCGAATTTTTGAGTGACCGCAGCACGTACGTCGTGTCATCAAGTTGGGTGTTGGAAAGAAATGATGGATTATATTCCTCCTGGCCATCAAGAGCCTCAAAATTGGAGATCCTCAAGCTTTTAAAATGCCACCATCCACCAGAGCCTTCATGGGGAAAACACAAAATCCGTATTCTCTGCACCACAGGTAAGAAGAGAGATCAAATATAGAATGCCTGATCGCATGTTCTTGTTGATACTTAGCCTAATCCAGTGGAAGAGTTGTAAAATGACATTAACGGTAAGGTGTCTTGTTCACAGGAAGTTCATATTTGCTGTCATTTCATGAACATGTTTGCCTTTTTTTTCTGTATCGCTCACAGTAGGGTTGCATTGCTATTGCCAAGTAATAGGATGTGAACAGCGAAGAAAAATAACCTTAAGCTAGGGTTAAGCTTAAGCTAGGGCAGCACACTGAAGGAGGACTTGAGAGCATCGCCCAAGCTCGGACTTATATTTCTTCATAGATGTCTCCCACCTGTTGGCCTGTGTCTATGATGCATTTATGTGTCGTGCAAACCACAACTCAAGATATGCTGATTTGTGTTGTTTCATGTTGCAAGAGCCTACTATGATTAGTATTAATTCCCTCCTAATCAGCTATGTTTAAATCTCCATAGATGATATTGACGAAGCCATGGAGAAGTTAGCTCTGGCTGAGGACACGTCAAACCTTGAGAGCGACGCCGAGGTACATAAGAAAACACGAAAGGAGAGAAAACGTGTAATTTTCTCTAGCACTGAAAGTGACTCAGATGGAGATGAGGCGAAACAGATTGTGAGAAAATCAGAAAAGCGTGGTAAGAAAATTTAAAATTGATGATTATACTTTATATTATGCTTGGTATCCTTGTTTCCACACATTTGCGTGGCATGGTACTGTGACTGGGCTGTGATCTTGTGCTGCTGATTTATCTGCAGTGACATCAAACGTTTTATGTTCCTTATACGGTAGCTTGTGGCCAGTGTCGTTGTCTTTAAGGCTTCACACAATATCTGATTGCCTTACTTATTATAATGCATGCATACACTACATAAATGTTCCACTTTTTTCTTTGAGCATCAAGGTTCCACTGATGTTCCAGTACAAGTACTTTACTGGTCCTTCATACCCTTGAATGACTCGAAATTTGGAAATGCGATTTCCAACATCTGGGAAACCCTGGAGTTTTTAAACCATAACAAAAGTCATGCTTTCGCATGCTTTTATTTATTTATATTTTTCTCATAGAGCTGCTAGTGCAAAATTATGCTTATCCAGGGTCAGAACTAGTGTTAAATAGTCAAAAGAGTTAGTGCTATTTGCACAAAGTATTTAGGAATTGTTAACATGTATTTACGATTTAGGAATCTGCAGCGAGAACGTAAAGCACCATCCGTTATGTGGATCAGTTTACCTTTCTGTCCTATAATCTTTAACATGAACTGGTGACGCCCTGGTCATAAACTGTGTTTCACATCACAGGCAAAATGATGAATGGTCCTTAACCGGTTCATGAAAGGCCTTTGAATTTTTCTTCCAGAATTCAGTGAACCAGGCTGCCATAGTTGTCATAAGCTGAAGCCAAAGCTCAATTTAATAATATGACAAACTATGTAACAGAGAGGTCTAAATTTTTCAAAGCTGATACAAAATGTGTACTACTCAATGCCTGTAGATATAGTAAGCTCGCACATTTGTTTTTCTCTCTCTTTATGGAAAGTGGAGTGCTATGCTCTCTGGCAGTTTAGCATGATTGCAGATATTAAGTGTACAGCTTGATGCCTTATTTCTTTTGCCAAGTTATTTTAGCCTGATCTGTTTCCTTAGCTGCTCGAGCTCGGACAATGGTGGCAAATCAGCTTCCTCCTCCACCTCCAGTGCCTACCATAAGTGGTACCTACTCACATCCTCCAGTAGTGCAGGGTACAAGTGCACGTCCTCCTGCCGTGCATTCGGGGTATTTTACAGGGAGAAGACATGGTATGCACTTCCTTCATAAAGTAAACATTTAACTGTTCTGAAAGACAAAGTACTTAGCTTGTTCTATATGTGTATTTACCATAGACGATTCCTGCCCAGACATTCCACAGGAGTCTCACACTGCTCGTCCAGCACATCATTTTCGTGAGCAGACCCATGTGCTAGCCGACGGAGCAGGTAAGCGTAGTTTTGAAGAATGGGGCCGTGCTACAGACTTCATCCTACTTTCAGGCACACGACTGGATATGAGATCTCCATCTCCTGACAGAGTTACATCCGTGTATGCTCCACGGAGCACAGCTCAAGGATATGGTGGGGACGTTTGATGGTATTTTTCCTACATTGACGAACCATCCTTTAACACATCTTATAGGATTGCAACTCTCCTCGCATACTTATGGTGTGCATTACAGTGATCCACCTGCCAGACTATCGCAGCCATCATCATGGGAACCTTCAGTGCCTCGTTATGGTATGTGCGGCCCTTGCTACCTTCCTGCCAGTTATTGAGAACAATAACCCGAGCACCAATGGTACTTGTGTGCATAAAGCATATAAATGTACTCTCTCGACTAATATTTAACAAATTAATCAGAATGTATTAGTTAATTAGCCACTTAGCCATTCTGTTGGGCAAAAGACCTTGCTCTTGTTGGCCACAAAGTCAGGATACCTTACACCCAGATCAAATCTGTGCTAATGTAACTAGTTTGTCTTTTGTTTTTGCAATTTGGTTCAACTGAAACGACACGGATATTGCATTCGTGTTCTGCTCTTGCTCTATAGGGACACCACAACATGCACTAGAAGACCAGGAAAGTCATCATCTGTTGAAGACACTACTGGAGAAAATCTCCACTCTTGAGTCTAGATTTAAAGGTGGGCGACATTATACTTGCTATGTTGTAGTGTGCATTGCAAGCCAGTGTTTCATTATTCCTGTTGTTTGTGTTTGCACAGTATTCGAAAGCAGGATTTTTCTGCATAACAAAGAAACTTTGCTGGAAATACGTGAAATGAACAAGCGATGCGTCCATGGGAAAGTACCCTTAAATCTTCCTGAGGACTGCCCCATGATACCTGCCACTGCCTTCGAAATGTTGGAGGATTTAGACGCCTACCTCCAGGAGGAGAGGAACCTAACTTCTATGGTAATTTATTAAATTCCTTCTTTTGGAGATAACATCACAGTTTGTGTTTGTTGATTTCATTGGTCCAACAGATTTCACATAGTTCTAATTACTTGCATGTGTTAAAATAGCCATCTCTAAATTGTAATATGCAAACGACCCAAAACCTAAAATACGCTCCTGAGGAGCGCCGAAGGCTTATCTGGCCAGCTGGGCGGCACCTTCGCCAATTTCCATCGTTGTGAATCACGTCGCTTTCTGATGTGAAATGAGCACTGTACTCCCAGTGTTCCCGGTCGCTGCAGGTTTGGCTTATTTGCATATCACCATTTGCAGATAGATATTTCACCGAACGTATGTGTTTCAGGATTTGTTAAATGTAAAATGGCTTGCAGCTGGCATAGCATCTCAACCTGCTGTCTCGCTTTTGCCCGAAATTTCGTAATTAAAAAGCTAGTTGAGGAATTGAGGTAACTAGTCGTCTCATAGTTGCACACTTTCATCCAGAGAATGTCTGTCTGGTCCTAAAATTGAACTGCACAAACGTCATCTACGCATTGTGAAGTTTGTATCTAGTACGTCATTGCGTATCTATTTGTAAAAATACTGTAAAGTCTTAGAATAAACACCATGTATAATACTGAATTC
Source organism: Ornithodoros turicata (assembly GCF_037126465.1). Lineage (NCBI taxonomy): Eukaryota > Metazoa > Arthropoda > Arachnida > Ixodida > Argasidae > Ornithodoros > Ornithodoros turicata. Next base: position 148,512,764 of record NC_088202.1, on the reverse strand, counting down.
CACTGGCCATTCTAGTGCAGTTCACCACAGTGGACGACAGTTTGACATAACCTATGGAACATACTTAATATGTGTTGTAGTGAAACAGCCACTGTGACATGTGTGCTGGATCAAGTGTACTTGCACTACAGAGGCCAGTTCAATTTGCTGTAGTGCCTGCTATATTCCTGAAATCACTTAAATCTGCACTTGGAAATAAGCATATATATTTCGATTCCTGATTTGTTCTATTTTGTTGCTTTGTATCGTTTGCTTTCAAGTGGAGCTACTCAGCAGTGGCTTTCTTCATGTGTTGCATGTGACTTTCCATTGTGTGTTTTAGGTAAACTTCTTTGCTACGAAAGGCGGCAGCGATGAGAGGGGTGCCGTGAGGGCTGTACTGCGTGACATTGTATCAAACCAGTTGGCACTAAGGTGCAGCTGGAAGGGCTCGCAAGGGGAAAAGCATTCGTTCTCGAAACTGGCCAATGTCATCAAGATGATATTAGGTTTGTGTACCTTTTTCTTTGTTCTGCTCTAGGGTACTCATAAGTTAAACATGTTATTCAAAATAGATTGGTCAATACCTCATAGTTATGGGCAATACCCTATGAGTGTTAAGGGGGGACGCGGCTTTCAACTTTAAAAAAATGTCAAAAAATCGATTTTTGGAAAACTGTATTTTTGGTCTCTATAATCCATGTTCTGTGTGATCTCAAAGTATTTCAGCTCAAAATAATCTCTAAATGCCCCCAAAAAATGTTTTTCTGAGACATGGTAGCACGATGCGCGTCAAAATTGTCGAAAAAAAGGCCAATTTTCCGATGTACGTAGCTCCCGAACTTGAGCACTGGGCGCCGCCATCTTGGCACTGTTGGAAAGGGAATTTTTTCGTCTTCAAAATTCCCGCTTCAGCTGTCTCCTCCAATGAATAGCCTAGCCCCAAGTTGCAATAGTTTGAGGGCACCCAGCACGGAAGCTATTGGCTGCCTGCACTTTCGCGTTCTGTGATTGGTCCGCTCCGCAGTTGCCCTTGGTTACGAGCTCTTTCGCCGCCGGGATGACTGATTCCTCCGTGCGCCCGCCGGCTGGGAAAGTTCTGATATCTGCGTTTCTCTGTGCTATTAGCAAATTACTTGCCCGATTATGGACAAACGATCGTCGAAGTCGAAGTTTCACAGAAGGCACCACTTCGGGGCTCGTAAGAGGAAATCCCCGCGGACGGCGAAGAAGACTGCCGTCGTTCTGCCGGAATCCGAAAATGATTGTTGCGCAGCAAGATTCTAGCATTGCGGACGCTTCACCTGCAACTCATGCAAGTGATGAAAGTGCTCTGATGCTATCTACTAGCATGGGTCGAACGTGTCGCACAGTTCAAGCACACCTGGAACCTACTTTTGTGTCACAGGAGTATGCACGCGGGTTGTCTGCGTCCGTACAGGCATCGCTGAGTGCAATGACGGCGAGAGAGCGAAAACTGAAACTGATCGGCGGAAAGTGAAGAACCCGAAGGCACCTAAGGTACAGAAGAGTTCTTGATGTGCCAGCTATCAGCATTGAATGAGTTAGTAAAGGAAATTCTGTGCCAGAAGTGTTTGGAACCCGAAGTGACAGTGGTGCCAGGCACACGACACGGGATAGCGGTACAGCTTGCTGTAACCTGCAGGAAATGCGGTTTGTTTGCGGAAAGTTTGCACTCTGTGATCTGATCACTGCTGTCTAAAGATGAGCATGCCTCACTGGTGGCAGTGGAGACAGCGGTGCGCGAGGCCATATGTCGCTTCAACAGCGGGACCGTCCGAGCGTACACAGAGTTATGTTCCTCAATCGGCATAAAACCTGGGGCGCACGCACTACGCCGAGCTCCAGAAAAGGACTGCCTACATAATAGGAAGGCTGGGAAAGCCCACCAAGTGAAAGGGCAGAGGGCAAAGAAGTCCCAGCAGGGCAAGGACACGAAAGATTATGACACTGGGGCAATCTACTGTGAGAAATTCAACATAGAACTTAAATATTCATTTTCGCAAAACATGTTTTTTGCCTACCTGCTCTGCTTGCAGAGCTGATAGCTCAGCAACAGCTGCATTGATTTTGGTGCTGTTTGTTTTGAGAGAGTCACAGAACAGCACTGTATGCAATGACATTCATATTTTCTCAGATTTCTAAGCACAGTATTTCTGATTTGATAAAATGTGTGCATATAAGTTTTGTGTTCCACAGTCAGGTTGTGAAAAACACAAACCAAAGATTTTTCAGCAGGGAATAAAAAAAATCTAAGAATGTCATTGCATGCAGCACACACCTAGGTATGAAACAGAAGTGAAAGCACCTTTCTATCACAATTTTTAGATTCTCCATGCACTCTGCAAAATGTGTGAAGTATGAAAGATAAAAAAAATTATAAACAAAAAACTAATAGAGCTATCACTTTGAAATTGGAATATGATCATTAAGAATGCATAATTCACATCTGTACCAATTTTCATCAAGATCCCCCCAAAAATAAAAAAGTTGGTCTTGAAAGCCACGTCCCCCCTTAAACTCGTGAGGTACGAGGCTGATAAGGCCGTGAAACTCCCTCTACTGCACACATGCTGGACACACTTTCAACAATCCCAGATGTTCATTTACAAAGCATAGAACTTTATTTGTTTTTGAATAGGTAACATCTTGAATAGTTTCTTTTGTAAAAAGTATTTTAACTGTGACTACTGCGCTCTTCAAACGTCAGAAATAACCAACATTTCATAGAATATTAAATCTATTGAAGAAGTTACTCTTTTCCATAAGCTATAAAGACGGGACACTGACAGGCCAGTTATGACAGTGTTTTTCTTTCCCCTTTTCATTTCAAAGGCTTCCACCAGTTCACGTTCACACTTGCCTACGAACTCTCCTGACATATTTTCCTTATGTACATTCCACAAAAAAGGTTGGCCTGCTGAATGACAGGAAATGTGCAAACTCTTGCTTTGAAAAGGAGACAACAAAGGATAAGGTTCACACAGGCGTTCTTAAATCAGCTGCCCCACTCTGTCCCAGTTTACGTCTTTGAGTTCTGCACTGGGAACTGCAGAAAAAAAAAAGACTTCAAGTGATTCCTTCACTACTTTGTTTCTGCATTGTGTTGTGCTCGTTCGAAAGTTCCCTGAATATATCTGTGGGACGTAGTACATCTTCCTCATAGCTGACAACTATGATACGCAGCCTCTTGCCTAATGAGCACTTTCTCGTGCCTTCTCAGAACAGATATTTTGCATCTCTTTCTTTCAGGGTCCGTGCGTATAAACTTCAAGGATGCTACAGATGCCACCATAAAAAATGTAGTAAAGAAATGGCTGTATTTTGCAGCCGATCGGAATGGGGGTCGCTCGCAGCGAAGGAAACAAGCATCCAACCAATGATTATGTAACCAATATTTCTACGTGCCAAAATAAATACAAATAAAGTTGATCTACAGCATGTCACTGCCTGTGTACTAATGAGATTTCATTAAATAATTGATGTGTTTGGGCAGTGATTGGCCAGCCAAATGATGCCGGGGTCTTTGGCCAAGGAACGAAACCCATACCGGAAATGTGCTGTTTGGCCAAGCATGGGCCATCGATGGCCAGTTTGGCTTGCCAAATTTGGCCCATCATTGGGCCAAATTTGGTACGTTGCTTGGGTCTTGCACTGATGATGCCTGTCGTATGACAGGCGAAACGTCTGCTTAAAGTTTGTTGTTTGTTACGTTAAGTCGGGGTCCTCCTCTTTCTTTCGTTATGTCATCTCGCGGCTTTTGGAGTATTTTCGCAACAAAAATTCAAAGTTTTTTTTCCACGTCCTTTCGAGGTTCAGACATCATTCTGACTGGATATAAAACAGTTTATGACTGGGGCTTCAGTAATTTGCTGAACTATTTATAAGCTAGAGGTATCACATGAGAGAATACATGACGACTGCACAATTATCAGTTCACGGATGCGACTGACAACTATTGGATTTTCAATATTATAGTACAGAAAGAAAAAAACTATAAATAGAATAGAGGGCGCCATTAATTTCTTGCTGCAGATTCCTATTGCAAAAAAATTGACGAAAAAAATTCCAGGTTTTCCAGACCTTGAATATTGAATTTTCAAATTCCAGGGTTTCAGGGACCAGTGGGAACCATGACCTCATCTTACTACCAAGAATACAGGTTCCAACTCAAGAAGAGGAGATGCATATATGGGGATTTTGTTTTAGGAAAATCAGGTTTGGTTGCTAGTTCCGTGCTCTGTGTTAGGTCCATCTTCTGTGTATCCTGCATTGCGTTTTTTATCAATTTTAACGATGCGTTACCAACCAACAAAAATATTACCATTTTCAACAGACCCTGTGTGGTTTCAATTACTTCCATAAGTTCAGCACTAACGAGTACAATGAACAATAGTGTAGTTTTTCTTCTAGAAGGTTATTTCCTGTCGAAAGAGGCAGATATGAAAGGAGGCAGTAAAAGGAGCACTGGAGGAGCACTGATCAGTGGTGCGGATGACAGACGATCAGGAAATGTGGTTCGAATCCAACACCTTTTTGATGATGCCGTACTTAGTTCCACTGTGGGAGAGTGATCTGTGATCTGTTACTTCTCATCTGATAGTTGCCAAAAATCATACACACTGAAGGTTGGTAAGACAGTCATTAAAATTAAAAGAATGAACCCTGTCTGGAGATGAATGTGTTTGAAAAGGTGCGATCAATCTAATGCGGGAGACAGCAAGAAAAATCCATCAATCTGGTGCCAGTAGGTAGACATTTCAAATAGTTGTAGCAGAAGAACGGACTTTTACTTGAAAAATTATATCGCACAAGACAATGAAATGCGCAAAATGACGTGAAATAATATACGTTGGTTGCAAGCGTCACGTGTTCGTGTTGCGTGTCGCCGGAATGAGGACATAGTAGAAGAAAATTACTGGTACTATGTATTACCATTATTTGGTAGGTGTTAGCAATATCGCGTTACTTCATCAAATATGTAGCAACGCAAGCATTGAGCTGGCTTTGAGTAGAGTAGTGGTATCCTTTTACTTGGATGATAAGCACCACCATAGTACAGTCGACCCCAGTTTATCCGGATCTTGCCGTTCCCAGCGAAAATGTCCAGATAGTGAAAGATCCCGATAAATGAAACTTGAGATGAGATGAGGCATCAGTTGTCAACAAAATTGTTGTCAACAAATAATACGGTGGTCATTCAGCTCCCACAAACCAGGGATTGGAACCGGAACTGAAAACGGGGGAAAAAAAAACATTTTCTGACGAACCCGAACCATTTTTTTGCTTGTCCTGAACCGAAAAAAAAAAAAAAAAAGTTCATACGGTTACCGGTTCGGGAATCGGTTATGAGGTGAAATAATTGTACTACTGACCGACCTTTTTTTGACTCACCTGAAATGATTATCTGACACCCTTCTCTTACAACCGTGTACGGTGAGCGTGAGCTCGCTTTCATGTAACAAAATTACTGCCCACGAACTGGTTAAACCGGGACCGAAAAAGTACCGGTTCCAATCCCCATATAAATGTCCCGACCACCGACAGATTTTTTTTTTGTCTGCGTGTGTGCGGGAGTAGGGGGGGGGGGGGGTTCTCCCTGAGCCGAACGCGAGCCGAACCGAAACTACCTGATTGTAGTTAAAAAGTAGTTATCAACTTCTTCCAGAAATGTAGTGGCAACTACTAGTTAAACTACTATTTCGAGTAGTTAACTATAGTAGTTAGGTTAGTGAAGGCGCCAACTACTTCCGACTTTGCCGCAAGCTTTACGGCACGATTGTGCTTCCGCTACTTGTTTGATGAGAACGGAGGTGCAGAGCAATTGTGTCGTGCATGTGTACTAAATCTTCACTTTTAATACTTGTCTAGTGAAGCCTCATTTGCAGTGAAATAATTGTGCAACTTAGTTTATCGCGTAGGCACAGAAAGAATCCCGCCGCAAGCTTTGTATTTGACGATCGTAGCAATGGCTTGAGCCAAAGTTTATTATTGCTTGTGATTCATACTTAGGTGTCCAAGAACACTACAAGGGATTGGTGTAGGCGGACAACGTTAAGTAGTTATAGTTAAAAAAGTAGTTTTAACTACTCCCCTGAAAAGTAGTTGAACTACTAGTTAAACTACTCAATCACAAAGTAGTTCGTAGTTATAGTTAAACTACTGTAGAGATAGTTAGTGGTCATCACTGGTTAAGACTGTACAAAAAGAGAGCGTCGGCTGAACGAATAACCGTGTATTCATACTGTGTTGTATGTATGTGCGTGCGTATGAGAATAGAAAAATTAAGTTGTTGGAGAGAATGTGACCGCGTGTCCCGTTAGTTGAACGAGGCCCTTCGGAGCAGATGCCAGCAGGGAAAGGAACGGAATCTTTTTCATTTCCGTTACCACCTCTGTTACCGGCCCCTATTTGTTTCCAGTACCACCGTTGCCGTTTTCATTTCAGTTACAGTTTTCGGTACCGCCCCACGCCCCGTAAAGCGCCCCCCACATTTAGCATTTACACAGAGCTTTAGTGTACGACAAGTTCATAGCCAACCATAATCCCGATTAATCGAAAGCAGGATTTTTGTGACACTTATGACTGGCCTGCAGCAGGTTATGTGGTGGTTTTAAGTGAGAGGTAAAGTCCATTTGCACGTTTTTGCTCCACCATTGCAGTGATGCACAGGTGAAGAAAATTTCCAGGCAGAACACTGAGGTAAGGCGAGGTGAGGGAAATCTTCAGGAAAAAGACTGAAGTGAGGTCAGGAGAAACCTCTGCTGGCAAATATTGAGGGTGAGGTCAAAGGTCGTAAGGGCATTTGTCCACCTCTGGTCCCGGCACATCGGACGTCTTGGCCACAATCTTTTTACGGTTCTCGGAAAATGAGAGCGGCAATGAAACAAGCATTGTAGATTCCGTAGATTCCGAACGAGTAGGCGTCCGGCAGTTGTCGCATACGACTGGCGATTCAGCCGGTGCATGCGCAGTCAAAATATGAAAACGTACAAAATGTGCGAAAAGGGATAAGCACATACAGACGGGACAAAGGAGAGGAAGCACACGCACTAAACGCTACTTACAACTTAACTTTAATGATAGGAACCCCCCCCCCACACACACATTCATGTGTGCAAGAACATTGTTGTTCCACCATGTCAAAACAAGTACAAGTGTGTCAGATAAGATGTGTCATATGCGTCAGGATGACACTTTTAGGTACGTGAAAACAAAACTAACACAAGTGACAATGGATGACACGAGTGGGGAAAAAAAAAATCCACTATCGATCGAAATAAAAATTAATTTCCATCCAATTCCAAGTTCCTCATCCATCAGAAAAATAGAAGCTTCACTAATACAACTGGAAGCGCCACTTCTTATTTCAGCCGCTTCGACCATCTCTCTTTTGAGCTGACTTTTTCCTTTTCCTATTCCTATTACCTGAGTTCTTTCAAAAGCCGGGCTACACTGACAGCTCCTACAGAGCATGCAATATTGAAACGCAATTGCAAAACGCAATATTGCCACGATGCTAAGGGATTAAGGTGACAATCTGGCCCCAAACACGAGTCTGTCGTATGATTTCTAATGTCCCATCGCAACCTCCATGCGAAACATTTTGCGCAAAAGCAGATTGGATAATTTATCTTTTTTTTTTCTACCCCGTTGGCCCCGCTTCATTGTGCAAGGAAGCCCGTCGATTACAATACGGTCTGAAAAGTGTGCGACTTACTGGCACAACTCGCTACCGTTGGCTTATCTAAATGCACCAGCGTTCGAAGACGCGAGAGTGTTATATGTACAGTTAAAGGGGATCTAAAGGGGTTTGTGTTTGTGGGACCCATAGGCTGCTGGGAGCAGGCATGTTCTTGTACTCTATGCTCACTAGTTCAAATACACTATTACAGCGATGCAGTAACAAGTACAATCAAGCGCTATTCCGCGATGCGTGCTGACTGGGAGGTGTGTAGAACGACGAGTTTCACGTCAAAATGACAAATGAATATGTCAGAAAAATATGAAATATCCCATATATGCCAATGAAGATCTGAAAACAAGATTTGTTCCAAACTGGTACTTCGATAACATTTGATCACAAACTTTGATAACATTTCCTCGAGGATGAGGAGCACACGAAAAGACGACACGAACCAACAGTGTCCACGCCAGCTTCACAATCACACAACACAGCGCTACAGTAACGGTGCCGACACTGCTGCTCTGGCATCTTGTGTGCACACATCTGCAATCTGACCCGTACTGATTTTTATGGGTTTGTATAAAATATTGAAAATGTAATGTAAGGAAGTCAGGACCTAGTCAAGCCACATGGCTTGTTGCCCCGATTTCCAACACCTCGAGTGTGAAATAAATTTATCTATCTAGCTAGCTAACTGTTCCGCTTGCAGTGGGTAGTAGCTCGGGCTGCCGCTACTACGGACTTTAGTGCTCCTTTATAAGCTGCAATCGAATGAAACCAGGCTGAGAAAAAGGCTTTCTCAGCCAGAGCCCCTTTTCTCCCTGCCCTCCTCTTCTTTCAAACGACATGGGATTTCTCCTCCTCTTTTGCGGAAAATTTCTCCTCACGGGATCACACTAATGATGGCCGATATATGTTAACACCCAGTGATGGCCAGTAGTTAACTACATGTAGTTAAACTACCTGATTGTAGTTAAAAAGTAGTTATCAACTACTTGCAGAAATGTAGTGGCAACTACTAGTTAAACTACTATTTTAAGTAGTTAACTACAGTAGTTAGGTTACTGAAGGCGCCAACTACTTCCGATTTTGCTGCAAGCTTTACGGCACGATTGTGCTTCCGACTTTTACCTTGAGCTACTTGTTTGATGAGAACGGAGGTGCAGAGCAATTGTGTCGTGCATGTGTACTAAATCTTCACTTTTAATGCTTGTCTAGTGAAGCCTCATTTGCTGCGAAATAATTCTGCAACTTAGTTTATCGCGTAGACACAGAAAGAATCCCGCCGCAAGCTTTGTATTTGATGATCGTAGCAATGGTTTGAGCCAAACTTTATTATTGCTCGTGATTCATATGTAGGTGTCCAAGAACACTACGAGGGATTGGTGTTGGTGGACAACGTTAAGTAGTTATAGATGTAGTTAAACTACATTGCAGTAGTTAAAAAAGTAGTTTTAACTACTCCCCTGAAAAGGAGTTGAACTACTAGTTAAACTACTCAATCACAAAGTAGTTAGTAGTTATAGTTAAGCTACTGTAGAAGTAGTTAGTGGCCATCACTGTTAACACCAACATAAAATGAAAGGAAGTAATCGATTTATGAGAGAAAGAAAGGGCAATACGAGCTTTCCCTCTCAAGACGCCCGACAATGCAGAGGGGCCGTAAAAATGATGATTGGACAAATCATTTCAGGAGACCAATGAGAACAAAGTCAAACCAAGTCAGACCAATGTCGGCCTTCTCGAAAAAGCGGAGGTTTCTTTCGCTCATGAATCGCGAACAACGCGAAAGATGAATCCCGTTCTTTCTGTGTTCCTCTCAAGGTTACGGCATTTCAGTCCGCCATACGGGAGAAGTGTGTCCCCTTTAAAGCGGGCCATCGTTCCAGTCCATTTTGAAACTACACCGTCATTTTCTTCCTCGTGCACCACTGACCACGGTATCGAAAATCCCACGCAAAATAGCGGCGTAGTTTGACCGTTATTTGATGGAACGCGTGACAAGAGCAGACGCCAGATGCCGGAGTTCCCTCTCTGGAGAAACGAGAAAACGTCACTTCCTAAGAACCAATGAGGGCGCGACCTTGAGAAATGGAATGCGCGGGCGTCTGGACGGCGCCTTTCTCCTCTCTCTCTCTCCGCTTAGAGTATGACGTCATTATGCCGCTGGAGATTCTGCAGCTGCGAAAGCGGTGCTGATCTTTAAAATTCGTTTACGTCTAATGTCTAAGCACTTTTGGGACGAAAAAAAATGCCGAGCGACATTCCCCGCAGAAGCGGAAGACGCGAAAAACGTCATAGCTTTCTGAGCGCGAGCGCTCAGTGGTCACACGTACACTGCTAACCGCGGGGAATATCCTGCGACACAGCCGCAAGATATTCCGTAGCAGACGACAGGAAAGACGCTGACGCCGTCGTCTGCTACGTGTCGTCTGCCAAGACGCCACTTCCGCTATTCCGTACCTTGTGAATGCTCAACATAACACGGGACGGAACTTGGTCTCTGTGAGCAGTGTTTTCGCTCCCCCCTCCCCCCACACTAAAACCTGCCGTCAGGATGTCAATAATTACCAGAAAATTCGGGACGACATCGGGCGTACCTTTCCAAGGAAACGAAGAAGAAGAAGAAGAAGAAAAAAAAAAACGAATGGGAGAGAGGGCAAACGGCGTCAAGCTGGAAGGACGTTCTTCGCAGGGGAGCATTATTTGCTATTTCTTATTCTGTACCATATCCCGTTAATTGCCTTCTAAATAGCACGCGGCAGCGAACGAAACCCATACTTGACCTCCAACACGCCCCTTTTTGGTTCTGCACTTGTTTCCACTTCCTCTGTAATGCCGTTGCAACGCTTAAACGGCCTTCGTCCCCATCGATTCCGAAACTGCGGTTGATGACTGAGCATACGGTATCACACGCGAATTGCTGGCGTAGATTTTGCGCGAAACTACACCGCAAGGGCAGACGATGGACGCTTGAGAGTAAGCTGGATTTCCCTCGCTGGAAAAACGAGAAAATGTCGCACTGTAACCGACTAATGATGGCGGACTATCCGAACGACGCTGCTAGGAATATATTTACACGAGAAGACGTGACGCATGAGCCTCACGTGCGAACTATGACTTTGCTCCTTTCGTGACGTCTCGGTCGCTATCTTCACTCGAGACGTGGGTTTGTATCTTGCCAAGTACGACGACAAACAGTATGTTTTTTTTTTCTCTCAACACTCGGGCGCAATGTGTTCACGAGCAACAGACGAGTTCAGAAAATCCCAGAGTGCTTAGCGCCGCTTTGAACTGCGAGAGTTTACTAATATACGAAAAACAGGTGGCCTTCCGATTCCTCCCCGTACCGTTCCATTGTCCACGACGGTGTCGTGGTCAGCGAAAGCGAAATGTGAAGGATTATTCTTCGTTCCCACGCTCAGCAAGTGCCCAGAATGCAATGCGTGCGCGCGAAGACCACTGGGATTTTCTGAACTCGTCTATTGAACCGTTCGATGGATGCGACAGCGTGAGCAGCGTATCAAATGCGATCCACCAGCGCAAAGAAATACCCTCGTAGTTGGGCCTCGGTACGGTTGCTGTTCGCGTCAAATACATATCGTGTGTAGAAAATGTGTCAGATTCCTGCCAGGATACACATCAATAGAGGATGCAATTTCAAACGCCTTCTGCTACAGCTACACGCGTACAAAATGAAAGGACGAAGAATATCAGCGTAACAGACCCGGATATTAGTCATCCATTGTCACGTCATGCTCCAGAACAAAACTGACACACTCATCGGCCTTTTTTGACGTATTATACCCACCTCTGCGCTTCCGGCGAGAAAACAGGAAGCGAAGGCAGATTCCTAAAACGAACGAGTTTTACGAGCGAGTGGAAAGCGAACAGAAGAAAGTGTTCATCATATACGCGTAGTTCCATCGCCCATAATGCCAAAATAAGAGGCACGCAAACGTCATTAACTCAGCGCATTCACGAAACGCAGAAATTTGTGCGTGGGTTCTGCTGCACTCAAAGAAAGAAAGGAGTACTTTTACTCCTTTTGGGGAGTAATTGCATTGCCACAAAAAATAGTCCCTTTCGGGAGTAAATGCACGGGAGTAAATGAATGTCACAGAGTGAAGACCGCATTTCACGCGCTGTTGTAAGAGTCCCAGGTACATAATTGGTGCGCATGCATGAAAATACTTGAAGCAAACCGTCAACGGTGATATATCGAGTGATATAAAATCTTGCGCCATACTAAGGCACAATTTGCGAAGAAAGATGCGCTAACTGTTTCTTACTCTGCGTGGCTGGAAAATTGCTACGTTGTCTGAGTTATACAGCCTTATGTCGTTCAAATTGACCGAGGACACATATTTACGTAGACTGTTGCATTCGGGAGACCATTCGCGAAGTTTAGTGACAATTTGCAGTCCCGGGGAGTAAATGTCGGGACTAAATGTTCGGTTAGGGGACTAAAATGGGGAGTAATTGCAGACTAGGGGAGTGGAAGCTGCAATTACTCCCCGTTTTACTCCTTTTTTTCTTAGAGTGTGCAACAGCTTTTAATACCGTTTGTGTCTTTCGGAGTTTGTCCTTGTAACCCCACACGCGTGTTCACAGCGGCATAGCTTTCATTTTTCAGAAACTTGTTTCCTAACTATCACCGGCAAAATAGCGTATATGCTGGAGAGCCCTTTATGCAAAAACACAAACAGGACGAGACACATCAAACGCGTATCTGGCTGGTGATTGAACCACGACAGAGGCGAAAATCCTACGACAGCCATTTATGATAGTACTACCTCGAAGATCAAGTACGGGAAAAAGATCATCGTTCAATTAATTCTTCGAGTTTATGCCCATCTCGAATCTCGCGCGAGCGAAGGCTCTCACGAAATCTGTCATCAAAGAAGAGCTTTCTTTACGCCTTCTGAGGCGCCGTAGTGTTTGTGTCGTCAGGCTCGGTGGTTTCGAGGAATATTTGCGATTTAAATCCCCAGTTTCGTTTCAGAGAATCGGGTCCTCCCGGAAGGTGACGATAAAAATATCACCACTGACCCATTATATCGCGAAAAAAGAACCCAGCGTGTATAAGCACGTTGACTCTTGGACGGAAGCCAGATGATGCTGCCAATGAAGACAGCCAACCGAGATTTGTGCAGCCAATTGTGGCTGACGGGGGAGAGGCACCCATCAGCTACCGAAATTTCACCAGGCCGTGTACCTCGACATCTTCGGGCAAAAAAACGAAAAAAAAAAAAAAAAAAAAAAACACTGGTTAGCGGATGCTAAATGACAAAAAAAATTCCAGTGTCCAAACTGTCGTCGTTTTGGAGCGAAAGGGGAGGAAAAAAAATTAAAAAAATGTCTTCCGGTCTGACATCAGTCGCGACTTCGAAGGCTTTCCCAATGACAACAGTACGCGGCACGTAGTCGAAACATTTTCTGTGCGTTGGCTAGCACGCGGAAAAGAAGTAGAGGACTTCATGTTGCTGTGCATCGTGTAGTTATTTTCTAATAAAAAAGAAAGAAAAAAAAAAGAACGGCCAATTTGCGAGCAAACGCTAAAATGCCCCCTTTTTTGACGCTTTCCTCAGTGCGAACCGCTCGTCGCAGAAGCATAAAAAGGACACAATTGTGTTCCTCTCTTAAAGCTCTTTCTTTTGGTATAATAGATTTCGTGAACGGTACACGGCCTGGTCGAATTTCGGAGGAATTACCCGTCGGGGGGAGTCGCGTCTGAGGGACACGCCCGTGACACCCAAATTATTACGACACCCAAATTATAAGAGTGACAAAGCGCGAAATTAAGAGGCGGTAACGTCGACATTTCCGGACATTTTTGGCATTACCGGTAAACTACGAGAATTTGGAGTCTCCGCTGTCTCTGATCTGAAAGATCACTATAGGTGGGGTGCATTTGCGTAAGCTGGATCACCAGAAAGAGGGAAAAATTGCACGGGTAAAGCTATGGTGTGACGTCATACGCACGCCACGTATACCAATGCGTTACGTCACGATATGTTTGGCGGCATAAAAGAGCGAGCTTCGATGCATCGTACGCTATCTCCTGGGTGCACGTAAGGGATAGCCTGGTAGTTCCGCGCCAAGCTCCGTTTTGCGCGTGCGCAGAACAACAAACGCTATACCTAAAGGCGACCTGCCAGCGTAGTAGCTAAAAAAAAAATAATTTCGGGAGGGGTTCTACCGCAACTTCACACGAGGTTTTCACCCTGGCTTTTCCTCTCCCAAATGCACTAACAAATGTACAATAATTTCGGGGAAAGGGGGATTCGAACCTCCCCCTCTGGCTACGCCACTGCGCTGAAGGCGATGCACTAAAACTAATAGTGAATATATTTTAGTGCACGCAAAGGCGATAGGGTACGATGTAGACACTGAAACTCTTCAATAGCGATAGTGTTAGTACAGTGCCGATAACGCGGCTTCCATAAGTACCGTGTCTACCGCACCCAATCGACAGAGATTCAAGTATCGCGAACTAATTCAAGATTCTCATTTATGCGCCTCCCCCCCAGAGCCGTATCTTAAAAGGGAGTCTGGCCATTGGGAGGAGTCACAAAAGGAGGCTCGACCTGTCAATCACAGTTTCGCTCCTCTGATTGGTTTGCTTTTTACCAAGGGGGGTCGCCATGACACCATACTGCCACCCAAAATGGCGACGAAAACAAACACGATGAAGCGGGGATTTCGTGACAAAAAATTTTCACAGACTAACCTGATTTTACGCTGCAAATGTACATCTTAATATAAATTTCTCGGAAATCAGTTTCAACTTATGCTCATCCATCGATATCTAACTGAAAATAATACGTTTTGTCGCCGGTGTTAGGCCTAGTGAACACGGCGATCGCAACGAAATCATAACAAAAACGGCGCTGTGCTGTACAATCTTATATTTAACAGCTGGATTTCATGGATATAAACATTCTTGCCCGTTATATTCCAACTCTTCATGTAAATTTGTTTAAAAATCATACCGACAACAGAATGTGTCCCAGCAGGTGGTTCTGCCGGCAGCGGTACAACGACGGAAGCAGACGACAATTCCCGACGTGCCTTACGCTCCCTAGGTGGCGCTTATCAAATTTCCATCAACAATCCACTACTTTTGCAGATTGCGAGAGGTATCCATTTCAATCCCATCCAATCCACTTGCCACCCAAAATGGCGCTGCCCATGTTAGATACGGGGACAAATAGTGAGGATAGGTTTATTGATAGCGCCCCATATTTTAAGACTTGATTGGCCGGAAAGCTGAAAAAGTGGGTGGAGCTTCAGGTATAGGCATGACCCATTAATGGCCAGACTCCCTTTTAATACTCCTCCCCCCACTTACTCGCCCCCCTCTCTCAAAAAATTGCATGGTCCCTGGACACATCCAGCCCACCGACGCTCTGTTCTCTCAAAGCTGTCTTCACCTTTCTGGATACCATAGGAGTTGGATCCTCATTGTGAAGAGGCTTCATTATTTCATTCCCCGTATCACCACCAGCAATGGGGTGAGTATCGCCCCCTGGCGATGAAACTCTCCACTCATCATCTTGTAATAAAGTTGTTTGATTTATTCGCGCCGCCATCAGTTCCGGCGAGTACGATAGCTTCACGGTGACGTTATCGACAGTCTACTAATGCTCCCTAGTAGCAAGTTAGTAGTAGTTGCCCTCACTCAATATCCACTGCTGAGGCGCAAAAGGAAGAGTAGCTGATAACAACGGAGACGTTTTGCATTCCACATAAATCGAAATGATGTCTCCCATCTTAGAGTGTACAAGTAAGGTGCAACATGGAGAATTGCGCGTTCGTTCGTGCTGCGTATAGAGATGCGAATCCCAGAAAAAAAAAACGGAAATTTTTTGGGAAAAAAAAGTTTTTCGGTTTTTTCCTGGTCTTTCGAAAAATAGCCCAAAATTTCCAGGCGACAAAATTCAAAAATGTAAAATTTCGGGCCTTCGATGCGTTCCAACCCGCCAACAGTGCTTTAGATGCCTCTAATCCGCCAACAACCACCAACTTATTGAGCTCCGTCCTGCTGCTCCAAGCGATCGCCATCGCGTTCACATAATGTCGGAGTTCTGGTCGGAGTGGACGGGTTGTTCCAATTACCTATCGCTGAGTAGACAGCAGTCTCATGGGATGCTCTGCTCCGCATTTATGCCTAGAGGATGAACACTACTAAAGCTTCTAGCTCATTGTATGCTGTGGCTTGGCCAGCAATGCTTCGACTCAGCAGTAACCGCGTTTGCTTCCATTTTTTCCAATTTTTCGGGAAAAAAGAAGAAAAAAAAATTTTTTTCGAGCGGAAATTTTGCATCTCTAACTGCGTACAGCTACAGGGAGAGAGAAAAAAAACAACAAGTGATGGCATTAGTGATGCTCCATAATTAGTGTTTCCAGTTTACGCTTTTTAATTACTCAAACATATTCGGTGTCAAAAATAGGTGATATTACATCGCTCACCACGAATTCGGCGGTTTTCGGCCAAAAATCGTCCAGAAACGAAATGGAAGCATTTTCTACGCAACACCAACGGCAAAAATAACCGAATAAATTGTAATAAGTTGTCAGGTACATAAAGCAATATTCCAATTCAAATCCGAGGGCTTCCACGAAAACACTCCAATGTGCGTCGCTCACCGGAACGGTTAGCTACGCCTTATCTCGCACGACGCGTCATTATCAGTGACTGAAGACGGGCACGTTGATAAGGACGAAAGGTCTTTTCTTGCACAGCGGCCTTTGAGTTCCGCAAGATTTGAGCGAGTGTCGAATTCTATTCAGAGCCGACGGTTACACGAATAATGTTTTCTTTTTCGTTTAGACAGCTTCCTCTAGACAAGTTCAATGAACAAAATTAGTACGACACCGATTCGACTGAAGTCCCAATTCTACCGATGACCCGGTAAATACGAAAGAAATTATTTTTCATGAACATAACAGGAGTATAAGGCAAGCTATAGCTGGTGTTGACTCGATGTTATAACATTGCCTCGGGTTTCGGGTAAAACTTCAAACTCGAGGCAAATTACCGTAATTTCACGCGTATAAGCCGCACCGCAGATAAGCTGCAGGCCCCGTTTTTAGGAACGTTTTGAAAATTTTCTGGCAGATAAGCCGCGGGCCATACGACGCGACTGATTTGTGCTACGAGGGAGACCATAGAGAAGGCCATAAACCCCGTGGTCCATACTCCGGAGTCGACATGGTGTACAAAAAGGGGGTTCAGCTCTAGTGTTCTACCCAGATCGGATTGTGCCCTTGTTGCGTGTTTCTCATGGATCGCCGGGTCAGTGGTCTTCCAGAAGACACCAGGAAGGTCAATCTACTCGAATGGGGACGCGCCCCTGTTACGTGTACTGTTAGGGTTGCCACCAGGCCGGTATTATACCGGCAAGGCCGGTTATTTGCTCGCTCTGCCGGTTGCCGGAAGGAAGGTGATACCGGCAGCGTTTTGCCGGTATTTGTTGCTCAATACCTTTTCACAAGGGCTTTTGCGAGGTTTTCGCTTCAACATTCCACTACAGCTTGAATAAATCTGGAGCAAAGTCCCAACTCCGCAGTCAGTTTCCTTCGTTTCTTATTTATTCATTATTATTATTATTATCATTGTTATTCATCAAGTCTTGTGTTCGGAGGGGACAAGATCAGTGGTTGTGCAAAGCTATTGGTGGTTGTGTCGAGCCAGATAGAACTTAGGCCGTATACAACCATCATGAGATCTCCTCCTGCAAAGAAGGGTTTGTGTGCATCGATGCGTTTTTCAGAGTAAATAACAATCCGGTTGCTCCAATACGATCCAGTGTACCGTTCATGCCTGTTTATAGCAATTTCTAACATCAATGATCCAGCCACACACAGGAACTTATGTTTCCTCGTATTATCTCTCTGTGTGTCCTCATCCACCCCTAACCCACTTTCCCTTTCCCGTGGGCATTGCCCCTATCCCTCTATACCACCTCCTCTCCCTCAGCCGGTATTTTTCACTACGAAAGGTGGCAACCCTATGTACTGTTCGTGCATCGGAAGGGCGGTGCTGTCCCAGTGATACTGTCGGTTCGGGAACCGGTCCACTCGTCACAATCCCACTCGTCACCGGCCCTCTGGTACGAGGTCCTTTTGTCACCCGAACACTTGTCAAGCGGGGCGGTTCGTCACCGGAACACTGGTTGCAAGGTTGACCCCGTTCCAAAGGGAATGCGTTTCACCGTGATTTACCGAAGGGATTAGTCCAGTGCCCGACCCGGATTCCGAAGACCGCTGACCGTACAAATTTCACGTCTTTGCCAAGGGCACGGAGAGCATGGAAGTGACGAAAACTCAGGGTGGGGCTCCGTTGCTACTCTACCAGGGATTTTCCTACACAGTGAGTAGAAAGTGCAGTTCTGGCATTTATTGGGTATGTCGAGATCGTGCTATCTGCACGGCAAAGATAACTACTGACGAGTCCATTAGCGTTGTAGTGCGACTTACTGGTACTCACACTCAGGCTGGAGATCCAACTGAAATCAACGTGCTCAAAGTCCGTCAGATCAAAGCAGGTAGGATATTGTTTCTTTTTGTATGCTGGGGAGGTGGCAGTGTGGCTGTTTTTTTTAAATGCATTCTTGCACTGCAGAGAATGGAAGCGATCCACCTCATCGGATCCTGCTTGATGCCGCCGCAACCGTCAGTGAGCATATACGGCTTCCCGGATGCCTTCGCCATTCGTACCATTCGAGAGCAGAGTTTTTGATTTGATTTGATTTGATTTGACTTTACTGGCGCAAGGATATCAAAGATCATGCTGCGCCGTATAATTTTGTTGAGTTACTCTACATTAGGTCCAGTTCAGTCAGGTATTTGCATTATCAGAGACTATGAATTTCCTATGCCCATTGTCAGATCTGAGACAGTGTATGTTCTCATCATGCTGCAGAGCTCACATCATTGTGACACTGGGTAAGGACAACCCAGCTCGCTACCGGCCGAATGGTGCCAAACGTGTGGGCAGGTCGCAGCAAAGTTAGTATGGGGTGATGTGTAATGTACATAGAAGATGATCTGTGGTTTAATAAAGCATATGGTTGTGTGTGAATATAACATTTGCAACGAAAAGCCACGGAGCTTTGATGTACCACCAGGCGAGGGAGAGCAGAGACAAGCGCACCAAAATCCATACGTTCTCGCAAAGCTGCGACATATAAAAATGTTAATGAGCGTATTTCCATGGTTCTAGAGGGATCCACTCCAGCGGATCTCCCCATTGCACTCTTCAGAATATTGCGAGAAATATCCGGTTTTGAGTCCCATGTTGTATAGGCCCCGTGCAAGCTCAATAAAACCGCATTTGTTGTTGTTTGTTCTCTTTAAACCGTGTCGTGGCATCTAGTTGTATTTATTTCAGTTATAGCGTCATGTTTTGATCATGGCTGACAACACGGTGTACTGAATCATTCGTAAGAATAATGAAAAGTAAATTTGTAGTTCTACAGTCAAAATCCACGCCGTGACACGAGTGCGAGATCGTTTATGTTTGTCTGTATGCATTCCTGTTTGTCGGTCCAGGTACCTCGTCAGGCTCCGCCTTTTGTACCTGGACCTCATTTCTGTATTTTTGGAAATGAAATAAATAGAAATAGAATAGAATAGATGCCCTGTGACGAGTTGGCCTCCTTGACGAG
This sequence comes from Ornithodoros turicata, assembly GCF_037126465.1. Taxonomy (NCBI): domain Eukaryota; kingdom Metazoa; phylum Arthropoda; class Arachnida; order Ixodida; family Argasidae; genus Ornithodoros; species Ornithodoros turicata. The sequence goes on along the minus strand of NC_088202.1, from coordinate 148,493,402 downwards.
TTCACCTATGACCAGTTGGCCTGTGACGACCGGGCTTGTGACGAGTTCTAAATCCTGTCGGTTCTTTCGTTAAAACCGGTGTATGGGGGAAAATACCACGGAAAAGTGATCAGATAAGCCGCACCGATGGATAAGCCGCAGAGCGCCTGTTAGAAGAAAGAAAAGAATCGCGCATAAGCCGCGCCTAATACGCGTGAAATTACGGTACTTTCAATCCGTAAAGTAGGCTTTCTGAGACAGCTCAACTCAAAAGTTTAGGAATGGCGCCTAAAAATGAATGCAGCTATTCCAAATACCCGGGATGCATGCCTGGAGGTGCATTTCATATTTACGGCAACGAACAACCGTCTAAATGACTAACACAGAGACGGAGGGCATCGCTGGAATTTTATTCACACCTAAAGGTGCAGCGCGAGATGTTACGGAAAGTACAAAGGAAGCTCTTCAACTGTTTTTATCGCGCTTCACTTTAACACTGTTACGTAAGTGTTTGTTGTCATTCGATACGTCTTTAATAATAATAATAAAAAAAAGCTAGAAGAGTACAGATGGCGCTTTTTGCATGTGGCGGACATCTTTGAAAGAGGGTATGCAACTACCAGATGACAAACTACCTAAATTAACGATTCAACTGTCGAGAAAATGGTTATAAACAACTATTGCCTCCAATTCTGCAATATAACATTTTTTTTTTACTCGGAAAAGTGCAATTCAAAAGTTCATTAATGGATTTTAGCTGATTGGTCATCTCATAGTGACATACTTCTGCAAAGAATGTCTACCATGCCGTACATGACCCACCCGCAAAATGGCGCCGCAGCTGCTATCGTAACTTATTAGAAAATATTGCATTTCATATTACATAATCTTTATTATTCTCCATGTTTCGAAATTGACTTGAGTTTGCTTCCTCCGCCTCATCGACTTGCGCGTATTCATCATGCATGTTACATTACCCACCCAAGGGCTCGAACCACTACATTTATTAAATCACCCATCCCATTGGCCATCTCAGAATGGGACACATTATTATCTTCCATAGTCACAATTAAAGATGCAGCACTGTTTAAGGCTGCTTTGTCTGATTTCATTATCTAATTAACTCTTATAATATCTTTGTTATCTATGTAAGATTGTTCTATTGTTGCTGTTCATTTTGGATGCATCAGTTGTACCCCCCTTATGTAATGCCCCTTCGGGCTCTTAAATAAATAAAATAAATAAATTGCATTTTGTCTAGTGTTTAATAACAAGGTCCAGCTGTGCTGTGTTGGAGGCTGTAGGAAATTTAACGCTCCTCGACTAAACACCTTTTGTTTAGAGTTTGTACTCATTATTATCCCCGTATAAACGTTTCTTTTCGCGTTTCCGGGACAGGATACATACTCGAACATAAATGTGTTTGTTCCGTCGATATCACGAAAACGTAGCGAAAACTATATGGCCGGAGACTTACAGCTATAGAGAGGCTGCTATACAATGAGGGAGAGAAATATGATCGTATTACTCAGTGTGAATCCCATTTACGAGTGTATATTGTTGGCTGCGTACCAAGAAACCGCCTTCGTTGAGCACGCGACACGGGTCAGTAGGCGAGACGGAACTGCTTGTCATATTCAAAAGGATAACAACAAGCGGAGTCAACAGCGTCAGACACGCTCACTCGATCACACTGGAGCTACGTAAAGATCCGTAGCAATACAATAATAATAATAACGATAATGTTAATTCAATTCAATTCAATGTTTATTTACACTTGTGGCAAGTTACAGGGAATAATAACAGTCCTGCCTAAGCACGGGGGAGCCTGTGAGCAGGGACCGGAGTCTACAGCGGTACGCGTCAATACCCACAAGATAACGGGAAAAGGTGCTAAACGGAAGTCATGGAGAAGAAAATACGGAGGGAAAAGGCGCAGTAAATTACAACTTTAACAGTAATAGTAACAATGATAATAATAATAGTAATAATAATAATTAGAATTGGAAGTTTTATTATCATCGATGAAACCGTTATTACATGTCATAAGGTCCACCTAAAACATAACGGTTTGAGGGCAGGACCCGGCAATCAAGTGGGAACTAACTAACAACAATAACAGTATCAATACCTTAACAATAACGACACCCTTAATTTATGTCTCTAGCTACACATCCGAAAAACTCTCTAAACAGCTCGAAATAGACAACGACTTAGTAACAATAACGATAAGAATACCATTGATTTATCGATTTAGCAACGCATCCAGAACACTCTTAACAGCTCGAATTGACATCAAATCCAACGAATCAGCAGGCAAAGTATTAAATATGTTAGGAACATAGTAGCGCCGCAATAATAATAATAATAATAATAATAATAATAATAATAATAATAATAATAATATAAAATAATAATAATAATGCAAACACTGGCATCAGAAATACGAGCGAACTAGCGCATCGAGCGCAGATACAACGTACGCTAAAAAATAAAAATAAAATAATCTGGCGACTAAATACCGAAATGTCATAAAACATACTATAGATGGAGATGAACTACACGCAACTTTGCAACACGGACTACGCACGTTACTGTAAGGTTAAATACGGTACATGCGCTCTCCTTATGATTTCTATGGTTCTGACTAAACTGCACTGACACTCTCGTAATCGCACTATAGTTGCCTCACACATCAGCTACGCCATAGAATACTGAGACGGTTATGTTTGCTTTTCAGTCAATCGTTATTTTTAAATTTACACGCTGCAGTCGCTTTCAACTTAAGAAGGAAAAGAAATCTAGTCCATCAACTACGTACGCCATAAGTAGGGTTTCCAGTTTACGATTTTTAATTATGCAGAAATATATTCGGTGTCAAAAATAGGCGTTTACATATCGCTCACCACGAATCGGCGGCTTTCGGTGAGAAACGGTCCAGAAACGAAATGGAAGCATTTTCTACGCAACACCAACGGCAAAAACCCGAATAAATTGTAATAAATTGCCAGGTACATAATGCAATACAGTCAAACTCCTTTACAACGAAACTCGGGTGACAGCAAAAAAAAAAAAAAAAAAAAAAATTCGCAGTAAAGGTATTTTCGTTAAAAAGGATGTCTATTATTGGACCTATAGGCTCCAGCGGGACCGCAAAAAAAAAAAAAAAATTGCTGTAGTGGTATTTTCGTTAAAAAGGTGTTCGCTATAAAGGAGTTTGACTCTATTCCAATTCAAATCCAAGAGCTTCCATGAAAACACTGCAATGTGGGTCGCTCACTGGAACGGTATAGCTACGCCTTATCGCACTACTCGTCATTATCAGTGACAGAAGACGGGCACGTTGATAAGGCCGAAAGGTCTTTCTTGCACTACTGAGACGGTTTTGTTTGCTTTTCAGTAAATCCTTATTTTTATATTTACACCCTGCGGTCGCGTTCAACTTAAGAAGGAAAAGAAATCTAGTCCATCAACTCCATACGCCGGAGATAAGGAGATAAGGAGGCGAAATAGCGCGCCAGGAGAAATACTACAGCGCCACCGTAGTTCCCACTGAATATTTTGAACAAAAATTCAGAGTGTCTTTCGAGGACCTTTTAATGCTCAACCGCCGTTTTGCCCGGGATGTAAATGTAATACACAGTGTATGACCAGCGCTTCAACATTTCACTGACATTTATAAGCTGCAGGTATCACTCCAGGAAATCATGGAGACTACAATAATAATAATAATAATAATTGGGTGTTTACGTCGCGAGACAACTGAGATCATGGGCGTCATGGAGACTACACACAATAGTAATTAGGTCACGAACGTGATTGATGACTCCTGAACATTAACCGATCATAGGATAAAGAGGAAGGTCGATTAATACAACGCAGGGCGCCGTTCATATCGTGATAACATCTGTGGTTTTGAAGCTATCGTTCAGACTGTGGAATAGCGGAATTTGCACTCGAACCTCCACCAGAATAAAAAAAAAAAAAAAAAAGGAGAGATGCAAATGGCATTTTCAATGGCATGTTTTCTACGATTGAACCTCAGCTGAGACCTTCCATGTCCTTGTCGGGGGTGGGGTGAGAGTGGGTTAAATGTTTAATGCAAATTAAAAAAAAAAAAAAAGAGAGAGAAGGGAAGGGTTAGCCATGTTGTAGGCTTGATACTCCCAAAAGCTAACAAACAAAGGAAGATAAAAGCAGCAGAGACGCAGAAAATTATGAAAGAGAAAAACAAACGTGATGACGTGGTGATGGTGGATGTGTCTGGAATTCCTTTCCTTAGGTGATCTGGGGTAGCCGGCCCTCGTGATGAGGGCTACAATCCCCATTTTTTTCTTTCTTTCAATCAATCAATCAATCAGAAAAACAAACAAACCCCTAACCTTTTCAGTGACTTCCATCTTGCATCGTTAATTGCTTGGGCAATTTGAGGCTTTGTATGTATACATCTCCCTTCTATGTTGTTCCAGCCCCAGAACATCAGTTCTCACATGTTCAACATTTGCCGCTTGCGTCGATCCCGTCGTATGAATGTGTGTATGAGTGAGCAAAAATGTAAGAGTGAAAGGAGGATGAATGAGAGCGAGAGTGGCTGGTTTGCTCCTTCAGATGACGCGTTCCAAAAGTCGCTGGGGAGGCGCGTTAGCTTAGCTCAATTGGTAGAGCCCTGGACCGGTAATCCAGAAGATGTGGGTTCGAGTCCTACAGCTGGCTAACCTTTTCTGCGACTTTCATCTTTCATAAAAAAAAAAAAAAAGCCTGCTCGCTGCCTTCTCGTCCCCTTGCTGCATTTCGCCTTCATAAGCCAGTACTACACCCAGAATGCTCCTATTTTGTAGGTTCCCCTCTGCCGGTGGCGAGTACTTTACAACGCAACCAAGGGAGCAGAATACTTGCCCCTCATGCCGCATGAAGTTGTTACCAAGCGTGTGCCCGAAACTAAGCAGAGAGACGACGGCCCACTCGAGACCACCTGTGACGTCACGCAGGGTAAATGGTGGCTCGAGAGGGAGAGACAGAATGCAATATTCAACACTGGACACGCTCAGATCTAGCACTGGGATCTGATCGTGTCCAGTGTTGAATATTGCACTGGGTTCTCCCTGATTTTCTTTTAAATAATCAATCAATCTAGCACTGGGAACGAGGCTTATAGACGGAAGTGCAACTGGTGCAGTGACGGTTGTTTCGCCTGCCGCAAGGCTTCTACCAATGCGCACCGACTTAACTAACGGCTTCCCGACAGCATAACCAACCTAACCACACTCGGACATTTACGAATAACACCGTAACTCATTACTAGCGTGCGCGCGACTTCAGGTTAGCCTCGTTCCCAGGCTCAAGATGGCGGATGCTGAATTTGCGTGATTTCCGGTGAGGTTTCGGTTTCGATATAACCTCTTTTGGCAACTAACGAGCCCCCGACCGCCATTCCAACTTATAAAACGCAGTCACTAAGAATTTCCAACTGTCCTGGAATCTCCCTTTAAGACACATTAAGCCGCTGTGATTACTTGAACTAAGGCAAAAAATGTCGCGGAAGAAGCGCATGTGTAGCTTACGCTAGCAATATACTTCATCTCTCGACTTTATGCCAGCGGGAATATGTCGGCAAGCGATAAAACGACCTGTAAACAAAGTCACGTGACTTCAAAATGACGTTACCTACGAGGTGGGATCACGACAAGACGGCAGTTTTCCGGAAAGCACCCGCTTGAGGGTGGTTACAGCGATGGCGAGTTTGTGTCATTGTCGACATAATTTCAGGCAGGGTTGCGGGTACGAATTTTCATACCCGCACTCATCTTCTGAACACAACCTACAGAAAGGCGCGCGTGAAGAATACCGGTGAGGTGAAGCACAGTGTTGCTGGACCGCTATTCCGTGGAAGAGCGCCGAATCATTCCGAGGAAAATGTTCGTTTTCTAATTGTCTGTGCCACCTGGGGACGATAACATCATACGGTATGGACCACAGGGGTGGCATCCAATGTATTGCTCAGTAAACGAAAGCGTGCTGGGCGAACGCAATGCATCCTGGACAGGTCCTGGTCGTACGTCACAGCAAACGTCGAGGCTCACGTGACCTTAAAGATGGCGCCCGTGATCGGCGGCCAAACCGTTTGTAAACAATGCGGTTGTTGTTTCTGCGCGACGTTTTGGATGTCTTTCGATCACGGTAATTATTTTTATCCGATAATCTCGCAGTAGAACGTGCAGTTTCGCACATAAGGCCTCGTACTGTTGACGACTTCCAAAGATGTGATGACGACCGCGCGTTGAGTCACTGAGCCGATGCGATGTACTCAAACTAAGGAGAAATGGGCTACCATGTTGCGGAAGAAGCGCCGCATAGTTTACGCTGGCAAAATACGTTCACCTCTTGGCGTTATGACGACGGGAATATGTCGGTAAGCGGCAAAACGACACGTAAGCAAAGTCACATGACCTCAAAATGACGTTTTCTATGACGCGCGACCAGGACAAGATGGCAGTTTTGTCAAAAGCACCCGCTTGAGGGTAGTTACAACAATGGCGGGCTTGTGTCACCCCTGTGGTATGGACTCATGTCGCACTGTTACTTGAACACGTTTTTGTCTTCCGCGAATACGACGCATCCGCTCGGTGATTGTCCTATTTTGCAAATTGGTGTTGGAGTTTTTGAACGCTGGGGATATTGTGGTATACCCGGCGTAACAGTACGCACGCGCGATTTCCTTGCATCCCACGGCGGAGATTCGCGGTAAGCTCACGCAGGACGCAAGCGGAACAGATGAAGACGAACTGTGCGAACCAGCCAGATTGCGCGCGCGTGCGTTCCTCTTTAGCCGCGCACCAGTGACTGGACATTTATTATTTTGTCGCATAAATTTACCGCACCACACGCAGCTCTTACCGTAAAATGGAGAAATATTTCGGTTCACGCTTTATTCGTCCTACGCGCCTCTACTGGGGAACCACTAAGGCAGAGATTCGAGTAGCACAAGAAGGACCCTCGTTAATATGACCCCCGATAATCTGACATCTGCGCTTTACGATCACACTCCTGGGGAACAATGCAGTGAAACATCTGGAAATCCTTTACCCCCCGTTAATATGACAATTCCGCATTATGACCAAAATTTTCGGGAACGACCTTGGTCATAATAACGAGGGTTCACTGTACTGTGAACTCTCGTTAATATGACCCCCGATAACCTGACACACGCGCTTTACGACCACACTCCTGGGGAACAACGCAGTGAAACATCTGGAAATCCTTTACCCCCCCCCCCCCCCCCCGTTAATATGACAATTCCGCATTATGACCAAAATTTTCGAGAACGACCTTGGTCATAATAACGAGGGTTCACTGTACTGTGAACTCTCGTTAATATGACCCCCGATAACCTGACACACGCGCTTTACGACCACACTCCTGGGGAACAACGCAGTGAAATATCTGGAAATCCTTTACCCCCCCCCCGTTAATATGACAATTCCGCATTATGACCAAAATTTTCGGGAACGACCTTGGTCATAATAACGAGGGTTCACTGTACTGTGAACTCTCGTTAATATGACCCCCGATAACCTGACACACGCGCTTTACGACCACACTCCTGGGGAACAACGCAGTGAAACATCTGGAAATCCTTTACCCCCCCCCCCCCCCCCCCGTTAATATGACAATTCCGCATTATGACCAAAATTTTCGGGAACGACCTTGGTCATAATAACGAGGGTTCACTGTACAGTGAACTCTCGTTAATATGACCCCCGATAACCTGACACACGCGCTTTACGACCACACTCCTGGGGAACAACGCAGTGAAATATCTGGAAATCCTTTACCCCCCCCCCCCGTTAATATGACAATTCCGCATTATGACCAAAATTTTCGGGAACGACCTTGGTCATAATAACGAGGGTTCACTGTACAGTGAACTCTCGTTAATATGACCCCCGATAACCTGACATACGCGCTTTACGACCACGCTCCTGGGGAACAACGCAGTGAAACATCTGGAAATCCTTTACACCCTCCCCCCCCGTTAATATGACAATTCCGCATTATGACCAAAATTTTCGAGAACGACCATGGTCATAATAACGAGGGTTCACTGTAATGCCAACTCCGAGCAAGGGCAAATTGTTGCTCCAACGCCGTAGAACAAGACACACACCTAGATTTTATCGCATAATGGCGACCGTGCAACCGGGGCCACAGCGATGGGGGAGGAGCATAAACCCATGCATTACATTACTTCAGAATGGGCGAATGGCAGAAAGCCTCGGTATTCTCAGTTGAGAAATTCGCGGTCTCAAACAAAAGAAAATGCCCGAATTGCTTCGTAAGATGTGCCCGTTTTTAAAAATACGATATACAGGGTGTTACCCTATAAAAGTCTACCCGCGTCGGCATGCCGTGCTCGCCAATTACTCAATGCAGGCGGTACAATGTGTTGTCTACGTATAAACCTCATAAGGACATTCATCCATGGCAAATATCGAAGTGATTGAGCACCGTTACGCAAAGTTATAGCGCAAAACATGAGGTTCCCGTAGGCAAAACAGCCAAGATGGCGCCTCCCAGTAAGCAGACGACATCCCTTTGGGGTGTCGTCTGCTGAGTACGTCGGCATTTTTCGTACCTCACTTGCTTACTTCTGAGCAAAATACGACAGTTACACGAAAGCGAAATGAAAACTGCAGTTCCATCCGGCTGGCAGGATATGCGACACGTCGTCGTCTGGGGAGCAGCATGGCAAGTGCTCTTCTCAACGCCGCCATCTTGATTGTTTTGACTACGGGAATCTCACGTTTTGAGTTATAACTTTGTGTTGCGGCGCTTAATCACTTCGAAATTCACCAAGATTAAATGTCCTTATGAGCTTTGTATGAAGATCGCACAATGTGCCACCTGCATTGAGTAATTGGCGAGTACGGCATGGCGGCACGGGTAGACTTTTATAGGGTAACACCCTGTATTACTCCAACATTTCAGCTTCGTGAGTTTGCGATGTCTGTCAAAGTTCGGTGACGTGATTTGCCCCAGCCATTTTGGCGCAAACGAAACGGTGCTATGGAGCAGATACCCTAGATTATTACGCGCAGTCATATGTACGTCAAATTTTTAATATACTCTCGAAACAGCGACGACGTAGATGTGGTCATCAAAGCCGAAGACCAGCTCCTTGTAGCTCCTTGATATGTGCTGCAATCAGTTGAAGCAGCTTTCGCGTAATGACAAAATTTAGACCAGGATTGTCAACAACAGCGACAGAGAGGTGAGAAATTTCGTACGTATAATACACAATTCAATACATGAACATCACTGCGAAAAATTTCTCATTAGTCATTTTCTGGCTCTTTTTTTTTTTTTGCAGTTACAGTGCCAAATATAAACGAAACAGTGAAACAAACTGCCAAACTTAGCTTACTGGTGGGAAAGCATAATGTGTGACATCTTTTTAGTTGACGAAGGTAGAAAAACTGCAGGGTAGTTAGTAAGTTTTACGCAGCAGAGGGACAAGGACAGAAAGTGTTCTTTCCGTCCTTGCCTCTCTGCTGCGTACAACCTTAATTATCTTTTTAGCTATTTCCGCGCTCAATTTGTCCACTGTGCTTTCACATATTGCAAGAATCACGTAAGCGGAACATGTTCAATGTTCATTCAGGTTTCTCGTTCCACAACGCCAACTAATTGAGGGTCTATTACGAGCGTTCTCGTAATCTTTCACGTTATCGCGTTAGTGACGTCATGTGACACCCGCGACAATTACGGCAACACAGCACGGAAACACGGCAATGGTGAAAAAAAAAAAAAAATAAAAAATAAAAAAAAAAAGAAATTGAACGTGGTTGAAACCTGCGTCCTAAATATTGTCATATTCCTAGTCCTTCCAGTGGGCAGAACTTATCTCTATCGCTGTACTATCACCTGGCCGCAAAAGGCAGGCGACAAGCCATAGCCTCCTATATACTGATCAGTATATTGGAGGCTACGGCTCAGTTGTAGCCTGCTTCACAGCAACATCAACACTACCTTGTGGGAGTACACATTACACAATATTTTGCATTGTGCTGTGGTATGATAACATACCGTTTGTCTCGCAATATGTGTATATAAATATGATAAGGGCCCTAAGGGCACAGTGCATGGCTTATACCCTGCTGCATATATATCCATACCTGGCTGCGACATTGCATATCAATGCAGGTTACAATACACATTTTCACATTTGGCCGTAATGAGACTGCCTTTGGCCGTATTGAGACCTTGGCCGTAATGAGACACTTGGGGATTAAAGGATTATCGGCCGTATTGAGACTTTCGGCCGTAATGAGACTTCGGCCGTACAATCCAGTTGGAGGCTTGCCTTTGTGCGCAGATTCCTGATATTTTGCGACAATGTAGCAAGGTTGGCCCCCATTGACGCAGCAATCGCATTACTGTCAAAGTCGTTTTACCGAATGAAAGCCACATTTTTTTAGCGGTCGTTATTGGCAGCAGGTCGCCGGAAGAGCATGTTTATTATCAGGTCGCTGCAAGTTGTCATTTTGGCGTCGTGCGACTATGCCCCTTATTAGGCCAGCTTATTTTCGATGGAAACATTTATTTCTCCAAAAGGAGGATTCGGGGATGTAGCTACGCATATGCACGTACAGTTCGGTGACTGGGAGGGGTGATGTCTTTCTATTTTTACCTTTTCATCTTTTCAGTTTTCTTTCTCCTTTCATTCATTTCATTTCCTTTGTGGGAGTATCAGAATTCGTCAGTGACGAATTCAATATCTTCCGTTTTTTTTTAAATATATATAATCAACTCAGGATTCGGAGGATTCGGGAGGATCGGCAGATCAGGAGGATTCGGGTTGTAAGGACCAGAGTTCCAAGTAACTCGTTACTGTAATTAAGTTCATTTTTTCGATAACTTATAACTTAACTCGGTACTTTTGCGCCATGGTAACTTTCAGAGTAACTTCATGGTACTCGTAACGGGTTCTTTTCGACGGATAACTTCTCGATCTATGGTAAGGACTTCCCGAGGCTGTTAATGAACGATGTGTGAACCTGTAGAAAAAAAAAAAAAAAAAAAGACAGCCCAAGCAGGGTGTTCCCGATGAGTCAGATACCGTCTTAGCGGACACTATTTATAGGAACACGACCCGCAACCAAAGAGAAAATAGAAGCGAGCACATCATCAGCAGCGGCCATTTTTACATCACTTCGAGGTCATGTCACTTTGTTTATATCGCGTCTTGGCACTCGACGACGTACACAAAACCGAGAGTGATTCTTAGGCGACATGACAGTTTCAAAGACGGCCGTAAAGTCAGCCAGTGTACCTAATTAATTAATTTGCCAGTCAGCTGCGTCAATTCCTCGTGAGTATGACGGCATCGCATCGGCCTCACGTAGCATGGGAGAGTTTTAGTGCATCGTAAGGAATGGCGCCGTATTTCTGTGCAGTGCGCGAAGTAAAGCCATGCACCATCCGCGGATGGAAGCCGATATCTGTGAGTATCCGCAAGAAACTTGCGGGTTCGGATGAAATATGGACGCTTGTGATCTACGGATCGGAAGTGGATAAACCGCGAGATTGTGAACCGAACACCGACCGACTACAAGGTGAACGTAAGCCGCTCGCGAGATTGGGAGAGAAGACGTCTGGAGCAGGATTGCGGAATTGCCACTCCGGAGTTGGAATGATGCCGGAATCATTCCCGATTTATCAGAGCCTGGAATTGGAATGACGGAAACTGTCTTAGGAATGGAATGAGGCTTTTTTTTTTTCGCGGGTGGAATGGAATTGGAATGGTCTGGGTGCCACACGGTCAAGGGCGAAATAACCTCGTATTTTTGCTTTTTACACGATGGGTAATGGCAATCTCCTCATAGCACTGCTGGGCTACCCAGCACTGTTACCGGTCCCGCTTCTTTTATTGATGGAATTGCCAAGCCATTCCAGAAACGGAATTATCACAAATCTCCATTCCTCGGAATTGAATTGGAATGGGCGTTTCCATTCCGCAACCCTGCTCTGGAGTCTCGAGTCGAGGTGCGCGTTGGGCGCCGATCTTGCGTTCCACTCGCAATAAACCCCTGCCTACCCCTGTGTTTTAAAATCTGTGCTTGGTGCTGGGGGTAGTTAAGACTACCCTCTTGAGCTTTCTCCGTGCCACCGGCCACTCGACCAGCCTCTAAGGCCCTTTTGTGTCTGTGTGTTTTTTATTTATTTCTTTTTATGGAAGGAATAGCAAGTCGGCCTATGCCTGACTAACCTCTCCCCGCTTTTTTTATCCCCATAAACATATCCCCCCCCCCCCCCCTAAGCTAGTATCATTCCAACAACGCCCAATGTTAAATAATTGAGATTTTTTCGAGCCATAAACAGTAGCACCGTTTCTATTTCAAACTGTTTTCTCTGTCGATAATTTGTGCCTCCCAAAATATTGCGCCCGGGGGGCGACCACCCTTACGCCCCCCCCCCCCTCCCCTCACGCTACGCCACCGTGTACACTTGCAAATAATTCGGTGCTGCGATCGCTTAAACCACAGACACACACAACAGAGTTATGTACGAGCAAGAGACCCTAATGTTAATGTAATATTTCTTCGAAATTCTACACTAACTGATTTATATGTTAGGGCACTATCGTGCCGACTCATGAGAGTACCTCAAGGGTCTAACTCGGGATACATGACAAAAGGCATGCCAACTTCCTTACCACAGAGGTAGGCAACAGCTTCTTGGCGGTCGGTAATAGTCGCGCCACACCACTACAACAGGGACAAAGACGTCCCACCACATGAGCCAAGCGATCTACGCTGAGATTAAATCATAACCGAATTCCATTAATAAATATACGGAAGTAATAAAAATTCAAACGATCGAAACACGCAATCACTGTCCACCCATGTTTGGATACGACCAGCAGTCGACCGACGCAGACGATGCAACTGAAAATAGTCGTCTGCAAACTTGGCCGTATCTTCCGTTGATTGCGTGATTCCACCGCAAAATTTGAATTGTGCGCGGTGTAGGATTTGCAGGGAAAAGCAGACACGGGAAAAGCAACATGAACAGCCACCTATTCCGCAGCCAATGTTGCGTAAGTGACCCACGAAAGACCGTTACCCTATCCCTCCTCACTCTCGAGAAGAAAAAAGAACAATGTCACGGCAGAACTGCCACAACCGGTATACATGGGTGTGCGTGTTGTTTGACCGCAACCTTACTTGTCTCGCGGAACCAGGACAACTAGCGTTAGCTGTAAAAAAAAAAAAGAGGGGGGTCGTTTTGTTGTCTAGGGACGAAGGCTAGATAAGATTATTTGGTGGGATAGCACGATGAGATAACGCACAAGTGCAGAGACGCCGTCTGATTTAACGGAGAAAATACGCCAGTTTCAAATTTGGCGTAAGATTGATGCTATCGACAACAAATAAAAAAAAAGAGGAAAATAAAGACGCGCGCTCAAAAGTTATCCACATTGTCACGACACTGACGAAACCTCAACTCAAACCTGCCGGTCTCCCCTCCCTCGCTCGGCCGGTGCAAAAGCAATGCACGGGGCGGCGGGACACGCTAGGCCTAACAGAAACCGCATCTGTTTCCATGTTTTTCTCTGCACGTTCTCGGCCCCGAATGTAACGCATTTGCAGCTTACCTGATAGTGTGCATATCACCAGTGCGTAAAATAGCCACCTCGTCCAAACCTTCCATTCGCTGCACAACCACATATTTCAACCAGGTGGGTTTGTCGTCTGCGATGCTACCACCAGCACCACACACAAAACGGCGAGGGAAAAAAAAGGCGACTCCGCTGCGGCGGCGTCCGGGGTATCCACTCTGCTTTTCCGCAGTGACTCACAAAATGCACGGAAGCACTCACAACCAAGGCACGGCACTTTTATCAGTCGACGCAACCACACAGACGCTTTCGGATTCTGCGGAACTGATTCATTAAGACGGATTAAATCCAAGCGTTTGCACACAACAACCTGCTCATTGGTCCAGTCGCTTTGACATCCCCGAGTGCAACAACGTTTCGCGCGGGGTTGCCAGGCTGCGACTGCCGCGATGGCGCCCGCCGGCGGCCTCTTGCGGGAGAAAAAGCGGCTCTCGAAGCAGAAACTGGTTTGGATGGCTTGAAAGATGTAGGACGTTTCGGGTCTACGATTGTCGCAGGCGTCATAAAAGTCACGCGTCCGGTTAATTGGATGTCCTTTCCGCCGTACTGGATCCGATTCGATTCTTTCTGGCACGAACGTGTGGATTAAAAAACACAGCGAAGCTGTCTCGTATCGACTGGGCCACTGTCGTCTGCTACTGCTAGCGCGGCCCTACATGATACCATTCGAAGTGCCGCTTCAAAGAAACCGTCACATTTCGTTACATCGCCGTGGAGGGTGCGCTGAACCAGCGTTTTCGTGCGAAATGAGTTTCACTTGTTCAATAAAGGCCTGTCTCTCTCCCTTTCTTCCCGTGCTGTCTGGCGTGCTTCAGGGATCTGCGCTAGGTCGCCTCCTATTCCTCATTTTTATTAATGACGTGCCTCATTTTTCGTGTCTTCGCTGATGACTGTATTGTCTACCGCCGTCTACAGCCGTTCGTTCGAAGCTAGCGTACGCCAATAGTGTTTGGAACCCTGACCTTAGGAACGTTACTAATCTTGTCGAGTCATGTCAAAATCTCGCTGCACGTTTTACATGAAACTATAGGAGAAGCACTCACTTGGGTTCGCTGATCTTGCATTATGCAGCAAATACATTCCACTACGTGGCCGACACCACCCCATTCGACTGTGTGTGCTTTTCATAACTGCTCTTTTGATACCCGATTTCACAGTACCGCGGCCTCCTATACGTATCATCGAGACTTTGACCACCAGTCTAAAATCGAGCTGCTCTGTCGCTCATTTTCCCAACGTACTACTAATGACTGTCTTCCTCAGCCGCTGGTCGTCGATATAGCATATGTGTTTATATGCACGAGCAATTGCCTGTTTTCTTGGCATTGGGTGACTGTTCTTAGTTTGATTTGCAATATGGTGTTGTTACATTTGTTTGTGCAATTGTTAGCTGCTACGTTATGCTGTAAACCCTGTCAGTATATCCCCTTTTTTTCATGTAAAACTGGCATATTGAGGGACGTGCTAGAAATATAAAACACATTGTTCTCTGATGGTCAACAAGGTGCATTATGAAGGTCTTTGCCATGGCTCTTGACGACAGTCGTGTTCCACCAATTGATGAGATGTGATTGTGATTGATTGATTGATTGATTGATTGATGTGTGTGTGTTGATTGATGATTGGAGGTTCGACGGACCAAAAACAACCATAATCTGTCTCTCTGAAATGTTTCTCGTTTTACGCTGTTGGGAACAACGCCTCAAAACAGAAATCCACTGCGAACGGATTTTTATGGTTGGGTGGAATTGCTTGACATTCAATATTCTTGACGCTCTCACTGGAGAACATGTTTTGTATGCAAATGAATGCTGCCATCCGTCAATTTTTCACGGCGAGCGTACGCAGACCATCGCCAATAGCGGACTGCTCAATTTCACTACTTTGTACAGAATACAGTGAACCCTCGTTATTATGACCACGGTTGTTCCCGAAAAGTTTGGTCATAATGCGGAATTGTCATATTAACGGGAGGGATTTGCAGAGGTCTCACTGCATCGTTCCTCAAGAGTATGGTCGTAAAGCGCGTATGTCAGATTATCGGGGGTCATATTAACGAGGGTTCACTGTATTTTCATTTCTACTTTGTCCGGAGCTCTGAACTGAGTAATGCTTTGCGTTAATAAAATCCGGGGGTCGTTTACCGACCGGTGTCCGGAGATTTTTCTAGATACCGGTACACCCCTATACCGGTATCTCGAAAAATCCCACCCCGAAATAGCCCCCCCCCCCTCATCCTTGCGCCGCGCTACAAGGCGTCACATCTCTCATACCGATAAATATTTCTGTATTCCGGATTCGTATTGACTGCATTCTTGAAGTGCGTATAATTCATCACCTGCGTGCGATCATCACCTCATCATCGGGACACATCTCATTCTGCCCATTGTGCTTTGGGATAATGGGCCGCACCTTATGTGGCGAATTTCCCCATGCATTATCATTAAATTCTGTTGATGTTTCTGTTGCATTATCATTAATTTATTTGTTGTTGTTGTTCCGTATAATTTATTTATTTCTTATTGACTGGAAATCGCTCAGGCAACGGATCTCGATATTCCCCGCGTACTCTCTTAAACCTTTAACTTTTAGTAGAGGGGAAAAAAAAATTGAAAAAATGCAGACGCGTTTTTACCTCTAACAGTAAAAGGTATACCCTCTTAAAACGGTCCTTCTCACGTAACCTCTGAAAACGAATAACTCCTGCTGTATAGAGGTTACATAATGGGTAACGAGCTTAGACAGGGGCACAATAGGCACAATCCGGGGTAGTTGGTATATAGGTTCATGATGGCGAATAGCAGCAAGTAGACACTAAGACCTGCCCCTGTCTAAGCTCGTCACCCATTATGTAACCTCTATACAGCAGGAGTTATTCGTTTTCAGTTGTCCTGTCTACTTCTACCTACGTCCTTGTCTTCGTGCTGCTATTAAACAGGGGCATCGGAAGGTGAGGGCAGAGGGGGCAGTCGCCCCCCCCCCCCCCCTGAACTCACGCTCTGGCCATCCCGCTACCCCATTTTTCTTCTGTACGTATCGACAGAGACTGACTCGCTTTCAGCTCTGTTACCGCGCAGAGTAAATACATGCGGATATAGTGTATACTACAGTCAAACTCCTCTATAGCGAACACCTTTTTAACGAAAATACCACTACAGCAAAGTTTTTTGCTGCCCCGAATTCAATATCTTCCGGTTTTTTTTTCTATAATCAAACTCAAACTCAAACTCACTTGCTGTCACGCTGGAGCCCTATAGGTCCAATAATGGACATCCTTTTTAACGAAAATACCTTTACTGCGAATTTTTTTTGCAGTCCCCTGAGTTTCGTTGTAAAGGAGTTTGACTGTATCCAGCCGGTTATACTATGTGATACTGTATATATGCGCTTACCTGCTGCGCAAAGAGCATAGCGACACGGTATTCAGTAGCCTTGGTCAGACGATATAGGAAAACGCAGATTCACGCTCCACCAAAGGATGTCGACTCGTGTTTGATAATCGCAGGGAAATATTGGAGGCTGCAAAGGGAAACTCTTATCATGCGCCTTAAAGTAGTTCGCTGGTGCGCTGGATGACACGTGAACCATATCTGTTGTCTCTGCCTGAGCCATGGCCAGAACACTCGGCAGAGCATTTTTAGTGCAACAATAATGACAGTCTTTGCAGAAAACACCGCTTTTGACGAGAAAAATAAAAATAAAAAAAGAAGAAAGGAACAGGCCACCGCTCGCTTACTTCTATTTGTCTTATCGCACATAATGAAACAATCGAGCAATATTTCAGTTTGTGCCTGCTCAAACGCCAATTTGCTTTCGCCTCAAGGTAATCAAGAACGCGAGGTGACCTCCCCATATGCGTTACGTAGCCTTACAGTCATCGGATTGCAGCGGACGGGTCATTTCCAATACATTAGGTTAGGTTAGGTTAAGTTGGGTTGGGTTAGGTTAAGGCTCAGCCCCACCACCCCCGCCGTGAGGGACTTCCGATGCCCCTGAGCTTAGACGAAACTCTCCGGTGGCCAGAGGTTAGAGACGTCATTCATTCATTCCTTTCATTCCTTCTTTCACACCCTATTTAATAAACCTCTGCGCACAAAGATTATCGCGTAGGCAGTGCAGAGAAAGAGCAGATTTTTGAATTAATTTCTGTGTATTTTCGGCATGCTTTCTACGTTCACAGCCGACCGCATCCTGGTATTATGCGACGTTGTGCAATTCCGAGTCAGTGCTGGATTACGCTTGTTAGAGGTTGGTTATCCTATATCTTTTACTTTTAGAAGTAAAAACGCGTATACATTTTTTACCTCTATTGAGTCTGACACTGAAATCAATGCAGCAGATAAAACATTTCCTAAAGTGGAATTTCCTCGTTCTCTCGATCTTCAGCCTAGCAACGTGCCGGCGGTGGTGGTGATTAGAGTCACTAAATACGGGTACAGAGTATAGCATTCCTTTTCCGCGCCCGAAGCCGCCGTTCGGTGTCCTCGATTGGGCCGATCGTGTCACGTGGTTTCTCTTCCCAAGAACGTGCCGTCCATGTTGAGTCCTCTCCATCCAAAACCGGTTTCCTCGGTTGCGAGCCGGCTCGACTGCGCGCAGTTCTCCACTGGAGAAGGGGGAGATTTGGCGTCCCGTTGCTAGGCGACGCAGCCGCGCCTGACTCAAGATGGCGGTCTCGCTCGCCGGCGTGGCTCAGTGTCGCTACTCTGCTCCATATTTAGTGACCCTAGGTGGCGTAGCCCACTCACGCTTTTGCAGTATGGAGTACAATACAGTGAGCGCGAAATAAATGTTTCTTGATAATCGTGCGGTCATGATAGAACGGAGCACTGTGAGAGTAAAATACAGCAACTGTGGGTAGACACACCACTCCAACTATAAGCCGTTTATAATTTCTCGAATGTTGCGCTAACTAAAGTGGGGACATGTGGGTTTCATAAAGGGACGTCAGTTGCTCACTAATGGAATCGAAAAGTTACCAGCAGTACAGTTTAATAATCTTGAGTTGGCTGGGAACCCCTACGAGGCTGGCATTGCTAACTTCGACGGAACGTACTCGTAGATAGCCGAGTGGTAAGAGTACTGGAGGCTATCTTTACAGACCACAATAGTTGTTTTGCTAATTACCGTTCTCAGTGTTCTAGGTCTTCGAACTAGTGATGGGCGATAGTCATACAAACACTATCGATAGTACTATCGATAGTTGAGACGACTACTCATTTAGCTATCGATAGTTTTGCTCAAAGCTATCGATAGTTTGAACTATCGATAGTAAGTCGGACACAGCCCAAACCCGCTTGCTGCAAAAATGTAGAAGTGACTGCTCCAAGTTGTATATTATCATCTAATCAAATACCTTTATTTATAGTTGCACATTATTGATATTTTTAGATAGTTTCGGACCGTTAGCATGAAAGAAACGATTACATAAAACAGAGGAGCTGTTCCGAAAAACAGACTGGAGCCTCTGTTCTGCTTAAACCGACAAAGCAGAAAAGGAGATGTCGTGGATTGTTGTGCGCTATGCGTTTGGCTAACATTAATCAGAGCAGTAGCGTACGCTGTCAGACTATCATTACTTTATGTTACTGTCATGGTAATACGGGTTTGTGACAATTAACGACCACTAATTCCTCCTCAGAAGGGCCAACAATATAGCATTGCACATGTATAATACTCCGATATTTCATATTTCATGAACTTGATAATTTATTTTCCGTGATCATTTTTCTTTCTTTCTTTTCTTTTTCCTCCAAAACTATCGATAGTCGATTTTAGTCCAAAACTATCGATAGTATCGCCCATCACTACTTCGAACCTACACCAACTTGCTATCCCAACTTTTTCCGTGTGACCAGAACTCAGCTCGCCTACATTTATTGCCAACTTGCTCGCCCCCTAGGGGAGGGAATATGTTTATTAAGGAAAAAAGAAAGGAAAGGTCAGCAAGGCAGAGGACGGCTTGGTATTAAAAAAAAGAAGGAAAATAGGGGAAGAAAAGGAAAAGAAAAATAAGGAAAGAAAAGGAGAAGGAAAAGGAGAAAAGGGGAAAGAAAGAAAAGGAAAAGAAGAAAAGAAAAGGGGAAGACAAAGAAGAGAAGAAAAGAAAAGGAAAAGAAAAAGGGAAGACAAAGAAGGAGAAGAAAAGGAAAAGAAGAACACGTAACTAAAACTGAAAAGTCACACACACGGTCACATAGTCACAAGGCGTTGACGAGGTTCGAAGCACGCACCCTTCTTTTGCCTTTAGGTTTTACCTAAGCAAACTAATACCCCTGTCACACGGGCATTTTCGATCCTGCTCGACCGAACCTGCTTGAACCCAATGCAGATCGGATGGTGCTACACGGCCGCTTCCAAGCAGGATCGAACTTTGATCCTGCTTGACTCAAGACAGTTCCCATAACAGGATTGAGAATTTTAAGACTGCTCGACGGCCGCCATTTGCATCCTCGACCCCGGTGAACTGTCATAACTTAAGACGGACATGCGCGCGAAGCTACAAATGATGCTTACATCGGTATACGATAAATTACCACTAATATCGCTGTTATATAGGAAACGCGAAATTACTGAGTTCCGTTTATTCATTTGCACAGGTCAACCATTCAATGCGCATTGAAAGTGGCCGTGTAGCAGCGTCAAAACTCGAGCGTGCTCGGGAAGTTCGATGCAGATCGGATTCGAGAAGGATCAAAATGCCCGTGTGACAGGGGTATAAAAAAAACATGGCTCTCGGAATATTCCCGGATATCTTTTAAACAGTTCCGAGGACAGAAGTGACGCCACCAAGAACAACATGACCCACATAATACCTAATGCACCCCGTGCCTGAGTGGACACAAATATAGCGGGCGACATAGAAAATGTACCATGGCAACAGCGTACATACGGGTGCGTCGGTGGAAAATCCATTTCGAAACTGGAGTTGGAAATGATAGCACGTCTCAAAAGGCGTACGAACAAAGGAATCGGTTGGTTCCTGCGATATTACATCTGTGATGGAATTGTCTCGACCGCGAAATTTCTCGGTTGGCAAAAGGAATGTGGGATTGAAACGAAAAATAGAAAACAAAAGGTAATAATATTTCGGAAAGGAAAGACGGACGCAATGGCCGCATTCGAAAAAAAAAAAAAAAAAGAACAGAAAAAAAAAAGAAGAAAAGTGCATTCCTCGTCGTCTACAAGACCGGATTACACACCGGACTTTCCTGGCGCCTCTGAAGCCGTCCCTAGTCCCGCCATACAACGGTTCTGACTCCATATCCTGCCGTCATCATCTGTGCGCCGCTCGTAGTCGGATTTGCTTCGTAGCGCTAAGACGGGAACACACACACACACAAAAGCCGTCTTCATATTTAGCGGTTATATCTCATATGGCCCGAGTGTGCATAAGGCCCAAGTGACAAAACGTCCAAATGTTCATAAGACCCCCCAAAAAATTGGGCCTTTTGCGCATTTGGGTCAGATGAGCAGGACAGGATAAGGTGTCCAGAAGGCCCTAACGCCCAGAAGGCCCAAATGGTCATATGGCCCGAAAACCAGAAAGGAAGACTAACAGTGTATTTTTTCGACCGTATTTTTCAGTGTATAAGCGCCGCTATACATTGAAATTTATGACATTATGACCATATGACCATTTGGGCCATATGAATATTTTGGCCTTCTGGGCATTTCGGCCTTCTGGACACCTTACCCTGCCCTTCTCATTTGACCCAAATGCTCAAAAGGCCCACATTTTTTTCGGGTCTTATGAACATTTGGGCGTTCTGATCACTTGGGCCTTATGCACACTTGGGCCATACGAGATGATACCATATTTAGCGAACACTGATCACGCATTGCGGACGAGCACGAAGTGAGAAGGCCACAAGGGGGCAGCCATGGCTGAAACGAAACTCTGCAGGATGGACGGAGGTTTTTCAAGAAGCACAGAGATCACTTCGGTCACTGCCCTTATTTCTTTAAAGGGAGACTTCGGACGGATTCGAACAAAATTAGGTGAGCACCATACCGAACACGGACATATCTCTTGATACCGAGTACAACATTCGCATTCATTTTGTGCGAGTAATTAATTCGTAAATGATGACAATACCAAACCGAAACCAAAATGCAATGCGGTCGCCTTCGTTAGCCACAAATTTAATCCGATTCGCCTATGAAGTACTTTATTAAGTCACTTTCATTTTTGACAGCATTGACGCCAGGTTTTCCTCCCGTGGGCTAGTGCTTGTCTATTTTCACCGTGTTCCTACGGGAAATAAAGTACAGCTTCTCAGCATGTGGTTGAAAACATAAAATAGCATCTCCTGGATATTTTCAAACACGCGGCGTCAGCATTTACATTCATCCTCTACGCGCGTGTGACCCCAAATTGAGACAAAAAGCGTATGGCCATTACAGTGTCGCATACTTGACATTTACACACACTTTCATAGATTTATTATACGGCAGTTATGCGCCGCTGCTGTGCACAAAAATGCCAATTAACTGTCAATGTACAGATGCCTAACCTGTCACTAACTTCTTAGCCGCGAGTCAACGCTACATAAGGTTCCCATCTTAATATGTTTCATTCTATAGCATAATAATCAGCATGATTGATTAAGATGATTATTATGAACAGAGAAAGGCTGATGCAGAAGGCAGGTTATTAATTTTAGTTAGTTGCACCTAGCCCATTTTAGGTAAAATACTCATTATATCTGTCACTAACGATTGCGCATGAAGAAACCATCGCATACCAAAACGCAGAGATGTGCTGCAACTACTTTTTAGTAGTTTAAAGTTCAACAACTAGTGTTACTACGTCACAGACGCAATAGTTAAAACTACTTTACAACTACTAGGATGTAGTTGTTTAACTACATTTTTAACTACTCTGATATTTTGTGCGTGTCGTTATATCTATATGATGGCTTAGACGTAGAAATAACACTTAAGTGCGTGGGGAGCAAGAAGACAATGAACTCCCACGCTCGCCAAGCAGCACAACATCTTGGGCCAATATTGGATCAATATTGGCAATGTCGGCCAAAGATTGGACCAATATTGGGCCAGTATTGCCAATATTGGCTCAAGATGTTGTGCTGCTTGGGTCGCCACAATCATAGCAGAGCGCCCCTCCATACAATGCTGATACATGTCATTCAATGATCAAGCCATGACCTCCAATCTGAAGACTGGGCTTTTTGAATGTGCTGTGTGTGCCGATTGTCATATACCCTGATTTTACACAAAACACGTGCTTTCTGCTCATGTGCAGTGGCATGTCCGTACACAAACTTGACAATGAATATCTCAATTCCACGTCTATAACCCATCTAACTCGACCAATGCTCCGACTGCCAAAGGTCCTGTTGCAGCACGTTGGATGTTGTCCTGAATCCCCGTCGAAAATTCTTTAAAAATGCGAAGTAGGTTGTAGCCCGCTCTAACCTCACTACTGCAGGTACTACAAAAGAATAAGTTTAACTAGTAGTTGTAAATACCATTTTTCCAGGTAGTAGCTTCTAACTACATTTAACTACAATGCAGTAGTTTTACTAGTAGTTTAAATACAAGTCTTTGGAATGGGGTAGGGTCCTGCACTCAACGCAGGGAAACATCCCACATCACCATCATCCATTCATCTATGTTGTTGTTGTTGTTAAATACAAGTACCTAACCACTGTACACCACAGCTGCTAAAATATCCACGCCTACATCTGCCAACGTCCAATAACACCTTGCACCACCTGCGTCATCCAGGACAGCAACGAACGTCGTATAAATCATGGTGGATAGTAAGCGAATTAGAAACGCGTATCCGATGCAGCCTTATAATACGCGTCCCTAATGAGGGATAGCACAACAACCTTTCTGGCTGACGGAAATACGGAGCAGACGACCTCCATCAATGCGGCGACAACCGCCACAAAAAACAAAGCAAAACAAAACGTTTCTCCCATTTTTTTTTGTTTGTTTTAGCTTTACCTTTCCTCCCACAGACTTTCGCTTTATCGCTTCTCTGTTTCTGCTTTGAAAGCGTAGCAGAAGGCAACAGGTATTGTGCAGGTGGCGTCTCGCACCGGTGCTCAGAATGCAGCAGTGGCACCTGCGCTCGCAGGAAGCGCGTCGTCTGCATGAATGAGGTGCATCAAAGATGCTAACTCGATGCATGGCGTAAAAAAAGAAAGAGAAGCACTATCTGGTTATGGGGTGCGCAGCCAACCGGATAATACGGGGAAAGAACGGATGAAAAAAGCGACAGCGTAGCAAAGTGGTCTGGGATGACGTACCGGAAGGCGACTTTAAAAGCAGACGACGCGCGTTTTGTCTTCTGCTACTGAACGCGTTCAACAGAAAAAAAAAAAAAAAAAAAAAGATGCGCGCGTTTTAATCGAAACCTCACTTCTTTATCTAACTTGATATGCATGAACGGAAACTTCCGGCGTTAGTGTTACTGGAAGATGCGCTGCTTCGTGGATCGAATAATGACACAAGTCAGACGTGTTGTGTCTATAGAAGCTGAAAAGTTGTAGCATACGAGCAGAAGCCGGAGTGGAAGTATATCAACAGGGCGCAGTGTTTACGAAGTAGTCCGACGTGCCTTTCTGCAATCATTTTTTCACAGCCCCCTGTGGAAGAATGACAGCAACAACCGATTGACGTGTACAACTACTGTAGTACAATTCGATTCACCTCAGATTGAGCAGTAATGTGTGTAGACTTGACTGGTGTCGGTGGTATAGTCCTTAGATGCGGTCATGGGTAGGTTACTCCAAAAAGTAACTAAGTAAGAGTTACAGTCAGTCTGTAGAAATACTAGTAAAGTTCTGAGTTACCTTTTTGAAATGTAACTAGTTCCAGCTAGTTATCACCGTTAAGGTAATTTAGTTACTTTGCAGTTGCCTCTTAAAGAGCGTAAAAAGCGAATAAATATGCAACTCTCACAAACTTTGTTTTACCATTTGTACTGTCCACACCGTGTTATAAAGAGTCCGGTTGGAGGCTGTGACAAAATTCGTGGTTGGGAAAAATGGCATGGTATTTGAAGCCTCGACAAAACGACGCTAGAAAACTGATTCGTGGAAAATAGTGCGATGTATCTAAGTAACTTAGCTTCAGTTACGTTTCACAGTTACTTTAAACAAAAGCGGTAACTATAGTTACTGTCAAAAGTAACTAGTTACAGTTACTTGTAATTTAGTTACTGCCCAAGATTGCTCAGATGCAACATTTTCAAGCTTGGCATTCGACAGCACAGCAGACGTCGATATCAGACGACAGTTCAGGAGCACTCAGAGACCCTTCCATAAATATTTCGTTTTTGACTCGAGCGTATCATGCGCTCTTGATTGATTGATTGAAAGAAAGAAAAAAATGGGGATTGTAGCCCTCATCACGAGGGCCGGCTACCCCAGATCACCTAAGGAAAGGAATTCCAGACACGTCCACCATCACCCACTGGAGATGTCGCGAAGCGGCGACGAACGCCACAGACAAGTCATAGCCCATCTAACAGCTTTGTGTCCCTTAAAAACTGTGTAACGGCTCGCAAAGCTGGCAGTTGAGTGCTCATTGGCCATGGGCCCAGCACCTTCTGCACTCCGAAGGGTCGATTGTCAACCCGGCCTAACGCGGCTACAAGTCTGTCACGACACTCAGAGTATCTTGGGCACGTAACTATAATATGTTCGACGTCTTCGATTGAGCCACAGACTGGACAATTAGGAGAGTCCGCCTTCCCAAGCCTGTACAGGAGTCTTGCACTGTATGGTACATTGAGCCGGAGCCTGTGAAACAATGACGTAATCTGCCGTGGCATGGATGTTGGGAGGACCAGAGCTAGTTCGGGGTCAACCCGGTGCAGAAGGGAAGATCCAGCCTCGCCACAAAACCATTGATCTTTTGACAGCTTATGGCTCAGAGACTTTGCGCTCATGCGCTCTTGTTCAAAACGATGACCGTAGCTGACCTGTAGCCAGATTTGTATGTATACGCGTTACTAGTAATAAATTACTTTTTTCAGTAATTTTTTAACGTAATCAATTAATTTTGTGAGCACGTAATTTTTCCAAGTAATCCGGTTACAATTTACGGTAATCAATTACTGAGTAACTGATTACTTCTTTAACCTTCTGTCAACAATGGCAACCCTTTTCAGCGAGCCAATCTGTTCTTCTGTTCCACCACCAGTTCGACTGAAGCAATGACGCAGAGGTCACTGTGACGGCCGTCTCTATAATCCACACGTGTTATACACACGCGTTATTATCACACTAATATGATACAACCGCGATAATATGATGATATGATAACATTACAACCGCGACCTACTAGAGCAACCGTAAAATAGGTGACTGTATTGATAAACTGTGGGGGCTGAACATAACAACAGTAACAAAACGAAGCCGAAGTTTCGATGTTGTTTTAAACGTATGTATAAATCTGTAATAAACGCGTGTATGTGTTTGGTATGTAGCTTTCAAATGTATTTGTGAATTTCACTTATCATGTATGTTGGTGTCTCATATTAGAATTTGCAACAAGAGCTGCATGGTTGCGTTCACTGCAAGCTTTGCTTTGGGCCACAATTTAAAAGTAACGGAAAAAGTAACGCGTTACATTATTAATCGGTAACGTATTACATTTTTGAAGAAGTAATTTGTAACGGTAAATAATTACTTTTCGTGCAGCAGTAACAGTAACTGTAATCAATTACTTTTTTCGAGTAACGTGTACAACTCTGCCTGTAGATGGTGAGAGAGGAGACAGAATGGTCATGTTGGCAGAATATATAGTTTAACAGCGTGTTGCTTGTAAACCCGGCACAACAATACAATTTATACCTGTGACAGGAAACGCTAAATATTTTTAAATTGCAGGTAAAATTGCGGTAAAACGATCCGGGGCGACGTCTGGCGGGAAATAATCTACAGTTTGTCAAGCAAGACTGGCTTGCTGCTCATGATGACTACACTCTTAAAAATGAACTTCACCGCATAGCATGCTGCTAGCCAACCATCGTCTCGAATGATATCGTTATCTGCCCCGATTTGTTCAAAACGGGAGGCGTACGCCTTTTCTGTGACACTTATGCTGTTCATAATTGTCACAAAAAAGGCGTACGCCCCCCGTTTTCAACAAATCGGGGCAGATAAAGATATCATTCGAGACGATGGTTGGCTAGCAGCATGCTATGCGGTGAAGTTCATTTCTAAGAGTGTACGTAGCCGACTTGTTTTGTTTGAGGCCCACAGTTACGCGCATGCAATGTAGTTTTGCCGCCGTACTTGACGAGCAATGCGCAGTTGGTGGCAACACAATGTTGCCCGTAATTTTCCCATTTGAATTTTCTAAAAACAAAAAACAAAAAAAACTGTGCGCCGAATTGGGACGAAAATTGTGACGTAAGTATGATGGCTCGTGCTATCGAATAGATAAGTTTTCTGAGATAGCAGCCCTGTACTGCTTCACAGTACTACATTTAATTTATTCGGGCTTCTCGCGATTATTCCTAGACGCGATGGCTGGCTTACCAGGCTGGCCATTAGTTCTGCGACGTTCGCAAAGCTGAAGGGGGGGGGGGGATATGTTTAATGCAAAGTAAGAAAAAAGAGAATGGAAAGGTTAGCCACGGTGTGGGCTTGCTATTCCCTAAAGCTTTCAAGCAAACAAAAGAAGACGCAAACAGCCGGGATACAGAAAATTATGAAAAAATACGGAAGAAACAGCTCCTTCACTAATCGTTGCGCATAGGACGCATCAGAGAATGCCCAGGAGTTTAGATTCCCGAAGGAATCGTGTCAGCGCAGACGTGACTTCAGCGTGCTGGGTAGGGCCAAGTAGCGCCGCGAGGGAAAGCTCTCGGTAGCCTCGATCAGCAAGGCGGCGCCGGAGACTCGATCGGTGATGTTCGTACCGCTGGCAGGCAATGAGAATGTGTGGCACATCGACTTCTACGTTGCACGTTGGGCAAAGAGGTGACGGGTGCTGATTCATCTTAAATAGGAGGAGAGGAGTTCGGACCACATTCAGCCGCAGCCGATGAAGCAGCGATTCCTCGACGCGCGGGATGCGGCCAGGCACAGCATATGTCGTTAAAGGGTCAATGGATTTAAGGAAGGCATTGGTTCGTATAGCTTCTTGCTGAAAGAGCTGTGTGCGGTTGGCAGTGAAGCGGCGGACTTTCAGCTGGCACATAGAGTGCGCAAGGGGAAAGACAGTTGGTTGCTCAGCGTCGTGGGCTTGCCGAGCAAGAGCGTCAGCACGATCATTGCCTGAAATTCCGAAGGGGATTGGCTTTCGAAGAGCACCAATCAGTGTTGTACCCGCTACCCGAAAAAGGTAGCGCAATACCGATACGCGCTACCTGAGCAAAAAGTAACGAAATCCCGATATCGTTACACGTACCTAAAAGTAGCGGAATACCGCTACCGTTACCGTAAAAGGTAACGCGGTACTTCGTGTGCTACTTTTTAGGAAAGAAACAAACAGTATCGTTGATGACGTACTTCAAACGTCTTAAAATAATAAAATAAAACAATATCTCAAAATAATAAATCGACGTCCAATGGAGGTTACACGTAGGTTGCCTGAAGGCTAAAATTTTGAAAACCGTTTTTTTTACAGATTTACTAAAGCCTACTCGATATCCTGCATATCTTTTTCTCTTCCTCTAAAGCAAATAAAGCACAAAGCAAGTCTACCGATATAAGGCTCAGCAGCTTTGTCACAAAAAGAACTCGGATTGCCCGGAAGGAGAAGTTAGTAAACATACCATGGTGTGCTTTTTCAAATTGGACGTTGACTTCCTTGACGCACAGATAAAGCTTTCCCACCGAGGCGCATAGTAGACATCTGAACACCACGCTACTGTTTTGTACTGTAGCAGGCCATGGTCCCTCCATTGCAGCGGACAAGAAATGGCAACTGTCAAGCACCTGAGCGTACGTGGTGGAATGTCATGACTCATAGCTAGCGAGGACGGCTCCAGAATGGAGTGACGTCAGTTTGCAGACAACTCCGACAATGCACCAAATCTTCAAGAAGGTTCATCCCAAATAGGGAACACGTGGAGGACACATCCTCTTTGTAAGATAACGGCCTCTGTGCCCTCCTTTCGGCTATTTGCCCGGTCTTCCCAGAATGAGTTGTGATACCGGGCAGCTTGATCGAAGGCAGGCAGAGTGGAGGTTTGATGATAGGTCGAAGTCGAGTTGTCGCGAACCCCAGCTCGGAAAGTAGCGGTAGCGCTCAAAGATTACGCTACCGCAAATTTGTAGCGGAAGTACTTCTTTCGTTACCAGTTTAAAAAAGTAGCGCGATCTCTACTCCGCTACCGAAAAAAGTAACGGATACGGTAGCGCCGCTTCTAGTAACGGCGCTACGTACAACACTGGTACCAATAGACGATTTTAAAAAGACGCTCGCGCCATCAAGCGCGCGGCGCAAAGCACCATGGTAACTTTGAGGGACACTGCTCTGTCGTCTGCTACGGTTATGGTGTATCTCGGCTGACGCCGCTGCTCCCACCACACCGGGAATGTTGTTGTTCTTCTTCTACCTCCACCTCTGGCCGTCTCATAATGCTTTAAGGCGCTCTAAGTTCCCACGAGTGCTTGCGTGCCACAGGTGGCGCTTGTGATCCCAATGAAGGCTTCTGAGGGATCTCAGGCGGTTGCTGTTTTGTGGACTATTTTTGAAGCGTGATGTGGCGATACAAGGTCTATTGCTATGTGCAGAGTGGTGTTTCTCAAATTGAACGTAATAGTCCACGACTGGAAATCGCTGCCATCATGTCGTGAAGCTAAAGACGACGACGCTCAACCTTGGCAGCTATGTATCGCCAACTGACAGACCCTTTTACAAAAGGAAGCGCCACCTGTGGCACGCAAAGGCTCATGGGAACTTACAGCGTCTTGGAGCATTACGAGACAGCCAGCGGCGGAGGAGGTAGAAGAAGAACAACAACATGCATGGTGTGCGCAGAAGCGGCGTCAGCCGGGGTAAACCATAACTGAAGCAGACGACGGTGCAGTGTCGCTCAGAGTTCCCATGCTGCATTGCGCATCTTTGTAAAGTCGTCTATTGGTTGCGTTCTTTTATTCGACTCTGGCGACCCGCGAGGCGGAGTTACGACGTGTGAGAGTCATCGTACGTCATCGACCCGCATCGAGAAGACAGTCGCTGGGAGTCGACCCTGGAGCACTTCTATAGTGTTCAATCATCCCGTAAACGTGCGAACTCGAGCACTTCGACCCGAAGACAAAACAAAAAGCACGGCGCCAATCCGCCGCGTGATTCAGAGACAAGGCCAGAGGCCCCCGACACCTGACTGATGTTTATGTAAGATGCTCACGAGCAGACGCGCGTTTGCGATCTAGACAATTCAGAGAGAGAAACTGTCTACACATCGAATTTTAGAACGAGGTTCGCTGCCCCATGGGGATGACGTCACGAGAGCCCGGCGACATTTTTGCCCACCAGGGGTCCACTCTCTCGAATACCGAGTTATTCGAATTCAATAAATGAACTAATCACGTGCTACACGACGTGGTGGTGGTGATAGGGCTTGCCGTTGTCGGCCTCACGTATGTGGGCAACGTCACGACTCACGCCCTGGGGGAATGTGCGTCCTGGGCCGACTTCTAAGGGAACTGTGCCGACATATGTCTGAAAGCGTCTGAGGAAAACCCAGGAAAAACCCCAGACAGCACAGCCGGCACCGGGATTCGAACCCGGGTACCTCCCAGTCTCGACGTGACATGGCCAGCACGCTAACCACTGAGCCACGGGAGCTGGTGTGCTACACGACCATCATCCCTAACACACGCGCCCGAGGCTTATAGCGTCAAATGGGGGCTGAGCGCAGTGACGTCACAATTCCCACTTGTGGAATTTACTGTGGAGTTTACGCGTATTAAAAGTTTACGTGTATTATGTGTGTTACGTAAGGATACGTGTATTAAAAACATTCATTCCAAAATAACTGGCGAGAAGAAAATGCCCTCACATTAAAGCTCGCAAAAACAAAATATCTGGTTTTTCGATCACATCTAAGTTCCTTGATTTGAACATTTTTTCAATACGGATAAACGACACAGAGATAGGGAGTGTAGACAGCATGAAATACCTTAGTGTTTTCTTTGATGTACTTTTGCACTGGCGACCTCATATTGAATATATGTATACTAGTAAAAATTCCCAAGCGTGTGGTATTTTACTTCAAGCAAGGCAGTTGTTCCCATTAACCATAATGAGTTCATCATACTTTCCCTTGTGCAGTGTCACCTGATATACTATCTAGAAGTCCAGAGTTGTACACGTTACTCGAAAAAAGTAATTGATTACAATTACTGTTACCACTATGCGTAAAGTAATTCTTTACACTCTTAAAAATGAACTTCACAGCATAGCACGCTCCTAGCCAACTATAATCTCGAATGATATCGTTATCCGCCCTTATTTGTTGAAAACGGGAGGCGTACGCCTTTTTTTGTGACACTTATGCTGTTCATAATTGTCACACAAAGGCGTACGCCTCCCGTTTTCGACAAATCAAGGCTGATAACGATATCATTCGAGATGATGGTTGGCTAGGAGCGAGCTATGCGGTGAAGTTCATTTTTAAGAGTGTACCGTTACAAATTACTTCATCAAAAATGTAATACGTTACCGATTAAAAATGTAACGCGTTACATTTCCCGTTACTTTTAAATTGTGGGCCATAGCAAAGCCAACAAGCCTGCAGCGTGCAAACATGCAGTATCTGAACGTCATGATAACGAAAATAAGGGTTGCGTACATAAGTATAATACCCTTTACTGCTTCCAGTCGTTTATTCCCCGATTGTCAAGACTCTGGAATAGGGTTGCCACCTTTCGTAGTGAAAAATACCGGCTGAGGGAGAGGACGTGGAATAGAGGGAAAGGAGGAAATGTTCGCGGGAAAGGGAAAGTAAGTGAGGGGTGGACATTATACAGAGAGAGAGAGAGAAAGAACGAGCGTACTGGCTCAAGACAACAATGATAATAATAATGAATACCTAAGAAAACGACTGGTGACTACGCAGTTGGATCTGTGCTCCAGATTTATTCAAGCTGCAGTGGAATGTTGAAAGGAAAACCCCGTAAAAGCCCCTATGAAAGGTGTTGAGCCACAAATACCGGCAAAAGGCTGCCGGTATCACCTTCCTACCGGCAACCGGCAGAGAGAGCAAATAACCGGCCGTGCCGGTATAATACCGGCCTGGTGGCAACCCTACTCTGGAATGACCTTCCCCACCATGTAGCACTTGTCACTAGTCATCCCCAGTTTCAGGCGGCCATCACCAATTTGTTATCTCTCCCCTGACTCTTCTTTACGTCCTTTCTTTTTTTTCTTCTCGCACTGTTGTTCTCAGTATCTATATGTGTACATCCTTGCTGTTTTTTTTTGCATTATGTCTTGATTACTTTAGCGTTGTATTTCGTTTTT
The DNA here is from genome assembly GCF_037126465.1 of Ornithodoros turicata. Classification (NCBI taxonomy): domain Eukaryota; kingdom Metazoa; phylum Arthropoda; class Arachnida; order Ixodida; family Argasidae; genus Ornithodoros; species Ornithodoros turicata. The sequence goes on along the minus strand of NC_088202.1, from coordinate 148,461,280 downwards.
TTAGTATATCTGACGTTTCTTTTGTTGTTTGCCGATCATGTTAATTACTTTTTTCAGTTTTTACAGTGTTATTGTCGCCCAACTCCTCCGTTATGTTGTACCCGTTTGGGTATTTAACGTGTTCTAAATAAATAAATAAACAAATAAATAAATAATAACGAGTATTCACTGCATAACAGACTCCTGGATGAAAAACGGTTGTACGGAAAGAGCGGCGCCGGGAAATCATAATCCCATTAGCAGCGTGCCTTTAATGCGCGCAAATAAATGCAGTTTCAAAGAGGGACGGATTTACAACCGTTTCTCGCTAATGAAAGAACCGTACAATCGAAGCTAATTAGACAATTATGTGTATAGGCGGCGCAATATTCTCAAATTAGAATGTGCGAGAACTGTTAATTAGTAGGGCCCGGGAGTTCACGCAAAATGCATATTTTTTTTTAATGTGTTCTACACGATATCCTAACGTTTCTCCGCAGATTACCAATCACAGCGACAAAATTCTACAATGTTTCGTGTATCATATAATTGCATATATTTCTTCCTATTCGTCATATAACGTGACGGTTGCATGTTATGCGTCATATTTCTGCGCCATTTGAACCATTTATTGTTGACTTGGTTCGGTGTACGGAACAATTCTTTAACGTTTGCTGTTTCAAAACCCGTGTTCCAGCCACACATCCAAGCTACTACGCTGTGTTTGGGTCGTTTCGTGCAACGCCTTCAGTGGATTCCGCAAGCACTAGCACCCAGAAACCCTACCTGGGTAGCAGTGTTGTACCCGCTACCCGAAAAAGGTAGCGCAATACCGATACGCGCTACCTGAGCAAAAAGTAACGAAATCCCGATAGCGTTACACGTACCTAAAAGTAGCGGAATACCGCTGCCGTTACCCGTAAAGAGTAACGCGATACTTCATGCGCTACTTTTTAGGAAAGAAAGAAACAGTATCGTTGATGACGTACCTCAAACGTCTTAAAATAATAAATAATAAAATAAAACAATATCTCAAAATAATAAATCGACGTCCAATGGAGGTTACACATAGGTTGCCTGAAGGCTAAAATCTTGAAAACCGTTTTTTTTACAGATTTACTAAAGCCTACTCGATATCCTGCATATCTTTTTCTCTTCCTCTAAAGCAAATAAAGCACAAAGCAAGTCTACCGATAAAAGGCTCAGCAGCTTTGTCACAAAAAGAACTCTGATTGCCCGGAAGGAGAAGTTAGTAAACATACCATGGTGTGCTTTTTCAAATTGGACGTTGACTTCCTTGACGCACAGATAAAGCTTTCCCACCGAGGCGCATAGTAGACATCTGAACACCAGGCTACTGTTTTGTACTGTAGCAGGCCATGGTCCCTCCGTTGCAGCGGACAAGAAATGGCAACTGTCAAGCACCTAAGCGCACGTGGTGCAATGTCATGTGGAATGTCATGACTCATAGCTAGCGAGGACGGCTCCAGAATGGAGTGACGTCAGTTTGCAGACAACTCCGACAATGCACCAATCAAGAAGGTTCATCCCAAATAGGGAACACGTGGAGGACACATCCTCTTTGTAAGATAACGGCCTCTGTGCCCTCCTTTCGGCTATTTGCCCGCTCTCCCCAGAATGAGTTGTGATATCGGGCAGCTTGATCGAAGGCAGGCAGAGTGGAGGTTTGATGATAGGTCGAAGTCGTGTTGTCGCGAACCCCAGCTCGGAAATTAGCGGTAGCGCTCAAAGATTGCGCTACCGCAAATTTGTAGCGGAAGTACTTCTTTCGTTACCAGTTTTAAAAAGTAGCGCGATCTCTACTCCGCTACCGAAAAAAGTAACGGATACGGTAGCGCCGCTACTAGTAACGGCGCTACGTACAACACTGCGGACAGTACAAGAGCTTTCACATGTCGTAGACGAGCCAGGGAGCTGTGGCTAATTCGCCGGAATAACATCGAGCGGCATATAGCGCACGTTTTCGCCAGAGCCGTTTATTAGGAGAGTTTGGCCATTGGGAGGAGCCTGTCTCAAAGACGCGTCATTTGACGTCACACGATGGGCGGCGCCAAGGCCAGTGACATCATTTTGGATCAGAGCTATCGCCTTGAAATCTCCCGTTCCGCCATTTTGGAGCAGAGGTACAGCCTTGAAATCTCCCCCGTACTGCCGCGGCTCGCCTTTCACCCCGGCCAAGTGGGCGGAGCAATGACGGCTCTGACGTCACCGCGGCTCCCCTTATCCGGGCAGCAGAAGATCACAGAATGGCCAAACTCTCCTCATAAACGGCTCTGGTTTTCGCGGCACATGGGTTTCCCTGCTGGGAAAACATGAAACAACAACAGATAAATTGATGATGATAATGAATGGGGAAATTCGCCACATGAGGTGCGGCCCACTACCTCAAGGCACGATGCATGAAATGAGATGTGACATGATGATGAGACGATGAAGTGAGTGGTCGACAGTCAGCGGAGTGCGAGGGTCAACATTAGGGGCGGCGAAAACATCAACAAAACAAAACGCAGGGGAAAGATACAACGTACAAAAGCACACAGCGCACGCAAGTACATCATAGGACAAAGAAGAGACCGGTTTCCTGAAGAAATACCAGGAAATACTGTAGACCACGACGATAAGGCCGAGAGCATAGAGATAATAGAGATAGAGATAATAGAGATAATAGAGAGAGAGAGAGATAAGGACGAGAGCATGGGCCGAGGATGCATGGTTGCAAATGGTGAATGGTGCGGCAGCGATCGATTGCAGGCGACACTGAAGCGCTGCTCTTTGGCAGTTGTAAAGATGGCAGTTGAGTAGAACAAATGAATACTTTAATTCGATACTTTTAAGAATGCTTGATATCTGCCAGAACGGCGCAGCAAGAGCAGAGCACGGAGTCGGAGCGGACGAGCAGATGCTTGCAATGCAAACTAACGAGGGGCGCTGTGAAACATACACTCTTAAAAATGAACTTCACCGCATAGCACGCTCCTAGCCAACCATAATCTCGAATAATATCGTTATCTGCCCTGATTTGTTGAAAACGGGAGGCGTACGCCTTTTCTGTGACACTTATGCTGTTCATAATTGTCACAAAAAAGGCGTACGCCTCCCGTTTTCAACAAATCAGGGCAGATAACGATATCATTCGAGATTATGGTTGGCTATGAGCGTGCTATGCGGTGAAGTTCATTTTTAGGAGCGTAGCTACCATACTGGCACGGAGCAACACGAAACTATAGCGAAAACGACGCGAGTGTAGTTCAGGATCCACTTCTCGCATCAGAGTTGTTGATGGAAAATCACGAGACCATTGCGCACGCGCCAGAGGTCTCACCATATCATCAAAAACAGGGCACACATACACACACATATATACATTGGACGATGATGAGGTGGGCGGTTCACACGCTGCCCTATTGCTCAATGGGAACGGATGAGGATATGATGATGGGGGAGCACTTTTAGAGAGCCGTCGCCGGACCGCTGGAGCGCATGAACTTCGCAAGAAGACGAAGGCCTTGCATCTGGTGGGCAGCGTTCGACCACGGTATACACTCTAAGAAAAAAAAGGAGTACTTTTACTCCTTTTGGGGATTAAATGCGTTTTCACAAAAAATAGTCCTTTTCGGGAGTAAATGCACGTGAATAAATGAATGTGACAGAGTGGAGACTGCATTTCACGCGCTGTTGTAAGAGTTCCAAGTACATAATTGGTGCGCATGTACGAAAATACCTTGAAGCAAGCCGTCAACCGTGATATATCGAGCGATATAAAATCTTGCGCCATACACAGGGCACAATCTGCAAAGAAAGATGCTCTAACTGTTTCTTACTTTGTGTGGCTGGAAAATTGCTACGTTGTCTGAGTTATACAGCCTTATGTCGTTCAAATTGACCAAGGGCACATATTTACGTAGACTTGCATTCAGGAGACCATTCGCGAATTTTAGTGACAATTTGCAGTCCTGGGGTGTCGAGACTAAATGTCGGGTTAGGGGACTAAAACAGGGAGTCATTGCAGAATAGGGGAGTAGAAGCTGCAATTACGCACTCCTTTTTTTTCTTAGAGCGTACGAGTATCTTCGCCAGGTTGAACGGCCGTTCGTCGATACGTTGCATATAGCGACTTCAATGAGTTCACGCTCTTGGTGGTATTGCCCACAAGCCAGGATGACTTTCTTGAGAGATTCAGGTCTGATGAACAGCCTGTGAACTCAGTCGTGAAATCTCATTCTTCTTCTGTGATATTCATCTCATCATTCCTTCACCGTTTGTTAGTCATCTTTTTTTTTGTCATCTTTGTCATTAATCTACCTCATCCTTCTTTGATCATCTGTTAGTTTTTCGTTATTTCCCCCCCAAATTCCTTTTCTTTATTTCTTATTTCTTAATTTTCTTCCTTTAATTCTTTCTTATTCCTTCCTATTTCTTTCTTTTCTTTTAATTTATTTATCATTATTTCTTATTTCTGGAATAGCAAGCCGACGTCCCGTTTGGCTGACGTTTCCCCGTTTTTTTTTTTCCTTTTCGTCTAATAAATATATCCCCCCCCCCCCCAGGATGACGTGGCAGAGGTCGCCGTGTACTCCACAAGTGGGGCAGAAAGAAGACGAGGTGGAATCGAGACGGTGTTTAAAGGCAGGTGTAAAGGCGAGACGTTCAGCATCATGCGGTGCTGGAAGAGTGCTGTAAAAGCGCGCGGTAGTCGGAGGAATTTCAAGAGGACGAGTGGGGTCTACACTCAGGTAGGGGTCTACACTCAGTGGGGTCTACACTCCCCACAGTGGGGACGAGTGGGGAACAGCAGAGGGAAGGGAGTGGGCTACGTCGTGTGGCCATTGAGTCTGCATCTTGGGACCGGTGAGTGTCGAAAGGAGATATCTACGCTCGCCCGGAGACATCATGATCGGGGAAAGAGCCCGGTGCTCATGGGCGCTCAGTGCCCTTGAGGAAAGTGTTACAGTGAACCCTCGTTATTATGACCATGGTCGTTGCCGAAAATTTTGGTCATAACGCGCTATTGTCATATTAACGGGGGGATTTGCAGAGGTTTCACTGCATTGTTCCCCAGGAGTATGGTCGTAAAGCGCGTATGTCAGATTATCGGGGGTCATATTAACGAGGGTTCACTGTATTTGTGTGGATTTTCTTCAATATAAATGGTATATCGCATCAGTTGTCTTGGTATGAGCTATGTTTGGTATGGGTTTCCTCGTATATGTTGCCTTGGTATGGGATGTTTTTCATACAAGCTGTCTCGGTACGAGCTAATAGCCGTCTCTGTCGCTTCGCATGCAGCTTTAAACGGAGACTCCGAGAAAAATGCGAAACTATTATAATCTTTGTGTAAATAAGTTCGATACATTCATATGAAATGAGAAATAAAGTTGGTTTGGCAGTCGGGGACTCGTTAGCGTCCAAAAGAGCTGCGAAGCTCAAAACGAAACCGAAACTTCCCTCCGCTACCTCCTGTACCATGCGTGACGTCACCGGTGGTCTCGTGCGGGCAACCGGCTGTTTTTCCGGCACGTGCTTTGTAACTTCGTGCCACATGGACGACCAGTCACGTGCTTCCTCCATTTCGTTCTAAAATATTCGCCGGCGGTAAAAGCAAAGCATATACAGGGTGTGTGCAGAAAAACATGACCCGCATTTAGGCACATAGCTTGTTGTCTACCTAACTAACGAACTTCCAGTGGCGCACGATGGCGCATTTATGCGTGGGAAATCTGCAGAAAAATCGTGGAAGCCATACTCAGCTTGAAAAATAAACAGAACAACGAAAACGTCGGCTTCCGCGCATCAGAATAGGGCAACATGGTGGACAACAGGGTGTATGTGAAAGGGCAACATGGTGGAAGTAGGAGAGTTGTGTTCAAGTACCGCTAGGGGAGCTATCGGTGCATAAATCGAAACGATGTCCCACATGGATGCTCATCGGCAGTACCCCTAGCGGTGCCTGCACATAAGTCTCCTGAGACCGAAATGCACTACCATGCACTGTCATGACCGCCCTATTCTAATGCATGGAAGACCATGTTTTCGCGCTCTGTTTATTTTTTTACACTGAGTATGGCTTCCAGGATTTTTTTGTAGCTTTCGCACTCATAAATACGCCGTCTTGCGCCACCGGAAGTTCCTCGGCTAAGTAGACAACGAATTACAAGTAAAAATGCCGGTCACGTTTTTCTGCACACACCCTGTACATAAAGCCGTACACGAGGAATACCGGTGAGGTGAAGCCCAGTGTTGCTGGACTGCTTTTCCGTGGAGGACGCGCCTAATTACTCGAAGGAAAATATTCGTTTTCTACTTATCTGTGCCACTTGGGGATGAGAAATTGTATTCACCGAAATATCGTACGGTGCGGATTGATGTCGCAATGTTACCTCAACACGTTTTTGGTGCGGGGCCGACACCCGAGCCGACACCCGACACCCCCATTGATGACACCCCAAGCCGACACCCCCATTGATGGAGCGTATTCACCCCCGTTTGTCTTTTCGTACAAGAAACGAGGTTCGAGGACAGAATTATGGAAGTGCCAAACATTGTGCCACGCACCCAAAAGCACACACGGGCTGTGTTGTGCGACGTTTACGTTCCACCGATCGGAACGCTTCAAGCAACACTATGATGCACACATTGTACTGCACGGACGAGAATTGTGGGAAAATTATTTGTTATCGTTTTGTATCTGGGAAGACTCTTGGACTGACATGGAGGGGACGTTGGAGAACTGAGAGCAGTCCTATTGGTTCTTGTGCGCACGTGACCTCTCCCACGGCCGCCTCATCGGCGGAGATGCCTGTCCTGACGTTAAAGCTGGACGAGTTTCGAAATATTTCGGAGTATTACGTATTTTCGTTTTTCCGCATTCGCGGTTTTCTATTATCCAATTTGTTGCGGAACTTGGAACGTAGATGCATATAACTAATTAATAATTAATTAATAATTGGGGTTTACGTCGCGAGACAACGGAGAGAGATGCACATAACTCTGTTGTACATTTGTCCCACATTACATCGGGCGTCCGTTTGAGTATTTTGTCTGTTTCCACCAAAACACTTTTCGTACGCGTGTCGCATCTCACGTTAAAGCGTTTCACCCACCCAAGTTACGTCGGATAAATATTATTTGCATTCCAAGGGTGTTATAGCAAAGAGGGAGGGGAGGAGGACATAGTGTACAAACTTCGCGAATACCTCTGATATCACGGCAGACGTCTCTACCAGAGATTAGATCGCGTGGTTAAGAGAACCAATGGGAATGCATCGTGCTCTCTCATCTTAAACGTACTGTAAAGCAGTAGAGCTGCAATCTCAGAAATTTTGTGTGTTGGATAGTTTGAGCTCACAGTACTCTTACGTCACAATTTCCGTCTTCGTAGCTTTTTAAAAAATTGAAATCGAAAAATGACGGGCAACACTGTGTTGAAGTCGCCACAGATGCGCATTACCTCGTCAGGTACGGTGGCAGAACTACATTGCATGCGCATATCACCACTGGGTCTAAAACAAGAGAAGTCGGCTACGTAGCCATCATGAGCAGCAAGTCAGTCGGGAACATAGATCTCTGGTGGACCCTGGACAACGATGAGGATGGACAAGCGCCTGGAGCACCTGCTCCTGAGTTCCACCAGCGCGACCATGCGGATGGGCCACCGTCATCGCCTCTCCGTGGCATACCATCATCGCAGGTCGGGGCATGTGGAGGAACAACACTTCCTGTACAGTTGATGACCCGAACAATGAACACCATGTTCGGCGTAATTCGGCCTCTTCAACCATCCCAAATTTTACAACAGCTTCACCGGCATGGTGCTGAGCATCCCATCCTGGAAGCCTCCCAACCCAACGACGCCCTGCGTTCACTCAACGACCCAACCATTCAACTGCTACTCGACTCCTTCGAACCGGCTCATTCACACACGCCACGACCTGGTCACAATCCCAAGGGCTTCCTCTGTTCGGCACGTCCACAGCCATATTGCGAAGACATCCGCACACACGCGCTTCACAGCTGCGTCCTCCTTCACTCTCCCAGGCACTCTTCACCGCAGCCCAGGGCTCTTTCACTCCCGGCCGCGACACTCGAGCCTCGCGCTCACCTGTAGGTCGCGGTAGTCGCGGCAGCCGACGCCACGGCACGTTTCAGCTGGCGTCTCGACATCTCACCACAGCTCGCACAGCCTCGTCTCACTTACCTAAGCTGGGACTCTCGGAGTTTCGGCTCCCGTGCCGGTCGCGTCACCCCAGGACCACGACACCGACAGCGGCCCACTCTTTCCCGCTGGTCTCTAACTGACGGATCGTTGTTCCCGTTCCTCACCAGCGGTGATTGTTCGCCGACGTGTGCCGTACCATGCGCCTGTTCAACCGTGAACGTCATCTACGGTCTCCCTCGTTGTCCTCCTCCAGTGAACTCCTGGGTTTCTTTTCATTTATCGCCGCTTTGCATCTGAGGGAGGGAGTGATGTGGCGGACCGTGGACAACGACGAGGATGGACACGCGCCTGAAGCACCCGCTCCTCAGTTCCACCAGCGCCGCCATGGAGATAGGCCACCGTCATCGCCTCTCCGTAGCATACCATCATCGCAGGTCGGGGCATGTGGAGGAACAACACCTCCTCTGCAGATCTGACAAATAAGACCTGAGACAAGGAGTTCAGACAAATTCTCGTTACACAATTTGGCCGTGTAACGAGAATTCGTCTGAACTCCTTGTCTCGGGTCTTACTTCACAGTCTTGCAACACCAGCTTGTCAGCGCCATTTCGCTTCTGTCGGGAGCATAGATCATTGTTACTTGACAAATCGGGAGTTATATCTCATCAGATCGACGTCGCCCTTAGCCGTTCTACCCCAATATTTCTTGCAAAATAAAAAATATTTAGCGTTTCCTGTCACATGTATAACTTCTTGTGCTGGGTTAACTACGCTGGCAACATAACCTGTATGTCTGCTGCTTCGTGTATTCGAGAGTGTAGCCAACGTAGAAAAAAAAAAAAATCTTTCCTCTCCGATATACTCTCGGTCGCAGTACAATGCCGGCGTTTATGATGGAATGAACCACATGGATTAAATCACTCGCGTTGCGAGAAAGGATGAAAAGGCTCAACAAAACAGACGCGAAATTCCCTAGGCCATCGTAAGATCTCCAACAACTCGTCATCGTCACCACGGCGTCACCATGGCAACGTTACGACCGGAAGTGTTCCCACCATATAAGGTCAATATCTTTACAAGGAAAAACCATTCGGAATCATCGAAGAGGTCGCGTATGTTAGCCATAAAAGTCATAAACTCTGTTTACCTAAGGGAGCTATCGACCCCAACAGATCGAGAGAATCGCTAGGAAAACCAGAAGACAAGACATTGGTGAACGTCTCGAACAAACTCTTCACATTGGCGCAATAATAAAAGACGGACGCGCATTCAATCTGTCTCGTTTATCTGCAGGGTGTTTTTTTTTTGTTCGCTACGATTTTTTTTTATACAGGGTGTCCCACCGAAAAAGGGCCAGGAGCTAAAGAAAAAACGGAGTGTTCTACACAAATGGAGCCAACTGTACGTGCTTGGCAGTTGTGTGGTCTATCCAAAAATATTTGTTTCATCGCCCCTTGTCAATTAATTAGCGGTAATTAATTTTTAACTGTTGGTTTTAGGTCTCAGATATCAACGAGGAAGTTGTAGGCCATATTCCCTAAAAGAAGGGCGGTTGATGACAAGGCACCAGGGTCGAATCCCACACCCTAAGGTTTGTTCCCTCGTACCTATTTTTTTATTAGAAAATGAAAAAAGTATGAGGAAAGAACGGGGGTTGGGAATGGCCATGATGAAAGTCGACATCCATCAGAAGACCACGCAGTTTTTCGGAGCGTCTTTGTGCTGCGAAAATTGTGTCATTCACGTGGCCGTCGATGGCTTTATTGACTGCGTTCCATTGTGTCGAGGGCTGTAAGGACACGACGAAGAAACGCTAAAGCGACGGCCAGCGCCGTTACATCAGTTGCCAGTGTCTGTCCGTGTTTCAAGTAAAGGCATGTTTGGATGGCAGCGTTACTTTCAAGTTACCACCAATAAGAGCAGCCAGTAATCTTGGAGGCTTTTCTAGTTGCTCTTCCGTGGCGTATTCTGGCGTTATTCAGAGACTAGAGTAGCTTGATGGGCTTGTTGGTACATGACTCGGAGAACAAGGAGCAGTCTAAACAAGGACAACGACACAAGAAGACACACAAACAGAGGCTCCACTATCAACAAGTTTTTACTGAACAACACAAGCACACTTTTATAACCAATGGTAAGGACGGGAAAAGGGGGGGAAACGGAAGACACGTGGGGCCATATAAACACGAGGAACAATCAGATCTAACTACTCACTTCCAGCCTTCAGTCTGCATTCCAAGAACCCAAACTCTTCCCTAGTTAGCGATATTGACGGCTCACTGACACATTTATCAGACCCATACTTCATTATCAAACCCCACGTGTCTTCCGTTTTCCCCCCTTTTCCCGTCCTTACCATTGGTTATAAAAGTGTGCTTGTGTTGTTCAGTAAAAACTTGTTGATAGTGGAGCCTCTGTTTGTGTGTCTTCTTGTGTCGTTGTCCTTGTTTAGACTGCTCCTTGTTCTCCGAGTTATTCAGAGCCTGCTCAAATATACCGTACCTCCATTTTCTAGCCGACAAAACATTCTTTTCAGAGACAACAGCAGACAAGCGCACTCCATCAAACCGTCACCAAAAATAGCACGGGCGAGTCCTTCCACGATAACAACGTCGTCGCTGTCTGACCCATTGACCTTTAGATGCACGCATTATCAGCGATCAGTTGAAGCCATATCCACTTGAGCTCATGTCAGAGGAACCACGAAAAGGAAGCCGCAGCGGTCAGACTCTCGCATCACGGATGACCGGCATCGTTCTACATATTGCTCTTATCTAGTTCGGTGTCCATTTATTTCCTTTCTTTTTTTTTTTTTTCGTTTCCTTTCGCGTGTTTGTATTTTCTAGGGTTTTGTCGGCAGTGAACCGAGAGAACGCTGTTTCTCGATCCACTGGCTTCTTCGGCGGGTGCTTGGAGAGCTGTGGGAGTTAGCGCACACAGGGCACAACCGTTTATTGTCGAGGCATTGAGAAGAGAAGCGGAACAAGAGATGGCAGAGAGAGACCGAAATGAGCGTGAGCAAAAAAAAAAAAAAAAAAAGAAAAGAAAAAAAGATGCTTAGAGAGGCACAGTGTCCTTTCCAAGTACATACACGCTGCTTCCCAAACTGTGAGTCGCCGACCCCAAGGGGGTCATGATTCAGCGAGGGGTCGTGACGGGGGCCGCGAAAGGGCTCGGGAATTAGAGAAAAAAGGGACAGCAAATGATGTCCTTAGACATCCTGGACAGGAGGCCTGTCCATTAGACAGCAATGATGTCCTTAGACCATTCTCTGTCCACTATTACGCGTCACAAAAAAAAAAAAAAAGCTCGTGGTAGCGGACCCCCGAGGTCTAACAAAGAAGCTCACATTAGTTAGAGTCAGTAAATAAGCTACGCTTCAGAGTATCGACACTGAGTTCCAAGAGCGAGCATGCACCATCTTGTTTCCGCACCACGCTACCCATGAGCACGTTAGCGCACGATGCCATCTATCGCGCGCGGGCGAAATGTTCCTTTCGTTTACAAGCAGCAGTTGACGGCCTTGAGCTCACCTTGACATCTTCGGGACTCTCCGGTGGATAATACATGGATTATCGCCAGTGTTGTACCCGCTACCCGAAACAGGCAGCGCAATACCGATACGCGCTACCTGAGCAAAAAGTAACGAAATCCCGATAGCGTTACACGTACCTAAAAGTAGCGGAATACCGCTACCGTTACCCGTAAAGAGCAACGCGATACTTCATGCGTTACTTTTTAGGAAAGAAACAGTATCGTTGATGACGTACCTCAAACGTCTTAAAATAATAAATAATAAAATGAAACAATATCTCAAAATAATAAATCGACGTCCAATGGAGGTTACACGTAGGTTGCCTGAAGGCTAAAATTTTGAAAACCGTTTTTTTACAGATTTACTAAAGCCTACTCGGTATCCTGCTCTTCCTCTAAAGCAAATAAAGCACAAAGCAAGTCTACCGATAAAAGGCTCAGCAGCTTTGTCACAAAAAGAACTCGGATTGCCCGGAACGAGAAGTTAGTAAACATACCATGGTGTGCTTTTCCAAATTGGACGTTGACTTCCTTGACGCACAGATAAAGCTTTCCCACCGAGGCGCAAAGTAAACATCTGAACACCACGCTACTGTTTTGTACTGTAGCAGGCCATGGTCCCAACATTGCAGCGGACAAGAAATGGCAGCTGTCAAGCACCTAAGGTTACGTGGTGCAATGTCATGTGGAATGTCATGACTCATAGCTAGCGAGGACGGCTCCAGAATGGAGTGACGTCAGTTTGCAGACAACTCCGACAATGCACCAATCAAGAAGGTTCATCCCATATAGGGAACACGTGGAGGACACATCCTCTTTGTAAGATAACGGCCTCTGTGCCCTCCTTTCGGCTATTTGCCCGCTCTTCCCCAGAATGAGTTGTGATATCGGGCAGCTTGATCGAAGGCAGGCAGAGTGGAGGTTTGATGATAGGTCGAAGTCGTGTTGTCGCGAACCCCAGCTCGGAAAGTAGCGGTAGCGCTCAAAGATTGCGCTACCGCAAATTTGTAGCGGAAGTACTTTTTTCGTTACCAGTTTAAAAAAGTAGCGCGATCTCTACTCCGCTACCGAAAAATGTAACGGATACGGTAGCGCCGCTACTAGTAACGGCGCTACGTACAACACTGATTATCGCGCAACAATCATACACGCTTTTCTATCCATTCCCAGCGTTATGTTAGCGGTTTTTGATCCTCAAATGGGATGATACCGGTGTGGTGCGAAAACAAGATGGCGCTCCTGCTCTCCCTTGGACCTCAGTGTCGATACTCTGAAGCGAAGCTTATTTGGTGACTCTAACTTTATGAACTTTATGAACTTTGAACTATGAACTTTATGAACTTTATGAACTTTGAACTATGAACTTTGAACTATGAACTTTGAACTTTGAACTTTATGAACTTTATGAACTTTATGAACTTTATGAACTTTGATGAACTTTGATGAACTATGAACTTTATGAACTTTATAAACTTTATGAACTTTATAAACTTTATGAACTTTAGTGAACAGCCATTACTGCTGCCATGCGTTTCTGTTTTTCTTTTTGCCATGCTTTCTAGCCCGGCTGCCCTTCGAGTTCATTGTATTGACTGTAAAATCAAATTTCGGGGTCAGTTTTGTGTATTACTGATCGTAAACTGAAATAAAAAAGCTTAATTGCAGCATCGCGAAAGCCGGGGATCGATATCTTATATATTTTTGATGGGTCGCGGGGTGGCAGAGTTCATTCGTTTACAAAACACGACGCTGATGAGTTTGATACACACAGAAAAGATTTCTTTCCTTTTCTTCAGTAGCGACTTCCGAACTCTCTAGTAACATAAATTGCAGAGGCTGTTTACTATATGAAAAATTACCTCGGTTGGCCTCGGTACGTCTGTACGTAAATGTGAGAGGAAATCAAAGAAAAAGTAGGATAGAATATGTCTCTCCTCTCTCAGAGGAGCATGGCACCATCTCTATGAGACGACCGCAAATCATCGAAACAGGAGTAATAGAAAACTCGGAACTACATGTTGTCTTTTTGGACCTGGAAAAAGCCTACGATAGGATTCCACACGAGGGGCTCTGGAGCAAACTCCAAAAAAATTGGAATGGAGACTGAAACAATCGACTTCCTACAAATGGCCTACTCTGCCAGCACAGGAACATACCACCTGGTGGAATGCACAGCAGAGGAGATACTAATCAAAACTGGACTGAGACAGGGCTGCCCCCTCGCTCCAACTTTATTTAATATATACATGGACGACCTGTTGACAACACTGGAAACGTCAGGTCCTAGTCTTCTCTACTCCACAATAACAATTACAGAGAGAAAATTGGGAACAACAAAAATATCGTGCCTCGCATTTGCCGATGACGTCGTCCTCATCTCTTGCACGCAAAGACACATGCAGGTGGTGGTGGTGGGTGGTGATAGGGCTTGCCGTTGTCGGCCTCACGTATGTGGGCAACGTCACGACTCACGCCCTGGGGGAATGTGCGTCCTGGGCCGACTTCTAAGGGAACTGTGCCGACATATGTCTGAAAGCGTCTGAGGAAAACCCAGGAAAAACCCCAGACAGCACAGCCGGCACCGGGATTCGAACCCGGGTACCTCCCAGTCTCGACGTGACATGGCCAGCACGCTAACCACTGAGCCACGGGAGCTGCATGCAGGAGCTGCTGAACATCTGCAGCGAGGTGGCCATAGAGGATGGCTTCTAGTTTAGTCCCGAGAAATCACAATGGATGGGCTTCAACGTCACCGATCGACCAGTGTTAAAAACTACAGGGAAGGACGCTGGCATCTTGCAACCTCGCCAAGTACTTGGGAGCAACTATTACCAACGAGACACACCACCTCAGTCAACACGAGAAGAATATTGTGATGAAGACAAACAAGCTGAAAGGTTACGCCTAGAACCGTGCCAGAAACTCTTACAATCCTTATTCAGTGGGTCGAATCCTGTGGAAAACTGTAGTAGTGCCAAGTGCAACCCACGCAAACGATGTACTAGTCTGCAAGCCGCAAACCTTGAAGAATCTAGACAGATACCAGTACGAGATGGGCCGGTGGCTCCTCGGGGGTAACTTTGCAACTGCCCAGTTGGCAGTAACGGGAGAGATGGGGTGGTCCACATTTAGGGAAAGAGAGGCCCGCTCAAAACTGACGTACCTTCCAAGACAAAACTGCCCTAGAAGGATCCATGAATCCATAAGATATCGTGGCATCCAGACACAATGGGTCCAAAGAATAACCGCACTAGATAGAATATATAGTGCGGGAACAACGAGGCACAAGTCGAAAACTGAAAAAGAATGGGCTCGGACCGTGAAGAAAGAAGTCTCTAAACAGCGATTAACCCACAGGAGGGAAGGACTAAAGCAAAAGAAGAGCCTTGCCACATATGCCCAATAGGCCATTTGCAAAAGTTCCAGGGAGCAGCGCGCGCCCTGGCAGGGCGTGCCGGGAAATGCTGTGCAAACGACAGCGATTTGCTATCGTCCCCGATCGTCGTCGTCGTCGTCGTCGTACTGGTGTATGCACTGTCGCTGTCGTTTTGCACAGCATTTCCCGGCATGCCCTCTCAGGGCGCGCGCTGCTCCCTGGAACTTTTGCAAATGGCCTATACTAGAGTCACTAAATAAGCTACGCTTCAGAGTAGCGACACTGTGCCGCCATGTTGTTTCGGATGACCTCCAGCGCCATCCATTTAGCGCTCTTCGAAGTGTCGTCTTCTTCCACTGCTGAACTTCACCTTCATCTATTTCTACTGCCAAAATAGAGGTGGGGCTGGAGGTCATCCGAAACAACATGGCGGCTCAGTGTCGCTACTCTGAAGCGTAGCTTATTTAGTGACTCTAGCCTATACAAAGAAGCCCCGACACTGGGTCCAACATACAAGGGTGACAGGGAGAGCGGGCTGCTATTTCAAGCGAGGACGGGTTCCCTCCTAACCCAAAAGAGAACACATGAACTCTTTGGAGAAGCAAATCCAGAATGTCTCCTTTGCGTCAAGGAAGGGGACGACATAGATCACATTTTATTCAGATGCGAGAACCTGGAAGATCTCAATACACGGACGCAGCTCAGGAAATGCAACGGAAACAAGGCCATAGCACTGGGCCTCCTAGACCCGAAACGCCTGGAACCACCACATGGATCCCCAGACCAGAACGAAACCGAAACTACACATCTGTTCCCACATACCACCAAGCGCCATCTACGGGAGTGGGAACGAAGAATGAGAGAGACCAAGAAGAGAGGACAATAGACCCAGACAAGTGTGTTTTCGAAGGACAGTTCCGTGCGAAATTTAATCCTGAGGCGCCACCCAGGTGCCTGCCCTGTCTCAAAAGGCCTAGGATATCGAACTAACTAACTAACTAACTAACTAACGGAGGCGGCATTCGTTTTCTCAAGGTCGCGCCCTCATTGGTTCTTAGGGAGTGACGTTTCCTTGTTTTCACCCCAGCTGCTGTTAAGAAGGTTTCAAGAGATCGCCGGAACAAAAACCCCCTCACCGACAACCGGCCCTTTCCGGGCACACTGCGTAGTACAGTCAACCCTAGTTAATATGACACTCATTAGTATGACATCCTCACTTTGTGACCATTTTTCTGGGGCACGGTTTGCTCCCAATGGAAGTCCTCTGTAAAGGCCCCTCGCTAATCCGACTGTGACCAACATTGCGGGGGACGAACTGGGGAGCGGAGAACACGTGTATCATTCTCTCGTTATTGTGACCCTCCACCACTGACTGAGTCATCCGGCTGACCCAAAAGTTCAAAGGTCCCGGGAAAACGCACGCGCCGTGAATTCCGAAGTCACGACCCAAGTTCTGAGGTGACTCACTGCTATACTAATTGCAATGAAATACTGTGCCTGCAATGTCTACGCCTTCAATAAACTAGACAGAGTCAAGCAGACTTCTTTATGAAGGACTTACGTGGATCATCATCGGGTTGACCGTACTACAGTCAAACCTCGCTTTACGAACACCCTTCGTTTCTCAGAAAATCGTTCGTAAATCGAGGTATTCGTAAATCGAGGTCCGAGGTGTGCAGTGCACAAATACCTCACCAAACCACGGGAAATTCATTTGAATAAGCTTTATTTTTGAAAATACTGCGTAATTGTGCTTTGCACCATACTTTCTGCAGGGTCTATCCTGTTTAGAAGAGATGACAGAAGTCTGACACTTGATTCATCCACCCGGTCCTCAAAGTACCGTATCGCGCGCGGATGAGACTGCTTCCAACGGCAAATATCACCCTTGTCCCCGGCTGTCAGGACTGAACGCCTTCTCTTGGAACGGCAAGATGTTTCCATCTCGGAGACCTGGTCCAAACTCACAACCGTTCGGCTGTAAATGCCGGAATTATACTTTCAGGAAATGGTGAATCATGTTTGTGGAACGTAGTGGCGTTGGGACATTGTATGTTGGACCTTGACAGCATGTACTGAGGAACTTTCATTATCCTCCGGTCCATTGGCCTGTCCTCTGTACGTTCATAACGCCCGTTCGTATATCGAGGTCAGAATGGCTTGGCTACTTTGGGTCCGTTCCCTAATAATCCGTTCATAGTTCGGATATCGAGGGTTCGTAAAACGAGGTCAAAATACACGGAAAAAGTTTGGTTCCCTGTGGAGCCGTTCGTAAATTGAGGGAATTCGTATATCGAGGGTTCGTAAAACGAGGTCCGACTGTATATCATTCACAGGACACCTCCCTCTTGATGTGTTTAAACTTCAGTTGAGAGTCTGCAGTTGTCCTGTCCACTTCTACCCTGTCTTCTTGCTGCGCTATTCGCGTTTTTCGCCAAAACGACGCCGCACAGCGGTGAAACTCGGGACTAGCCGAACCAGGTACACACAGCCGACCCCGCGTTCTATTGCGGAGAAGTTGCTGCTTTTCGCATGGGTCGCTGACCTGCACCTGTATTTTGCTGTTGAAATCATGGATGAAGGGAACAGTGCAGAGAACGACCAGCAAATTAAACCAAACTACTTTTGTTCTGTGCCGCAATGCGATTCTGCGCGCCAAAGGGACAGTATTTTGTCGTTCCGCGTTTTCTTCTTTCCACACATGGAATACCGCCTACTTTGACGCATCCTCGGAAGAGATGCATTGAGCGACTCGAAATCAGCAGACCTCATCAGCAATGGTTGTGTGTGTATGGCAGAGCTCTTGGAGCGGTACTGCCTACATATCTGATCAACGTTCTTATTTTTCTTTTTCTGAAGCACACTTCTGTGCAACTCACGTCAGGAAGGAAAGCAAAACATGGTCTAGGCAAAAAGCGCAGGGGATAGCGCGAAAACGTATACCAAGTCAGTTTTGTAACTGTGCATTTGAATCAGCGCGTCAAATCACTTGAGGAAAGAATTCAGAAAGAATGCGACGTTTCGTTAAGGTTTCCGAAAAACATGCGCACCAGTGACACACGGGTGTGGCAACATTACCCTGTCAATTCTAAAACTACATTCCTACACGCGCTACACCCTTAGAAGAGCTTATCTGTAAGAGAGCATGAGCACAGATATTGTGTGCTTGCATGTCTCTGACATTCCTGCAGCGGAAGACACTTGCTGCTTGCGATTTCGGCCTCGCAACCGGTAAACGTGAAATTCACCTTCACGAAGTGTGTTTGATCAAACACACCGGAACTTGGCAAATAATACGCTTCAACTATAGCCTTCTCTTTAAACAACTCGGTTACGCCTGCATGAAGTATATATGAGCAGCGTTTAATACACGTGCGCCTTCAACGCATCGAGAATCAACATTGCAGTTCAGAAATCTCAAAATCGAAACTAAGCGACAACCTGGTTACGTCCGCCATGTTGGAGGTTAGATGCGGCACCTACAGGTCGCGCAAAACGCGAATTCGTCATCATGCACCTCCCTCGCCAAGAACGCCTACTGTATGTCACGATGGCTTATGGGGGCGCACGGTACCCTAGCGGTAAGATCGCTCGCCACCAAATCGTACTTTTAAGGAACTCGGAAGAAGTCATAAGATGCCTCTATCCAACTTTTAAAGCAATATATCGCTTTACAATTAATATGGGAACCACTGTTCTATACGATATGAAAGAACGTATTGCGCTATAAGTCATTGTTCTTCCGTTACGGTTGTGTTTGATTACCAGCATGCACGTCTACGGGGTGATATCTTCGCTCTGCTGGCAACACTAGACCTTCGATGTCGCTTTCCTTTCCAAGTAAACTCGTTTGGTAGCGTCACAGGGGTGACACAAACCCGCCATTGTTGTAACTACCCTCAAGCGGGTGCTTTTGGCAAAACTGCCATCTTGTCCTGGTCGCACGTAATAGAAAACGTCATTTTGAGGCCATGTGACTTTGTTTACGTGTCGTTTTGCCGCTTACCGACATATTTCCGTCGTCATAACGCCAAGAGATGAACGTATTTTGCCAGCGTAAACTACGCGGTGCTTCTTCCGCAACATGGTAGCCCATTCCTCCTTAGTTTAAGTACATCGCATCGGCTCAGTGAGTCTTAACGCGCGGTCGTCATCACATCTTTGGAAGTCGTCAACAATACGAGGCATTATGTGCAAAACTGCGCGTTATACTGCGAGATCATCGGATAAAAATAATTACCGTGATCGAAAGACATCCAAAACGTCGCGCAGAGACAACAACCGCATTGTTTACAAACGGTTTGGCCGCCGATCACGGACGCCGCCATCTTTAAGGTCACGTGCGCCTTGACGTTTGCTGTGACATGTGACCAGGACCTGTCCAGGATGCATTGCGTTCGCGCAGCACGCTTTCGTTCTACGGAGCAATGCATTGGATGCCACCCCTGTGGGTAGCGTGGTCCCCTACTGATAACAAGGTTAAGGGTTTTATCCCGTTCTAGGGACGCCAGAAACTTGATGGCACTGGACAAGTTACTTGGATACGCAGTCTTCCGCGAGGGACCGTGTGCTGCTCGCGATACGGTTGTCTGGAAATCTCCAGCCTGTGGCGGAACGGTCCGCGGTCCCCTATCGGCGGTGTCGCGCTCGAAGGAACTATACAAATACCGACTATGAAGGAAGGTCGTACGCAGTCGCCACCTGTCGGGAGAAGTAACCCTCGGATACCCGGGCGTCTGATAGCAACATGGAGGAAGGAAACACAGGAGAGGCCCTTCCAACTTTTTGCCATTGGGACGAGCGTGCCCACCTTCGCATTGCATTCTGGGATGCTCCTGTCTACCACGTGACCACTCACGTGACCCCAAGTCATGCGCAGGCCAGCTGTCTAAGCAGACGACGGGAGTCGTGATTCTCTTGCAGTTCCATTACGATGAACGCCGCGCGTCCAGTTTTGTTTGTGTGTGTTCGGAGGTTTACTCTTGGTTTATCCTTGTACTACAAGACCGGTCACGGTCTGTAGGACACGCACGCAGGAATAGAAAAATCGTCCGTGGCAGCGACGTTTGTGTGTCGTTGTTGCTGAAGTGGTAAAGCATGCCAGTAATCAAACTTTCACAACAGTGGAGGAAATCAAATGAATCTGCAGCTGTAGCACAGCAAACGAACGATTCAAGATGACTCTATCACCGACAGGGGTACGAAACAACCGATCAAGTGCGTACTTACGAATAAAACGTGATTCCCGTGACAGAGCTGCTTTCTGTTGAACGACAGCCGGAACCGCGGTAAGAACACGTTAACAAAACATTGTTTCCGCAATGGTACTCACATTTTAAGAGTAAATGACTTTGGAAAAGCATAAAAGCACGAAAAGCAGCGCCAGCAACAAATCGTTGCTAAACCGAAACTTTAGAGAGGGCCACGTGGTGGACAGGAAGTAATGGCGGTTTTGACAGGAGCGACCGCCAGAGGGGTCCCACGGAAATCTGTTCGAAACGGCCGCTCCTGTGTTTCCTTCCTCCATGGATAGCAAGAGAGTGAGAGAGAGGGATACCAGCCTCCCCTAGGATGCTGTATTGGTCCTTCGTGTGCGACACCGCCGATAGGGCACCACAGGCTGGAGATTTCAGAGAACCGTGTCGCCAGCAGTACCTTGTACTGAGATTTGGGAGCACGTTAAAGAAAGCTCAGGGTGAGGAAAATTAATGCACAGACTGCGACGTTCTTCGTGATCCTATTTGTCTCGTGACGTAAAGCCACGAATTATCACTTCACCGTGCTCGTGGAGTAATCTCTATCTTTTGTGCAAAGGGATATGCGGGAATTTAACGACATAATGAGCGTGAATGAATGAATTGCTTGCTCCTCTCCCACTTCGTACCACTTTCATTACTTTTTATCTACCCGTACCGATATCTATCATCTGTATATCTCTCATTAACAACGAGAATTGGCCGGGGCAGTCCGTAAGCATATCCGTAAGCCTCAAACGCCCAGAAATTAACAAATCCAAACAACTCAGAAGACCGTTCCATTCCTGGCGTCAGCATTTCTTTTCCTCGTTTTTTTTTTTAAATTTGTATCTCTCATATTTTTCGTATTTAATATTAGTAAAGAACAATCCATAAAGAACCTACGTTGCTCTTACACAATTGCGTAGACTTCGATGAATGACTCACTTTTGTTTTTTTTTACGCTGTTTTGTGCCAGCTGTATATCTCGACCGCTTTCTCTTCCGTATCATACCGTCTCGGATACGTCTCTGTTCTATTAAGCGTCGGGGGAGGAAGTCGACCCTGCCGAGCGATAGTACATAACGGGGAATGTCGGATCGACCAAACGCACACAACGCCGTACAGACCCTCGGCGTTTTATTGCCTGCTGTGCTATCGGCACTGCTGTAAACGCTGCAAATAAATTTTCTTCCACATTCTGTTCTGCACTACGCACGGCTTTCCGTTGGGGGATATGCTCTTTCCGGTTGTATCTCTCTTCGGATTCTATCATTTTTTTTTTGCTTTCTTTGAGCCTTTCGCTCGCTCTGGCGCTGTTATCTGCCCAACCCTGCAGCGACACTTTATAGAAAGAGCACTTTGTTATCATGCTGGAACCTGTATGATTTCCTTTCGTGTCGTGAAGCGGTTGTGACTATAAGCGGCATACAGAGTGGGAAGAGACAGTATGCTTCAGGAGGAACGGGTGTATAGGACGTTGGGGTCTGGAATGTGTGCCGATAAAGTCCTCATAAACGCTAATTATGCGAGATTATTTGATTTGATATAATTTATGTCGTCATTAAATACAAGAATACATGTCACGGGCGGCCAAAAAGCAGCACGGAGCTACTTGACTAGGGCACTACCCTTCTACTACTCGTCAGTGACAGCTATTACAGGATGTTACTACAAGAGAAAGGAAAGAACACATGCACGCATACAAAATGTACAACGACAAAATAAATTGAAATTGACGATCAATCGACATCAACGCGACATCATCAAGTTCAGGTCGACTAATTGTACGTATTCGTCGAGCAACAGTGTTACATGTCCCCAACTCTCTATCGGCTAAGTCATGGGCTAAGTAGCCGGCTTCCTTTGAAAACTTTGTTCAAAAGAGATAGTTCCTGATATATATTCTCTCAAAATGCAAGAACATTTGTACATCGTGGAAATGAGTAACAAACTCCCAGTACAGTAGAACCACAATGAGAGCCACCCACGCAAAAAATGCACCACGTCCGGCAAGCCGGTGTGGTGATGGTAGCGGTCCACAGATGTCGCTGTACGCTTCATTGTTATTAGCATGTTTATGTCCGCCGCTCTACATGGCGGGAACTGCGGAGTTGGTGTCTGGTCTTAGACACAGAGTTGCCCGTAATATTGAACCTTAATTTTCTAATAAATTACGAGGTGGATTTGACGAAATTTGTGGCGTTTGTATACTGAGCACCCAGGCTGTCAAATGAGCCAGGAGTATAAAATTGTACACCTGCTGGTTTACAGTACCTTTAAGACAAATGTCAAGACAGTTTCCTGCGAAGTCAGCCCAGGACGCGCGGTACCCTTGATCAACGTGCCACCACACCGGCGGGCAGATCGCTCGGAAATACGAACACGCTACCAGCACCTAAAGCGCGGACCCCAGAACAAGCGACACGCGACGCGCTGCAGAATTTGTCGCTGTCGCGTCTGGTCATGGCGCGACTTCCTGGTCCATTTGAGCAGCGACATTTCGTCGCCGAGAAATGATGTTTTTGGAGAAGCATTGCTTATTTTATTCATTGCTTATTTAAGTTGTAAATTGCCATAAATATACCAAAAATAGTATTTCATTCGTCAAAACGAGGAGAACTTGTAATGAAGGTGCTATGTAATATTCGCCGTAACGCAGTGGCGCTGCGGTTGAAGTTCCCAACGCCCCGCCCACTTCTTCGTCTGCTACTTTTGTTGGTTGCCCTCTCCACCCTTTCCCTTGCCCACGCGTTCAGTTCTTGTTTCACGCCGTCAAATCTAGCTGGTTTTGTCAAACAACAGGCAACGAACTCAGCGACATGCTACAAATATCTACTGGGAGTAGATGCAGAAATATTCAGCCGCGACTGAGCTTTTTTGACGCTCGTGTGGCGGCAGTGACGTCGATTTTGTCGCTTCTCGCGTGTATCTGCCGCGTGTCGCTTGTTATGGGATTCGGGCTTAAGACGTGAACTTTGTTGCTTCACTCCTCGACAGGAAGCGATTTCTACAAAACGTGCGCACGAAGAATCGCGCTTCAGCTTTCTTCCAGGCTGATGAAACTGAACTTGGGAGATGAGCGAAAGATAACAAACTCAGCGCTCGAGACATCATCCATCAAGAAACGTGTCCCCCCCCTTTTTTTTTAAAATCTTACGTTACGTGATTTCTGGAAATGATGGACGGCCTTTTTGCGATGCTTACCAACAAACTGAAACTTGAGGACATAACAAGAAGGAATGATGAAGGAAAGAGACGAGCAAAATTCTCGTTAAGCTTTGTTCACTTTTTTTGTCTCGTCACGTTGTCCTCCGTTCAGTGCTACGAGAATTTTTGCCTGCAGAGGGCGTCACCGTTCAATGTTTGATCGATAGAAGGAGGAAAGGAGAAAGAATTGACGCCATAAACAGCGACACTTTTTTTTGAAGAGGAATCTACGTCCAGCCTCCATGGTTCATATGAAAGCGAAACTGTCGGATATTAAATTTGTCATTCTTCCTTTTCAAATCATTTTTTCAGCGCTTACATGCCGAGGAATAACCAGTGATGGCCAGTAGTTAACTACATGTAGTTAAACTACTAGTTAAACTATCTGATTGTAGTTAAAAAGTAGTTAACTACTTGCAGAAATGTAGTCTACTAGTTAAACTACTATTTCGAGTAGTTAACTACAGTAGCTAGGTTACTGCAGGCGCCAACTATTTCCGATTGTGCCGCAAGCTTTACGGCACGATTGTGCTTCCGACCTTTACCTCGAGTTACTCGTTTGATGAGAACGGAGGTGCAGTTGTGCCGTGCATGTGTACTAAATCTTCACTTTTATATATGTATTTTTATCACGTTTATGTATTTTGTGTGTATGTGTGTTGTCGCATGTGTCTTCTGTTCTGTATGTCTATTATTTTATTATTTCTTATTTTTATCGTTTATTACCTTCTTCGTGCGTAATAGAAACGCTTTCAAGAAATGGAGCGGCAGACACCAGATGGGTGTCACCCAGCTCCAACGTTTGTAAATAAACGGATATTTTCTCTCTCTCTCTGACACACACACACAACACGTGAGAAGGAACCAATTTGAACAAGAAACGCTCTTCCCAAAGCAAATATCTCCTGCATGTTCGTATGACGCAGTTAAAAATGCATGTTCGAGACGTCTTCCATGCTTCTTTATCATATGAGAGTAGTTGAAATCCGAGAG
Organism: Ornithodoros turicata; assembly: GCF_037126465.1. NCBI lineage: Eukaryota > Metazoa > Arthropoda > Arachnida > Ixodida > Argasidae > Ornithodoros > Ornithodoros turicata. Next base: position 148,436,778 of record NC_088202.1, on the reverse strand, counting down.
CATCGCTAGACATGTCTGCTTGAATGACAAGAAAAGAAATATATATATATATATACTTGGTGAATGGGGTTCGGACGACCGCGAATATATGTAGCTGAAATGAAAATTGAAACACAGACTACGAAGGTACGGGAAGTAAGAAAAAAGGGATAATTTATTTACATTTAAGATACTTGGAATGCTAAAAACCCTGCCCGGAATTTTCCCGAAAGCGGACAGTGACCTACGACGAATGACATCACCACCCGGACTTGACCTTCTGGAATATTCCTGAATCTGACCCACTGACAAACGCCTGTGGCGTGCCCGTACCGATTATGGCGTTATGTAGCAAACCTATTTAAGAAATGTGTAATCAGCTACAAACTTTAGTCCTCACGAAGACAGTGCCACTGTCGAAACGTCGACAACCCTTTTAGCATTCCAAGTATCTTAAATGTCAATAAATTATCCATTTTTTCTTACTTCCCGTACCTTCGTAGTCTGTGTTTCAATTTTCATTTCAGCTATATATATATATATATATATGCTGATGATTCAGGGGGTACGGATGGACACGTAAGTATATAAGTACAGAAAAGGTAAAGAAGGGATTCAGAAGCCTTGAGGGAGAGTTTAAAAAATTTATTACAACTAATTACGGGAGAGAACTAAGGTTTATTTACATGTTACAGGGGTCGACGTTTCGGCGACAGCGTCGCCTTCCACAGGACTAAAGGGGATTGTAGTGGGTCATCGCTTATAGAAGGGCGGGAAGAGTTACGAGAGAGGAGGAATCCGCACGTGGAACGGGTGCTGGTCTTGGGGGGTTTTTCCAGGAGCTTTGTCCTTGGTCGTCACTGGGGAGTGGGGATCTGTAAAGATAAAAGGAAGAGGCGGCAGAAAGAACGGAAGTGGGTCGATGTGCTCAAACCTGATCATGAGCTGAGGCTGCGGACTGTGGACAATATGCCCGGGTCTTCGTTTATTGTGCATTGGAATTTATGGATTAAATAAGACTCACGTTGTTGTCTGCTACGGTTTCACATCCAACCGTAGCAGACAACACGACGAAGACAGTGCCACTGTCGAAACGTCGACCCCTTGCCCATTTTACTTTTTAACGTCTCCCCATGTAATAAACTAGTGTTTTGAACTTCCCTAAAATCTGTTTCCGCGTCTTTTTTTGAACTTCTATATATATATATATATATATATTTCTTTTCTTCGACGTGGCTTTCAGACGTGGCAAACTAAAACTACGCAATGTTTCCATCTAAGAATCACAATGGCAGCTGTGATTGCCTAGCATTTTGGCGTAAGGCACACGCATGCGTAGACACCACAACACATAACTCAGTATCATAACTCAACAGTTGCAAAGCGCGCATAAACAGATCAAGAACACACAAAACTGAAGCGCTCGATGTGGGACTATACTTTCTTGCGGAATTTTTCCTTTTTTTATATCTGGCGTATTTTCCCGCGAACCGTTTCATATCGAAGAACGCAGCCACAATAAAGGGAGAAGTTATCAAAAGACAGGACGCCATCGATAGATATACGAAGAACCCCGGTGAAACCAAACACTATACCTTTATGGTTCAGTGTCTCATCGTCCTCCTTTTAATGGCTTTCAACCAAAAGAGGTGGATCGTATTTCTTATTTTTGACTTCCCTCGTCGAGCGAGCAAAATAAAAGGCGGTTATTCTTAATCCGAAACCGGATACGGATCCTCTCGTGAAATTGAGACGATATATTAAACTGTGCGCATGCGTGGAATGCCCGTTGTGGCTCTCGGTGCGACTAACATTACCGTCCATATATGTCGACTTTTTTTTTTTTTGTTTCGTTTCGTTTCGTTCAATAAAGCGAGCACGTGCAGCGAAATCGACTAGAACTGGAAGCTTGAACTTTTCGTTTTTCATTACCGAACGTGTACGATTATGATTGGAGATGCGTCGCCTCTTTCACTGAACCTATAAAAAGAAACGAAGCTACGATTTTTTTTCCGGCAAGCACCGCTTCACCGTCTATACTTCACTAAATGTTTACTGGCATTACTGGCAATGTTTAACGGATTACTGGCAATCACCTTGGGCAGCAAAAAAAAAAAAAAAAAGCATTTCGTGCAATGGGAGTCCATCCTGCTTCTCGCGTATAGTTGGCCTAGTCGTCTTCTTTTCGCGGGGTTTCGGAACTCGTCTGACCTCTCCTATATACAGTGAACCCTCGTTAATATGACCCCCGATAATCTGACATACACGCTTTACGACCATACTCTTCGGGAGCAATGCTGTGAAACCTCTGCAAATCCTCCCCGTTAATATGACAATTCCGCAATATGCCCAGAATTTTCGGGAACGACCATGGTCATAATAACGAGGGTTCACTGTATACTAATTTATAGGAAAGCGCAGAAGAGACCTTTGAGCGCTACAAGTGTCGAAGTAGCATAATAAATATTGTGCTGTTTTGTTGCTTCTTGCAATTCGCTATTATAATGGAGCGTTCACGTAATCGGGGTTTCGATGTTGCAGGTTTCATGCAACTTCTTCGTATTTCCAGCAAAAGTATCGGGTAAGGTATCACGTTATTCTTTTCTTATCCACTTTCTATACCAGTGTTGTACCCGTTACCGAAATATGGTATCCCGGGACCGATACTCGTTACTTGAGTAATAAGTATCGAAATACCGATATCGATACTTCCTTTTTAAAATAACGGAGTACCGCTACAGTCACTAAAAAAAAAAAAAGTAACGCGATGCTTTGCCCGATACTTTTGTTGGAAATACGAAGATGCAATATCGAAATCTCGCTTACATGAACACCGCATTTGTACAATAGCAAATTGGGAGAAGACAGTTTTGGAGTAAAAGGACAGCGTATATATTACGTATCTCGGTCACTTTGCTTGACTTTTATCAATAGCTGGTTCTTAGTCTTCTTTTGCCATCCTAGCAAGCTCTCTCAGGGCCTCTCAGGCCGATTAGTATAAAAAAGTAGATAAAAAAAATAAAAAAGTATCGCGATCCTCACACTCCGATATCGATTATTGTAACGGCGTTACGTACAACACTGCTTCCTACACTCTTAAAAATGAACTTCACCGCATAGCACGCTCCTAGCCAACCATAATCTCGAATGATATCGTTATCTGCCCTGATTTGTTGAAAACGGTAGGCGTACGCCTTTTTTGTGACAATTACGAACAGCATAAGTGTCACAAAAAAGGCGTACGCCTCCCGTTTTCAACAAATCAGGGCAGATAACGATATCATTCGAGATTATGGTTGGCTAGGAGCGTGCTATGCGGTGAAGTTCATTTTTAAGAGTGTACTTCTCAAACAACCCCTAAAAACGTCGCAAGCTTTCTAACCCGTAACATCCCCGTGAACTGCCATTGTGAACAAACCGAGTCATTATTCCAGTGGGTTCAACATTTTTAAGTAGGCCCGTTTGCGAACAAAGGGACCATATTGTGTCGTCTGCCACCACTTGCAAAGGTTAAGAAAGGAAGGACAGTAGAGGTCGCGCAAGAGAAGTAATAATTCCGTGTACGACCGACCTTTTTCGCCGCGTTCTTCGCAAAATAATTACGGTACTTCTTTCCAGCGCTACATAAAAAAATCACAGCAAAAAAAAAAGAAGAAGAAGAAGAAGATGGAGTCTATTTTAAGAAGCGCGGTCGAGGTCGTCGCAATTATGTCTCTGTCCCGTTTGTCTAGCGTCGCTAAGAAACATTAAGAGCACAACGCGGTCACTCGTGGTATTATCACGGATGAATTTCCTATAGTTTTCGGTTTTAATCCAAAAACAGCGAAAAACATACGCCGGGTCAATTTCCCCTCTAGGAACAATCCGGGGTAGTTGGTATAAGTTCATGATGACGAATAGCAGCAAGAAGACAAGGACAGGGTAGAAGTAGACAGGAGAACTGTAGACTCTCAACTGAAGTTTACTCAAGGAACACAGCATCTTAAACGCAGCAAGAAGACAAGGACAGGGCAGAAGTAGACAGGACAACTGTAGACTCTCAACTGAAGTTTACTCAAGGAACACAGCATCTTAAACGCAGCAAGAAGACAAGGACAGGGCAGAAGTAGACAGGACAACTGTAGACCCTCAACTGAAGTTTACTCAAGGAACACAGCATCTTAAACGCAGCAAGAAGACAAGGACAGGGCAGAAGTAGACAGGACAACTGTAGACTCTCAACTGAAGTTTACTCAAGGAACACAGCATCTTAAACGCAGCAAGAAGACAAGGACAGGGCAGAAGTAGACAGGACAACTGTAGACTCTCAACTGAAGTTTACTCAAGGAACACAGCATCTTAAACGCAGCAAGAAGACAAGGACAGGGCAGAAGTAGACAGGACAACTGTAGACCCTCAACTGAAGTTTACTCAAGGAACACAGCATCTTAAACGCAGCAAGAAGACAAGGACAGGGCAGAAGTAGACAGGACAACTGTAGACTCTCAACTGAAGTTTACTCAAGGAACACAGCATCTTAAACGCAGCAAGAAGACAAGGACAGGGCAGAAGTAGACAGGACAACTGTAGACTCTCAACTGAAGTTTACTCAAGGAACACAGCATCTTAAACGCAGCAAGAAGACAAGGACAGGGCAGAAGTAGACAGGACAACTGTAGACTCTCAACTGAAGTTTACTCAAGGAACACAGCATCTTAAACGCAGCAAGAAGACAAGGACAGGGCAGAAGTAGACAGGACAACTGTAGACTCTCAACTGAAGTTTACTCAAGGAACACAGCATCTTAAACGCAGCAAGAAGACAAGGACAGGGCAGAAGTAGACAGGACAACTGCAGACTCTCAACTGAAGTTTACTCAAGGAACACAGCATCTTAAACGCAGCAAGAAGACAAGGACAGGGCAGAAGTAGACAGGACAACTGTAGACTCTCAACTGAAGTTTACTCAAGGAACACAGCATCTTAAACGCAGCAAGAAGACAAGGACAGGGTAGAAGTAGGCAGGACAACTGCAGACTCTCAACTGAAGTTTACTCAAGGAACACAGCATCTTAAACGCAGCAAGAAGACAAGGACAGGGCAGAAGTAGACAGGACAACTGTAGACTCTCAACTGAAGTTTACTCAAGGAACACAGCATCTTAAACGCAGCAAGAAGACAAGGACAGGGCAGAAGTAGACAGGACAACTGTAGACTCTCAACTGAAGTTTACTCAAGGAACACAGCATCTTACACTTCATGAGTAAACTTCAATGAGTAAGGTTCAGTTGAGAGTCTACAGTTGTCCTGTCTACTTCTGCCCTGTCCTTGTCTTCTTGCTGCGTTTAAGATGCTGTGTTCCTTGAGTAAACTTCAGTTGAGAGTCTACAGTTGTCCTGTCTACTTCTGCCCTGTCCTTGTCTTCTTGCTGCGTTTAAGATGCTGTGTTCCTTGAGTAAACTTCAGTTGAGAGTCTACAGTTGTCCTGTCTACTTCTGCCCTGTCCTTGTCTTCTTGCTGCGTTTAAGATGCTGTGTTCCTTGAGTAAACTTCAGTTGAGAGTCTACAGTTGTCCTGTCTACTTCTGCCCTGTCCTTGTCTTCTTGCTGCGTTTAAGATGCTGGGTTCCTTGAGTAAACTTCAGTTGAGGGTCTACAGTTGTCCTGTCTACTTCTGCCCTGTCCTTGTCTTCTTGCTGCGTTTAAGATGCTGTGTTCCTTGAGTAAACTTCAGTTGAGAGTCTACAGTTGTCCTGTCTACTTCTGCCCTGTCCTTGTCTTCTTGCTGCGTTTAAGATGCTGTGTTCCTTGAGTAAACTTCAGTTGAGAGTCTACAGTTGTCCTGTCTACTTCTGCCCTGTCCTTGTCTTCTTGCTGCGTTTAAGATGCTGTGTTCCTTGAGTAAACTTCAGTTGAGAGTCTACAGTTGTCCTGTCTACTTCTACACCCTTAAAAATGAACTTCACCGCATAGCACGCTCCTAGCCAAGCATAATCTCGAATGATATCGTTATCTGCCCTGATTTGTTGAAAACGGGAGGCGTACGCCTTTTTTTGACAGGTATGCTGTTCATAATTGTCACAAAAAAGGCGTACGCCTCCCGTTTTCAACAAATCAGGGCAGATAACGATATCATTCGAGATTATGCTTGGCTAGGAGCGTGCTATGCGGTGAAGTTCATTTTTAAGAGTGATACCCTGTCCTTGTCTTCTTGCTGCTATTCGTCATCATGAACCAATTTCCCCTCATTTACAATATTACAATGAACAATATTACAACTATTAAACCCGTAACTAAATACATGCAGATAAGCCGTGTAGCAAGCACGTAGTAACGAAAGGAAAGTTAGGTAGCAAGCGAGCTGGTGGTGACGATCCATGACTTGAAAACCCGAGACGAGGTAGGGACGATAACAGTCAAGCACAAACAAACACGGTCTCAAACTCAGCTCAGAGTTTGAGACCGTGTTTGTGTCAATGATGACGTAACGCTGCCGCGCAAGGCATGCTGGTGGGCACCATCAGCTTTATTAGCCTACCAGCCGACGCGTTTTCCCACCGCTTCTTGCCCACCAGAGCAAAATATATAACCACTAACCGGTCTTCTCGGGAAGTCATGTGTTTGTAAACAGAAAGTAGTCTATAACCTTCTAAGTGTGACGTTTATGTATGTCATTGAAAGGTGTTACACTCTATCCTGTACACCTCATGCGATTTCCACTACGTCTGACATTTTTCGGAGTGTGGCGGAGTGGCGGTCCAGATGAAAATAGCACCATTGTGTGATTCGATTGTAGAATGCTTCCACCTGTGTACAAAGCGAAAATTTGCCACACGTTTACAGTATGAAGAGAACTCCGACAAACTAAAACCCTACACAAGAGCCACGAGGAAATAAAGAAAATTCGAGAAAAGCCTGCAGCGCCTGGAGGTTACCGTATGTGAGAACAGGCCCTTACGATACATAGCCAAAAATAATAATAGTATGTAGAAAATGAATGAAAGAAAATGAGTGAATATAAATAAAGATCGGAATAGATGAAAGGATAAAACCTTGACGGCATGATTTGTTTACCTGAAAAGCCAATGAAAACGTAAAGCACTGATGCGTCGACATCATAGGAGTCGTCGATATGCGCATTCGTCGTTCCGTCCTCGGGAGACCACCGTGCGAAGCCGTCTTCAACTGCTGCAGAGCTCTACGCCATCGAGGAAGCTCCCCTGCGCATAGAGCCAATAGAAGCCCCGACTTGATTGGTTATTTTCTCTGGCTCAAGATCTCGCCTCAAAGCATTGCAACGCAAGCAGCACAACATCGTGTCGGGCCAGTATTGCCAACATTGGTCCAATATGGGACCAAGATTGGACGAATATTGGGCCAGTTTTGCAAATATTGGTCCCATATTAGACCAATATGGGAACAAGATTGGACGAATATTGGACCAAGACTGGACGAATATTGGGCCAGTGTTGTCAGTATTGGTCCCATATTGGTCCCCTATTGGACTAATATTGGACCAATATTGGGGCCGAGATGTTGTGCTGCTTGGGAAGCTTCCACGAAATCCTCTCTTGAGTCGGTCGTTCACAGTGTTATTGCAGCGTACAATCTTGCAATAACAAAAGGCCACAACATGATCCCGGGCACTGTGGCATATCAGTGGAAATGAGAAGGGGCCAGGGGCCAGGTTTCTCCAGTTGCGCACCATAAAAGACCTACTCATTTCAGTTACATTTATTCGCCTTATCTTAAAAGGCAACTGTAAGTAACTTTAATTTGGGAACTATAGCTGTAACTAGCTATATTCCGAAAGAGTAACCGTAATTGTAACTGCTGTAACTCAGTTACAATTTTTGTAGGCTAACTGTAACTACCAATATTCCAAAAGAGTAACCGTAATTGTAATAACTGCTGTAAGTCAGTTACAGTTTTTGTAGGCTAACTGTAACTAGCTATATTCCAAAAGAGTAACCGTAATCCTAAGTGCTGTAACTCAGTTACATTTTTTTTGGCTAATTGTAGCTAGCTATATTCCAAAAGAGTACCCATAATTTTAACTGCTGTAACTCAGCTACAGTTTTTGCAGCCGAACTGTGACTAGCTATATTCCAAAGAGTAACCATAATTTTAACTGATGTAACTCAGTTAGAGTTTTTGTAGGCTAACTGTAACTACCAATACTTATTCCAAAAGAGTGACCACAATTGTAACTGCTGTAACTCAGTTACAGTTTTTGTAGGCTAACTGTAACTAGCTATATTCCAAAAGAGTAACCGTCATTGTAACTGCTGTAACTCAGTTACAGTTTTTGTAGCCGAACTGTGACTAGCTATATTCCAAAGAGTAACCATAATTGTAACTGCTGTAACTCAGTTACAATTTTTGTAGGCTAACTGTAACTTTTTCAACATTTAGGAAGACGAAAGCGCCAGTGCAAAGCTATAGTCAAGTACATAAGGATTCTTTTGTGGCTCATTAATCATTCATGGTGATCGGATATGTGAAGTAATGTGCATAGTTACTAGCGTAAACTCTGTAGATATCCGCGGCATACTTGCGAATTTGAACCAAGTATGAATAATGTTGTCGGTATGCGGATAGCGACGGGGTATGGCGCTCGAGCGGTTCGGTTTTGCGGATATCGACATATTGCATTTGATGTATGATGGAGCAAAACAACACGAGGAAGAGACGCAATTCTTCGTGTGTTGTTCGTGTCCGCGTTGTTTACCTCCATCATGCGTCAAGATGCCAGCGAGCCGAGATACCCACTGAGATGGACACATCGGAAATGCCAGTGATGGCCAGTAGTTAACTACATGTAGTTAAACTACTAGTTAAACTACCTCATTGTAGTTAAAAAGTAGTTGTCAACTACTTGCAGAAATGTAATGGCAACTACTAGTTAAACTACTATTTTAAGTAGTTAACTACAGTAGTTAGGTTACTGAAGGCGCCAACTACTTCCGATTTTGCCGCAAGCTTTACGGCAGGATTGTGCCTCTGACTTTTACCTTGAGCTACTTGTTTGGTGAGAACGGAGGTGCAGAGCAATTGTGTCGTGCATGTGTATTAAATCTTCACTTTTAATGCTTGTCTAGTGAAGCCTCATTTGCTGTGAAATAATTCTGCAACTTAGTTTATCGCGTAGGCACAGAAAGAATCCCGCCGCAAGCTTTGTATTTGACGATCGTAGCAATGGCTTGAGCCAAAGTTTATTATTGCTCGTGATTCATATTTAGGTGTCCAAGAACACTACGAGGGATTGGTGTTGGTGGACAACGTTAAGTAGTTATAGGTGTAGTTAAACTACATTGCAGTAGTTAAAAAAGTAGTTTTAACTACTCCCCTGAAAAGTAGTTGAACTAGTAGTTAAACTACTCAATCACAAAGTAGTTAGTAGTTATAGTTAAACTACTGTAGAAGTAGTTAGTGGCCATCACTGGGAAATGCTATTATGAAAGTGAACGGCACATGCAGATTGCGAAAGCCCATGCGCTCAGGGCAGTCAATGCATCAGCCTGGCCTGTCTCGCGGTGCATTTTTGTACGTATTGCGTCGGTTTGTTCGATATACCCCTGATCATACCTGGGTAAATTCCTTCTAAAGTGTAATTAAATTACGTTACGCATTACTCCAGTTATAATTTAATTTAATTACATTACTCATTACTGCAACTGAAATGTAATGAAATTAAATTATAATTACTACGAAAAAGTAATGACATTACGAAGTCATTACTTTGCCATTATTGACATACATGTTCCCGAGTTTTGTGGAAGGCACAACGGACAAAAACACAAAAGGTGACGAAACTTGCCTTCCCCGAAATTCGGGGAAATGTACGCTGACAATGTAACAACGGTTAGCTTGTACTCTTCTATTTGTCTCTTCTACATGTCAGGCTAGTGTGCCACGTATGACGTATCGTTCCACAATGTACAGACGAAAGTGACACAAAGTATCACGACAACAGGAAAATTGTCTGGAGGATGGGGCCCGCAAACAATGGTTCTTCAAGTCTACAAACCGTTGACGTGGAGAACGTTTGTTTGTGGGCAACTGGCTCGTCGAAGGGAACCGACTGAGAGTGTGTCGCCGCGTAGTGGGCGTTGGAATTATTTTAACTCACCGGTCCCCGACTCTCTGCCAAGTGCAAACACAGAACACGCACTCGATTATTTTGTAAAAAGTAACGGGTAATGTCATTAAAATTACTGCCCAAATGTAATTAAGTTACCTTACAAATTACATGATGTCAAAAGTAATGCATTACATTACCAATTACCAGGAAAAGTAATTCATTACAGTAACGACATTACTACCCAGGTGTGCCCCTGATCCCGTCAAACGCTGTTTGACGTTCCTTCTGTGCTCGCCTCATTTTGGGTTATATTTTTTCCCCAGTATTAGCCGTCGTAGCTTTCAAAAGCCCTTTATGCCAAGGATGCGGGTTCGAACCCAGTGACTAGTCGGGTAGATCGTCGGCCGATGCCGGATTAGTGGTATCGCGGTCTCATAGATTGGTTTCCGGATTAACGTAAGAAAGTATTCGAGAGAAGCATTCGGAAGCGTCATCCTAAAACGGAAATGGCACGTTTTCCATGGGATATGACGTTGCCTCTGACGTCACATCACCTTCGTACTATTCGATACAAAGGGCAAGTGGCTTCACGTCTGCTTCGTTTATGCGGCTACACTCTTAAAAATGAACTTCGCCGCATAGCACGCTCCTGGCCAATCATCATCCAGAATGATATCGTTATCTGCACTGATTTGTTGAAAACGGGAGGCGTACGCCATTTTTGTGACCCTTATGCTGTTCATAATTGTCACAAAAAAGGCGTACGCCTCCCGTTTTCAACAAATCAGGGCAGATAGCCATATCATTCGAGATAATGGTTGGCTAGGAGCTTGCTATGCGGTGAAGTTCATTTTTAAGAGTGTACATGGGATCGAGTTATCGAAATGCTCCCTTCTTTCGCGCTCTTTCTCTCTTCCCCTTTTTCACACTCCTCTCTTTTTTTTTTACTCCCACACCGAAGCACTTCAAACCGCACGAGGATGAGACGGTATCATTTCGCAACGCTCCAACGAACAGAGAGAAGCGACACCTACACTGGGCAGAAAAGAACTTAAAAAAAAAAACAACAACATCGTCGTGTGATACAATATTTTCATCGTAAAACTTTTTTACTCCCTCTTTCTGAGTACAAAGGAACGTTGCTTTTTTACTCGTGGATGTTCTCGTGGTGGTATAGCGCTGTTTACGAAGACTTGACAGGAACTAGCTCGTGTGACTGACAACACTGCGCCGGCGCTGTTTTAGGAACCTGGCAGCGTGCCAAGTTTCGTTTTACATTACTTTTCCAGCGGCGCAATGAAAATGGAAGTGAGCTGATTTGTTCCTCGACCAGGAAAATTCTACGAAGCCTTTTCTTTTCTTTTCTTTCCTTTGTCTTATTAAAGTTGTCAGGTTGAGGTTTTTCTCCGAGCTGACGCTCCCGTCGAGAGAATACTTCTCCAAAGAACTTTGACACGTGTCTGCGTATTTATTTTTGTGGAGGGAAATTTCGTTGGGGGAAGTATTATTTTGGAGGAGTACTTTGGAAAAACACTGAACGAGTAGCAATGTGGAAGGACACGATGCAATGTTTGTGGAACAACGTGCAAGAGGCATATATGTCAGACGACGCACACATATAAATGTCGGTTCAGTAGCTATCGTTCAGGGCAAAAGACCTTTGTAAGTCCATGTTCGCATAGCCGTGGAAATGACCTTTAGCAATAACTGGCATTTTCGGCTAACGGAGCCCACGAATGGCCTTTATACCCTAGTCAGACGGCAGACCTAACACCCACGTCACACGGGCAGTCTTCAATGATCATTGAAACCAATGTCCATTGAAAATGCGTGTAGAGACACCAACCGTGTGACGTGTTAACTTCCCAAAGAGTATTGGATTCAATGTTCCCCGACAGGTTGACACGTTACACGCAAGGTGGCGCTACACGCATTTTGAAGGACGATTGGTTTCAATGATCATTGAAGACTGCCCGTGTGACAGGGGTATAAATCCGTTAGCGGAACGGCCTTTAGGCCGTTAAATAGTTTAAATTCCATGTTAGCACCGCGAAGCAACTGTGGCTATGAGTGGCGTACAGACGTGGATAGATGTAGAGAGGACAGCAGGAAGGGGTGGGGGACAGGGGGGGTTAGTATATGCGTCCTGGGCCGACTTCAGGGGGAACTGTACCGACATTCGTCTGGAAAAAGTCTTCGGAAAACCCAGGGAAAACCTCAGACAGCACACAGCCGGTGACAGGTTTCGAACCCGTGTCACCTCCCAGTCTTACATACTTAGGTAGAGTGGGAACCCCTGCTTTCACTCTGTGCAGTATTTTTGGACAAGGTCCGACGGTATGACCATCGGCTTAGTGCCACTTGAAATATGGAGAACCCGTATGGAGCGGCTTGTGAGCAAATGATAGACGTTTGACGAGGGGTCTATTTTCAACGAGTGCAATCTCGCTGCGCTCTTCTATGCAGGAGTTCACTGATTCCGGAGTCCCACAACATTTGAAATGAAAAGAATGAGGACCGATTTATTTTGAACGCTCTCCAAGCTTTCAATGAAATATTTTATTTTTTTACGAGTATGTACTCCAGATGTGAGACGAATATTCTAATTGTGGACGTATGAGAGAGTTTTCTTTGTGGCAAACCGAGTGTTGCTTTTTTTTGACGCAAGTAATATATTTCCGGGTCGAACCGTTCCGAGCAGTAAATCCCTAAATATTCGTAATTGCTTACGCGTTCAATGGGGCCATTTAATAGATATTGGACACTTAATAAATAGGGCCGCTGTTCCTGGGGGACCATCAGAAAAAGTTGTCCCCGCGTCTCACCAAAAGCCCTTTGTCAGTTGACAACTTCAACAAAACTCCCGCAGACGATATCCCGTCGCGGGTGAGAATTTGTTCACGCAGTGTGTTTTGCGAGACACCGGTGGTAAATGATACACCGCGACGGGGAAGGAAAGTGTGCGGCTGGCAATTAATCTCCATCATCCGTCCTGTGGGCAGGAACTGCGTCCTATCTAGTGTCGGCAGCAGGCTGTGTTCTATATAGTACGCGCCGCAGGGATAACCCGAACGTTCCGATTATGTTACCATTTCAACCTTTGCGTTGCATGTTTTTTTTTAAACCTTAGAACATCTGCGGGCTTTTCAGACGCCCATAGCGAGCTTTGTTTGTTTGTTTGTTTGTTTGTTCGTTTGCTCGTTCGTTCGGCCGTTTGTTTGTTTGTTTGTTTTTAAGAAAAAATGAGAAATTGACGATGAAAGATGAAAGTCACTGAAAAGGTTAGCCAGCTGTAGGGAACGAACCCACATCTTCTGGATTACCGGTCCAGGGCTCTACCTTTTCAGTGACTTTTCAGGCCTTTTCAGTGACTTTCATCTTTCATCGTTGATTTCTTAGGCAATTTGAGGCTTTGTTTGTATCTGTCCCTTGTATGTTGTTCCAGCCTCAGAACATCAGTTTCTCTCTTGAGAAATTGAATTCGCCTCCCGACGTGTTCTGCCACTCCTAACATAAGTAAAACTCCTTACCCCTCCCCCCCCACACACAAAAAAAGCAAAAAACAAAAAAACAAAAAAGAAACCACTACTTCTCAAGTTCTCTACTAGCAAGTTCACTATTTACAAGCTCAATATTCGTAAGTTCACTATTCAGAAGTCCACGAGTCACACGAATACTGTAAACGTATTTTTATTCGCGATGTATTAATTTCCGCGAATTTGGCGACCGCTAAAAATCGCGAAATTAAATACTCGCGAATAACATTGCAAACGACTGAATGTGCGATTCGCGAAAATTAACACATCGCGAATAAAAGTACGTTTACAGTACTAATCCCAAGATCACTATTTCAGAAAAGCATGCACATCAGAGAAGTCTGAATGGAATGCATCCACCCCACAGCTCTTAACAGATTTCGCAAGTGCCGCCAAATTCAGCATCCCTCGAAATTCGGTGCTCAAAGTTCCAACACCTTCGCTATATCGAAGACCCTGCTGTCCAGTTCCAGACCAGTTGATCCAGAGCCGTAGCGACGAGGGGGCGAGTGGGGCAGCCGCCCCCGGGCGCTCTCGTCAGAGAGGGCGCCCAACGACAGGCCCTGGTAGGTCGGTTGGACAGGATAAAGTGGGAACGAAGAAAATTTGAATTTACGATCTCGGCAGGGCAAACAAGCGTTTTCATTTCTTTGTTTACAGTGCTTCTGACGCCAGTGGGAGAGGGGGGCGCTTCAGCTTTATCCTGCCCCGGGCGCAAACTTGCCTCGCTACTGCTCTGAGTTGATCAGAGTATAGCTTTCGCATGGTAGCTCTTTGTGATGCATACCTAGTGCGGTACATTAGAATATGCTCCTCTACCGTTGCGCAAACTGAACAATCCGATGAGTCGGCTCTTGCAACTTTAATGAGAAAATGTCGGCCATAATGCTTATGCTTCACGCATTCTTCATAAGGCGCAATTCATAAGGCACGCCGGTTCACACCCATATATGCTTTGTGTGGAAATGTCCCCAAGCAAGGTACCTCTGTACAGCGTATCGGATAAGGAGTGTCACCGATATACGCTGTACCAACCTTATTATCTGAGTCCCTGATATAGGCGTTCCTTATAACTTCCAAGGGCGGCGTAACTTATAGCGGCTGCTCCGCGGCGTACCTTGTAAGGACTGTATACCTTATAAGATTTCATGTGCCGTATAAAATAAAAGGTGGATTTTTGCGAAACTGTACTTCTTAAAGGAGCACCGAGTTCACCTCCCAACTTTCTCTCTTTTTTTTTTTGCAGAGTGTTCTGCAACTAATAAAATGAGTTCCTGCGAAAGAACGATGAGCGAACCTACGCTCATCGTTGATTGATTCAATCAATCAATCAATCAACGATGAGCGTAGGTTATCTACGGAGTGAGCGCCAGGGCTCCGTTCAGAGCTGTACACGTTACTAAAAAAAAAGGAACTAAATACGTTACTCGTTCCTTCGAAAAAATAGTAACTAACTACGTTACCCGTTACTAACAAATAAAAGGAACGCGTTCTCGTTACTTGGAGGTAACGAGTTACTTCTATACGTTACATTTGCATACGAGACAGCAGAAATACGAAAGCATCGCGTGCTTTATTTCTTTATTTTTATTTCGTTTTTTTATTTTGTTTTCAGCTCATCCACGATGAGTTGCATTTGCGTAGCAACTGGTATATACTCAAAGCTGGCTGACATGAGTAATGAGTTTCCAAGTAAGGGACAGAGAATGACAAAGCACTAAACGCCCTGAGAGCAGTGAATCCTTGAAAGGAGGAACACAAAGAATGGAACACTGTGGACACTAGAGCAATGAGAAAGCGTTGCTCTCCGGTATCCTTTGCTCTTCGCTGTGGATTTTTCCACGTCGAGCTTCTGCCTCGTCGAATGCCACCATGTGCGCCGGAAAAACCCACAACTGGCAGGTGACAGTGAGGAAAAAAAAAAAAAAGAGAACGAGTAACTTCCAGTAACGCGTTATCAACTTTTGTAAATAAGTACACTCTAAATCTTTTCACACCTTTAAAGGTGTAATAGCGTGCATGGCGCACGCCTTTTTAGGTATAATTTTGGTAACATCATAATGGAGCATGGTTTCGCACAAATTTTCTTTACTCGAGTGTTGTCTGTCCTCCAAAAATTCAGTCTTGCAACATCTCAACATTGTTCAACAGTATTGTAGACACTTGCGCGTGCTCGATTATGGATAGCGATGCATATATGCATTAGCTCGTACCTACGATATCCAAGACATAATGAAAGCAAGATTTGCACTGACACTTGATCTTTAGTAATGCTTTCCGAATTTTGTAAAATATCATCCTGGAGATGCAATGTTACGCAACCAGATTGAATGTGCATAGCGCAAACCTTTAAAGGTGTGAAAAAGTTTACAGTGTACGTTATTAGTTAATTTTTTTAAGAAAGTAACTTAGTCGTTGCTTAGTAACCTAAAATAGTAACGCGAGTAACGCGTTCCTTGTAACACGTTAGGTACAGCTCTGTCTCTGTTCCGCCCGCCTTCGAAAAATCCTCGTGAAAAGAGCGCATCGTAGAACGAGCAGACGTCGTGACGTATTGCTGCTCCCCTCACGTGACCAGTGACGGATTTCGCCGGTACGGTTTTTCAGTGTTCTGGATATTCGTTCGACATCACATCACGGTGGGCCCATCATTCCACATCATTGGAGATGAACATCATACCCAACTACCTCGTTGAACATCATGGACCATCATTCAATATCACCGTCATGTAGGGTTGCCACCTTTCGGAGTGAAAAATACCGGCTGAGGGAGAAGAGGTGGAATAGGGGGAAAGGAGGAAAGGCTCGTGGGAAAGGTAAAGTGGGTGAGGAACGTTCTAGCTGGCTCGACACAACCACCAACAGCTTTGCACAATCACTGCTCTTGTCCCCTCCGAACACAAGACGTAATGAATAACAATGATAATAATAATAACAATGAATAATAATAATAATGAATAACTAAGAAAACGACTGGAGACTGCGGAGTTTGGTCTGTGCTCCAGATTTATTCAAGCTGTAGTGGAATGTTGAAGGAAAAACCCCGTAAAAGCCCTTATGAAAGGTCTTGAGCCACAAATACCGTCAAAAGGCTGCCGGTATCACCTTCTTACCGGCAACCGGCAGAGCGCGCAAATAACCGGCCTTGTGGCAACCCTACCGTCATGTCATATATCATAGCCCAAAGATGACATTGGATACATAGCGTATCGTGACGAAAATATCTCTAGTTCGTACTTCCCTCTTTCCATTCGTTGGAGTACCTGCTAGATATACATATACTTCGAATACTTCTCACCAGCTCCCGTGGCTCAGTGGTTAGCGTGCTAGCAATGTCACGTCGAGACTGGGAGGTGCCCGGGTTCGAATCCCGGTGCCGGCTGTGCTGTCTGAGGTTTTTCCTGGGTTTTCCTCAGACGCTTTCAGACATATGTTGGCACAGTTCCCCTTGAAGTCGGCCCAGGACGCACATTTCCCCAGGGCGTCAGTCGTGACGTTGCCCACATACGTGAGGTCGACAACGGCAAGCCCTTTCAACATCACCACCACCACCATCGAATACTTCTCCCCGATACGCGGCCGAGTGCAGTCAACCCTCGTTAGCACGAGCAAGGCCGTTCTCGCGGACTTCGCGGACATACATAAAGCGAATTGTCATATTCACGAGCAACATGCACGATGCTCCAGGTAAACCCTTCGTAAGGGCTCTGTCTCATGTATTGAATGCGCCGATATGACAGGCACAGTATTTCAATTCAATTTATTTTATGTTACCGACACAATTTATTATTTACAACCTTACTATTTATTTACAATTTATCCAGAAAATAAACCCGTTAAAAGCGTCCACTAGTAAAACCGTCCTTATGTAGCTTTTCCGCTAACTCAATTGCACGAGCTATATGGACACTACATACCGCGCGTATACGTCAACCCTGGACCACTGGACGTGCAGATCAGGAGGATGACTCGGTAGAAGCGGTGGCCCTGAATTCAACATTCACCGCACGTACGTTTTCCCGGGGCCACTGGACTTTTGGGTGAGGAGGATGACTCGGTCTGTGGTGGATGGTCACTATAACGGGGGAAGAATACACGTGTTTTCCACAGTTCGTCCCCCGAAATGTTGGTCATATTCGGATTATCGAGTTGTCATAATAACGAGGGGCTTCTACACAGGATCTCCATTGGGAAGAAACGGTGCCCCGGAAGAGTGGTCATAAAGTGACGATGTCGTACTAACGAGTGTCTAACTAACGCGTGTCGACTGTATATCGTAATTTCACGCGTATTAGCCGCGACTTATGCTCAATTTTTTTTCTCATGGGCGCTCTGCGGCTTATCCACCGGTGCGGCTTATCTGATGACTATTTTTTCCTGGTATTTTCCCCATACGTCGGTTTTTACGAAAGGACCGACAGTGCCTCTGGAACAGTGCGTAACAGGGACGGGTCCGCGTTCGAGTAGATTAATCTTCCTGGTGCATTCCCCCGAGTAGCTTTAAAGAAAGCGGTGACAGTGATTCACGTCTTCTGGAAGATCACTCACCCATCAATCCATGAAAAACGCCCAAGAAGGGCACAATACGATCTTGGTAGAACTCTAGAGCTGACCCCGGAGTATATGGACCACAGGGTTTATGGCGTTCTCCATGGTCTCCTTTGTCCCACAAACCAGTCGTCTCGTATTGCCCGCGGCTTATCTGCGAGTGCGGCTTATACGCGTGAAATTACGGTATTCACTCCGAATCGCTACATAAAACGTGAAACTTGCTAAAATGTCCAAACATCGCAGGCAGCGGCTGTGGCTCCTTTCATCCCTATAACAGCAGAAACTTCTTTTTCTGTCCCTTCCTTCTTTTCATATGACGTATTATTCTCCGCGCTCGACTTTATACGAACACGACGGCTGTTGAGAAAGCTCTTGCCTACAGTTTTACAAACTCTATTATTCTCTTTCTCGTGAAAGACAAGCACTATATATACTAACATCTTGCTCAAGAAAATATCGACCTTGGGAAAAGAACTTTTTTCGTCAGCCTGAGATATCGATTTTCGATGGACAAACGCTGACGCTGGGGTCTCTATTAATTACCCGCTTCTAACGAGTCGATCGTTCCCTGATAAAAAAACAAAACAAAACAAAACAAAATTTGTACATTGTATATCTTCCCAGCCGTAGCACTGAAGGATAAAGTTGAACAGACGTGCAATTAACGCGAATATTTTTTTCTTTGCTGTCTCGTTAGTTAACTAGCACGACACTAAGACTCGAATACGACCTCTACTACGAGACATATTTACGAGTAATTTATTTATGTATTTCGACTATAATGGTAATTTTTTAAGAAGACACGAGCTTAGAGTGGCTGTGAGCAATATGCAGACGTGGGAAGGGGATACGTCCTATAGGTCAACCTCAGGTGGGGAAAAAAACGGTACAGCCAGTGCAGGGATTGAAACTTATCAGTATTTACTCATGCCTTGTTTATTTTTGTGTGTGTGTGTTTTTTTTGCCACGAACTCATATAGTTAGAGAGTGACCTTTTCGAGTTAGATGCCTTTCCGAGATTCGGGTGGTAAAAATCGGGCGCTTTTTTTAAATCTGTAATTCGGGAAGAAATCCGGCGTTAATTGTGCCTTCGGGTGTTATCGGGTGTTTTTGTTTCTCCTCTTGTCTATTAACCCCTTTCCTAATCTCGCTTTTTTGTTTTCTTTTATTTCGCGAGGGCCTGACGTTCCAGAGGTCATCCCCGAAGGCATAGACATCAGTGTTGATACACATGGGTGTATTGCTGGGAACTTAAGTGACCCATTCTTACATGTGTTACACCTTTGTTCGTCTTCATGGGAAACGTCACTTGAGGATTTCATAGTGACTGGAATTCGGGGAGAAATCGGGTTTAACCCAAATTGGTCGGAGGTCAGTTTGGGGGGGGGGGGGGATAACAGGGCGGAATCGGATTTAACCCGAAAAAGTCACTGCTAGAACTTGGTGACAAGCTTTACGCCGACAAATCTGGAAATGGTGCTTGTGTCTTGCTGCTTCTACAACTACACCCGGTGAATTATTTTTATCGTTTAGCTGTTCTGTGAGCATTCCTTACTTGACCCAGTCAGCCTCACTTCTTCACTTTAGTTAAATAAAGTTCATAGTCTGTACCGAAAGCGTAATTAGCGGGAACCTTCGCGTGACCACTGAGCCGAAGGGCGTCAGACTGAATTTTATTGAGCCTAAAATGGGACTTTTATCGCCTAAATCGGTACTTTTCCTTCCTTCTATAGGCGCCTAAAACTGCCTTTTTTTTAAGTACCTAAACATCCGTGGTCTAGTTATATCCAGTCATTCGCGTCGCTCGATAAAAAAAGAAAAAGAACGGAAAATTTTAGCTGAAACTGAAAAAGGTAGTACAACACTGGTGTTGTGTCAACCAGGGCGCGCTTGCACGAAGCTCTTTGAGTGAAATTTGCACTCAAAGAGTTTCATGCAAGCGGACCCTGAGTTGAGGGACAGCAGTTGAGTGCCTGTTTCTTCGTCTGCGCGTCTTCTTGACTGCGCTTGTACACGTCTCAGGAGAGAGAAGGGGATATTCTCTCGAGCCCTTTCCATTCAATGGAGCTCTAGGGAGCGGTCGCAGCTCAATCACGGGCCCTGCCTCCGTTAGTCAGAGAGCGCCATTTAGCGCTAACTGAGGCGAGATCAACTGCCGCGCTGGGAGTTTGCTATGCAGGATGATTCATCTAAGCTGTTGATATTCTGTTTCTAAAAACAACAACTTTACTTTAATGATGATGATGATTGGGGAGTTTCACCGCCAGGGGCGATACTCTACCCCATTGCTGTCAGTAATGTGGTTCTAAAACTTCCGCTGCCATAACGGCCATCATAACCACCACCACCACAACAACAGCAGCTATACATGCATGACGATGGGGTCAGGTATTTCACTGCAAGGGATTGCGATGTCCTACCTTAGTGCATGTGGGTTAATACATGATTGGGGTGGCGATGAGGGAGATGAGAAATACACACACGCAAGCACACATGACAGGGCACATAACACTGCAGATATTGCACGTGCAGGGGCGTCATATAAGATTCGGGGTTAGCATTATTTCGTCGACTCGATCACAAGTGATGTAGTAGTACGATGAAGTCCCATATATCACTCATGCGAAGCTCGCTCAGGCTAAAGGAGCCCAAGGAGCAAAATGAAATGGCCCAATATCGGCTATATATCGGATATACTGGTCCGAGATTGTACCGATATCGGTCTGGCACTGCCAATGTTCAACCGATATTGGGCCAATATTGGCAATACTGGCCAAATCTTGGTCAAATGTTGGGGCGGCATTGCCAATATTGGGCCAATATTGGCCAAAGATGTTGTGCTGCTTGGGTACCGGTGGACGTTAAGAACTGGTGAAATGAGTACATACCTTAGCGGTGCTGCACAGTGTTGAAGCCCCCCTCCCGACCTGCTTTTCTGCTTGGCGAAAAGGTGCAAGGTGTCAGGGACGCTTCCCAAGCTTTAAATGAACTATCGCATCCGGAATACAGTAATACGATACAGTAATGTTCGGTATCGCTTCACAGTCAACTTGGCCAAGTTTCTCATCTGAAAACAGCTTACATATTAAAAAGGGACTTTTAAATATTCACACTGCCTCTGCACCTGAAGAAGCCGCAGCGATAGTAACATCATGATGACGTAGGTCAGATACACAAATGAGAGCGCAGCGCAGCGCAGGCGATTGTCTCCGAGCTCGTCTGCTTCGCATTCGCATCGCAATATACTATCAGTGAAAAGTCAACTGTAAATACGCCGATTTTCGCTTATGACTATGAGTTCTGACGCGACCATGTCGCGTGGAACACGGTGCTGTACGAACCCGTCCTTGCTGTACGAACACGTCTTGCGCTAGCCAAGAAACGACATCCCGCCATTCCACAAGCCGATCACAGACCTTCGGGATTTCCAGACGCCCGCCCGCCACCCTGCCTCGCCGGTCGCCAGACGGCGCTGCCTGATTGGACTTGTCCGTGCGACGTGTGTATCCGATTTCTAGAGAGAGAATTCCGCCATACTCTCAACACCAAGCGTCTGCTGTTGCCGTGCATTGCATCAAATTACACAGAAACTATTTCACTAACTCGTGTCGGATTTTCGGCGTTATTGTCTGGAGAGTAAAACGCCGCTAGAGTTCCGGAACCGACCATGACGGATGCGACAGTCCCTTTACCGTGTATTCACACCAGCGACATTCCCCCAGAAGCGGAAGATGCAAAAAACTTTATAGCTTTCTGCTGTCACGTAAGCGCGAGCGCTCAACGTTGTGTCTTCAGGTACACTGCTAAAATATCTTGCGACACAGCCACAAGATATTCCGTAGCAGACGACAGGAAAAGACGCTGACGGTGTCGTCTGCTATGTGTCGTCTGCTAAATGCGCAGTACGCCACGCCCGATATTCTGCACCGTGTGAATGCTCACATAACACGGGACGGAACTTCGTCTCTGTAAGCAGTGTTTTTGCTTTTTCTTCATCTAGAATATTCCGTGAGGATGTCGCTCGTGTGCATACACGGTTAGGAGAGGAACAACCAAAGCCTCTTTCCAGTTCCTGGGCACCACGCTGTTGCTCCGTGACGTAGTGTGCCCATTGAGAAGACAAGACATAGCAGCAGCGCTAAGGTTCCAGCTGACTGTATAAGTGATTCCATCAGCGCCTTGTCCCTTTGCCGCCGTAAACCTGTTTTGCCAGTTCTCCGGGAGAATAGGGGATAGAAGGAGCGGCCGAAGCATTACCGAGCAAGGAGAAAGGCTTTATCAGAAGCCCGAACAGCCGAGTAGCAGACGACAGCCGAGTAGCAGACAACATTTCTCTAGGCCAATCAGCGAGCGTTCTCCTTATAGCGTCAGCGCGAGATTCCAGGCTGGTACTGGTCTTCACCACCGCTGCGCACGGTCGCTTTTTGCGGTGTATTTTAAATTCAATTTCTGCGATAATTATGACTCTGTGGTGTAAATTACTTCGCATGGTGCGTCTTACTGGCCTACTTAACAGTTTTATAGGAAGAAAACTGGGTGTTAAAAATGACTTCTGTGCTACTTTAAATGTCACCTCATAGCTCCTTAAACAGGTCATCCTTAACCCTCTAAACGCCATGCCAATGATGAGGGCGGTGCCCAGAAGAGGAACGGTCTCTGTTCGAAATATTCTTTATCGGTTCGCTCCATTTTCTACCCTCCTTCGAGAATTCTAAGCAGTGTCTTAGCTGAGTGAAATTTGGCACTCTAATACTGTGTTTCTCGCAGTTTCGTAAGGATATTTTTCAGCTGGGACACTCGAATAGAGCTAATACGCGGCAAAAATCACACCTTACTGTCGCTTATCCAGCCGTCTACAATTTGCTACAGTCCGCAGTACCTCGCACTATCCCTGAAAGTACTCCACGTCGAGCCCTAATCTTTTGCGCAAATAAATTTAAAATCCACCGTAATTCCACCGCCGAACATCACTTTCCAATTACGAGCAACAGACACGGAACTGGGCGCTGCACGGCGCTGGGCGGACGCTCGAAATGCGACCACGGATCGATAAATTACGAAAATCAAGCCCAGCAACGCTGGGCTCTGGGATGTTTCCAGAGGACGTCTGCATCGAAAGAACGTAACATAATTCGAAGCCCGGATTTTCTCCAACTGGCGAGATCGTCCCGGTGCTGCTGTCGTGGCAATGTTTTCTAATCCGTTACTCTACAGACATACTCATATGGGGCGAAGGAATTGGATGTGTTCCGTTCGTTGCATGAAGAGGGCCAGGGCTGGGGTAAATAGGGGTGGCAATTAAAACTGAAGCACGTGTGGGTAAAAGAGGTTCTGCCTCGGGCTTAGCCCAGGGCACCGAGGGTATATACGCCATGCAATCCCAGCATTCAAAGTTCCAGATCTCAAAGTCCACAATGCAAAAATCACAAACTGCAAAAGCAGAGCTTATATCTGCGTGGTATGAGAATGACCCCGTTTCAATATAGGAATAGGATATCACTGAGAAACGCGCCAGCTGTTTTCGCTGTTTATCGAAATCATGTTAGCGAACGAACTGCACATTTTAGCGACGGTTCAAAAGAACTCCGGGTGGTCGAAATTATCCGCAGTCCTATATACCCTGCGGTACCTGCAGCATGTCGACGCAGAAATAGGCTGACACCACTTTACTTGTAAATCTACCTTAATTACAATTACCTATAGGCTTACCAAGGCGGACGCGCTGGAGCAAGAAAAAAAGCGACGACGTTGGTTTATGGTCACGAGAGGCCTATATAGTAGTAGTAAGACCAAGGTTAATGCAAGTTTGTTGACTACAGTTCCCCCGCGTCTTGTAGACGGTGCCAGCGTGAGACTGCACCGATTTTAGGGGGGGGGGATATGTTTATTAAGAAAAAAAGAAAGGAAAGGTTAGCCAGGCAAATAGCCGGCTTGCTATTCCGAAAAAAAAGGGGGAAGGGGCAAACGAAAAAGAAAAGGAAGGAAAAAGAAAAAAGGGGGATCGAAACAGAGGAAAGAAAGAAAAACAAAAAGCAACAGAAAGAAAGGAAAGGGAAAGAAGACAAGAAACAGAGCGAAAGGGAAGGGAAGGATTTTAGGATTTTGCACATTAACCCTGGGATAACGGGGTCCCCGATAAATCGGTTATTTGCAGCGATGTGAAGCAGGGAAAGGGAATAATACCGAAACCGATCCGGCAGTAAAATCTCGGCCACTGTGGCGGCCGTGGGATATGCCACGTGCTTAGGAGTCCAGACTTGTGCCCGTTACTAAAAAAAAAAAAAAAAAAAGTAATCGATTACCGTTACTCTTCTAGCTAAAGTAATTGATTGCAGTTACAACTTACTCGACTGAAAATGTAATTGAGTAACGAGTATAAAAGTAACGCGTTACTCGGGCCGTTACTTTGAACTCATGCAAAAATTTCCGCCCCTGTGTGCTTCGAAAATTAAAAAAAGAAGGGAAATTTCAACTCCCAAGTGACTGGGACAGCTAAACTATATAGCGCGAGAGACTCGCGCGTGAGAAGTAGCAATAATATATTTTGCCGCTTACTACAGTAGAATAGCCACATGAAACACGCAGGAAATTTGTCACAGAGCATCGTTATTTTGAGTTAGACTCTACTTCGAAAGTAATTGACCGTACTCAAAATTGTAATCGAATTACTTGACAAATTACTCGTTCAAAAAGGGAATTGATTACTCGAAAAATTACTCCAAAAATAATTGATTGCAAGTAACGCAATTATACTTGTAACGCGTTACGTACAAGTCTGCTTACGACGACGGATGGTTCTTCAGATATCGTATGGTTCCGATATCGTATGGTATCGTATGGTTCCGATATCGTATGGTATCGTATGGTTCCGATATCGTATGGTATCGTATGGTTCCGATATCGTATGGTATCGTATGGTTCCGATATCGTATAGGTCGACGCTCAAGTTTGTTGTATCTCGTGAACTTTGACACGTAGAAAAGTAATTATTTTTTCTCACTTGTCCGGTGTGCTGTACAATGCGTGCATGAACAACGAACGTTTTTTTTTAAATCCGTGTTAGCGCCGCGAAGCATCTGTGGCTATAAGCGGCGTACAGATGTGGATAGATGGAGAGAGTACAGCAGGAAGGAGTGGGGGACAGGGGTGAACAACGAAAGTGTTTGAAACCTTTTAATGTTAGGATCGCTTTCGGTGCGTGGACCCTGAACTTATAGGACTACCACCTTTAATGCAAAATCATTTCTTCTATTTTTCTACTTTCTTTTCTATTCACGTGTAGCCCTGCCTGTTCCCATTTAGTCTCACATCTCCATATTTTTTTAATTTTCCAATCAAACAATCAGTCGCAATTTCGACGCGCGCGTCCGAGCTACCTTTCGTTTCCGCCTCTGACATTCATTCATGCGAGCTCGTGTGAAGAGCTGTCAAGCCACTAATAATTTTTATCTAGATACTTTCACGTATAAGTGGATATACTTTAAAGTTACATTTTCCCCGTAACTTCTACTCAGGAGACAGCTATACTTAGCACAGTGTTTTACACGAGTTCGTTTTAAATTTCTATCTGCAGTACTTCTCTTTCGAAAATCTGTAGCTTTCCAAGTTTACAGTTTTTCTTGTACCTGCTGAGTTTGCGGCATCGATTTAAAACATATTATAGTTTTATATGCATATTATAGTCAACACAAAACGTATTATAGTCAAACAGTGTGTGAACTGCGCGTATGGACACTCCCAGTGAACGACGCATACTCGTACAGGTATTCTGCTTTCTACATATACTTACCAAGCGTTTCACGAAGGTCCCCCGGCTGAAGAATTCCTAAACAGGTGGCGCTATCGAAACGCTTTCATTAATCCAATAAAATTCCCAACCTTTAAAAAAACACACGTAATTAAGCAATAAAACCAGTAAAAAATATTAATTCATTTTTAATTGGTTTCGGTTTACAGTGAACCCTCGTTATTATGACCGTGGTCGCTCCCGAAAATTTTGGTCATAACGCGAAACTGTCATATTAACGGGAGGATTTGCAGAGGTTTCACTGCATTGTTCCCCGTCGTAACGCGTATGTCAGATTATCGGGGATCATATTAACGAGGGCTCACTGTACATGAGAGAACTTTTCATCGAGAGAGAGAACTCTTTCATCGTTTCATCTTGCACTGTACATATTTATTTATTTATTTATTTATTTGCGCAGAGCAGCGTGCCAATGCGCTCTTTCGCTCAGCTATCCGGCTGCCAATTACGTGTTTAACCGCTTACCCAAGCGTCTCTTACGGCCGTTCCTTATCTTCCGTCATCACCGCCTGTGAACCAGGCTCATTGGCACCCTGCTCCGCAAAAAAAAAGATAAAAAAAAAGAAAAAACGTACATCGAAAGCAATTAATTACTCGAAAAATCACTTAGTGTCGAGGTGTTTTTTGTTTTGTTTTGCTGGAACATTTTTCGCTCGTGGTGCCGATAGGTACAACAGAGGCTCCGAAATGAAATTTAAAAGATAGAAATTTTATTTAATTAATGAGCGCATGCAGATGAGCCACTCACTGCTCAGTTGTTGGCCGATGTCAGAGAAAAGAAAGCTTTTCGGTATATAGCGCCAGCTGTTTACGAATTATTCAGTCGGGGGACCTTAGTGAAACACCCGTATAAGTTGCGTTGTTCGCACGAATATTTTTGTAATATTTCAAAAGCGATAAAAATAGTTCAGTGCAAACTTAACACCACACAGGGACACACACACACATACATTGGATGATGATGACGAGATGGGCGATTCACCGCCGCTGAAGCGGCACACTGCCCTATTGCATATTGGGAACGGGTGAGGGGATGGTGATGCGGAGCCGGGGAGTACTTTCAAAGACACAGCACTACAATATATGTCATATGTCGCTGCTTATGTCATATCGCCTGCTACGTCGATAATGAACTTCTAGTACGAAAAGCGGTGCTTTTCGTAATTTTGTGGCAGAGTATGTGGCTACTTTAAACGTACACCTGCGTACCTGTGTGCTGTGTGTGTATTTTTGTGTGCTGTGGTTTTGCCTACCGTTCTGATGTCATACTGACTCCACTGACTATCCCTATTTAGCATCGTTCATCACCTCATCATCAGGACACATCACATCCTGCCCCATTGTGCCTTGGGGTAGTGGGCCGCACCTTAAGTGGCGAATTTCCCCATTCATTATCATTAACTTATTTGTTGTTGTTGTTGTTGTTTAAACGTACACGACCCGAAGTAACTCGAGAGCAACTTGATCACGTTTGACGAGGAAGCTTTGCTCTGACTGAAGTAACATTTTCGTTTCAGTAACTTTTCCTGTATAGCTTGAACACTTTGAGAGTCATTGCAACTTGATTACGTTTTGTGAGTAACTGCCTCTTAAATGGTGCGCCATATTTTGTGAACCCGGAAAAGACCTCGGGGTCGCGCAAACGCACTGAAGCAACGCACAAAGCGTGTAGATAGTGGAAAGATTCGCCCCGTAATTTGCCGAGGCGACCTTTATGGTATGCACACATCAGTATAGAG
Organism: Ornithodoros turicata; assembly: GCF_037126465.1. NCBI lineage: Eukaryota > Metazoa > Arthropoda > Arachnida > Ixodida > Argasidae > Ornithodoros > Ornithodoros turicata. The sequence goes on along the minus strand of NC_088202.1, from coordinate 148,409,105 downwards.
ATGAAATTCCTTCACCCGGGTTTCCTTTGTTCGGCAACTTGGAGGAGAGTGAACCGTCGTAACGCTAACACTTGCGTGACTGATGCCACCGTCCAAGGTCAATCGCCCTTCGGTGTCCCTTCTCTTCCTGAGCAGTCTTGGGTAGTAATTAAGTTACTTTTAACTTGTAACTGTAACTAGTTACTTTTGGGGGTAACTAGTTAAAGTAGCTAGTTACATTTCCAGAGAAGTATAGCTTTTAACTGTAACTAGTTACTCTTTCTGTGAATGTAACTGCAAAATGTAGATAGTTACTCGAATAAATGTCGTTCTCTTTTTTCTTTACCCTACCTTACCCTACTTCCCCCTAACAGTGTCTTCCTTCCATAGGTGGGGAGTAACGCGTTACAAAGTAGCGCGTTACCGGTAACGCGTTACATTCGGGTAGTCAAATGTGGTAACGCATTACATTTGGGAGAAAAGTAATGAGTAACGTAACGTCATTACATTTTTAATAACTAACGCGTAACGGCGTTGCTTCATCGTCTAAACTTGAAAGCTTGAGCGAGTACCGTGCCTGCAGAATCCGGGAAAATCCCCGATTTTTTTCTATTCATCTTCAACAATGACAAGGTCACATCGGCACACGCGAAGAACGCAAAAGAAGTGTTGTTGACCTACCCTGGTTGAGATGTCACCTTTGTTTACCACCTCTGTTTTTCACTCCCTCTGGTATTTTTCGGACGAATGGGGTAAAAACGTCGGCAAAATAGCCTCTAGACTAATGGTTAATAATGGTTAATGGATAATAGTTGGACTTGTACTCTGTGAGATAAAAGGTCACCGTCTCTATAAATCTGGTCTCTATAAAGCACACACTGGTCATTAGGCGTCCTCTCAGCCAAACGGGCGAAGCTCATAGACGAAAATTTTGAATAACTTCTTGTGCGTTGCAATGAACCCTACATGTAAGTTGTATTCATGGGTGACCCTTGTTTGCGCCCAACATAGCTTGTATTGATTTGCGGAATGCACTTATGTGACTCAACCAAAAATAGTACATATTATAGGGACAACTGGTGAAGTAATGCAAAATTAACGGCATTACTTATCAGAAGTAACGCGTTACCTACTGTTCAACAGTAACGAATGACGTAACGCGTTACTCTTTAAAAAAAGTAGTGAGTAACGGTAGTGCACTACAAAATAAAAGTAACTTCCCCACCTATGCTTCCTTCTTTTTATGCGCAATCGGTATCGCTACACGCCACGAAACGCGTGCGTGTAACCGTGCTCTTCTTTTTCACCGCGATGCGCCAGGTCGCATGCACATGTCGTATTTTTCCCCACATGGGTAACCGTGCATTAATTCACATATACTGCTTCTGGTTCAGTGCCAGACAACTTTTATCGCACTTCAGTAAATGTAAATAAATGTATGTTTTTAACAAGTGTATCACCCCTCATGGTCGTTTTTATGAAAAGTAACTGTAATGTAACTAAGTTACTCTCTCTCAGTAACTGTAACTAGTTACTCGACCAAGAAAGTAGCTATAACTGTAACTTAGTTACTATATTTGGCAGATAAACTGTAACTGTAACTCAGTTACTTTTTCGAAGTAACTTTCCCAAGACTCTCCCTGAGCAATATGTTTCAAATTACTTGTCTCCAAGCTATATACGGGTAAGACACATACAGTGAACCCTCCTTACTATGACCATGGTCGGTCCCGAAAATTTTGGTCATAATGCGGAATCGTCATATTAACGGGGAGATTTGCAGAGGTTTCACAGCATTGTTTCCCAAGAGTATGGTCGTAAAGCGCGTATGTCAGATTATCGGGGGTCATATTAACGAGGGTTCACTGTATTCTTATAATGAAAATAGAATGAAGCGTATTATGGCGGTAAAACTCTACCGCGAAGATAAGCTGTATAATACAGACACATCGAATTGGTGAAAGTCTGCACCCGCGTCTGTTTCACGTAATAGCACAACGAAACGAAAAACGCTCGAAGGAAACCATGTTTTTTTTTCCGGTGAAATGACAATGGAGACAATACGTTGTGTTTCCAGTTTCCTCCCTTTGTTCCTATTCCGCATGGCAGAACACACTGTTTATCTGCGGCGAATAAAAATACTAAAGGAAGCAACTGAAATACTTATATGATGAACGCGCATACATTAGCTTTGCAGCTTCTTGAAACAGCTCATATTACTCGGTATCACGGTGCTCATAACACTATATCGCATATCGCTATGCGTTTGACAAAACATTGAAAAGTACAAGGTTGCACGCAAGAGAATTGGATTGGTACTGATATCCTAGAAGAAAATTGCACACTTTTTCATCATACTTTAGAGAGTATTTGAAAACGCGGAGCAGTGGTTTTCAGTCATGCATGTGTCAGGGACCCCTTCTGGGCTTGAGGACTTGATAGAGGACCTCCTCAGCGCGCGCGGGGGGGTTACATGATGAAAGATGAAAGTCACTGAAAAGGTTAGCCAGCTGTAGGGATCGAACCCACATCTTCTGGATTGCCGGTCCAGGGCTCTACCAATTGAGCTAAGCTAACACGCCTCTCCAGCGACTTTCGGGGTGCGTCATCTGAAGGGACGACAAACCAGCCACTCACTCTCACTCACCCTCCTTTCACTCTTACATTTTTGCTCACTCATACACACATTCATACGACGGAAATCGACGCAAGCGGCACCTGTTGAACAAGAGATAAACTGATGTTCTGAGGCTGGAACAACATAGAAGGGACAGATACAAACAAAGCCTCAAATTGCCTAAGAAATCAACGATGAAAGATGAAAGTCACTGAAAAGGTTAGCCAGCTTAGCCACCTTTAGCTGGACCGGCAATCCAGAAGATGTGGGTTCGATCCCTACAGCTGGCTAACCTTTTCAGTGACTTTCATCTTTCATCGTTGATTTCTTAGGCAATTTGAGGCTTTGTTTGTATCTGTCCCTTCTATGTTGTTCCAGCCTCAGAACATCGGTTTATCTCTTGTGGGTTACATGAATTGATGAGTAACGTGAATAAAAAAAAATGTCCATCGTAAAATGAGATTATTGGCACGTGCAAGAAAAACAAAAACAAACATCAAACAAAAGTTTGGACTGTGTCATTTTTATGAGTGCATGGATACGTGGTGGGATCCCCTTACAAAGGCGCGTGTCTGTACTGACACATAGGCGATTTCTGCACTTGCTTTTTGGGCATGTATAAGTTTCGAAAGTACATATTCACATATTGTAGAAAATGACAACAGAAGCTGAGAGAGATTGTGCGACGAGTAATGAGTAAGACTCACGCGGATTATGCTCTTTGAATGGCACTGTTTCGTGGTAAGGACGCTCGCTAGAAGTAAATGAATTTCATAATTGGATATCCCGAGCCACGTTCTCTCGTAGAGCATAACAATTGGAGAATATTCGTGGAGCTGTTTAGCGCCCCTTTAAAGCGTCCTAGGGGCCGTATTCCCAAACCACCCGCAACTTTGCCCTCAGGGCGCCCGTAGCCCAGGGTCCCTTGAGGGCGAACATCCCCTGAGGGCAGCATGCGTTTCTCAAACGTAAACGTGCACGCCCTCAGCGAAGGGCTGGCCGTCGGGAGGCTCGAAGGGGATTCGGCCCGATTCCTCGTAGAACGAAGCAGAAGCGCATGCGCAGGACCGCGCTTGATTTCCGCTTCCGATGGCTGTCGTCTGCTACTTTGGTATCTCTCCTGTTCTGTTCGCGTTCGACTTGCAAACTTCATGTATGGTGGGCTACTTCATGTCAGTATTCAGATGTTGTACAACTGTTGGATATTGCGGATATGATATGTACACATCTCACCATCGTCTCCTTATGTGTGTGTGTGTGTTGTATTAAACGGCCAGATTGTAACAATCACTGAATGGGCGGACAAGGGAAGCCAGGATTGTCCGTGCCCCTTCTGATGTTCAGTATAGTCTGTAGTGTTCATGCACACGCAACTTATCTTTCTTTCGATTCATATTCGTCGTACCGCACAAGGTAGTTTTCCCAGTCACGAATTAGTCGAACCGTCACTACGGCAACACCATCGTGAGGGTATAACGCTCGAATTGCACGACGCGATCCACAAATGCACATGTCATCCATGTTTGTTTCGAGGCGAGCGTCCCTCAGGGAGCGTACAGTGAGCTCGCGAGCTCACTTGGCTGGCGCGTGCCCTTAGGGCGCCCCTTGCAGATACGGGCGTTTCGGGAAACAAAATTCGTCTCCCTCAGGGCTAGAGGTTACATAGGGAGCCCTCAGAGTTGGTTGGGAATACGGGGGTAGGAAACGTAGTGCAGAGCCGTGTATTCCCTATACACTCTTAAAAATGAACTTCACCACATAGCATGCTCCTAGCCAACCACCATCCCGAATGACAACGTTCTCGCCCCTGATTTGTTGAAAACGGGAGGAGGAGCCTATTTTGTGCCGTGCATAATGGCACAAAATAGTCTCCTCCTCCCGTTTTCAACAAATCAGGGGCGAGAACGTTGTCATTCGGGATGGTGGTTGGCTAGGAGCGTGCTATGAGGTGAAGTTCATTTTTAAGAGTGTAGGTGGAAAAAGCGCCGCTATGCCACGACACCGAATCTACCTCTCTTTCTTAGCTTTTCTTCTATGTTCTCGCTTATTCGCCAATTTCATGGAATAATTTGCGCACCTTGCAACGTAGCGCAAAGGCCGGCAGACAATCAATTAGCGATATACGTCCGTGACACTGCGCTACCCATTAGCAAGATGGCAGGCAGCGACACACGAGGAATAATTGAAAGCGTCCGAGAAGCTCATCAGGTACACGTGTAGTAACACAATTACGACAGGACTCGTAATGAAGTACACGCCCAGTGGATAATCTTTTACGACGTTCATTTCGACCTGTACTTCTCAATATAAGCTCTGGCACGTAAATAATGAACTTCGACGGCGGGGGTCAGTAGTTGGAGAGACCTTCCTATATTTAGAGAACGAACCCCGAAGGAAATTCCGCTAGGGCGTGTGTGTAAGGGACAGTTTGCGAAATTACCCAAGCAGCACAATGTCTTTGCCCAATATTGGACCAATATTGGCAGTACCGGGCCAGCGTTGGCCCAATATTGGCAATACTGGCCCAGTATTGGTCCAATAATGGGACAACATTTGCCGATATTTATTGCCGATATTGCCGAGATTTGCCGATATTGCCAATATGGGACAATATTTGCCTATATTGGCCCAATATTGGCAATACTGGCCCAGTATTGGTCCAATATTGGACCAATAATGGGACAACATTTGCCGATATTGGGCCAATATGGGACAATATTTGCCTATATTGGCCCAATATTGGCAATACTGGCCCAGTATTGGTCCAATATTGGACCAATAATGGGACAACATTTGCCGATATTGGGCCAATATGGGACAATATTTGCCTATATTGGCCCAATATTGGCAATACTGGCCCAGTATTGGTCTAATATTGGACCAATAATGGGACAATATTTGCCGATATTGGGCCAATATGGGACCAATATGTTGTGCTGCTTGGGTAGATATAAGGAGATAACATTTCCCCGTGTATGGTCCCGTGATACGGGCCTCCAGGGCTGCCTGTGAGCCTAGCTTCTTTTTATTTTTTATTTAGCTATTTATTTGTCTATTTGTTATTTCTTTCTCCTCTCTTATTTACGTTTTACTTTTTTCTTTTTTTTAGGAAATAGCGAGCCGGCATGCTGCATGGCTGACCTTTCCACTTTCTTTTTTCTTGTTCTTTTTTTCTGCCAATAAATTCCCCCCCCTCTCGTGTATGAGCGGAGAAGACGACACGAAACTCAAACCAGAAAATAAAAACGTTTATTCCGCAGGAAGAGGTATCAGACAGAAGCTTCACAAAAAAATAAAAAATAAAAATAAATAATAAATAAAAAAAAATAAAAAAAAATAAACGCCGACAGCTGGCTAATACAAAGCTGGATTATTTCGCCGACCCCCAAAACGAGATGTGTGTCAAGGTTGTGCCAAGAAGGGGAAAAAAAAAACAAAAAAAAACTGCAATATGGGGCTATCACTACCGTAATGCAGCAGAATATTTATCAAGATTTCCATAGCTTGAGCATTCAGTAGTCCTACATCCCAAGTTTCTTAGAAAATTTATAAATTGAAAATCACGAGCAACACTGTGTCCTCGATAGCGGCAAACCTGAGCGGGGCAAAAACCCGGAACGGGTACGTGTTTTTGCCCCGCGTCAGGTTCACCGTTACGGAGTTCATCCACGAAGCTTGCCTGCGTCCACGCAATTTTATCTGGCAACACTGTGTCTAAGGTTGGAAAATCCCGCAACAATTTTTGCAGTCCCGGAAGTTTTCCGGACGAATCGCGGGACGACATTGCCGGAATGAGATAAAACCGAGACATCGCCCATATGCACAGTCTTTGACCAGTATAACTCTAATTATTCCAGCGTGCGCGTTCTGTGTGTCTCTCCTCGGTGCTATTTCTCTACACTCTTAAAAATGAACTTCACCGCATAGCACGCTCCAAGCCAACCATCATCTCGAATGATATCGTTATCTGCCCTGATTTGTTGAAAACGGGAGGCGTACGCCTTTTTTGTGACAATTATGAACAGCACAAGTGTCACAAAAAAGGCGTACGCCTCCCGTTTTCAACAAATCAGGGCAGATAACGATATCATTCCAGATGACTGTTGGCTAGGAGCGTGCTATGCGGTGAAGTTCATTTTTAAGAGTGTACATGTCAATCGAAACATTCAACGCAGCTTCCATTCTCTTAAATATGCGGCTCTTTTTATCGAAAAGCTAACTTTTTTGTGTTCTTCCGAAATAAACGAGCTTAATTTGATTCTTGCAGTCTCTTCACATAGCACCACCGATTCATTTCAGACTGGGAGCGAAGACGAAACCAAGTTCCGACTTCCAACATGTGGTGGCGCTGGAGCCCGAGGACCAGCGCGCTCGTCAGCGGCTGCCACTTGTCTTGCTCTGGACTACGCCAATAAGAACGTTTTTTTTTGTTTTTTTTTTTGCCTCAACTCACGTCGTGGGACCACTTCACAAAGCCGAATAACTAAAGCATATCAAAACTTGGAAGCAACAAGAAGAGAATGCTTAATGTTGAAGAAAAACTGGAAGTTACTGTTGAAGAAAAAAACTCATCGTTGATTTCTTAGGCAATTTGAGGCTTTGTTTGTATTTGTCCCTTCTATGTTGTTCCAGCCTCAGAACATCATAGTTTCTCTCAAGAAAAACTGGCTTTCGAAACTCCAGATGGTTTATTTGCCAAGCGAGTGGTTCGCGTTGTTCCCAAGGAGATGTTGGCGCGTGTGTTTCGTAGAGGCAGTTTTCAGTAATATGCCACGCCTCACTAACTTAGCGTCCAGGCCATCTTTGGCACTCGAGACCATACGCTGGTTGAATCATTTTCACTTCTGCAGGACACACGTCGTTTGTCTGCTCATCGTAGAAAGTAAACCGACACCTCCGATCCCCAGCAATTCTTTGTTTCCTTTCTTTGAGCTGTTGCAGAGCTGTTGTTCACGTGGACGCCCCCATACAAGCAGTGCGACGTCGCTGATAACCATCAAAAGCAATGCACGAAGCGAGCGCCGGCGCGTGTGTTACAGGCGTCAACAATGACGTAACAGAGAGAGCTAGTATACTAGCTCCCTCTGCATCTCCAGAATTGAAGACCACCCAGACGAGAGGAACCGTCTGAGGGGTCGACGTCTCGTGACAAAATAAATCCTCAGTTGGTCAAGAAACAGTGATCCACGTTGCCGACTGACTTCCTGGTGCGAGTACTGATGGCTAGAGGCTGGCTAGAGATGGCTGATGGCTCAGAGACCGCTTCGTTTCTGTCATTCTTAGGTGCACAACAGCAGCAGCACAGTGTGACCTGGTCTCGTGGTCACTACTGGTACCACAGTGCTTCAGCAGTCCGAAAGCGCTATGAGTAATTCCACGGTCCCAAGGGACCGTGGTAATTCCTATAGGTCAACAACATCAGGAGTCATCCCAAGCCTTGACGCCCTACTTCAACACGTGTCACCCTCTGCCTGAGGCATGTGTGTAGCCTCTCCCTGGGGCTACTCTGTGTGTCATGTGATGTGGTCATAATAACCGGAAGATAATATCTGTATCTGACACTACTTGTGACTAAAATCTCAGTCATAGTCAGATAAGCGGATTGTCATAGTAACGAGATGAACTTACATGGCGGCGGAAGGGTTTCCAAGAAAAACGGTCATAAAGTCAGTATGTCATAATATCGGGGGTCATATTAACGAGATTTCACTGTACATCACTTGCAGTACTCTGAAGCTATTCAGTGAATCTAGCTTCACAGAGGCCCAAAAGTGCGTTAAAGTAATGCTATCGCATTTAATAGCAAACTCTGCACCCTCTAAGCACAACATCGGGTATCGGCGCGGGCGACCTTATCGGGCAGATGTCCGCGGGAGGAGAGCATGCACCAAGAAGATATCGCGGGAAAACGCCATTGTTTTGTCTTCGCTGTATTTATATGTGTTTGATAGCAAGTTTCACAAATTGTAACTTGGTAGCACCTTGACAGTAAGGAATTACTTTTGGGGGAACGTATTTCGTATTCTACACAAATACTTTTCGAGGTTCAGTGTTTACTACTCTACTCAGTTACTTTTTTGGCTGGTACTTCGTAACTTAACTTAAATACTTTCTTGAGTATCTTGTATACAAGCCTGCTGGAGCACCAGGCGGGTGTCACGCGCTGTATCTCCCAAGCTCCACCCACTGTTTCAGCTTTCTGACCAATGACGTCTCGAAATATGGGGCACTATCAATCAACCTATCCTCACCATTTGTCCCCCTATCCAACATGAGCAGCGCCAAGTGGGTGGGAAGTGGATTGGATGGGATTGAAATGGATATCTCTCGTGATCTGCGAGTGGATTTTTAGTGCAAATTTGACGAACGCCACCTAGGCTGCGCAAGGTACGTCGGGAATTGTCGTCTGCTTCCGTCGTTGTACCGCTGCCGGCAGGAGCACGTGCTGGTACACATCTTGTCGTCGGTACGATTCTTAAACTTATCGACATGAATAGTTGGGATAAAAATAGCAAGAATGTTTACAACCATAAGATTCAGTAATTAAATTCGAAATTGTGCAGCACAGTGCCGTTTTTGTTACGATTTCGTTGTGATCGCCGTGTTCACAAGGCCTAACAGCTAAGACAACAAAACGTATTAATTTCGGTTAGATATCGATAGCGCAGCATCAGTTGAAACTGATTTTCCAGAGACTTATGTGAGGATGTACATCTGCGTCGTAAAATCAGAGTAGTCTCTGAAAATTTTTTGGCACGAAATTCTCGCTTCACCGTGTTTGTTTTCGTCGCCATTTTGAGTGGCAGTAAGGTGTCATGGCGACCCCCGTGTTAAAAAGCAAACCAATGAGAGGCGCGAAACTGTGATTGACAGGTCGAGCCTCTTTTTGGGACTCCTCCCAATGGCCAGACTTCCTTCTGCTCTCTTCTAAAGAACCAAAATTAATTAATTGGTGGGCAAAATTAATCCCCAGACTGTGGCGCCGCTCTTGATCGTAGTTGTCTCGCGACAAAGCCCGAATTATTATTACAGTGAACCCCCGTTATTATGACCATGGTCGTTCCCGAAAATTTTGGTCATAAGGCGGAATTGTCATATTAACGGGGGAGATTTCAGAGGTTTCACTGCATTGTTCTCCGGAGTATGGTCGTAAACCGCGTATGTCAGATTATCGGGGGTCATATTAACGAGGGTTCACTGTATTAGCCTCCCATTCGTTCGTTCGATGTGTCTACGGAACTGCGACGCTCTCCTCAGAGCCCATTTCGGCGGCTTTTTTCGCGGAGGCGTCGAAAATGGCGTCACAAGTTTTTTTTGGGCGTCTTTGTAGTTTGTACTCGGTAAGTAGTAAAAAGTGTGGAAATACTCCATCGTGTACCACGGTATACACACGTCTGTGTCAGATACATATACAGTGAACCCTCGTTAATATGACCCCCGATAATCTGACATACGCGCTTTACGACCATACTCTTGGGGAACAATGCAGTGAGACCTCTGCAAATCCCTCCCGTTAATATGACAATTCCGCATTATGACCAAACTTTTCGGGAACAACCGTGGTCATAATAACGAGGGTTCACTGTAGTGATTAAAAGCGACACTTCGCATTATACTGGATCTCGGAAACGCAGGTTTGCAAAAATGTCCCCTTCTTATTCCACCGCTCACGAGTCCGAAATGGCAAAGCAGAAAGAGTTGAGCGACACACTCTGCTGCTGCATGTGTGTTGCGTCGCGAGAACACGGAGAACACGAAATGACTTCTAACCAACCACCGTACGAATAGTTAAATTTAACCCTTTCCACATCAGCGGGAAACGTAATACTGGATTTGATGATTTCGTACTTCACGCACGAGCCTCTAGGAATGCAGGACATCATACCCCCCACAACTCCCTCATCCTTAGGTTTAGAGTGAACCCTCGTTATTATGACCATGGTCGTTCCCGAAAATTTTGGTCATAACGTGGAATTGTCATATTACCGGGGGGGGGGGGATTGCAGAGGTTTCACTGCATTGTTCCCCAGGAGTATCGTCGTAAAGCGCGTTTATCAGATTATCGGGGGTCATATTAACGAGGGTTCACCGTAATTCAAACGTTTTCTCAAGTTCACCAAATGATATGGTTTTGCCTTTGACAATTTCGTCTTCTTTTTTAGCAGTATAGGATTGTCCTTCATTTCGTTGTTCACCTCCGAGAAGGGCTAGCGAAGACGAAAAAGCGAAAAGGAAAAAAAAAAGGAGCGACAAAATTTTGAAAATACGCAGACCGGGCTGTTTTTCTTTCTCTCTTACTTTCGTAAAACATTTGGACGTCCTCCATCAAAATGTCCCGCCGATATAAGTTTCTTTTCCGTCTGTCGGTTCAAAGTAACATTTGCTCTTTCCGGGTCTCAATTGTTGGTCTCTTTTCTCTCCGAACTCCTCTACAACGACTTCCAACTCTCGTTTGGGGACTTTTAATAAACTTGAAAGAAGAACAAATAAAAAAAAGAGAGAGAGAGAGAGAAAGAAAACGAGGAAAATACAGACTCGCGACTGGGGCACATTTTCGGGACTCTCTCGGTGCTCTGCTGAGACGTCGTAAACGGGAACACCATCTTATCAGCGTGAAATATGAGCAGTGACAGATTCAGCCGATGTATTTTCTCTCGTCTCGTATAACTTTGCACGTTATTTTGCCGTCAAATTTGCGCTTTGTAGAAAACGGTCAAAATGCTCAAACAGGTAGTTGTATAGCGGTTGAATTGCCCCCGTATGTTTGCATATACGATCTTTGTCCTTTCTTGGATAGAGGACGCAATACGTGCTGACGCAGATAACGTACAGATAACGTACGAGCGTCCCACCCTCGTCGTGAATAACGGCAAAGCAAGCCAAGCCACTACGAAGCACGCGTTCATGCAAAAGTTGATGTTGATGTCGACGTTGGCAGAAAAATCGAAGGAAGATTGAATTCATCACACGACCACTTCGGCTACTCCTGTAAACTAGAGTCACTGAATAGGGGTACAGAGTACAGCATCCCTCTTCCGCGCCGGAGCCGCCGTCCGGTGTCCTCGATTGGTCCGAACGTGTCACGTGGTTTCTCCTTCCAAGGACGCGCCGTCCATGTTGAGTCCCCTCCATCCAAAAACCGGTTTCTTCGGTTGAGAGCGGGCTCCACTGCGCGCAGTTCTCCACTGGAGAAGGGGGAGATTTGGCGTCCCGTTGCTAGGCGACGCAGCCGCGCCGGACCCAAGATGGCGGTCTCGCTCGCCGGCGTGGCTCAGTGTCGCTACTCTGCTCCCTATTTAGTGACTCTACCGTAAACGATCCCCCACCCACATACACACAGAAAAAGACGGGCCGCTTTCGCTTGCCCACGTGCAGGCGGCCAAAGGCCAAATCATCGGTTAGCGTAGCGCACAATGAAGCACACGGTCCTCATAGACTGACTCCAACGGACTGCTCTGAATAAATGTCACAAGCGCTGATAAAGGCAACATCCCTCTTGTCAGGTCGCCAAGGGTCCAGCGCTTTTACAAGGTCAAAGTTGCGGTTGTCCAGTCGGTCGAAAGCAGATTTAATGGTAGCCCTTTGAGGTGTACATCTGGGACAGAGCACGAGAATGTGCTCAGTGTCCTCCACGGTTGCACAAAGTGTACAGTTAGGTGAATCAGCCTTACTAATTTTATGGAGGAATTGGCTCCCGTAGGGGACATTCAAAGGGAACTTGTGCAAGAGCATCCGGAGAGACCGAGGTAACGTTGACGGTACCCTGAATTTCAGTTCCGGGACTACTAGATGGAGCAACGAAAAGTGCCCGTCGCCTTGTAGCCATTGCTGTCTATAGTCATAGTCTGTGTAAGATACCTCAATAGGTCTTACACGCCTGCTTTGGAGTACAGCACGATGTTTTGATGACGACGGATGTGCAAGTTCTGCTACTTCATCAGCTACTTCATTCCCCCGTATGCCTCCCTGTCCAGGAATTCATTGCAATATATGATGTCATGGCCGGCATCCCGGGATTGCAGGTACACAGTCAGAATGTCGCGGACTCCAGGTATACCATACACTCATTACGTCGGAATTATATTGTTTCGTGTAGTCCAGCCTTTGAATCACTATACATATATGACCCATTGCGTTGCAGAAGGGTATTAACCACATATTGTAGTCACATATTGTACCCACATGTAACCACATATTGAAACCACATATTGAAAGGCGAATAGGGGCGTGTGTGGAGGAGGGGTGTGCACCAGGAAGATTTTGCGGGAAAACAAGAGTATCCGAACGTGCATCCGTTTCCATCTCCACTTTCTTTGTATTTGTTACAGTAAATTTCACAAACTGTAACTTGACAGTATCTTAAAAGTAACGAGTTACTTTTATAAGCACTTAAATACTTTGTAAGGTTGGGTATTTAGTATACTCTACTCAGTTACTTTTTTTGCTTGCTATTCAGTACTTCAACTTTGTTCGAGTAACTTGTAGAAGCCTGCCTCGAAGACTATGTCGGTTTCATCGTTTCTGACGAAAAATTGCTCTATATAGATCTTGTATCATCGTAACGGTGCTGCACGGTCATTCTCTCGAATCCCGCCGAGGCTCGGTTCCTTGTAGCTGGAGCCTCGCAGCGACTGGATGGATCGACCGTGTGCTGGTTCCCGAAAACTCCCTATATTGTCTGTTGATTAGCGTTTCTCCTTCATCGATCGGCAGTCATTACAAGGGCCATGATTGCCATGCCAACGCCCAATTACCGACCGTGCACGCTGGTCCTTTCTGTAATGGATGCACACTCAATTGTCCCAACAATCGTTGTCTGCCAAAGGAGGCTCAGGTGTTGGATCGGAAGCGACAGCCATTTCTTAGAAAAGACTGGACTGGACACTCTGGGATGGCATATTTGTCGTTCATTACGTCATTGTGCCCAACTTCAGAATGTTACTTAGTTAACGTGGGACTCCGCAACAAAGATTGTGACGTAGCAATAACCCTTGGGGTGTCAGGAACATACATACGAAATATCGCGTTCCCAAAGTGCGCAGATTTTATTTGGACGAATTATTACGAAGTGAGCGCTTCGCCTCTGTGAAGCAAGAGGGCGCTGAAAGCAACACTGCCGACGTCATCCGGCATGGAAGAACGCGAGCTTCGTAGCAGACGACAATGCTGGGTGACGTCACAGTATCCTCCTCCGGGGAACCGCTGTGCGCTTTGCATTTTGGTTTCGGTTTGGTATTGTCATCATTTACGAATTAATTACTCGCACAATAAGCGCTTCGCCTCTGGGAAGCAAGAGGGCGCTGAAAGCAACACTGCCGACGTCATCCGGCATGGAAGAACGCGAGCTTCGTAGCAGACGACAATGCTGGGTGACGTCACAGTATCCTCCTCCGGGGAACCGCTGTGCGCTTTGCATTTTGGTTTCGGTTTGGTATTGTCACCATTTACGAATTAATTACCCGCACAAAATGAATGCGAATGTTGTATTCGATATCAAGGGAGCTGTCCGTGTTCGGTGTGATGCTCACCTATTTCTTTTTTTTTTCGAATGCTTGCGAAGTCTCCCTTTAAAAGGGGTTTACTTTTCCACGTTGGTGGCCAGTTGTGGTGATGCAACTGCCTGCCGTAGTCGGCCACGCTCACGCGTGCAACGTCAGGACAGTCACAGGGGATCTCGTGAGCCCTTTGCCGACTTCACAGACATTTCTGTTTAAGCGTCTGTGGAAAATCCAGAGAAAACAGCCAGACAACGCAGCCGGCGTACCGATTCGAACCCGGGTCACCTCCCAGTATCCGGCGTGGAATGCCATCCTCGTAGCTACTTTTCCACGTGTCCTTAGGAACCCTCGATGAATCTTGGACGTCCAGTTCTGACGTCAGAAGAGTCTCGGTCGTAAACACGTGACCTCCCATTGGCGGAGGTTCATTCCGTGACGTCACAGCCGTTTTCGGTGTGCCGATATTCTGAGCGTCTGGAACACCCTTTGCTGTGGAACTTGAAATGATGTCTCTTACATTTATAACTCGAGGGCGGAGTGTCAGGACCTCTTTAAGGTGGGATCTATGAAATATTTGACTCCACGTAAAACAGTCAGACTATTATTTTTTGTTTTTGTTTTTTGCTGTAGGTGTTTGTGCGCATTGACGTCCTAGTGAAGGATGCCTAGGAAAGACCCGCAGAATTTTCACGTTATGCATAACGAATGATTAGTAATTTAAACCGAGCAAATAAAAATGTCGTAGTTATGACTGAACAATTTACGCGCGTTGCTCTGCAAAGGCGGCACGAAAAAGGCGCCATCGTTTCACGGTCTACCTGTGACGTCGACGCTATACGGTGACGCGACCGTGAACGGCCAGTGCAGTAAAGACTCCCCTACAGGAAAATTCATCAGAGACTCAGTCGGGTTCCAACTTGCGTTGTAAGTGATTCCGCTTAAGAAATATGGTACGTCTTCCAGTTTTCCCGTCTGCGGTTTTTGTACGCTCGAAAACAACGCAACTCAAACTGCCTCGGGACTTTCTTGACCAGCCTTGCTCTGGCTTCTGACGCCCAACTCTAAAAAGAAAAAAGAAATGGTGCCGCAACAGTGGGAGCCAGCCAGATTTTTGGCGTCTATACCTGCAAAGGCGCGCGCACTAGAAAAGCTGTCTGGAGCGCCGGTCGATCTGAGCCAATTGCAAAGACAGCTCCAACAATCTCAGCAAGGTCATCTATCAGCGAGTGTCTGTCCATCGCTGCAGAAGACAGGCCCCTCCTTCTTTTGCTTCCTCTCTGAATGGTCGTTTCGGAAGCAGAAAAGGAAGCGACTTCCGGGTGGAATCGGAAGCTGCCCCATTAGGATGCTGCACCCGCTGTGAATTTGTTCCGATCTATTCGTGGCACAGCCAGAAGTGTCCTGCTGCTGTTCGCCGAATTCATGGCGCATTTCAGAGGCTGTGGTACTGTAGCGTCTTTATCTTGCGGTTCGGAAGGAAAAAGATAAGAATGGACTGAGTGAATAAAGATGTTTGAAAATAACTAGGAAATGTATTTTTCCACGTTATTTGTCAGGGGTGGGTCATATACCGATGCATAATGTAAAAACCCTCGAGACTAGGGAACACGAAAGGACGGACACAACACGAAGTCGTAGTTGTGTCTGTCCTTTCGTGTTCCCTAGTCTCGGGGTTTTACATTATGCATCCATCTTCACCGATTCGCTTGCTTCCTAGCCATTTTTTCATTGTCATATACCGAGCCTGATTTTTTGTGACAGAGGTTAAGCCCGGAATGATTCTCTTTTGCTCGTGTGCTTGTCCGTCTTATCTAATCTAATCTAATCTAACCTAACCTAACCTAACCTAACCTAACCCAACCTAACCTCGAACCTAACCTAACCCAACCTAACCAAACCCAACCAATCCAATTTGTGGTGGTTTGCTGAGTGTGACGATTTTTCTAGAGGAAAAATCGTGTTGTTCTTCACTCTTCGTTTCTTCTATGTTCTCTTCGTGCGACGAACTGGACCGGTCCGCGCTGGTTTAGACCAGTCAGACAAATTCGGTAAGCTAACACCCTGTACGCCATTTGCTACAATAATAATTCGGGTCTTTACGTCCCGAGACAACTGTGCCACTTGTTGTTGTTGTTGATGATGATGATGATTGAAAAAAAAAAAAAAAAAGGGGGCATTGTAGCCCTCATCACGAGGGCCGGCTACCCCAGATCACCTGTGCCACTTGTTACAGAAGCGGCGTATGGTACCATGACCGCTCGAAAATGCAAGAAGAGCAAAACAGGCAAGAACAACAACTTCATTTTGTGATTATGATTGGGAAGTTTCATTGCCGGGGCGATACTCTAGCCGATAATGTGGTGAAATGGAATAATATGGGTCGCCATATAGTGAGGAGCAGTTTACATGGACGCACACCCATCATAAATGATCGTCGTGGAAATGAAATACCTCACACGTTCCAGGACTGGCACACTGGGCGATATTCTGCACCCCAGTATTGGGAAAACTTGCATCTTAGTAAAGCCTTCAGGAAACTGGCCTCGCTCAAAGCTGTTGACCATACCTGGGTAAATTACTTGTAAAATGTAATTAAATGACGTTACTCATTACTCCAGTTAGAATGTAAATAAATTACATTACTCATTAGCGCAACTGAAATGTAATGAAAATTACATTACGATTACTACGGAAAAGTAATGACATTACAAAGTCATTACTGCGAGCTTAGTGACACTTTCTATTTGTCTCTTCTACACGTCAGGCTAGTGTGCCACAATGTGGAGACGAAGATGACACAATGTATCACAACAACAGGAACATTGTCTGGGGGATGGGGCCCGCAAACAATGATTCTCCGATGCCACAAACCGAAACACTTGATTCTTTTGAAAATGAAATGCGTAATGTCATTAAAATTACTGCCCAAATGTAATTAAATTACATTACAAATTACATAATGTCAAAAGTAATGCATCACATTACAGATTACCAGAAAAAGTAATTCATTACTGTAATTTCATTACAGTAATGACATTACTACCCAGGTATGCTGTTGACCCCTACTCATCGTATGAAGTGCTTCCTCACAATCCCAACTTGGACTTTCTTTTCGGCTACAGTCGCGACGCTGTTCACGCCAGCGAGACCCACAACGGAAAGCCGCTCGTCCGTCATGAGTCATGACTGTACTTTTCAGCATCCTCGCTGCACCCACCCGTAAGTACCATGTGGCACACGGTTGCTCATGTGCGAACAACCGGGCCCTTTCATTTCATCTTTTATATCACAGGGACACTTTAGGGGCGTGACATTACATTGCACTGCAAGCCACAGTATTGAGGGAAAAAAAGAATTGTTGTATACTTGGCGAGATACATACAAAGAAACTTGGGCGTCAAGCTCTGACTCACTGGAGGGAAAGCATCAGTCATTCGTATTGGTTCTCGTATGCACGTGACCTACCCCACGCCGGCGCACTCTTTCGCTGTTTCACGAATTACTCGAATTTGATTCATTCGCGTGATAAGCCCGGGATTGCTGCATTTGATAAAAAGCCGGCATTGCGATGCTTGTTCCGCAAATTATATTTCGAATGTTTTTCTAGTAACCCGTACAACCCGTCTATCCTTTGGTCATAGCCTGTGTTTCCAATGGGTACCCAGTCACACCGGCCTGCACGGAAACACCCGCGCAGACGCCTTAGCACGTCGGGCACATGGGGACGGCACCTCCAATAACTGTCTCCTACCACTTTCAGCCTCATCGTGTCGGTTACAGACACAGCGACTCCGTTATAACGGCACACGGCAGTTTCAAGAGGACGCTGTCCGACTGAACGACCATCTCCGGTCTATCGACCCGTCGATGGATTTCGTTGCCACACACCACTGCTCGCGTCAAGAAACGTCCATTCTACACCGACTACGCCTTAATGCCGCCAGGACACCTCTACTTCTCTGTAAAATGGGTCCTCTCCAGTCGCCCAAATGCCCCACTTGCGCTGTTGAAGCTGATGTGCCACACCTTCTTATCGACTGTCACAGATTCGACACCCTCGAGCCACGTTGAGACGACGCCTACTCGAGCTGCGGTGCACGGCCTTTTCTCTGGCCACTCTGCTCGGCCCAGTACGAGATCACACACAGCGGTCTGTGACCAAAGCAGTTCTGACTTTCTTGAGAGATTCAGGTCTTATGAACAGCCTGTGAACTCAGTCGTGAAATCTCATTCTTCTTCTGTGATTCATCTCATCATTCCTTCGCCGTTTGTTAGTCATCTTTTTTTGTCATCTTTGTCATTAATCTACCTCATCCTTCTTTCATCATCTGTTAGTTTTTCGTTATTTCCCCCAAATTCTTTTTCTTTATTTCTTATTTCTTAATTTTCTTCATTTCTTTCTTATTCCTTCCTATATCTTATTTCTTAATTTTCTTCCTTTATTTCTTTCTTATTCCTTCCTATTTCTTTCTTTCTTTAATTCATATCTTTTCTTTTTATTTATTTATTATTATTTCTTATTTCTGGAATAGCAAGCCGACGTCCCGTTTGGCTGACCTTTCCCCGTTTTTTTTCCTTTTCGTCTAATAAATATATCCCCCCCCCGTACAACCAACTGTGAGAGCAAAGCTTGCGATTGCAGCATAGTTTTCCCGAGTGTCAATTTTTGTTCGAAATTCTCGAGTGCCCTTGAAAGTTCGCGAAATCCGCGAAAATTCGCACGACAGGCTTTTACGGTACGTCCGCGTTCGTAGGTCATTCTGCTTTCGATCAATGCGGGTACCGTTTGCGGAAATCTTTCGTGCATAATGTATGAAGCACGAAAATGGTGAAGTAATAAACTGATACACACTCCCAAGTCCACCAGACCTAACATCGAAAATACAATCGACACGAGCTTAAAGGGGGACTTCGCAAGGATTCGAAAAAAATTAAGTGAGCACCATACCGAACACGGACTGCTCCCTTGATACCGAATACAACATTAGCATTCATATTGTGCGAGTAATTAATTCGCAAATGATGACAATACCATACCGAAACTGAAATGCAAAGCGCGCAGCGTTTCGCCCGGAGGAAGATACTGTGACGTCACCCAGCATTGTCGTCTGCTAAGAAGCTCGCATTCTTCCATACCGGATGACGTCAGCAGTGTTGCTTTCAGCGCCGTCTTGCTTCACAGAGGCGAAGCCCTCACTTGGTAATAATTCGCTCGAATAAAATCTGCGCACTTTGGGAACGCGATATTTCGTATGTATGTTCCTGTCACCCCAAGGGTTATTGCTATGTCACAATCTTTGTGGTGATTTTGTTGCGGAGTCCCACTTTAAAAACGAACAGTGCCTCCAACATCTTTCGTGAAGGTTCCTGCGGACCATCCTTTAGAAGACACCCTGAAAAGAAAAAGAAAAGAAAAAAGAACGCCGAAGTATTCTTGAAAAAAGTATTCTACACATGGTAGAGACAGCAGCGCCCTATGCCCTCAACAAGTTTCCTTCTATACAATCACGAATTTTCTGCGCTAGTTCCAAAGACCCTCCATATTGGTTTAGTCCAACTCTTCCTCGTATAGCATTTTTCAGGATCAATTTTATGGAGCGTTCATTTGCCCTTATGGAGGGCGCCACAGCTGTGGCACTTTGTCAAGTTGTTTATAAAATCGTTAACACCACCCGCTGGACTTTTCACGCGCTATCTCGCAATAAAGCGGGCAGAGTATACAGAAGCTGCTTTTCTTGCTCCAATACGTGTTCGCGTGCGCAGCTCCTCGGGAGCAATGTCTGAAGCTGCAGGATACGGACAAAACATACGCGAAAAGCAACGCTGTTGTTCGTGTTTCGGAGCTGGAGTTGCGAATCGCAGCTTTCCATTATTGGAAACGAAGCCTCGCAAGACACGTTTTTTTTTGGCTGTGGAACGACCGTTGACATTTCGTGGCAGGTGGATATTCTTGTCCTGGCATGCACACAGTGTTGCCAGCGGCGCGCCCGAGTGTTCGAAGCATCCTCATAGTAAAGTTAATTCTTCTTCCGTTATTCGGAAAATGCGTCTTGGAAAAATACCATCCAGCCATCCATCTATGTAAAATGCATATGTTTTGTACAAAAAGAAAAAGGCACCCCTGGGGAACAATGCAGTGAAACCTCCGCAAATCCCCCCCCCCGTTATTAATATGACAATTCCGCATTATGACCAAAATTTTCGGGAACGACCATGGTCATAATAACGAGGGTTCACTGTATCACCATGCAGCTGTGCTCTCACATTTTCCCAGGGCTATCCCACAGTCTTTCTAGACGGATATGAACACTGTTCCCCCTGAAGTCAGCCCAGGACCCGTACTGACCCCTCCCCGTCTCCTTGCTGTACAAAAACAACAACAACAACAAAAAAAGACAAATAAACTCTTTAAACGGACGATGAAATGATTTTCGCGAATTCCGAGTACTCTGCCGGAAACGCCGTGCTCATGATCCCTTACTCCCACACACATCGACTTCGGTATTCAGTGCACCGGGGCGGGTGCAGTAACCACGCAAAAATGGCGGGGCTTGACCGCCGGATACATCCCTTCGAAGCCGGACTTACGTCAACAACGTCCAGTCCTCTCAACCAATTGTGGATGACCTGGACCCCGGCCGGGGGACCACGCGGGTTCATGGTTTCGGTTTGGACAACAACGACGTCGTATATTTGCCGTTGAAATCAGTATATAAATACGGGGAAATGCAAATTGTCAGCGATGAAGCCCGGAACAGATCGTCGTATCGCAGGTAGTACGGATGGTCTGTGGTGTGCAAGTCCACAATGTCACGGACACCAAGTTTACAGCCACGTTTACATTTGATGAGCGGGTCTTCAAACAAACGATTGCTCTTTCTGCGTCGGATGGGGGTTGGCGGAACAGTGTGGTCAGGTGGGATTCTCAAGTGACGCAGGTGAATTCCAGCGAAGAATCTGGCCGAAGCAGAAGTGTACTTCTGCTTCGGCCAGATTCTTCGCCGTACGTACGGATGTACCGAATACGGGATGTACGTACGTACATCGGTTGAAAGCTGGCTACATTGGAACTTTGGCTCGATGGCAGACCAATGTAACGCCAATGTAGCGCCACCGTTCATTGAGCAATTCCAAAACGACATGGCTTCAAACTTCAGTAGCAATGGTATCCCGGTCATTTTCTAATATGATGCACATTATTTGTTTAGTTTTGTGTTCTTGCATTTGAGCCAAGATAACACCAATATAGTCAATACAGTGAACACTCGTTATTATGACCATGGTCGTTCCCGAAAATTTTGGTCATAATGCGGAATTGTCATATTAACGGGGGGATTTGCAGAGGTTTCACTGCATTGTTCCCAAGGAGTATGGTCGTAAAGCGCGTATGTCAGATTATCGGGGGTCATATTAACGAGGGTTCACTGTACTCTGCCATTTATTGGCTCTTCATTCGCTCGATTGTGACTCCATAGGCCCAATGAAACCGGGATAGTGCCAATATTTGACCGATATTGCGTACTGCCTGGGAATGCATTCTGGAAAGATTCTGGTCCAGACGTCACTGTAAACGTCAACATGCACATTACCATGAAAGTGCCCATGATTAGCCGCAAAGCCGTTTGTCAGCAGCGCGATTACTGTTTCCGTGCGTCATTATACGTAACTTATTTCGACGTCCGTATTAGTTTTATTTATTACGCAATAAAACAATGCGTGCTTGCAAATGAGGTCTCGTATTGGTGAGCGCACCAAATGATCAGATAACGACGCTCGCGACACGCCCACACTTCGGAGGATTAACCTACCGTGCATGTCGAGTAAGAAGCAACGCATAATTTACGCCGGCAAGATACGTTCGTCCCTCGTTTTTACGCTTCTGGGAATATGCCAATATAGGGACAAGATGGTGCTGCAAGCTACCGCTTGACCACAGTTCTGAAAATGGCGGGCATAGCGTACAGTGATGGCCAGTAGTTAACTACATGTAGCTAAACTACTAGTTAAACTACCTGATTGTAGTTATCAACTACACTCTTAAAAATGAACGTCACCGCATAGCACGCTCCAAGCCAACCAACATGTCGAATGATATCGTTATCTGCACTGATTTGTTGAAAAGGGGGGCGTACGCCTTTTTTGTGACACTTATGCTCTTCATAATTGTCACAAAGAAGGCGTACGCCCCCCGTTTTCAACAAACCAGGGGGCTTAATCGCTTCATCGTCGTTACGGTCGTTACAAGCTAACGAGTGGCGGGAAATTCAAAAAGGCGGGCGGGAAATTTAAAAAGGTGGGCACATGATAAAACACATGCACGGCGCTCTTCGCGCGATACGTGAAGGCCGTGGTACACGTCACGCGGAATGTGTCACGTGCCCACCTTTTTGAATTTCCCGCCACTCGTTAGCTTGTAACGACCGTAACGACGATGAAGCGATTAAGCCCCCAGGGCGGGTAACGATATCTTTCGACATGTTGGTTGGCTTGGAGCGTGCTATGCGGTGACGTTCATTTTTAAGAGTGTACTTGCAGAAATGTACTGGCAACTACTATTTAAACTACTATTTTAAGTAGTTAACTACAGTAGTTAGGTTACTGCAGGCGCCAACTACTTCCGATTTTACCGCAAGCTTTACTGCACAATTGTGTTCCGACTTTTACCTTGAGCTACTTGTGTGATGAAAACGGAGGTGCAGAGCAACTGTGCGTGCATCTGTACTAAGTCTTCACTTTTAATGCTTGTCTAGTGAAGCCTCTTTTTGCCTGTGAAATAATTCTGCAACTTAGTTCATCGCGTAGGCACAGAAAGAATCCCGCTGCAAGCTTTGTATTTGACGATCGTAGCAATGACTTGAGCCAAAGTTTCTCATTGCTTGCGATTCATAGTTAGGTGTCCAAGAACACTACAACGGATTGGCGTCGATGGACAACGTTAAGTAGTTATAGATGTAGTTAGACTACATTCCAGTAGTTATAGCAGTAGTTTTAACTACTCCCCTGAAAAGTAGTTGAACTACCACATCACTGGTAGCGTATCCTTGTGACCGCAAAGGTTACTGCGGATGAACACAGTCATCTGCAGCACTGCGTTTGCCGCAGTTCATAAGCCGATCAAAGTTAGAGTGGGCACTTTCTTTACCCCATGCTAGCCTGAAAAAGGAATGAAGTGAGCATGCGTCTTCAGGGAAAGACGGGAAGGGATTAAGCTGCAGGATTAAGTGAATCCCTCCGTGTTAGGAGGGCCACTGGTCGAGCTGAGAGGATGGCCAAAGTTAAACAAGACAAATTAAGGAAGAGGACGGCCCGAGGTCGTTAGGCACCAAATTAAGTATTGATGGAAACGGGGATTCGCAGAGGGCGCTCGCAATCTGACAGGAATTAAGGTTGCCAGACTTGCTTTCTGGACGAACTTTCTCGGACACTTCACTTCATCTGGCTTCCGAGCACGATGAAACTCTCAACAAAAGTGTCAAATCCTTGGCTTCCACGTGCGGATGGAGGAAGAACGAGAGGAGGGAAAATGAAATTAGGGTCCAGTCGTATGACGTCACCACTAGCGTTCCGGTTTCGGTTTCACAGTTGTCTGCATGCACGTTTAGAGGCTGC
The DNA here is from genome assembly GCF_037126465.1 of Ornithodoros turicata. Classification (NCBI taxonomy): domain Eukaryota; kingdom Metazoa; phylum Arthropoda; class Arachnida; order Ixodida; family Argasidae; genus Ornithodoros; species Ornithodoros turicata. The sequence goes on along the minus strand of NC_088202.1, from coordinate 148,385,402 downwards.
GGTTTCAAAATTTCTGGATACATGTGCCCGTATCAAATGATGCGAATTCCGGAATACTCTCAATATGCGTCGTCTGCTCTTGCCATGTGTTACATGAAACAGCACAGGAACAACGCCACCAATTCGCGTCGGATTTTCGGCGTTATTGTCAGTGATGAACGCGGAGTAAAACAACGCGTGCACTGCAGTTTCGGAATCTACCGGAACGGATGCGATAGTCCCTTTAAAAAAACTCAAAAGAAACTAAAACTTTTCTCCCATCCATATTTCACCTTCACTGCAAATTTCTCTTCTCTTACCGTTAGGGTACGCATGACCGCATGGAGTGGACTTTAGTGGTAATTTGGGAAGAAATTTCGTCAGATGCCTACCGTTGTGGGTGCTGAGCAAAGAACCACAGAAAATCAATAAGAGCGATGAGAAATGACAAACAGAAATGGAAAAATAGAAGAGAAGTAAGCGTTTTTCCTTTCGAAGGTCCGACACTCAGAATCAAACGTCGATTACTTTTCATGGCAAACGGCGGATGAGGTGCTATATCTCAAAACTCTCAAGGTAAAGCAAATGCTGGCAACAGAGCCGTCTTGCCATATACGGTACTAGCGCCTCCATGCGTCACGGGTAGGAGGTAGGATTCGGAGCAGACGACACTATACGAAAGACAAGCAGAATCTCATTCCGCGAGATGTTGTTTTCTCGCTACATCTGCCGAATTTTCTCGTTCTCGCTGAATATAGCTCGCTAGCTTGGGAATATTACGTCGAGAAGCAGCTTGATCATATATGCGAGCTCTCGATATTCTTGCTCCTCGCTTTCAAGCTGTCCGATTTTCGAAAGCAATGAAAAGCGCACAAATAATTCAAAACGTAAATACAGTGAACCCTCATTATTATGACCATGGCCGTTCCCGAAAATTTTGGTCATAATGCGGAATTGTCATATTAACGGGGGGGATTTGCAGAGGTTTCACTGCATTGTTCCGAAGGAGCACGGTCGTAAAGTGCGTATGTCAGATTATCGGGGGTCATATTAACGAGGGTTCACTGTATAAAACTATACATAACGAAGGAAGCTCTGCGCGTGGTACGTATACAACACAAAATAGCGACGCTTCGCATGTTTCAAAATGTTATTCCAAATCGATAACTGCATATGTAGGCAAAACAAGAGATAAACGCACCACTTATGCAAATTATGCTTGAACAGTCGAAAAAAACCGATACTGCAGAAGCTAAGCAAAGCAAACAGAGCTTCTCGGGCAACGAACGTCAACAGGCGGGAGCATGGAATATGCACTGCTCGAATGTAGCCAATTACGGCAGTAATGGCAGACAGAACAGCGTGTTGTTATCCGTATACGGTTGTATAATGCGACTAGTGTATGTACTTACCTGTTTAAAGGGAGACCTCGGAAGAAAATCGGTCGCAGGCTTCCGTTACTTTTATGATCGTCGATATGTCTCGAACGCAGTTGCGGAATATCTCGGCTGAAAGCAGACAGCAGACGTCACAAAAATGATTCTTGAAATATGAGGAGCGGTGGCTCTGAGCCACCGCTGGAAGGACGTGTTGCAAGCAACACTGGGCAGCCGTCCTACGTCACCGGGTATATGCGTCCGCGTGATGTGTGCTTGTGTACATTCAACACCTTGTAGTTTTCTCGTCTTTTGCAACAATGAGTGATAAGAGAGGTGGTGTGAGGTGTTCCGTCAAAACTTGCGGCAACAAGTCGACTTCTACGTCGGGTGTTGCTTTTTTTCACTTCCCGAGAGATGAAAAACGCGTTGGTGTGAGTGGGAGGCAGCTCTACGAAAGACTGGAATGATTCCGCACAGACTAGAATATGTTCGACATTAGAGCACATCAGATGCACGAGCTAAGAGACTTTCAAGAGCGAAAAGTGTTGCAAGGTCACGCTGTTCCTACGACAGCATGAGACCGGAACCTGAACCGAAACCCGGAAAGAACCGTTATTTTTGCCGTAACCGAAACCAAAAAGGCCACCGCCATCTTGGAGCTGACCCAGAAGGCCAGAACCGAGCCGAATGGACCTTTCTCACATACGCGTCGTGTCCTACACTCTAAGAAAAAATGGAGTAAAACTGGGAGTAATTGCAGCTTCTACTCCCCTAGTCTGCAATTACTCCCCATTTTAGTCCCCTAACTCGACATTTGGTCCCGACATTTACTCCACAGGACTGCAAATTGTCACTGAACTTCGCGAATGGTCTCCCGAATGCAACAGTCTACGTAAATATGTGTCGTTGGTCAATTTGAACGACGCAAGGCTGTATAACTCTGACAACGTAGCAATTTTCCTCCCACACAGAGTAAGAAACAGTTAGCGCATCTTTCTTCGCAGATTGCGCCCTACATATATGTCGCAAGATTTTATATCACTCGATATATCACGGTTGACGGTTTGCTTCGAAGTATTTTCATTGTTGCACACCAATTATGTACCTGGGACTCTTACAACAGCGCGTGAAATGCAGTCTCCACTCTGTGACATTCATTTACTCCCGTGCATTTACTCCCGAAAGGGACTATTTTTTGTGGCAATGCATTTAGTCCCCAAAAGGAGTAAAAGTACTCCTTTTTTCTTAGAGTGTAGCGGCTCTCCAACGAACCATGCTCGGCGCGCGTCAAAACAAATCCACGTGGGTAGCACAAATGACCAAATTAAACCGGTCCGGAGTGGGGATAACAAGGTCACGCCATTCGCGCGGTCTCCCCACTGGTCTTCACTTCTGGCATCCCAATACTGCGCCATCTACTGGAGACGGAGATAATCCTCCCCGGCGCCTCAACGTCATGCGCATGCGCATAGGCCATTGTGAAAAAGGTCCATTAGAAAACCGTTGCAAAACCGGTTCGAAGCATCGAGAGTTCGAGACTGACCGTTTTCCATCTCACCTGCCAAAAGTGTCGCAACCTGTACCAAGAGTGACCGGCTCATGCAACAGTTTTTGCAACCCGAGTGTCCAATACAAGCGGAAATGCATAGCTGGACGCCCATATCGTTGGAGACAACTTCCCACAACCGCACCCTATAGTTTCGTTTTCCTGTGGACAAGCATTCTTGTCATCCCCAGGGAATCCCATACCTGAAGCGTTTGCAAAGCGAAAAGGTGATCTCGTTGAAGGCCACCTGGGAATACAACAGAGAAATTGCTGGATATCTTTAGAGCTACGCAGAAGAGAAATAAAGCTGGGAACTTTCCTGACGTTCATGTTAGGGCATCTGCACCTTCGATTTATGAACCTTCGATTTATGAACAGAAGCACGAGGAAACAAACTTTTTACGTGGGTTTTTCCCTCGTTTAATGAACCTCGATATCGGATAATCGGAATAATGAATGAAATTTCTGGGAACGAACTAGGAGTTGCCCAACGTTTTTACCCGCAATTTATGAACGGATCGTTCCGAGGTCAACAGAAACCTTCAAAGGGATTATTCCTTACGAATGACGCCGGAACGGACGAAACGTTTTTCAGGTATTGGGTACCCTTGGAATTTAAACCCTCGAAATCCGAACACCAAGCCGGTTTTCTCGGGATGCATTAGGGGGATCAAGTGTTCCTGACCTCAATTTATGAATAAGGTGGCCCCAGTCGGCAGGGAAACTATGGGGCCAGAAGGATTTCAGAGCATACGAGTGACGTGGTCCCCGTCCACCGTCCATGTCAGCTGTTGTGGGAATTATATGTTGCATTATAAACGCAATCCCAACTCTCAAATACTGCTCCATCTGCTCGATAGCACTCACTTAACGTAATTTTCGATTTATGAACCCCTCGATTTATGAACGATTTTTCAGGAAACCGAGGCCGTTCATAAATGGAGAGTTGACTGTACCTCGTTGAATGAACGGTTCGGAACCGGTTTAGAACATCTCGAAGCGGGTCGGAACCGATATGTGTGTCCTCCTGGAGCTTATCGAACCGGAACCGGACCATTATGTCTACGCCCGAACCCGAATGGAACCGAAAAGAAATTCGGTTCGATGCTCTGGTTCCTACGCTCTTCCCGGGTGCTCTTATATGCCAACTCAACGGAGCGCGTACGCAAAAACAACTCACAAAGAGGTATGAATCATAAAGGTGGTGCTGATATTATCTCCTTTGATAATCGACACAAGTCTGATATAACTAATCATATATAGATTGTAGATGAGGCTCTCAAGGAAGACCCGTCACCCGCGGCCGACACAGGTGCAACACGGAGGTTGCTGTTCGCATCATCTGTGGCTTTGAAGAAAGTTTATCGCACTCGTTCGGGTCAGACCAACGGCATACGGGGTCGTAATAGCCTGAACCCATGACGGAACACTGTGCTTAAACCGATATCGCGGTTGCGTCTGAGGAGGAGGACAGGAAAGAATCCGTCGATCTGCGCATACGCTCTGGCTACGGTCTCGCCTTGGCTAGAAAACAAAATAGACAAGCCACGTTGCTCGCCGAGGTGGTCGGTTGTCTGGTGGTAGTGTTGGCAGAGTTGGGTTGTTGTGCCGTTATGCAATGAGTTGTCTGACTAATCGTTGAGCCGTCTTTTCGTGTGTTTCCTCATCCGTGTGTGTGTGTCCTTTAGTGCACTGGGCAAGACTCGCCGCGCATGAGGCCTGTTATGAGTGCATTCAGAAAGACAGCGGCACCTGAAGGTAATTCTGAGTGCAGTAAAGGATAAGGCCTTGCCGCGCGTGAGCCTGTTGCGAGTGCGCTCACGGATGAGGGCTTGTCGCGCATGCGGCCTATTATAAGTGCACTTACGGGCGAGGCTTTGCCGAGTATGAAACGTATTATGAGTGCACTCACGGAAGAAGCCTTGCGGCACATGAAGGTAATTGTGAGGGCAGTGAAGAATAAGGCATTGCCGCACATGAGGGCTATTATGATTGCGCTGAGCAAGACACGCTGCACATGAGGCCTGTTATGAGCGCACTCACGAAAGCGGGTGGCACATGAAGGCAATTCTGAGTGCAGTAAAGGATAAGGCCTTGCCGTGCGTGAGCCTGTTGCGAGTGCACTCACGGATGAGGGCTTGTCGCCGCGGAACGGAATCGAAACCGTATACGTTTTTTTTCGCTCAGGAGGGAAACCGAAAAATTTATTTAACGGTTTTCGGTTCAAGAAAAAACTTCGTCGGTTTGGACTACGAATAGGCGAATGAAACTGAGGTCGTGTGAGTCATGTCACGGATACTTTACGAGGGTTACGGTTACGGTGGAATGTATGTCGGCATACTGTGACCCTTAGGCTCCTTTTGTAGCATTTTATCGTTCGCGCAAATAGACTTAGAGGTATATGTGACCGGTTGTGACTCTCTACGAATGTGCCGTAGTGTTCGTTTTAATTTCATCCGCCCAAACTTTCCTCAACTAAACAGCGACCCAAGGGGGCTGCGTAACGGCTTCTCTATCGATAATGTCGCGCAACGTGTCCCTTGTTTGAGATCAGCGAAGTTGAATAGTACAGGGTCTTACCCTAAAAAAGTCTACCCGGGCCGGCATGCCGTGCTCGCCAATTACTCAATGCAGGGGGCAAATTGTGTTGCCTACGTATAAAACTCATGAGGACATTCCATCATGGTAAATATCGAAGTGATTGAGCACCGCAACACAAAGTTATAGCGCAAAATGTGCGACTCCCATAGTCAAAACAGCCAAGATGGCGGAGTTGTGAAGCGCAGTTGTGACGCAGCTCCCCAGACGGCGTCGTGTCGCTTTGGCATGCAGAGGCGTCGCCGCGTAATGTTATTTCACTGCCTTTCTGCATAAGCAGACGACATCCCTTTTTGGTTGTCGTCTGCTAACTACGTTGGCAATTTCGTTCCTCACGTTGCTCACTTGAGAAGCAAAATACGTAGGACAGTTACGCGAAAGCGAATTGAAAACCGCAGTTCCACCCGAATGGCAGGATATGCGACACGTCTCCATCTGGGGAGCAGCATGTCAACTCCTCTTCGCAACACCGCCATCTTGATTGTTTTGACTACGGGAATTGCACGTTTTGCGTTTATAACTTCGCGCTGCGTTGCTTAATCACTTCGAAATTTACCATGATTGAATGTCCTTATGAGTTTTATATGTAGACCACACAATGTGCCCCCTGCATTAAGTAATTACCGAGCACGGCATGCCGGTGGGGGGTAGACTTTTATAGGGTAAGACCCTGTACATTTACGTGACTGCGAGGGCAAGCGCGTGCGAACTGGCGCCTCTTTTGTGGACAGGACACGAAGAAAAGAAAACTGAGCTGTCGACTGTATTTGTGAGTGAAGGTATTCCTCGATTTGCGTTGTACACGTGCGGTGATGCTTGCTGGCAAGTAAGCATTTTTTTCATTTCATTTTATTTCCATTTCGACTAGAAATGTGGACCAGCCGCAAAAGGGAAACGTCCCTGACTAGGCGGCTGGCCAGCAGCAACAGACAATCGGATGGGACGCGATCGCACCAATCCAGCAAGAAAGTACTTTACGTATGACGTCACGACAAATAAGTCCGTCTGTATCATGCGCTTCAAGAAAGGAGAACGCCTATTTGAACAGACAGTCACCTACAGGAACCAGGAGCTACCAATTTCACTGCAGCCTATCGATATTAAATACCATGTATGCGAAATAAAGGGGTTTACATTTTGCAACATTTTTTTTTCTGGGAATGAATATGCGAACCAGAAGCGGAACCGGTTAAAACCGGTATGAACCGTTATTTTTTTGCTCCGGAGCAGAACCGGTACCGGATCGTTTATGATACACTGTAAACTTTTTCACGCCTTTAAAGGTGTGCGCTATGCACATTCAATCTGGTTGCGTAACATTGCATCTCCAGGATGATATTCTACAAAATTCGGAAAGCATTACTAAAGATCAAGTGTCAGTGCAGATCTTGCTTTCATTATGTCTTGGATGTCGTAGGTACGAGCTAATGCCTATATGCATCGCTATCGATAATCGAGCACGCGCAAGTGTCTACAATACTGTTGAACAATGTTGAGATGTTGCAAGACTGAATTTTTGGAGGACAGACAACACTCGAGTAAAGAAAATTTGTGCGAAACCGTGCTCCATTATGATGTTACCAAAATTACACCTAAAAAGGCGTGCGCCATGCACGCTATTACACCTTTAAATGTGTGAAAAGATTTAGAGTGTAGGACCGGAGCGAAAACCGGAACGAAAAACGTTTCGGTTCGACACCATGATTGTGATTGCGCGTAATGAGCCCTTGCCGCGCGTGAGCCTTCGGAGTGCACTCACGGATGAGGGCTTGTTACGCATGGGGACTATTATAAGTGCACTTACGGATGAGGCATCGCCGAGCATGAAACCTATGAGTGCACTCACGGATGAAGCGTTGCGGCGCATGAAGGTAAGTGTGAGTGGAGAGAAGGATAAGGCATTGCCGCACATGACACCTGTTATGAGTGCACTCACGGATGAGATCTTTGTGCGCGTGAGCCTGTCGAGAATGCACTCACGGATGAGGGCTTGTCGCGCATGTGTCCTATTATAAGTGCACTCACGGATGAAGCCTTGCGGCACGTGAAGGTAAGTGTGAGTTCAGTAAAGGCTAAGGCTAAGGATAAGGATAAGGCCTAAGGTTACGAATGCACTCACGAATGAGGCCTTGCCGCGCATGAGGCCTATTGTGACTGCGCTCACGGATGAGGCCTTGCCGCGCCTGAGCCTTCTGAACGCTCTCACGAGTGGGGGCCTGCCATGCGTAGAGCCAATTATAAGTGCACTTAATGTCGAGGCTTTGCGTGCATAGAGACGTATTATGAGTACGCCCATGGGTGACGCGCCTCGTCGTGCATGATGCAGATTATGAGTGCACTAACCGATGAGGCCTTCTATGTGGTACGAGGAAAACAATATTTGGTATAGCGCATTTTAAAGAGAGTCTATGCTCTATTTGCGGGATTTTATATTGCTTCTTCTATGGGAAAAACTGATGATTTTAAAACCCGCATTATTTACAACTTCGCGGCATCAGTGATAAATGCACTGGTACAGTTCATTTAAAGGGTGGCCTGAGCTGCGTTTTCCCGACTTTCTGCTACCTCCATAACTGAGCATTATAAAATATTTATCACTCAGTACGCACTGCTATAGGGCGGCAGAGCCTTGTCAAGTTACTCCCTAACTGTTAGCTTTGCTGTCCCACCATGTAATATGGTAAACAAATAAATTGAATTGAATTGAATAGTCATTTTAAAGGGTCTGTGCCGTGTGTTTCGGAATTTGTTGTTACCGCTGTTTCGGGGCGCTCGGAACGTCATGGAATTTACCACTATTTACCGTGTTAGTCCTATAAATATACTACGCATATTCGCATCGGTATAGTGTATTTTAAAGGGGGGGACGACAATGTTTTAGGATGTTACCTCTGCCTCAAGAACAGCGGGATCTTACAAAATCCGTTAGGATTGTCACTGTGGTGGCATTGATAGCAGTGAACAACATCGTGATGTCAGTAGTCTTCACAAAGGCACTAACAATAATAAATTTAATGAATGGACACTTTGACAAAGTGAACAAACTTTATTCTTTCCAAAGCATCTTCTACCGTCCCTAACATTCACCGCACCGTGTAGAACAAACTCAGCTCTCACTTGTAATTAATAACAGGGTGAAGCCGAAACACTTGGCCAAAAATTTCTTCTTTTAGAAGCAACCAAAACAGGTAACCAAAATTTCAGGCACATATGTCACAGGGAAATAAAAGTGTTCATGTTCACCAAAGAACGCGTTTAATTCGGTGTTGTTGTTTTTTTTCTGCTGAGAACAAACGATCTCTCACGACTGATCTCGTAAAAGAAACATTAAATATGACCTCTCGAAATCACGATAACAGATACCGCGATCTTGAAATCGCCATTTTTTTCGCCAAGCACGCTTCAATTGAGAATTTTCTCTCGGTACTCCCACGTCTTCCCATTTTCTCTCGTATGTACGAAGCGTTTTCGTGCTTTCTGAATCACCCTGTATGATAACATTAATTGTAACCGGCAGTTTATTATTATTAATACTGGTAGGAATAATGAGTTACCATATATACTGGAAGGATATCGGAGGATTATTCAACGGGGTCCATAAGGTAATAAATCCACACTCACAAACACGCGCACCCGACTTGAATAAATCAGTTCCGAAGAAAAACAACCGCTCAGGTTGGCGGGAACAGCATATGGGTCTGATCACCCCTTATGACGTCACCAGGCTTGCCATTGGTTGAAGTTTGTCCGCTTCGTCTTCAAACGACGGATGCGATGTTTTGGGAAGGTTGCACAGTCTATCAGGTTGCTACTCAACGATGGAGTGGGTGTGGCCTTCAGTAGAGTTCTGAGGCTCTGAGTCACAACGCGTGGCAGCAGTACATATAGGTACCACGGTTCCAATGAACGAAATGATAATGATATAAACGAGCAAAATACGTGCGGTTTTTACATGCAGTGTGAGAATGTTTTAAATGTTCTTGTAGATAACATATATATCGCTCGAGGATGAGGACAAAACCGAAGATGACACAGAGAGGCCCATTACACCAGCTCGCTGTCTCCATGGAATTTTTTTTTTCTTCTTCTCGCGTGCGATATAAGAATGAAACTCTCTTCATGCAGTCATCGGCGCAGTTATCACAGTTATCAATCTGGATATAGTATGAGATACCCTGACACGTATTCACATGTGCTTGCTTCCCTCTTTCTTGTATTACTGTTATCATTATTATCACTATTATCTGCGCATTATCGTTGCTTTTCATTTGACTGTTTCGCTTCTTTGCTGTATAAACCCTCTATTCTCTGACCTATAGGTACGGCTTCGGTCTATACGGAATAGGCCAGTAGCATGTCAAGTTAGATACGTAAATGATGAGGATAATTATTATTTATTTACCTATAAATAAATAAAAGTGACTGGACGAGTGAAGAAAATAAATATGATGTAGAGACTTAAAAAAAAAAAAACGACATATCCCGCATGCATACAGTGATATCCGAAGTCCAAACAAGCAAACAATGGTTTGCAAGTAATCCAAGTATCCGTTCACCATACCACTCTGCAACATTACTTTCCGATCTCCCGTTGTCTCTTTGCCTAATGACGACATTTCCCAGCACGAAGCGATAAAAGTGCTTTCCGATGTCGCTTCACTGGCTATTTTCTTTCGCAGCTCAAAATGTCTCCCATGCAGCGTCGTACTCTGTGGTGGGGGGATGATGGGTATGCCGGAAGTGGCGTTGAAGGTCAACAGTCGATGATGTCAGATCCGGTTTTGCGCCGCCTACCGAATGCACCTGGATGTAAAAAGGGAAACGGGAGAGGGAAAGGAAAACGGGAGAGAGAAAGGGTTAGTACATGGGAGATGATAAAGCTTTTTCTTCTTCGGCTGCGTGTATACCCCTGTCACACGGGCATTTTCGATCCTGCTCGACCGAACCTGCTTGAACCCAATGCAGATCGGACGGTGCTACACGGCCGCTTCCAAGCAGGATCGAACTGTGATCCTGCTTGACTCAAGACAGTTCCCATAACAGGATTGAGAATTTCGAGACGGCTCGACGGCCGCCATTTGAATCCTCGACCCCGGTGAACTGTCATAACTTAAGACGGACATGCGCGCGAAGCTACAAATGATGCTTACATCGGTATACGATAAATTACCACTAATATCGCTGTTATATAGGGAACGCGAAATTAATGAGTTCCGTTTATTCATTTGCACAGGTCAACCATTCAATGCGCATTGAAAGTGGCCGTGTAGCAGCGTCAAAACTCGAGCGTGCTCGGGAAGTTCGATGCAGATCGGATTCGAGAAGGATCGAAATGCCCGTGTGACAGGGGTATAAGTGCCGCCAAGCAACTGTGGGTATGAGCAAGACACAGACGTGGAGAAATAGAGGAGTAGGGGGAGAGATTAGTATGTGTTTTAGGAAGATTTCGAGGGTATACATACGCCTGGAAAATTACACACGGAAGAGCTGATAGAGTAAAGCTGGTGGTAGCATTGGAACCTCCCAGTTCCATGAGCATGGCTAGTGCCCCCTTTTTCTCTTTCATTATATTATTTTCTTTGTAGGACGCAAGAGTATTATGATCGTTAGCGACGCCATATAGTGGTCCTTTTTTGTGGATTAATTTTCACACACGAGGGTTCTCCATAAAGTGTGCCCTCACAGATGACGAAGCCCCTGACAAACTCTGCTAGCAACTCGCCAGCATCCCCAGCCGAGTTCGAACGACCGCAATGTGTACTTAAACTTGAAAGGTACTGAAGGTACATTGGTGGATTTTGCGGTACGACCCCTTATGCCCGCGTGTTCATCTCTTTCTGTTCAAGCCCACGAATGAAGGAATAGCCAACGGGCGGAGCAATAATACATCTACCCTTAGACACAAGCGTCGTTACACGATAGCTTCAGGAAAGCTAGCTTCTAGAAGGATAGCTTCAACGAAATAGCGCGACAACAAGACGAAGACAGGAGAGAAGAGTGCACACAGGATAGCACTCGTAATATGTGCACGCCTCTTCTTGTGCTTTCGTCTTGGTGTTGCACTGCTTCGTTTTGCCATGTCCCCTAAGATCTTACAAAGTACCCAAAGTACTCCTTTTTTGAGAGTAATGGTACTGTCCAAAATGGAGTGATATATGTGGCAAGGAAAGGAGTTAAAGTACACCCTTTTTTTAAGAGTGTGTAGGAGAATCTAGCTTCGCAGAGGAGAAACCGCAGCGCTACTCCATCTTAAGTTTGAGAGGGAGTAAACTACCTTTGGCAGCGAGGAGTAACCGCAGCATTATCCCTCTGGCGTAGTCGCCATTTTCGCAGAGCTAAACTCGCAGAGCTATTCGCAGAGCCAGCCAGATCAACCACTTAAATAGGATCAAAAAGCGTATATTATTCACGAGGAATCTACTCCTCGATGGTGGCACATCTTCTGAACCATCCCTCCCACTCCTTGAAATCGCCGATAAGGCCCGAATAGCTTTTCTGCCGACGCTCCCGCCCAGACGGAGTAGCTGTCAGGGCCAGACAGCGCCCTGGCCATTTTGGAGAGCAAAGGTGCTTTGAATTCCCCTTTCAAAGAAGTAATATACGTACACATACTGGAAACCTTTTTCGAGAAACTTGAACCGAAAAAGAATCGTCGTTCATTTTCACCCCCCGTAAAAAAAAAAAAAAACTGGGTCGCCAGTCACTCGGCAACGACTACAAGAAGAAGGGGGCGAAACAGAGTTGAAAGGGCGGAAAATAAAGCGAGGAGGCGGTTCAAGGAGGAGAACGTCAATTTTTCACGCCGACTACAGTGGCACCATCTAGAATATATAAGTGATCACCGACGTCACAGAATGTGTCCCAGTGGCTTTCACTGCCGTGGCTGCTTGTGGTCTTTGGAATAAACCTCTACCCGAGAAACGTCATCATGACGTTGGTGAACAGACCGAAACAGATCGGAATGGGGAGAGCTGGGTTCCACGAATGGGCATTTGTTCGCTGCCTCCTATAGACATATCTCCCCTGTTTGTAAACAAGTGACGTCATAGCGTTCGACAGCGCCACCAATTTGGTAGAGTTGAACTGCGCTCGAAGCTATGGGGCGAACAAGAGCGCGCCCGAAAGTCACGATCTCGAGGGGATTACGATGGTCCCTGAAAGATTTTTATAAATTATAATAGGCGATTTCAGATATTGCCCTTGTGCTCCGCACGGGGGCCCTCCGTCGCCCAAGTCACGCGCATCGCGCAATGCATTGTGGGAAATGGTTTGCATTCGTGCTCGTCTGCGTGTCGCTTGAAGGTGCGGGAGGTCAAGGAGAGAGAAAACCGAAACCGTTTGCGCTCATCTCCTTCTTCTCTGACTCCTGAAAACTAAATCCCAAGGTGCAGCGGGGCTTTCGCAACACGGCGCTCTCTGGTGGGCCATCCGTGCAATTTCTGAAATCGTCTATTGGGGGTTTGCGTCGCGAAACAACTCAGAGTCCCTGAAAGAGACGCGACCTTCGGTCCTATTTTTTCTTTCAATAGGAGGCAGCGAAGAAGTGGTCATTCGCGGAACCCCAGCTCTCCCCTTCCGACCTGTTTCGGTTTCGGTATGTCTACCAACGTCACGATGACGTTTTCTCGGATAGAGGTCTATTGAAAGAAAATTTCCGCATCCCTTTCAGAGACCATCGTGATCCCCTCAAGACCGTGGCTTTCGGGCGCGACCTTGTTCGCCACTAGGTTTGAACGTAGTTCAACTCTACCAAATTGGTGGCGCTGTCGAACACTATGACGTCATTTGTTTACACACAGGTAGAGGTCTATACGGCACGGCGGCTACCCCTATAGGGTCGGCACCGGTGCAGACACTGAAATGAAGTCGCACATGGAACAAGTCTCCGGAGACGGCCATGTTGACATCAGTATATATACAGCATTCGAAATGTGTCGTATAGTGCGATGTTCGTCAGGTGAGCAGGCAACGGATTGCGCGCAAACGTGGGTGTACTTTATCTGTACACACACCGTATATATACGAGGTTTTTTTTATCCTTTACAGATTAAAAAAAAAAAGCTCTGAGAGCAGCACTGGCGAAACAAATAAAAGCTGGGAATAAGAACAGGAAACTAAATAATACTAATACCTTTCTCCTTTCGCTTTTTTCACTTCATTCTTTCACCGAGCGTACGCGCCACACTGCAAGATGGAAGATTCCTAATTTGAGGACTGATTACGGACGCCAGTCGCTAACCTATAGCCTTCCACATATGCTAAACAGGTTTTCCGCACTGAATTTGCACGTTAATGATGTGTCATTCTCCTTCCTAAGGACACTAGACATACGTGGTGCATTGTGTAGCTGATTATGCTGAATTGTTGTCTCCTATGTGCAGTGCCTGCATTTCGTGTATTTGTTCCTTTATATGTTTTCTTTTTGGTTAGATTTCTGTGATAACTATCAGTGATGAGCGACAAAGGGTCGTGCCGCAGCTTTTTTGCTGCTTTTTGGCCACCCTCTGATGTACAGGTTCCTACAAATGTTTCCAATAAAATGAAATGAAATGCAATGAAATGAAAGTGGCGCTCAAACTTCCCATGATACCTCGTGCGCCACAGGTGGCGCTGGCTTTTCTCAAAAGGTCTATTGGAGGGCGCTTACGATTTCCTAAAATTCCCTATTGTCAGTCGTACACTTGGATACATTAGGCGAAAGTTTTATATGGCCCCCATTGACCTCGCTCCTAGATGGCACTCTTCTAATATTAGTCTGACATAAATTAGAATATGTTTCGTCCATTTGGGTATCCGAAAGTTCATTACTCAAATGAACTAGAAAGAGTCGTGCGTTTTCTATTTTGTCAAATTTCAATAGAAGAGCAAGGTACCTCTTTCAATTAAGGCTACATTATCCTAAATAATTCGAGCTGTGCCACAAAATGGCTGCCATCCTCAGCCGCTTTCGAACGTGCAAGCTTCGAATCATCTGGAATGGCGGCTGCGTTAGCTGATCCGCCGAGACCGGAGGATGAATACAAATTGTATTTCTTTCACTTGCCAAGAGAAATGAGGGTGGGGTACAAAAGAGAGTATAAGTACCTACTCGGAACAGAAATAGCACACCCGGTATATATATCCGGCCGGAGCAGTCCAACACCTAATTCATATTGGCCATCATCGGGTTTCAAGAATGGAAGCCTTTCTGACGAGTGCAAGAAAGAACTCCATCAACGTCCCGATGACGGCTTGGAAGGCAGAGATTAGAGGATTTCGGGGGAGCCGCTGTTGACTTTGCCAGCCGACACACAAGCGGATTTATCTGCCAAGCGAGGAGGAAGAGCTACGACATTCCTTTTCGGGCCTTAGTCTCTTTTCTTTTTTCTTTGTTGGGAGGGGGAGTAAATATTGCGTGCTATTTCTTAACGCATATATTTCCAGAGGTGGGTGCTAATTATGTGTCTCGTAAATGGAAGAGGGGGAGGGGCGTAAAAGCGACGGGGCAAGTGACGTGTGAATAGGAGACATGTGTTTTAACTCCCCTGGCGTCTTCACCTCAGAAGGTGAATGAGAGTGCTTTTTGCACGTGCCACTTTGGGTGCCACTTTGAATTCCAAAACTATTCTTTAAAAGGGGAAGCCTCCACAGATTTCTGCTTTTTTGGATGCGGCAAGGGAAACAATGAGCGTTCTTGAACAACAACAACAACCGGCGTAGCTCGCGTGTAGCGTGTACACTCTAAGAAAAAAAGGAGTAAAACGGGGAGTAATTGCAGCTTCTACTCCCCTAGTCTGCAATTACTCCCCATTTTAGTCCCCTAACTCAACATTTAGTCCCGACATTTACTCCCCAGGACGGCAAATTGTCACTAAACTTTGCGAATGGTCTCCTGAATGCGACAGTCTAAATAAATATGTGGCCCTGGTCAATTTGAACGACCTAAAGCTGTATAACTCAGACAACGTAGCAATTTTCCAGCCACACAGAGTAAGAAACAGTTAGCGCATCTTTCTTCGCAAATTGTGCCCTGGTATGGCGCAAGATTTTATATGACTCGATATATCACGGTTGACGGTTTGCTTCAAAGTATTTTCATGCATGCGCACCAATTATGTACCTGGGACTCTTACAACAGCGCGTGAAATGCGGTCTTCACTCTGTGACATTCATTTACTCCCGTGCATTTACTCCCGAAAGGGACTATTTTTTGTGGCAATGCAATTACTCCCCAAAAGGAGTAAAAGTACTCCTTTTTTTCTTAGAGTGTATACCTCCGGTGTAGCGGGCGCTAGAAGCCTTTTGTTGCGCGAATGAGTGCAGAGGCTAACGCGGAGGATTTGCTTCGAGTGGCGCGTGGGGAGTCTCGCCACACTGCACCTACGTCACGGCAGAGCTCTAACGTCACGACTTTGCGGGCCGTTTTTGTGAATTCAATTGCGCAGTGATAAGATGACATTCGACGAAGATATTTTAAGCAATTGAAAACCTCGGTATGCAATAAGGGGATAAGTAAAAAAAAATCTCAAACCGAGAAAAGGGTCCTGATCTCATTGTCCGTCCCATTGATATACAGTGAACCCTCGTTATTATGACCATGGTCGTTCCCGAAAATTTTGGTCATAATGCGGAATTGTCATATTAACGGGGGGATTTGCAGAGGTTTCACTGCATTCTTCCCCAGGAGTATGGTCGTAAAGCGCGTATGTCAGATTATCGGGGGTCATATTAACGAGGGTTCACTGTACATGCATTTCCCTTTTCTTACCCTCCTGTAGCGGGCCAATAAATTGCAATACGATCCTAAATTTTCTTTGGCAGGTACATGCTGGTATGTAGATGTCATTGCAGCAAAAATAGCAAAAAGGGGATAAATCGACTTATCCCCTTATTGCATACAGAGGTTCAATTGCTCGTGTCTTATACATTAATTAAGCATGTTCCCGAACTATTTCACAGGGTTATTCTAGCAAACGTTACACATTTCAATTGCATCGTAAAAATAGAAGACGGGGTTTAACCTACCCCAAACTTTGAAGACTGATGGCCATTTGTCTGAAGTTTTATTGGAATTTTTTGTAAGCACTATGGTCATGTAGAAAGAAGATTAAAAATCGAGCAAAATCTCGCACCACGCATTTTCAATGGACTATCTCACGCAAACACCGCCATGTTTTTTTGTGTCTGCATCACATTCACATCACCTCACACAGGCGGCGCTGCCTACAACGATGTGACATTCGCATGGTGACGTTATGGTACACTAATGCTCTTCTTCATGAGTGTGTTGGCGCCACCTGTGTGTGGTGAAATGGAATCGAAGCGCACACAGGAGAAAATGGCGGCTTTTGAGCGAATAGGCCATAGAAAATGCATAGAGTGAGATTTTGCTTGATTTTTAATTTTTCTTCTACAGGGCCATAACGCTCACAAAAAAAATTCCAACCAAACTTGAGACAAATGGCTACCAGTCTGCGAAGTTGGGGTTGGCTAAACCCCCGTCTTCTATTTTTACGATGTAGTCGAAATGTGTAACGTTTGCTAGACTAACACTCTACAGTGAACCCTCGTTATTATGACCATGGTCGTTGCCGAAAATTTTGGTCATAACGCGGAATTGTCATATTAACGGGGGGGATTGGCAGAGGCGTCACTGCAATGTTCCACAGGAGTATGGTCGTAAAGCGCGTATGTCAGATTATCGGGGGTCATATTAACGAGGGTTCACTGTAAATGTAATCTGGACCTTTCTTCCTTGGACCTTGGTTCCTTTCGACGGAGGGACTTGCACAAGGCTTTCATATCTGGGGGAGGGGCTCAACTCCTCTTGGGGCGGTTGACGCGTATTTGCTTGCCTTTAGGGCTTCGTTGTGAAAGCTACGAGCACCGAAAACACAGAGACAAGACGAAAGAGACAAACACAAGCTCCGACCATAAACATTCACTTAGCACATGTACGACCAGAATGAAACAAAAGTCGGCAAGAACACGCACGTGCGGGAAACAATTAAACCAGTTTTTCCACCTCCTGAACTGCACTTGTCTCAAGTTTTTATCCCACCTTCTAGAAACCGTATGTCTTCCGGTACTAACGCAATGGACCTTTTCCATATTCGCGTCGCCCCTGGCGGCGGAATGTCGAACGTCGTGTCTTTCCCCCCAATAATGGTGACGTTTTACGATTGATTGATTGATTGATTGATTGATTATGTATTTAATGGCACAAAGGCAACAAAGGCCATAGAGCGCCAAAACTATGCTGAGTGTGTCGGAGACGATTATGGGAAAGATGATGTGAGAGAGAGTGTGGTAGTTAAAACCTATCTACAGGTATGATTGATTGATTGACCAGGATAAGAGAGAGGGGGATGACGATAGCAAGCGAGCATGGCAGTTAAAAGCTATCTACAAGTGTGACAATGAGATATTTACATGAGGATTTCGGTGATAATGGATAAAAGCGGAGCAATGCTTATCATCTACATCTGACTAAGAAACCCACACGTGGTCAAAAATTTGATTACGTTATCAAACGGCACAAGAGGGGTGTCACCCAGTAGAAGGGCTGGGTGGAGTGGGACATGGTATCTGTAGAATGCGGTGAAATACTGTTGGCGTTGGTGTTCGAAGTGAGGGCAGGATGCCAGTACGTTTTACGAACTGGCACGTACGTTGCGTGGGAAGGTAGCGAGAGAAGATTGGAAGAAGAATGCGGAAAGAGTGAAAGCGCACTGTACTCATTACCAGACCTTAAACGTCCGCCGAACCTTGAAACCGATTATCTGCCCACAATGAACATGACAGTCGCCCGCAGGTGGGTTCATGACGATGTGTTCCGCTCAAAAATGGCGGACTCAAGGGCTGGGCATGCACATACGCGTTGTCGGAAAAGATCCATTGAGGGTTGGACTGGAACAGTGACTGGTTTATGTTTGTGCCCTTCGTCTTGTCTGCGTGTTTTCGTCCGATGCTCCTAGCGCTCACATTGTATACCTACCAGCAAGCCCCTTTCCTATCGTCATATGTTTTAGGACTTCTTCTCGAGCTTATGGGGAGGTAATTCTAGGGTGTTGCGAGATTTTCGGGCTGTTACAGGGATGTCAGGGCTAACTGGCGTCACATGGTGGACCCAGGGTTTCACTTTTCGACGGAAGACCTTTCTCGAGACTGAATCCAGGTACAGGATGTGCTTTCTGAGTATTTTCCTGTGTCTTTTTTTTTTTTTAGATAAATGCTGGCTTTAGACCTATTTGCTTCTAACATGTCGCTTATGTAATATCTCGTAAGTGCATGACGCTCACGTAAGGATTTCAGCACAAGCAGTCTGTGTCTCACGGCTATAGAGATGCAAAGCCCCGAAAAAAAACCCAGAAATTTTGGGACAAAAATATTCTTTTTCGGCTTTTTTACTCGTCCCCAGGAAAATTACCCAAAATTTCTAGGCGACAAAATTAAAAAATGTGAACTTTCGTGCCTTCGATGCGTTCCAACCCGCCAACAGTGCCTTGGGTGTCTCTAATCCGCAAACAACCACCAACTTAGAGCTCCGTCTGGCTGCTCCAAGCTATCGCCATCGCGTTCACATCATGTCGGAGTTCTGGTCGGAGTGGACGGGTTGTTCAAATTACCTATCGCTGAGTAGACAGCAGTCTCATGGGATGCTCTGCTCTGCATTTATGCCTAGAGGATGAACACTACTAAAGATTCTAGCTCATTGTATGCTGTGGCTTGGCCGGCAATGCTTCGACTCGGCAGTAACCGCGTTTGAGTCCATTTTTTCAAATTTTTCGAAAAAAAAACAACAACAACAACGAAGAAAGCCTTTTTTGTTTTTTAACGATTCAAAATTTATGGAAATTTTGCATCTCTACCCACGGCTGCTACAAAAGTCATTCCACACGCGTTAGGACTAGGAGGTCCAATCCAATAAATTTCCAATTATCGAATTATCCAATCAAATTATCCAATCTCGAAGCGTGGCCGACGTGTAGCGCTGCTAGCGGAGATGGGAGTTGCAGGTTGTGTCACTATATTAAAGTAGGTCGCCATATAAATGAAGCTGCTTTCTTCCACCTAGTGTAGATATATTTCCAGAACAAGCAGTTCTTTATGTTAGACACACGTCAGCTTGAACCCGTTACATTTGAAAAAGAAAAAAAAGGGTACTGCTTTAGCGAATCGTCTTGCCTCGTTGGTTGACTGACCCTCTAGCCCATATAAATGGGAGGTCAACGAAGGGGAACAACTTCTTCTCTTAACCAGGCAATCCCCCATTGAACGGCGTCTTTTATCAGACGGAAGAGCCCCCGAGACCACAGCTGACGGCGCCCGCTATTATGGCCGAAGAACAAAAGGCCCGCAAGGTTCAATCAAGATTTCCGGCGGGAGGAACCTGCTATGCGCGTTCCAGTGAATTCAGATCTCCCTCTCGTATCTGATCGTTATATCTCGCGCGGATAAAGGATGGACTCAACAATCCGCCTTTATTACGGTGTAAGCTAGGAAACGGAAGGTAAAGGAGTAGGTGAGAACAATAAAGGCGTATGCTTGCGCTCCATTGGGACTTGAGGTTTGGTAGCCAGATCCTGATCCGCCTTATACAGATCCTTCCAAGATGCTTATAAAGTTTCCCGCCGTATAATGCGCACGCTTTTCCCAGTCCCGAAAAGGCAGAAGAAGAAGAATGTATCACGACGACGCTTTGAGCAATAACATTACACCGTGTTTGAATCTCAAAGACCCTTTTACACCTACGCTCAACGCAGACACCTGGCGACAGCAAAGTGAACCGTCCTTTCTGATGCAGACAACTCCAAACGAAGTCGACGCGAAAAGCTTCCAAGAACCATCATAAATATGCTATCTGCGGCAGAATAAACATACACAACCTAAACTGGTGGTCGTTAAAAGGACGGAAGGCCTTGCCTTTACGCCTGGTTCCTCGAGGCATGTAAAGTGTCATTCGATCACTCGATAAGGAGAGACGCTTTTTGTGGGTATGTTGCACGGAATCCAGGGTCGCCAGTTGCCGTTCCGACGAGGGAAAGAAATCAGACAAATCACCGAGGAGGAAATTGTCATTTGGTTGCTCGCTGTTTATTGATGCGTATTACCAGAAGCCTTACTTAAGATATGGAGTTGGTTATTACTTGTTTATCTTAATTTGAATATGTATAGAATTATTTTAGTTGTCCTATATTTAGTTTCGGTCGCGTCTTCGGCCGACTTTCTTTTGGAGTTAAATGCGGAATTTGTGCGCATCAAGGAGAGAGTGCGATTGCATTCGTCGTGTCTGAGAAAAACCACGCGCCTCTTTCATAAATATCTGGTCGCGCTTAAGAAACGCCCTCGCATTTTGCTGTCTATGTATCTCTTCAACAGACACACAAACGCAAATCCTACCGCCTCACGCGACGTCGCAATCGTGATTGTACGAGCCGCTGGCAATTCACAGCTACAAAACCATCAGAACCTCAAGTGCAAAGGCAAAAATCCCCGGGTGTTGTCGTTTGAGCTTAATGCCGGTTTTGTTGCTGCATGAATCCGTTTCTCACGTGTGGTCAAATTGATACACGGGGCGTTTTTCTTAAAATCCCTTACGCAGTTTTTATATATATATATATAAAAAAAAAACTATGAGAGCAGCATAATGTCGTCTTCGCACTTGAGTGGTCTGGCAGACATCCTCTCGAAGAGAGTATGTAACTGGAAGATGACTCATTATGTAAAATTAATTAACTCTTTAATTAGGGGATTTCGGATGAGATAGCAGGAATGTGAGAGACAATACTCGTTGAAAGCCATTCTGTTTTTTTTTTTTTTTAATCATGAAACGTGCACGCCCGTTGAAATATCCCTGGCCACGATATCTCTCACTCTGATCACATCCACCCTTCGTTTGGTGTTTCTCATATTTTGTCTTCTAACTACCGTATGGCAACGAACAAAACCCGAAGCCAAGCCGGTCCTACATCTTGACGGTTCAATTTCTGAGTGCCTCTGCCGAGGTGACGTCACTGAACATACCACCATACCAACGTACCATAAGGCGATAGCGATACACAACCAAGTATGCGTCGATGAAGATGGCCTTTCGAAACGCGTTTATGCATGACTGACTGGCAGAGGAGTAATGGTTAGAAAACCGGCGCTCGAGCCTAGGTTTTTTGAGACTTACCGCAATAAAAAGGCGTCTTTTCTTCGGCAGTTTTCATTGAGGGTGTGCCCATAAGGTGTGACTATCAAACAGCATTCTGCCAGTAGGCAGATGCCTCATGGATGTGACGACACATGAGACGAATGACACATCCGCACTATTGCATTCAAATGTCCGTCAGCGTCCGTCAGCGTTGCGTCCGTCTGCGAACCGATGCAAGGCCCTTCGGCAACGACGGAGGCGTTGTCCCGGCAACCGTTGCAAAGGTACGTGCATCTGTCACACACAAAACGCCGATGAACAGACGCGTTGGGACGCAAATGTGCGGGCTGTGTGAGGACTGCTGCGATCAGCCGTGCTGATGGCGAAGCTGGTGTCCATGTGCTTTTGTAATTCCGTTGGAGCCCTTTTGATGCATAAAGATCGGGAAGGGTGTCTGATATTTCGTCTCATCCCACTCCCATGCCCACTCGAATGAATTTTGCTTACAGCAGGAAAAGTATTCTTCACTCTGTTAACTCGCATAAAGTTCTTCAATAATACATTGGTCACTATAACCCTTGTGGGGACTATAGGGGACGCCATGAAACGTCGCCAAAGAAGCTACCACGGGAGGGCGCTGTTGCCCAAGTAGGGAACGATAACGACGCCGCTATGGGGGGCAATTGGTATTCGGCGGGAATTCAGCGAGGCAGCGCGTCAAAGTCGGTGCAGCCGAGAAAGAGCCTGGTTTTGGAAAGGTACGAAATAAACATTTGAATGTTTGATTGACTTGTTTTTGCACCTTGCGTTCCTTCAGAGGCTGGGTGGGCCAGCGCGGCCTAGGAAACGGGAACTGGTTCCCGTACCTTCTTGCACAGAACGCATTCTAAGCCTGAAAGTATCTGTTATTAACATACACAAAGAGTAGACGTTACCTAATTAACCAAAGTATAATTTCTAATTAGCCGAATGTTATAAGCTAAAACCGCGTGGAACATGTTTGGAGTCATTCCGCAGCATGTGTCCCTTTTTCTGTGTGCACAGAGAGTTCTAAATGTGCGCATCCTTTAAACTTCAGCTTGTCCCCATCTGGTTCCCCATGGGTCCCATTGGGTCCCCATCAACCACCTTCACGCGTGTTTCGGCTAACGTATCCCCTAATACACAAACATTTGTAATTTTTGCGTCGCAATACTCCTTCAATACGGTGTAATACATTAAAGACGCAAACAGAGAACTCATCGTTCGAGTTTTGATTCACACGTACTGCTCACCCCACAGTTACACGCAATGGCGTCTGCACAGGGTTTGCCTCCTCGGACTCTCCAGAATAAGAAGGCCCGTCCACTGGACCATCCCTCTCTTTCTAGGTCGGATCGATGCGTAAGCGGACACATCTTCTTCCGCTTATTCCTGTGGTCAAAGGAAGCCGTCACACGAGCGCGCCTTTGTCCAGAGCATCCCATTGTTGCGGCGGAGGACAAGGTGAAGGCGTTTGAATGGCACCTCCTTTCTAGCACCCGTCGGAAGGAGCACAGAGTCCTTTGCATGCCGGTTTCCATGTCTATTCCAGCAAGAGAGTTGGTCGATATACCGTTGTATCACAGAAGGTTACCAGCAACTCTTCGTGCATGATATGAACCTCATGAAGAAACACGGAAACGACCATGACGTCCACTGGCACGTTGCCGAGCACTCGCATAATTTTGTCGTTAATTGACTTTGACGGTGTACCCGCCTGCCCACACGGGAAAACACATTCGAGGAACAACGTTCAGTTTTGAATTCCTCAATAAGGATTACGAGACTTTTTATGTTGCCCGGAACCAGCGTTCCTTTCAAAGACTGTGGCAACGTGCGGCTAAACAGTCTTGGAAAGTGGGTCAGCAGGACCAAGAAGCCTTTGTTACTGATTTCTGTAAATCCAAAGTGAAAGTTTTTCATACCAGCTCCTGTCGACGTGAAGACGTTGACGTCAGCTTCTGATCATCTGATTGGAGGGGAAAGTGTGACATTTGTGTGGAAAATAAACCTCTACCCGAAAAACGTCATCATGACGTTGGTACACAGACCGAAACCGAAACAGATCGGAAGGGGAGAGCTGGGTTCCACGAATGGGCAATTGTTCCCTGAAAGAAAAGTAGGACAGAAGGTCGCGTCCCTTTCAGAGACCATCGTAATCCCCTCAAGACCGTGGCTTTCGGGCGCGACCTTGTTCGCCACTAGCTGTGAACGTAGTTCAACTCTACCAAACTCGTGGCGCTGTCGAACATTATGACGTCATTTGTTTACAAACAGGTCTATATGTCGGTGCGGTCAAGAAAGTCTGAAGCGGGTGATGTTAATGATGTCAGGTCCTGTCAGGTCCAAGATCGCTTTAATCCGCCCCAGAATGTCTTCTAGAGGATCGGTGCACGTTCTCTGCCGTCTTGGTGCCCGTATAGCTGCAGCTCACCCACGTACACGCACTCTCTCTTGTCACTCAACTCATGACAGTCGCCCATAACCTCCCCACAAATTGGCCACCCGAACCTGGTGTCTTTCTTCGGCGACAATGCTTCCACCAGCAGGCGGGCGTGTGGGCGTCAAGCTCCCGCCGTCTTATGCCGCATATCTTGACGTATGGCTCCAGGTGGCCTAGAGCCAGTTCGCCCTAGCTGGAATTCACTCAGCAAAGCACAAACTTCCATCCCGTTGACACCATTCTATCACGCGAAATTGCTCTAAAGATTTGGGGATATTCAGCACGGGGCCCCTACGATGCTGCGATGCGTCCACCAACTCCGCGATTTTCCCAGGCATACAAGAGGCAGAACCAACTCTGTCGCTACTTTTACCTCATTAATTTCTATACCGCCGCTTTATTCCCAACTGTGCATCAATCTTTGCACCGCTAGAAGGCGTCTTATGCACATCACGGATGAATCGCAGTTCCTCACTTCTGCCTTTGATCTGAGACACAGGTTTTTCAAGCGGCAAAAGATGCTTAACCTATAAGGCTCAACATAACGAATCGTTGGACTAGTTCACAAGTTGGTACAACGGCAATAGAAACAGTGCACCAGAATGAGGACAGACGGAAGACTAACACGCTGACCTGACTACTACGCTGACTACAGGGGCGCGTTCATGCATGATGGACGTATGTGAACCCTCGTTAATATGACCCCCGATAATCTGACATACACGCTTTACGACCATACTCTTGGGGAACAATGCTGTGAAACCTCTGCAAATTGATCCCCCCCCCCGTTAATATGACAATTCCGCATTATGACCAAAATTTTCGGGAACGACCATGGTCATATTAACGAGGGTTCACTGTATATGCATAGGCGCCTGACTGCTCGTGGGAATCTCCCAGCTGCGAGTCCACCAGCCTAGTATACAATAAGCAGTATGCAATAGCTTCGGAGGATTGCCTTTTTTTTTTGTTTGGAATAGCAAGCCGACCTTCGTCTGGCTGACCTCTCCTTTCTTTTTCTTAATAAACATATCCCCCCCCCTCTTCGGAGGATATTCTGAGAACCGCGTGGCTTCACAAATGAGCTGATCCACGAGCGCGGACAATACGAACATCGATCAATATACAGTGAACCCTCGTTATTATGACCATGGTCGTTCCCGAACATTTTTGTCATAATGCGGAATTGTCATATTAACGGGGGAGATTTGCAGAGGTTCCGCAGCATTGTCCCCCAAGAGTATGGTCATAAAGCGCGTATGTCAGATTATCGGGGGTCATATTAACGAGGGTTCACTGTACATCAATACTTCAGTATTCCAAACATTCCAATATAAGTATTCAAAAATGCTAGTACATACATGAGGGAAGGTTAGTGGATTAATTTAGTCGTTAATTGGGCAGAGTCGGCCAAACACAGAAACTGAAGTTACATCAAACGCACATATTCAAAGATGGCGCCGGGGTGGTCGCTTTTTTTTTATATTCCGTGTTAGCGCAGCCAATCGTCTGTGGCTACGAGCAGCGTACAGACGTGGACAGGTGGAGAGAGGACAGCAGGAAGGAATGGAAGGAAGACAGGGGTGCTAGTATGCGTCCTGGGCAGACTTCAGGGAGAAATGTGCGACATTCGTCTGGAAAGTCTGCCTGAAAAACACAGGAGAAGCCTCAGCCAGCACAGCCGGTGGTATGGGATTCGAACCCAGCACCTCCGCAGTTTGTTTTCAGCACGACTTCGCGGACATATTCTGTTTGGACCAGGGTTGCGGAATGGGGTCTCCCATTCCGTTCCAATTCCATTCTTCAAGGAATGGAGATTTGCGATAATTCCATTCCTTTCAATTCCTCGGAATGAAAAGGTACGGTCAGTTCCCACTCCTGGAATGGCTTGGCAAATCCAATTCCATTCCCTTAATTCCCTCAATAAAAGGGAACAACCGGTAACCATACTGGCAAGTCCAGCAGTGCTATAGAGGGGATTGACATTACCAAGCACGGAAAAAGCACAAAGACAAGAATATTTCACTCTTGACCGTGTGCAGGTGCGGTGCAAAGGGTGCGAGGGTAGAAATCAGCACGTTGAAACGAAAACTGCCACCGGCGCACCCAGACCATTCCATTTCCATTCCTATAAGACAGTTTCCGCCATTCCATTCCAATCCCATTCCGTGCTCTGTTAAATGTGGAATGATTCCGGAATCATTTCAACTCAGGAGTGGCAACTCCGCAACGCTGGTTTGGACATCATGTCCAAAGTTTCTTCGGGTGTAGTTCGTTACCGGGACCACTCGTTTTTAAAAAATTGTGAAAGCGTTTGAAAGGTAAATATTGCGTAGAAGTGAAAGAAGTTCATATACTGAATCGAAAAAGGTAAGAATTATAAAATTCTGTGGACTAGAAGTTTTTTTATAGGCATTTCAACAACCCCATCTGATTCACTTTTAGCACAGGAGAAACACGGGAATGCTAAGCCTAACGGATTCGAAACTTGCAAGAGAATTGGGCTAAATCGCCTCACTTTAGTGAGGTTGGGTTAAGTTAGGTTCTACAGATTGGGAGGGGGGGTCTGGGGGGGGGGGGGCGCTGCCCCCCCCCCCCCCCCCCCGGCACGCAGTAGGCGGTGCGGGCGTCGAGACTGTGCCTCGGGTTAGGTCAGAAGGTCCTCACCCAAGATGGCGGAGCGCCATAAAAAAACTGGCGATAAAATTTAATTTTTATACGTTTCACGCAATATACGAGGGTCATTCCTGTTTAATTTCGTTCCTAATTTGCTCCTGCTTCAGGTAAAAACATATCATTTACCTAGTTATCTTCTTTCTTTACAAAAACGCAGTGGTCCCGGTAACGAACTACATTCGTTTCTTCTTAATAATAATAATAATAATAATAATAATGGTACCGTGATGTTACACGTAAGGTTAGTCTGCGGTAGTCTTGGTAGTACCTTGGTAGTCTGCGCAGTGTGGCGACATGTTGCACGTTTCCTTCTTTTGCTTCCCTGTTGGGGCATTTAGGCTCCAAAGCATCGTCCTCGTCTTCATCACGTTCGTAACTCTCCATATTCAACAGGTCTCTTTTCTCATCATCACAATACTCTTAGAACACACCGTATCCCAGAGCAGAAAGAATGGACGGTTCTGCATACAATGCCAATCGTACGGAGGCTCCACAACGCCTATACGCTATTGTATAATCTTTCAATCAGTCCTTTCTCTGGTGTTTACAAGGAACGCTATAGTTCTAAGGGATCTATTTGCGTGGCTTTGTACGAATGGGTGGATAATCCTTTCGTGAATATGCATTGAGTTGCGCAAGACGGATTGTCTTCGATAACAGTTGTTTCCTACAGAGGTTGAAATGTGTGTTGAAATGCAGACGGTTCTCTCCGGAAAGGTGTGTCAATCTCCCATGGAAAGTAAGAGTATTTCATAATGAAAGCATCAGGAACGAACGCCATTGTTCGAGACCTCGTTTCTGGGATGTAATTGTACGGGGTGTTTCATGAAGGTCCCTCGACTGAATAATTCGGAAACAGGTGGTGCCATACCGAAAGGCTTTTTTTGCATCCCTAAGACATCGGTCAAGAACTGAGCAGTGAGGGGCTCATTTTCGTGCGCTCATTAATTAAATACAATTCCTAGCTTTTCAATTTCACTTCGGACGCTTTCGTGACCTCTGTTTTACTGATCGTAACCTCGAGCGAAAAACATTGCAACAAAAAGGCACGAGATTTTTGGAGTATTTAATTGAGTAATCGAGTTCCAATCGGTGAAACAGAGGTTCCGAAAGCGTCCGAAGTGAAATTTTAAAGTTAGGAATTTTATTTAAGTAATGAGCGTACGCAAATGAGCCGCTCCCTGCTCACTCCTTGGACGATGTCTCTGGGATGCTCACTGAAAAGAGAGCTTTGCGATAGCCCACCTCTTTACGGATTATTCAGCCGGGGGACCTTTGTGAAACACGTACCCAGTATATTTCAAAAACCAGTTTGTGGATAGAATAGCCCATCCGCCGCGTCACGTCATATCAAGATATCATGTGATTGGGTAATAGTGGATCGTTGGCACAACACGCGCGCAAGTTGGTGTTGTCGTCGTGTAACTTAGTGGTTTTCGCGTTTCGTGAGGTGAGGTCAGGGGGCTTAATCGCTTCATCGTCGTTACGGTCGTTACAAGCTAACGAGTGGCGGGAAATACAAAAAGGCGGGCGGGAAATTTAAAAAGGTGGGCACGTGATGAAACACGTGCACGGCGCTCTTCGCGCGATACGTGAAGGCCGTGGTACACTTCACGCGCAATGTGTCACGTGCCCACCTTTTTGAATTTCCCGCCACTCGTTAGCTTGTAACGACCGTAACGACGATGAAGCGGTTAAGCCCCCAGGTCAGGGTAGTATCTGCCTCACATATGAAGTGTTCCTTCGTATCTCCTTTGCACAATGGCATTTATCATCACAAAACAACAATCACAACAAAGCACGTGATTGGCGGCTGCCAACACACATGCCTTTCTTATTTATTTATTTATTTATTTTTTTGCCAACGACGGGTCGCGACATCTAGGGTACATCTTGTGACATACAAGTTGCGACTTACTTTATTTATTTATTTCGTCATTATGCCAAAATACACATTGTCAAGGGGGGCAGCAGGCAAAGCTAGAAATGGAGCCACCCCTCTATATAGAGACAACTTATAACGCTAGAACAGAAATTAGGGATGTAAAGAATGAAAAAAAAAAGTAATAAAAATATATAAATGACGTATAGGATGTTTGCAAACAGCCAGTCGTCTATTATGATCGTAGCATTAAGTAGTACGGATTTGCGAACCGAAGGAGTATAGATAGACCCTGAAGTTTTCGGGTTTTATATTTTTCCAAATTCGGGGGGTAGGAATCGGGTCAATAAATTGATGTCGAAAATTCACGCAAATTCGGGCAGAAAAATTACCATCACACTAAGTTCGGGGAGAAATTCGGCATTGTTGTAGAATAAACGTTCACTGTACCATCTATCCAGAGTGCCAGAAGTAAGGGGCAGTCGCATATTTTGTGAGAAACTAGTATGTCGATGCCTTGAGGTGCCTAGCCTGGGTGCAGTTTTGCAGGTAGAAATCGGGTTTAACCCTAGATAGATGAACCTCAATTCGGGGTGCAAATTCGGGGAAAAATCGGGTTTAACCCTAAAACATCAGGGTCTAAGTATAGACTAGCTGTGGTCATGGGGGCTAGTAATCGTGTCCCTATTTACGGAACTGGTATACGACAAAAATTGAATGAAACCACATCAGCACTCACGTTCTAAGCTCCCAACTTGTGAGTATAAATAAAGCCAACTTACCCTGCGACGAACGCTCGGTTTCGTTAGAACTGCTTCCCCGCACTACGTCCACGTGACCAAAAGTGGTAGAAGCCGTTCCTTCACTGTCGCTCTCATCACTGGATAGTCTGCAAGTAGATTAGATTGAAAAAAAAAAAAAAACAGAAAAAAAAACACGTTAGCCCTTTTAGAAGGAAACTTTGGTATGACGCATTTGTTGTCGCTGTGCCGCCATTTTTACAGCAGTCCACTCGAAATGGCAGAAAAGATGAGGCTAAACAGCGCTTTCTACACCTCCGCATGACACGCATTTTTTGTCTTCTCAATCGAGCGAATAGAACTACTCAACATATTGTCCAGCGAGTCATCCCATAATGAAAGCTATATACGTCGAAACCAATAAAGCTCACCCACAAACGCGTTTTGGAGTAGCCACTCCTGACATTTTTCTTTCTTTTTCCAATCCAATCCAATCTCAATCCCTCGCGTACGCTGTTTGCAATCACGCTGTCTCGGTTTAAATGGTGTCAATGCTCCCTCTAGCTCCTTCATTGAACTTGTCCGTGTGACGTCTTCTCCGATTTCCAAAAAGGGAAACTCGGCATACTCTCAACATCCGGCGTTTGCTCTTGCCATGGGTTAAGATGTCATATTGCGCAGAAACTACTCCACTAATTCGCATCAGATTCGTCGTTATTGTCGGTGATGGACAAGGAGAGTGACGGAGGTACAGTGAACTCTCGTTATTATGACCATGGTCGCTCCCGAAAATTTTGGTCATAATGCGGAATTGTCATATTAACGGGGGAGATTGCGAAGGTTTCACTGCATTGTTCCCCAAGAGTATGGTCGTAAAGCGCGTATGTCAGATTATCGGAGGTCATATTAACGAGGGTTCACTGTATAACTTAGGAATCGCCCGGGACGAATGCGACGGTCCCTTTAAAGGAGTACAGAGGGCCGTCCAAAGAAAATTCTGATTAAGACATCTGATGAAGGTGTGTGTGTCATTATACCGAATAGCGCGAAATGTTTTGATGTGTGCAATTTGTTTCCCAGAAAAAAAGACTCACATAAACGTAGCTCCGCGCCTTCACCCTTAACTTGCCACTCCAGCTATAACGAGGATGAGGAGGTATGATGGCACGTCACCGATGACGGCATAAGGAGACTCGTTCTGGTTTGCCGGTCAGTCGGGGTCAGCGCATTGTCCCTTTGTCGCTGTTGTCGGGCTGTTTTGCCAGTTCTCCCGGAGAATTGGGGATAGAAGGAGCGGCCGAAGCATCACGGAGCAAGGAGAAAGGCTTTATCAGAACCCCGAACAGCCGAGTAGCAAACGACAGCGGAGTAGCAGACAACATTTCTCTAGGCCAATCAGCGAGCGTTCTCCTTATAGCGTCAGCGCGAGGTTCCAGGCAAATCACAGGCTGGTACTGCTCTTCACCACCGTTGCGCACGGTCGCTTTTTACGGCGTATTTTAAATTCAATTTATGCGATAATTATGACTCTGTGGTGTAAATTACTTCGCATGGTGCATCTTAACAGTTTTATAGGAAGAAAACTGGGTGTTAAAAATGACTTCTGTGTTACTTTAAGTGTTGTATTTAATACCACATTCCTTATATACGTAATTTTGCGGACTTCGTAAGCGCTCATTTTTCTTACATGGAACTTAAACGTGCCTTTAAATCGTGTCTACTTGGAACAGTGAATATTAAGTTGTTATAAACTACCTCCTGTACACAGAAGCTAGCCCAAATTTTCACTAGTCCACGCTACGTTTTTCCTTCAAAAACTACACTCCCTGTTTTGCGGTACACCCTACTTCGACGTAATATTGTTTTAACAGACTCCCAAAGAGCCTCAAAGTGCGTAGCCCTTGTGCGCTGCGGCAGAGGCACCGCAAAGGAAGAAACAGACACCGTTTAGTGTAACATAAATCCAATAACCATATCTGAGACCGAAACTTTTATTTTCCAAAATAAATGGACACAAAATAGATACTGTGACTACCGCTCGATACGCTGCAAGTGCAAGGTGCTTGCGTTCTGGCTTAATGGGAAAACCCTTTTTAGTAAATTGTATTACGAGAGTAAATTTTGCCCCGAGAGGGTCAAATTTCCAGCGGTGTCCCCGATGGAATGCGCCTTCCTTGGGGGCAAAACGCACACTGCACAGCTCTGCAATGGGCCTTTTTTTTTCACAACTGCTTATGCGCATGCGCATGACCTTGACAGACGTGATGGTGACCAGAGGGGAAACCGCACGCACGGCGCGAACTCGTCGGTCTCAATCCCGAACGGTTTTGGTTCTTTATGCTATCCACGGGTGTTTGTTTTGACGCGCGCCAAGGGCGGTTCGTTGGAGAGTCGCTAGGATACGACGCGTATGTGAAAAAGGTCCATTCGAGTCTCTTTTCGGTGATTGGATTGGTCACGTGGGGTACATAACGAGCTTCACGCAAGGATTCCTCAGAACCACACCAACTACACACATTGGCGCTCCGTTATTAATGGAGCACAAACTTTTGCGATGCCAAAAACACAAACCCGGGAAGCACTACAACATTACTCGCCTCCCGCAATCCTGTTCTCTTTCGTCAAGCTTTGTCCCGCAAGCAAATCCACGTAAAGTGGTATACGCTGTGCAAGTTCGTCTCTGCGCATGAGAGGAGGCAGTGAGAGGGAAGAGGGAGGGCGCCGCCTTAGCCAATGGAGCTTCTCGAGTGGAGTAACCGGGAGAGGAGATATGCGCAGAACGCTCGGTGGCGCAGCGGTAACGCGTGCGCTTGGAGACTGGGAGGTCCGCGGTTCGAATCCGCGGGCCGGCTGTGCCGACTGGGGTTTTTCCTGGGTTTCCCTCAGATGTGTAATAGGCGTATGCCGGCACAGTTCCCCTGAAGTCGGCCCATGCACGCAGCTATCCTCCCCCCGAGCGGATTTCCACTTCACCCTTTCCTCTCCTCCTCTCCACCACCTTTCCCTTCCCGAGAAACATGCCACCTAATCAGGCAGGCAGACCTCTCGGGTTCCTCCCAACGACACTCCTCCTCCTCCTCCTCGTATTTCCTCCTGGAGCCTTCCGTTTCGCCTATCCTTCCCTAAAGGAGCACTGAAGTGACCCCAAAATATTTTTCGTTTTTCGGTGGAGAGTGTTCTGCAACGAATAAAATAAGTTCCTGCGAAAGAACGATGAGCACACTTTCGAAAAACCGTTTTCCTCGTGAAAAGAGCGCATCGCAGAACGAGAGGACGTCGTGACGTAAGCTATACTCCTCTCACGTGACCGGTGACATACAGCGGCACAACTCAAACATGTATACATATACACAGTGTGCCGCATATGACGTATCGTTCCATAATGTATAACAACAACAGGAACATTATCTGATGGGGGATGGGGCCCGCAAACAATGATTCTGCAATGCCACAAACCGGAACACTTGATTCTTTTGAAAATGAAATGCGTAATGTCATTAAAATTACTGCCCAAATGTAATTAAATTACATTACAAATTACATAATGTCAAAAGTAATGCGTTACATTACAAATTACCAGAAAAAGCAATTCATTACTACCGAGGTATGATCGTAAGTGCCCTCTGATTCCGTCTCCGTATCGCTGTCAGTGAATCAGATATCAGTCACGTGACGTCAACCACTCCAAAGGAACCAGGCGATTGGCTTATCGTGTTTTTGGAAACTTTATCGTAAAACTTGTACGTTCTCCTCCAACTCGCTAATGATGAACGCGACGGTGGATGATTAATCTACGTCGGGGATAACTATATGGCCTTCACCGGTCAATTCCGCCAACCTGAGGATTTATCTCTGAGGGTAAATCCCAGCACATCATAATTAACGCAAATCGATCGCGGAAGAGGACGTGTCTAAGCAGCTGCAGCCTGTACACAAGTAACCCAAGTGAGCCTCTTTAGGGACCCGCACCCGTAACCTAGTGCTCAGAAGTCTGAATAATGATATAGGGTTCTGTTTCTTTTCGGTGCACCTCAGACTCTTAAGAGCTAAAGTTATTTGAAAACCAGCTTAATAAACAAAACCACGCTCCTCAATATGCCACCCGCAAAGCAGCAGTTTTCCCATGGCGTTCTCTGTTCCCGTCATAAAGGCCACTATTTTTACTTCTCTCTTCCTCCAACTACTTTCGACGGCTTTGTCGAATTTTTCGAGTGGCAACAATGGGTACCGCCGCCAGTCCATTCAATGGGAGAGAAATGTTGGGGGCGACAAAACGCGAAATCCAATCATGTTCCTCGGAACTTCTAATATATTATCGAGATTAGCGCGCAAAAATTTCCCCGCGGAGACATATGCCCCTGTCAGACCCATTACCTTCGCTCTTCCAGCACGACAAGCTTATTTTGTTTCTCAATGCAGTCCTGCGTTTTTTTTTGTTTTTTTTTCCTTCTTCTTCTTTCCAGGATGTGAAGTTTTCTGCACTTGCACTCTCGCTGTCACGTCGAAAAGTGAACGTTCAGGGAGGACCCGATCTTGAACTTTCACATAGTGATCGTTATCGTTATATTTAAAGTTCGCGCGCTCCCCAGCCGCTTTGATAGGCTCGCGCAAGATCCCGCGGCCAATCACGGGCCGAAGTGTTGCATTTATTGCGCGACAACTTGAAGATCGGGGCTCCAGAAACTAACGAGGAGGTCGAAGAGATCGTACGCTTAAAGGAGTACAGAGGGCCATCCAAAAAAAATTTCAGATTAAGACATCTGATGAAAGTGTGTGTGTCATTATACCGAATAGCGCGAAATATTTTGATGTGTGCAATTTGTTTCCCAGAAAAAAGACTCACATAAACATAGCTCCGCGCCTTCACCCTTAACTTGCCACTCCAGCTATAACGAGGATGAGGAGGTATGATGGCACGTCACCGATGACGGCATAAGGAGACTCGTTCTGGTTTGCCGGTCAGTGGGGGTCAGCGCATTGTCCCTTTGCCGCCGTAAACCAGTTTTGCCAGTTTTCCCGGAGAACTGGGGATAGAAGGAGCGGCCGAAGCATTACCGAGCAAGGGGAAAGGTTTTATCAGAACCCCGAACAGCCGAGTAGCAGACGACAGCGGAGTAACAGACAACATTTCTCAGGCCAATCAGCGAGCGTTCTCCTTATAGCGTCAGCGCGAGGTTCCAGGCAGATCACAGGCTGGTACTGCTCTTCACCACCGTTGCGCACGGTCGCTTTTTGCGGCGTATTTTAAATTCAATTTCTGCGATAATTATGACTCTGTGGTGTAAATTACTTCGCATGGTGCATCTTACTGGCAAACTTAACAGTTTTATAGGAAGAAAACTGGGTGTTAAAAATGACTTCTGTGCTACTTTAAAAGGGTTGTGACACGTGTGGTTTATTACTCGCCTCGATTGCAAATGAGTTTTCATACCGTAAGTCATGTTCATGTTTCGCTTATCCGGACACCTCGGTAGTCGATCCTTTTCGTCCGCATAACGAATTTGCGGATAAGCGTATCCAGCAAGTTTCCGGAGAACTTCTTAAATTTAGGACACCTCCTTATTGCTCCAGAAGAAAGAAAACAAGGGAAAGATCGCTCCTGGTGTCCTTTACCTCAAAAAGGCACCCAGCTGTATAGGTTCGCTGGAGTGGCACTTGTCTTCTTCCGGATGGACTTCCCCAAATCCATACTCAGGGCCTTTTTGGCCCAGGCCAAGAGAATGGAGATGACGGCCTGGACATTCGAGGTTCACATATGGATATCTTTTGTACGGTGGACATTTCTTCCGCTTCTCGCTTACCGTCTCTACTGTGTGCCCGCACACGTGAAAAGTTGAAGAAAGCTTGGCGAGTCAAACAGCACAGAAGGCCCTAGTAAGATGTGACCCGAACATAGCACATGCCAAGGACAGAGACCGTTGGCACATTTCCGGATAAGCGAATCAGAATGACATAGGTTCCCGTACTTGCTGTCCGGATACGGATAATGAAATCCGGATAACTGAGACAAAAGCCAACGGTAGCAGGTTCGTTCCCGGTAATGTAGTCCGGTTACTTGAATTTCGGATAAGCGGGACATGACTTAGATGTAAATAATTCGTGGCTTTACGTCGTGAGAAAACTATGATCACTGTAATAGATGTGATTGATCTAATCATCTACGCATTGTAGGTACCGCACATCAGAACATCGAGAAAAACAAAAACAAAAAAAGATTATTTTTCTACCTGTTTTAGTGGCCTGTTACACTGCTGCGATACGGCAAGATTTTTGTCTGCGCGACAACCAGCCAGGTTCGAACCCGCCACCTTGCCGTCAGTAAAAATACGTATATGAGGTGGACGGAAGTTGTGGGATGTGCTTCTGGCCAGAGTGTTCGGACTTTTGCTGCGACCACAGCTGTTAAACGGGCGAAAGGTCCCAGGCCCGATATAGACGAAATTCGACTTAGGGGGTACAGTGAACCCTCGTTAATATGACCCCCGATAATATGACATACGCGCTTTACCACCATACTCTTGGGGAACAATGCTGTGAAACCTCTGATAATCCCTCCTCCCCGTTTATATGACAATTCCGCATTATGACCAAAATTTTCGGGAACGACCATGGTCATAATAACGAGGGTTCACCGTAGATATCAGGTGGTCATGATGAGAATTAGCCTTGAACAAAAGCTGCCAAGGAACAACAACAACTTTATTTTGTGATGATGAGTGGGGAGTTTCGTCGCCAGCGGCGATGCTCTACGACCATGCTCAACAAGTCATGTTCACCAAGTTTTCGATCATGTTCACCAAGCGTCGCGCCGGCTTCGTTCTTGTATCTGTGTCCACTTGTTCGAGAGAGATTAGAGTGTGAACAAACTGAGTGCTTCCATCCGAGGGAGTCGAAAGATTCCAGTGCAGTGTAATGGTTAGCGCACATGACCGGCAATCGAGGGTCGATCCCGCCCCTGTCTGGAATGTTCAATAGACGCCTAATTTCAGTCTTTCATATCGGCTTTGATAAAATATAAAAAAAAGAACACACAAAAGCTGAGTTTATACTGAGCTGCGTAAAGTGATGGTGGGGTAGGAGAATAGATAACAATGGCCCTTACGTGCAATATAGGACAGATCGCCGTTTGTTCCAAATGCAAACTCCTCCATTTTTCTTCTCTCACTGATCAGGGAGAGCTGATAGGGATCTCTCGAAAAGCCTCCCGCATGGTGGCGCTAGCAAGCGTTCAATCACAACTGGTTTTCTTTCTTTGCTTCCGTGTGGCTCCGTCGAGACGAACGTGCGGTCAGCGTCAGACGAGGTCCTCGTGATAGATGGCGTTAGTATCGACCGATGGGAGATAGCGCCCTCTATTACCGAGCGTCTTGTTCTCGAAGAAAGACGATCCGTTAGCCAGCCTTCACGGAAGTGGGCCAAGCGCAGATTGACGGCTACACAATTGGACGAGGAAGACGGACCAAAGTGGCTATATAAAAAGAATGTTGGAGAGACGTAGGTTCCTTCGTAGATGCAGTAAAACTATACAGTTACGTGACCTTGAAGGCAACTGAACCACAATGAACGCCACTCAGCCGGCGCATATTACAGCATCAGTTTGCTAGCGTGTCCGCCTGCTGATCCTAAGGTAAACGAAGACAAACCGGGGCCGGGAGCACAAGGCCAAAACACGACACGTTCTAAGGTGTCGATGATGCGCCTGATAAAGTCGCAAGATTGCAGCAAGCCGATATCGGAGCCCGGTGCATAAAACAATTTCCATATGCCGACGTTATATGTTATCGAACTAATTCGGGCTAACCTTGGAACCTAAAATATTTATTTGCGCCGCTCTACTTGTCTGAGTGTGCCTGCCCGTTACTGATGAACCTATATGCGGGGTGTAACAGCGAAGTAGGTTTTCCTTTAAATAATCAATCAATCAATCAATAAGTTTTGCGAGTGAACATGGTTGGAATCAGGAGGGACTTCACCCGTATGGTGCATTGGTCTCTGCTCGGTCGACACGCCGCTATCAAGTTACTCCATCTCTGTTTCACGAGTGGAACTTGCAATACCGCTAGAGCACCAAATTTTTCGCCGCGCCCAGGAGCAACACGCGGCCACAGGCAGATCGATGGCAACAACCAACCAATCAACCCCTCTTTGGGTGTTTTTGACAAAGTGTTTTCTATAGCTGTGACTATAGCCTGAATTTCTGCGCCTATATATTCTCAATATGTATATATTCTCATGCATGGTGGAAAGCAAATGTTCTGAGGCTGAAACATACACACAGACGAACACAACACATGCCTCAAGGTGCCCCAGGAACATGCACAAATTGAATTATGGCGGTCGTCGAAACAGCCAGACAGCGTCGGGACTCGAACCCCGCACCTCTCGATTTTTGCTGATCGAGCGCGCTAACCAATTACGTTACGCTGGCAATTGCTTTCCAACGACTTACCAAGGGGCTTAGTCAACTAACGGGAGACGCCACTGACTCTCTTCGCACCGTTTCTTCACGCGCATTGACACTCAAACACATACAGCTAGCACAGGTACGAGGCTGCGGTACTCGTCCCGCAATCGAGAGGTGCCTGTTCGACTTAGAGATGCGAAGCCCCGGAAATAACCCCCTGAAGTTTTGAAAAAAAAAATTTTAAAATTTTAAAATTTTTAAAAAATGTTATTTTTACGAAAAAAATTTCATAAATTTTTTTCGTTTTTTTTCCTCGCCTCCGGAATAATTGTCCAAAATTTCCAGGCGACAAAATTCAAAAATGTAAATTTTCGTGCCTTCGATGCGTTCCAACCAGCCAACAGTGCCTTGGGTGCCTCTAATCCGCCAACAACCGCCAACTTAGAGCTCCGTCTGACT
Organism: Ornithodoros turicata; assembly: GCF_037126465.1. Taxonomy (NCBI): domain Eukaryota; kingdom Metazoa; phylum Arthropoda; class Arachnida; order Ixodida; family Argasidae; genus Ornithodoros; species Ornithodoros turicata. The sequence goes on along the minus strand of NC_088202.1, from coordinate 148,347,158 downwards.
GCTCCAAGCGATCGCCATCGCGTTCACATAATGTCGGAGTTCTGGTCGGAGTGGACGGGTTATTCTAATTACCTATCGCTGAGTAGACAGCAGTCTCATGGGATGCTCTGCTCTGCATTTATGCCTAGAGGGTGAACACTACTAAAGTGTCTAGCACATTGTATGCTGTGGCATGGCCGGCAACGCTTCGACTCAGCAGTAACCGCGTTTGTTCCCATTTTTTCCAATTTTTCGGAAAAAAACCCGAAAAGAACCGAACTTTCGAACCGAACCGAACCGAACATTCGAACTTCTTCTTGTTCCTGGGCACCTTGAGAATTGCGTTGAGCTCTTTCCATAGTGTTCACCAGATGCCGCTTCCTCGTACCTGTGTTGTATGTATATGAATAAATCTAGGAGAGAGTGCGAAGTGACAAGAGTGAGTGCGCAAATGAGGCCCCTTGGTAACTTGTCGCAAAGCAAATGCCAGCAAAACTCGACTTCGGCTTAACCCACACACCATACGGTTTCTCCCATTACACCCGAGGGAAACAGTCAGGTACGATATTGTCATGCTTATAGCCTTGTACTGTCTGTGGAAACTTCGTATGGCTGACAGGAACGAAGAACCGTTAATGCCTCCTATGAAATACTTTAAGATAGAAATATCTCAACTTAAGCTGTGCCTTATGCGATGTTTAGAGCTGCCAGATTGGTTAGAAACATTGTCTGATGCCCTTACGTACTTGTAAAATCATATGTACAAATTCAAAAGGTCTTCAGTTTTCTCTTTAGACGTTTTGTAATGGCCCACGGCGTTGCGACCGTGTGACGTACCTGTAGTTGTGTGCACTTGTGTGTTTTGTTAATAAAAGGTGGAAAAGAAAAAAAATGCCAGCGTAGCGTAATTGGTTAGCGCACTCGACCCGCAATCGAGAGGTGCCTGGTTCGAATCCCGCCGCTGTGTGGCTTTTTTCGACGACAACCATATTTCGATTTCTCATGCAGGTTAGGGCAACGAAAACTCACGCAAATATGGCATTGACAAGTGCGAGCGCGAGAACAAAAAAATAAATAAAATAAAATAAAAAATAACCGTGTTTAGTTCACAGACGTCAGCAGCTTTACCGAACCAGAGTACCGAACATGTTCTGGACGGCCTCTGACGTGTAGGACGAGGAACGTCGGCTGTCAACGAAATTGGCCTCTGCGAAGAATTCCCTCGTCTCGACATGGCTAATATTGGCCGGGAGCACCAATATCGTCCTTAAAAAGATGAGACGGACACAAACGGAGCAGAAAGGACGGCCTGGCAATAAAAGTGATTGGTATGCGGTTGCCTCGTGCCAGCTGTTTCGCGCGCAGTTTTTTTTTTTTTTTCTGCATTCAAGATGTTCTATTATACGCAACTAGAATGTTACATTAAACAGAGGACTGTGAGACCGAGCCCTGTATAGCAGACCAAAGAGAAATTACAAAAGACACAAAACGCAAACGACATTTTTTTTTTTTTTTTACGAGTAGTAAACGAACAATGATTTTGTGATGCACCCGCAATAAAAGCAACAAAACTGCCTCAAACCATACGTACGGAGATTCAATTCTACAAATAACAAACTGGTGCGAAAAATGCACTTTGACGTTGTTTTTAAATGATGACAAGTTCCAACTTGGCTAACCTAACATAAGTGAACCAACCATTCGTTCCAAATCTGGCTCCCATAGAAAAACATATCGACGAAACGAATTTTCTCCGGCAGGTGAGTGATCGAAAAGTATACGGCTCATGGCTAAAGGCGTAACAAAAATTCCGTGAGAGGATCTGGTGTCTGTTAGTTGATGCACAGAGATATAGAGATATAGATCTGAGCAACTTTATGTCCTGAAAATCTCCCCTTAAAGTCCATATTATTTGGAGAGATACTGTAAAACCCTTTAGGTTCGCGAACCGATAATTTCCCCGAATCTCCCGAATCGAAAAATCCGCGAATTTTAAGACCACCCAAAAACTTTGACAATAAGTTGAAACTATCGAAAAGCTATAGAGGAAAATTAGAGTAGATTGAATATCGTGCAATGAATAGCGGATACATAACGCAAATAATGCCCATCGCGGATGCGAAGACACCAGTGTATATAGTGCCGACAGAAACTGTAAGGTGAACGTATGCGGGCGTTCACGATTGCCAACTTTCTGCACCGACTCGGACCAACTTTGGAGTTGGTGGCAGTCGGCCGACATCACCGACCATGACCAACTAGTCGTCGGCGAGCTAAAACTTCGGAGAGTTGGTGGTGGTCTAACCAATCAACGCGAGGAGCATTGCCGCATGACCCTCGAGGGCGTCAAGCCATTTAGTTTCTGTCGTACTGCCTGGCATGGGTTCAAATCCTACAGGGGTACATGATAATTTTTTTTTGTTGTTGCTAGCGCCATATAAACATATCAATAGGCATTTTTTGAGATACTGGTGACCTTCTGGCGAAGTTTAAATGACTTCGTTTTGATTAATGACAGTTAAAAAAAAGTCACCAGCGGTTGGACTGAACCCATACACCCCGATTGCCGTAAGGTTGGTTGTGGGCGGAGCTAACGAGTTGGTACGTGTGAACGTGGCGACTGTACCGTCTTGAAGTTGGTCCGAAGACGTTGCTTCGAGGTGGTCTGAGTTGGTGCTGAAAATCGGCCCGTGTGAACGCCCCCTAAGGGCAGGCTCAGCCCGAAAGCTCACGTATTAAATAGTTACTCTGTCTTGGTGCTTCATTCTTTCGTTATTATTGTCCCGTTGTGCTCCTATTCTACCCAGTATGAAGAGAACGATGTCATTGGGGATGACGGTTGGCTATAGGGGCGTACACGCGCACCAGGAGAGTATAGGAAGAGCAACGACCTCTGGTGTTTCGGTCGGAATTTCCAGTTCCAAAGCCATCGAGGCAAGGACAAAACGTATAGCGATATGCGATCTTGCAATGGCTCCGAAGCACCCGGCCCACCAACTATATTCACGGCGTTGCGGCAGAACCACGTCCGTTCAAAATGAGCCGACTTAAACGACTCACCCCATCGATCGGCTACATAATGATCCCATTGTCTACAAGGAAGGCGTCGCTGGAAACTTTTCCAAGCTGAAAGAAAGAGAGACAACTTTCGGCATTTATCGCTCGCCCCCCCCCCCCCCCCCCCTGTGAAGCCCTCCCACAAAATTTTTTTTTTCTCAATTCGTAGTAAGTTTCGGACTAACGCGTCGAAAAGGCGCTGAAATGGGATTTGAGAAGCGGCCAAATTGCAGTCCTCATATTCGTCGAACGATGCGGTTGCATCTATAATGGGTGAAAACCGTGTCGTTCGGTTAGATTTCTTTAAAGGAGCAGTGAAAACGTTCTTCACATTTTGCCCTCCTTTTGGTAGCGGCGGCAATAAATAACGATGGCTGAACACAAATCTGCCTTTTAGAGAACTCATTCGGAGTGAATGAGCACCGCGTGGCGTACACAACGAAAAATAACCGTTCTTCGAGAGTTCTTTGTAGTGCAAGAACCTTTTTCTGCACCTTTCCTCTATTCGCGAACGACAGAATGGCTAAGGATCTCCAGGTGTCCTCCTTTTGAAGAACCTTTTAAAGGTGAAAAAAATAGGGACAAGCTGAAGAACTTCAAAAAGTTCTCTCTCGAACGGTTGTTTTTATGTGTGTAGTGGTTAAGAAGATCGCCTTCCAGGTCACGCTAATTCGAATCTCGGCACCGGCTGTGCTGTCTGAGGTTTTCGCATGCGTGTGATATCGGCCAGCGTACACCTTTACATAATCGCCGCAAAACAAAAACAAACGTTGCGATAATAACCACAGGTGAGGGTAATGCCGCGTGAACAGCTCGTGGCAAGGCGGAGACCCCGATGTGATGTAGCACATGTGGGACAGTCGAAACACTACTGTAGAAGTGGTTTTTTCCGCGTGGAAAATATTTTCTCGTTTTCGAGCAGAGCTGCTTTGAGGATTGATTCGCGAGAACTTAAATTCGCGACACAGGTTTCCGGGAGTGCTTTGCTCTTGCATATCGTGCCGCCGTCAATACTCGGGCTTATTTCAGCACGTATTAAGACATCCGTTGTTCACGTGGATTGCGGCATTCTAGATCTATTCCTTTCTTCTCCTCACAGAGATAGGAGGAAAGGTCCTGTCAAATGACCTCGTAGAAGGCCGTAGTACTGGCCGTGTGCAAGTTACCAGTTTATTTTAGCAGTTCTTATTAATTATCACTCGGGGCACTGACCAGTTCGGTTGAGACGTGGTACTATCATTCAAGCTGGTTTTGAGAATGCGGGGAAAGGCATGTTCTGGCTTCATGGTATATTGCATGTATAGTGCAAAGTGTTTATAGGAGTAACAAAAGCATGATGAATTTTAATTTCTTTTCATCTTGCCTGATGGGATAAAACAATCTTCTGCGCTTGCTTAAACTGCCTATGCTACATCGAGTAGAAAGGGTCAGGTAGTCGCGGTGTAGCGTCGAACGCTGAACGATTTTCGCCCTCATATGGCCAGAGTTATTCGCGGGAACTTAAACTCGCGATTTTGGAGGTGTGCGCGAAAAACGCGAAAAATAATTTCGCGCGAAAAAAAGCACTTCTACAGTATTTCCCTTTATTTCTCCTAAGAGCCGCTAGGGTGGCTCTCTTCCTGCTCCGCAGGTCGGAGGATCGTTCAAGTTAACTCTGCTTCAAGCTGTACCATGTTGACACCACGCCGGGAGAAATGCCATTTTTATCTTCCGTATCCCCGCGGGAGTCATTGTCAAGAGGTGCACTAAAACTCGATTCCTATACCACCCCTTCCTGCGGGGATAGTTTTTTTTTTTCATCCTCTCGTAAATGTCGTGCGGGCCGTGACTTATTGGATATTTCTACCGCAATTGCTTTGTGGCCTGGTCTCTGCAGCGTGGACGTTTTTATTCCACGATTCTCCGAAGACGGGAATTTAAGGCTAGTAAGAGAGTATTAAAGCCAATAAATAAAGCCAAATAATAAAGCCAATAAAGCCAAGTAAAGAGTAATAAAAAACGGGTGAAAGAAGCACGCTATAAAGATAAAAACTAAGCTATCGAGGTAACCCTCATATCGAGATAGGCCTCAGTGTTAATCAACATCACAATGCTGGCTGGTCCATTAAAAGAGAGACTTTGTTCTTTGTGTATCGACAGTTGTTACCCTTGGAAAGAGGGAGCAAACCTCCGGTGCGCGTGTGGTGTCTCAACCACACTCTAAGAAAAAAAGGAGTAAAACGGGGAGTAATTGCAGCTTCTACTCCCCTAGTCTGCAATTACTCCCCATTTTAGTCCCCTAACCAGACATTTAGTTCCGACATTTACTCCCCAGGACTGCAAACTGTCACTGAACTTCGCGAATGGTCTCCTGAATGTAACAGTCTACGTAAATGTGTGCCCTTGGTCAATTTGAAGGGCATAAGGCTATATAACTCAGCCAACGTAGCAATTTTCCAGACACACAGAGTAAGAAACAGTTAGCGCATCTTTCTTCGCAAATTGTGCCTCGTATATGTCGCAAGGTTTTATATCGCTCAATATATCACGGTTGACGGTTTGCTTCAAAGTATTTTCATGCATGCACACGAATTATGCACTTGGAACTCTTACAACAGCGCGTGAAATGCAGTCTACACTCTGTGACATTCATTTACTCCCGTGCACTTACTCCCGAGAGGGACTATTTTTTTGTGGCAATGTATTTAGTCCCCAAAAGGAGTAAAAGTACTCATTTTTTTTCTTAGAGTGATGTGGGCCTGACGGGAGACGTACAGGAAATGTGCGTACAGGTATTCGCCCTCTTGTACAGACGTTGGTGAGTTACCTTTAAAAGGAACAGCTACAGTGCAAAGTATGCCGATTTAGTTTAGCATTTTCAAAAAAAAAAAAAAAACTGGTACGAGAACAATAGTAGCTTGACGATCGAGGTCAGGTGACCGCGTTACACCAACTCAATTACTTCACAGTTACGAATTTTGAGTACCCTCACTCACTGAAACTCTGCGTGGGGTAACTTCGCCAATCACCCTGGAGGTAACAGGGAGCATCCTAATGAAGGCTATACTGAGGGATGCACTTTGTTTTGGACAACCCAAATCTCGAAGCCAATAATGACCCCTCCCTCTCCCGTATCACCATCGTCTTCTCCGTCCTTTACTCGTTGGTGCACCGAGCCGCAAACCCAGAGCAGGTTCCCCCAAACATCATTCCCCCTCGATTCCCCCCTCCCCCTCAAACGCTGCCTACCTGCGCACTGCTGACGATGGCCCAGTAAGGCCGTCGAAATAGATGTCCAGTGCACTTTAAGAAAAAAAGGAGTACTTTTACTCCTTTTGGGGACTATATGCATTGCCACAAAAAATAGTCCCTTTCGGGAGTAAATGAATGTCACGGAGTGGAGACTGCATTTCACACGCTGTTGTAAGAGTCCCAGGTACATAATTCGTGTGCATGCACGAAAATACTTCGAAGCAAACCGTCAGCCGTGATATATGGAGTGATATAAAATCTTGCGACATACATAGGGCACAATTTGCGAAGAAAGATGCGCTAACTGTTTCTTACTCTGTGTGGTGGAAAACTGCTAAGTTGGCTGAGTTATATACAGCCTTATGCCATCAAATTGACCAAGGGCACATATTTACGTAGACTGTTGCATTCGGGAGACCATTCGCGAATTTCAGTGACAACTTGCAGTCCTGGGGAGTAAATATCGGGACGAAATATCGGGTTAGGGGACTAAAATGGGGAGTAATTGCAGTCTAGGGGAGTAGAAGCTGCAATTACTCCCCGTCTTACTCATTTTTTTTTTCTTAGAGTGTGCTTGCACTGGTTCCAACAGATGTCCAGTGCTGGTACTGGTGCTGCACTGGCACCGGTTCAGTGCTACCAGTGCTGGCACGCGTTCTCGGTAGCTCAGTCGTCAGCGTGCTGGCTTGCTGAGCTCAAGGTCGCGGGTTCGATCCCGTCCTATAAGGCTGTAGCAATGTGGGGGAGGGTGAACATTGCTCCCAGCGCCGTGTGTCGGAGATCTTCGGCGCACGTCAAAAGAACCCCAGGTGGTCCAAATTATCCGCGCGTGCAACATGTTGGCCACACTGCGCAGAAAAAACCTTACGTGTAACATCACGGTACCATTATTGGTGCTTGCACGACACGTTTAGGTTCCGAACGTATCCACAGCATGCAGCCAAAGATCCCGTGGCTCAGTGGTTAGCGTGCTGGCCATGTCACGTCGAGACTGGGAGGTACCCGGGTTCGAATCCCGGTGCCGGCTGTGCTGTCTGGGGTTTTTCCTGGGTTTTCCTCAGACGCTTTCAGACATATGTCGGCACAGTTACCTTAGAAGTCGGCCCAGGACGCACATTCCCCCAGGGCGTGAGTCGTGACGTTGCCCACATACGTGAGGCCGACAACGGCAAGCCCTATCACCACCAGCCAAAGATAGGTTCGTCTTTTATTTTTTTTCACTCCAGTTCACTTTCTTCGCGGCCACACACTATAACGAAACATCACGTGCTTATAAGTTTTGAGTACACTGGCTGTCCCCGCAATTTTGTCTCGATATCTTATCTATAGTATTCCTTTTCCTCCTGTATTATCTTTATTCCACACTGCAAACGTTTTCACACATTTGAAGGTCCGCGCCATGCACATGGTTGCCTAGCATCGTACTTCCAGGATATTTTACAAAAATCAGAAAGCATTACAAACGATCAGGTGACAGCGCAAATCTTGCTTTCATTATGTCTTGGCCCTTGCGCCATTAAACTCTGAATCATCATCATCATCATTATGTCTTGGATATCGTAGATACGCGCTAACGCATATATGCATCGCTGCAGATCATCAAGCATCTGTTCGTGTCTACAATAGTGTTCGACGATGTTGAGATTTTGAAAGAGTGAATTTTTGGAGAACAGACAACATGGCGAGGAGAGACAACTTAAACTGTACTCCATGGTGGTGATCATCATCATCCTCTTCACTGCCATCAACATTACAGAAGTTTTCCACCAAAGTAACTGGGGTTCAAGTGATGTGGAGTTGCAGGCCTCACACTAGTGAAGCCACAGTCTCTATTTAATTTTTTTTCTTAAAATCAAATCAACACCGGAAAGGCCGTGCGCCATACACCTTGAAAGGTATGAAGACGGTTAACGACTAGTTCATTGTTTCCGCTGGCTGTTTGGTTTGTTCGTGCGTTCTCCAACGAAAATTGGATATCCGAGCGGGTTTATGTAAGCGCGCAATCCACCGAGACCGTCTCTTTGATGGGTCCGCAATATGAGATTATGAAAGACAATGTTGTGAGGAAGACAATATATGCGCGCTCACCTGATATACGCCTACGAGAAGGGAAGTTTATGTAACAGATGCATGACGCTGTAGTCTTTTGCTTTAATTTGGCGTCAGACATGGAAGGATACGACATGGGCTTACACTTCACTTTGTTCGCGTTAGCGTCGCGAAGCAACAGTGGTTATGAGAGATAGACATGGACATATGGAGAGAGGACAGCATGAAGGAGTGGGTGTTCTGGGCCGACTTCAAGAGGAACTGTGGCGACATCACGACCTACTAGATTATAACGACCATGTTATAATCGGCAACCCCTATGATGAGCCCGTCCGCACGATCCGATAGGGGCGCTACTCATCGGCACGCGAAATCCGCATCACGATTGGACGATGGAAATTTGAATTCTGAACGCGCAGAAGCGGACGTACGACTACTGTAGCAGACGACAGCAATAGCTCCAATGAAAACGCTAGGATGATGATGGTAATCAACCTCAGAATGCAACATCTTCCGTGGAATATCCACCGTTTGTACAGGAATAACAAAGTATTGTAGAAGTTGAGGAAGTAACAACTGGGACGATGAGAAGCGCCACCGCTACCTTCAAAAGATGCGGCGCTGGGGAGGGGTGCCATGACATGGTCGTCATAATCTAGTAGGTCGTGGCCGACATTCGCCTGGAAAGACTACCGGAAAACCCAGGGAACACCTCAGACAGCCCAGCCACGGTGTCGGGATTCGAACCTGCATCACTATGCCACGGGAGCGATCAGCTCATTGTGACGGCAGCTGTCCGGAAAGTGCACCGGCAAAGCAAATGGAAAACACCGAGCGATCTCACGCCGATCATTGCCAGAGTCTCTTCGCGGCCGCTACCAGAGAATACAAAAACGCTGCAGAGTTGAAGGCCCTTTCAGAGAGCGCAGAAAGCAAATAATAAAAGCAAAGCCTGGACTTCCCTGACGAGGCTTCCGAGGAACCCAAGTTCATCTATTAAACTTCCCCAAGGAAGAAGTGCTGACTCACGCGAGCAAATTATCTTGGTCCCCCAGCGCTGACGTCGTCGTTTTACGTCTCCGTTTATGGACGAGCTTCCCAATTTAGGGATTTATAGGGATGCGGCTAATGTGCTATATGGACAGTCTGCCAGGCAGTGGATGCGATATGCCCAATCTCTGGGCTTACTTTCGGTGACGTTACAGACGTTTTACGACTAGGAGCGCGTTGTAAATCAATAACATTTTCGACGCCGTTTTTATACTGGCTCGCATGGCGGGGGTTCTTGCAGTCTGTCCTTACTCGTAGAAGGATTAGCCTGTAAATTAGACTTATGCACCAGCTGCACAGACACGAAAAATGACATCAAGTACTTGATCATGAACATAGTGTTGGGATCTGGGATATCCCGAATCCCGGGATCCCGCTTGTTTTTTTTTTTCAGGTCCCGAAACCCCGACATTTTTCTGAAAGCTTGGGACCCGAGAAAAGCTACCACGAAACCACACTTGGCGTAGTAGCTTATATATTAAACTATGCCCATAAAAGGGCACGGAAATTATAATAACTGCACGGTCGCCGTCGGATAAGTTTCATTTATCCGACTGAAACCCCTAAGCTTCTAAGGCATTTTCAGGATACTTTACTGATCCAACAGCACTTTTATAAGTTTCGTATCGGCAGAACAGCAACAAATAGGTGGTAATATTCGTGTATACACAAAGCGTTAATCGATGAGTACAAGTTACTTGCGCGTATTAAGACAAAACGATTTCGAGATACGACTCCCTCAACTCGAAAGGTACACGATGTTTGCATCGCGCAGTATACCTTTGGACAAAGAGCGCCTACAATGAAGGTGATCGTGGGACACTCGGGTGTTTTAATGCGATAGCATTATTGCGCTACCTCTTCGGAAGTTCCTCAGGTCTGCGCCGAAAACTCAGCTCGGACGAAATACAAATATGCGAAGTACGTACTCACGGAGAACGCGCATACAACCCACTTCCCAGTAGAGCGAAATTGTCGTTCTCAGATGAATGCTCATTTCAAGAGTGAAGAGGGTACTATTTTCCGACGCGGACGTAGAAAGCTTCGGCTGTCCACCAATTAGAAAGGACGGATTTTGAAAGACTTATGATTTTGCGAAGTTTACTTCTGACGACATTTGTATTTACATGATTTATTTCTAAAATGGTTTATATCAGCTCCCCGGCTGACACTCAAGATGCACGTTTCGAGGGATATATCCTAAGGATTGCGTGTTTCACGCAAGCGAACATGAAAATCAACAATTTATGAACAATTTATTCTGTTGCCATTCCGTTTCAAAGCGTCGAGATTTGTGTAGTTTCCCTTTCTTTTCTTAATAACGCGTCCTAGAGTAGCCAGTCCCGAGTGGCTCGAGACTAACATCTCCATTTTTTTCTTTTAAAATCAGTCAATCAATCAACACGAAAATCCTGTAAAAATTTGCCTCACTATATGTCACAACACGGAATCCCTGACACCCCTGCCCGACCTCTGTGCATTAAAAGGGGGGAGGGGGCCATTCTGTCCCCTCCGGCATGTTGAAAACTTTCCGCATATGTGTTGGTGGCCGTCGTCAACGCGTTGCAGTCAATCCAGGCAGGCCTGTCGTCATCCCCACAGGTTTCACGTGAACGCCTGAGATCATTAAAATCAATGGCTCTCGAAATACACGGCAAAAAAAAAAAAAAAAAAATTAGTGTGCATCAATCACTAGAGGTACGCGCCTGCCATCGGCAACGGCACGAAATAGACTTTGAGTTTGATTGTGAACTTGACACACTGAAACGCACCGATTATGTAAAGCACATCAGTCATAGTATGAAATAGTATTACTCTGGTACGAGCAGAGGTCTTCCTGGCGCTATAAGACAAAAAAGAAGAAAAGGGGAAAAAAAAAATCTCAGTAGTCACACCGCGTCCACGGGTCCCGCGCATGGAAGCTCGTTTATGGCCACCTAAAAGGATATGCAGGCGGAAGGGGGACAGTTGACGATTGTTGGTTGTGCGATTAGCGGTTCTTTCATGTTCACATCGGGCGACTACGTCGCGAGATGGTTGTCCTGGGTAAATTACTTCTAAAATGTAATTAAATTACATTACTCATTACTGCAATTGAAATGTAATGAAATTACATTATAATTACTACGAAAAAGTAATGACATTACAAAGTCATTACCGCGAGCTTAACCGTAACGGTGTTGAGGTTGTGGAAATTCATTGTGGGAGTTGGAATTATTTTAACTCACCAGTTGGCAAACTCTCTTTCTGCCAAGTGCCAACACAGAACACAGGCTCGATTATTTTGTGTAAAGTAATGGGTAATGTCATTAAAATTACTGACAAAATGTAATTAAATTACATTACAAATTACATAATGTCAAAAGTAATGCATTACATTACAAATTACCAGGAAAAATAATTCACTACCGTAATTTCATTACAGTAATGACATTACTACCCAGCTATGATTGCGGGAAAAAAAAATTCCTCACACCAAACCCCGCAGCGCGTTATCCTCTCTAGCATTACATCATAACTCATTGCGGTTCTTCTCCTACATTTGACCATAACTCGGGCCCTGCTGCTACGAACTCACGTGAAGGTCCACATGGCGTATCAGTGAGCTCCATCAATGCCGCATATTACGCGCACTCACCAGGTAACATCGTATTTGCTCTGTTTATCAGTGTGATATTATCCGGTGAGGGTAGCATGATCGAGCTCACCGATACGCCATGTCGACCTCCACATCTGTTCGTAACGAGACTCGAACTCACGCCTTATCAGATGATTGTGATCATGAGTTTCGAAGGCCCGAAACGACGAGCTATGCATTTGACCCATATCTGCAAACCATTAGGCGAAATTTAAAATTATCCCCGCATTTTAGCAGTTAAACGATTGCTTTACTCCTCGTTGCATGAGCAGAGAGCGCATTTTTTTATCTACTCGCTCAAATGCAGAGCAAAAGAACTCTCATACCATCCCATTGGTGCTGCCCAAGTGATTTGATCGTCGACACGAAACGGTGATGAAACTTACACGGAATGTAAGCGAAAAAACTTGATTTCTATAGTAAGGTTACATATCCACACTAACACACTTACAATGCAAAATTCAGTGCTGCGAATGTAATCCATAATTACCTTCCAGTCCATGTCGTCGATATTGAATTACGTTTGAAAGGTTTTTTTTTTTTTTTCAGAGGTCTCTTAACGGCGACACCGTTATCGCGAATTGAATGCCTCTTGGAGCACAATCGTAAAAGGCAATTAATATATTGATTAGAGCTTGAATTAAGCATCCACTCTGTCCACCGTTAACCGTTTCTCCCTTTTATCCTGACTGCCAAAATGACCTGCCTCGCCTCTTTAAAAAAAAAAAAGAATAATTAAGGAGAAATGGGTCTAACAGCGAATACTTTTTGAATGAGGCAGTTACGTGCCAAGAGGTCATTATTCCCGTCGTATTTCGTGTTGGATTTCTATTCTGTGCATAGGTTTATGCGCATATATGTACTGCACAATGTACAGCTCTCGTCAACCTTAATAATAACACTGGAACAGATATGGTATCGTTTCCGAGCGCGATTACAGCAACCCTTGGGGCCATAAGGAAATCGTAATTGCACAAAAATATTGTGTTAGTTTAACGCGAGGATTTTGTTCACTTAATATTCCCCCAGTGCCCCCGGGGTGGCTGCTATCGCGATCCGAAATGAGACTGAATTTTTTTCGAGTGTTATTATTAAGGTTGACGGGAGCCGTACAGGGTAAACAAAAGGTAAAGCTGCGCAATGAAGATAAGATAAATAAAAAGAGACCCGAGAGAGGTAGGTAAGAGAGAGGTAGGTAGACGGACGTTGTAGACGTTGCCGAGAGTTTGCGCTTTTTGTATGACTAGAGCGTCTGTGATCTGAGGGTATATACATTCGAATACAAGGCGACTAAACTTTGAAGGCTCGAATCCGCTGCCTTGGGATGCACTGACGCAACGAAGACCAGCCTTGGGTAAGTTACTTCTAAAAGGTAACTGGGTTACAGTTACAATTTATCTGCCAAAAATAGTAACCAAGTTACTTTCTCGGGCGAGTAACTAGTTACAGTTACAGCTACTGAGAGAAAGTTACATTACAGCTACTTTTTAAAAAATGACCATGACAGGGTGATACTATCGTTAAAAACGTTCATTTGTCTACATTTTCTGAAGTGCGATAAAAATAGCCTTCCACTAACTACTACTAGTAACTAAATAAGGGTCACTAACTTCACCGATTTCTGTTCGCAAAGCTGGAATACCCTGCTCGGTCGAGAGCCCAAGGCAAGGGGGAACATACCGGTTACGGATAAAAGGGAGGGAGTAGGGGAAGGTAGGGCAAAAAAAAAAAAAAAAAAAAGAGCGACGTTTATTCGAGTAACTAGTTACATCTTGCAGTTACATTAACAGAAAGAGTAACTCGTTACGGTTATAAGCTATACTTCCCTGTAAATGTAACTAGTTACTGTAACTACTTACCCCCAAAAGTAACTAGTTACAGTTAAAAGTTAAAAGTGACTGAGTTACTACCCAAGACTGACGAAGACGACGTCTGCCCAAAAGAAGGAAACGGAGCTCGAATCAAAATGGCGGCAGGAAGGAGCCAGAATTGCGTGAATGCTTCTGGATCGATAGCGCAAGACACGGCGCCCGCACGGCCCAGGCGGACAAGCAGCCGCCTCCGCTTTCAAAAGACGCCACTAACTGTGACGTCGAAATACGCTTCTGCACAGTATGATTGCCTCTCAGAGTGGGATCAGCGACTTGGCCGCCGTTTGGCATATCGGGAACACCTGTGCAAAACAGACTATTCATCAATTTCGAGACCGTGTACAGCCTGTAGGGAGTGACTTTTTCGGGTTAAACCCGATTCCGCCCGGTTATCCCCCCCCAAACTGACCAATTCGGGTTAAACCCGATTTCTTCCCGAATTCCAGTCACTATGAATCCCTCGAGTGACGTTTTCACTGAAGACGAACAAAGGTCGCCACGTGAAACACATGTAAGAATGGGTCACTTACGTTCCCAGCAATACACCCAAATGTGTCAACACTGTCTATGAGAGATAATATCAAGATAAGAGATCAAATAAGAGAGATTAGGAACAGACCTAATACACAAGAGGAGAAACAAAAACACCCGATAACACCCGAAGGCACAATTATCGCCCGATTTTTGCCCCCCCCCCCAAATTTGAGAAAGGCATTTAACCCGAAAAAATCACTCCCTATGTACAGGGTGTTCGGTTCGGGAATAGCGTATGTCTTTAAATCTTTGTCAGAAGGATTTTTCTACTGGGATAAATCCGTTTAAAATGAAGGAAGCAGTTTAACCCAAGACTGTCGACGTATATTTCCCCCGTAAGTTCCCTGCGTTTACTTGATGGTGTTCACCTTTTTAATGTAGGGTGTATTCAGGTTAAATCCGATTCTTCCCGGTTATTCCGCGGATCACTTTACGGCCGTTTCGGGTTAAAGCCGATTTCCCCCGAATTCCAGTCACCTCTACGCTACGTTAACAACCTTTTCGCCAGTGTCTATAGTTGCTAATGTTAGTTGAGTGCAACAATAAGCTATGCGAAGCACATTTGATATTACAACATGTCGTGCTTGCGACTATGGTGGTGGTGGTGGTGGTGGTGGTGGTGATAGGGCTTGCCGTTGTCGGCCTCACGTATGTGGGCAACGTCACGACTCACGCCCTGGGGGAATGTGCGTCCTGGGCCGACTTCTAAGGGAACTGTGCCGAAATATGTCTGAAAGCGTCTGAGGAAAACCCAGGAAAACCCCCAGACAGCACAGCCGGCACCGGGATTCGAACCCGGGTACCTCCCGGGTGCTTGCGACTATAATTCGCGAGTAACGCATGTTTGACCAATCAGGCCGGGTGATGCACGGCACCTAACGCGATAAAAAATCGTACGAAACATCTACCTGTCAGAAAATAATGGGATCTCGTGGGACCTTTGCCACACTTTACAAGCACTTTGATGAATTTTCTGCGTCGATATTTTTTTTATTTCGCGTTAGCGCAACTGTGATTATGAGCGTCGTAGACGTGGGTATATAGATGCAGGGAGGACAAGCAGCAAGGAGTGGGTGAGAGAAGTTAAATTTTGGGAAATAAACTAAACAATTTGACAACAAGTCGGTGTAACGTTTCTATGCCACAAACAAGAAGTGCGTGTCGTATTTAACATATTCCATCACAAAATAGATTCCCCAGAAACAACAGTATCCCCTGGAAAAAAGTGTGGGAAAAATAATTTCCCAGAGGCGCCAATCGTCGGCTGCGAGCAGTTTTCCGTCGGGGCAGACGAGGAGGATTGTCACTTTCCCGCAACAGTAACGCGTACGATAGCTGCTGGCATCATCGCCAGTCGTCCATCTCTTCTTTTTAGTTATAATTATCCTTCCTTACTTATGTTTTGTGAACGATGAGTATCGTAGCTATCGACAAAAATGCAATGCTTTGTTTCAGACGGCCGACGGCTTTCTGTTTTATTTAGTTCCACTCAGGCACAGCTTGAAACGAAATACGTTGTTGCACAATGACTAGATCCGTCTTCAGCAGCAAAGAGAAACAGAACATGATTTTGGCCCTGCAGGGGCTGCTGGCATGGATTTTGATCTAGCATCCGAAATGCACGCGCAGTTACTTGACTGTCTCCAGAAGGGTGAAACACTTTAATGCGGAATACCACCGTATAGGTTGCTCTGCCGGTTAAAGGGACTGTAGTACAGTCAAACTCCTTTACAACGAAACTCAGGGGACAGCAAAAAAAATTCGCAGTAAAGGTATTTTCGTTAAAAAGGATGTCCATTATTGGACCTATAGGGCTCCAGCGGGACCGCAAAAAAATTTGCTGTAGTGGTATTTTCGTTAAAAAGGTGTTCGCTATAAAGGAGTTGGACTGTATTATTCGTTCCCGTCCATTCCGAGACTATAGTACCGTTCTGCTCCTCGTTCATCACCGACAATAATGCCGAAAATCCGACGCGAAAACGTGGAGTAGTTTCTGTGCAATTCGGTGTATATGAAAGAACTGGTGTCCTGAGGCTCAGGGACAACATAGAAGGGACAAATACATACAAAGCCCCCTGGAAGTCGCTGAGAAGGCGTGTTAGCTTAGCTCAATTTGTAGAGCCCTCCAGACCGGCAATCCAGAAGATGTGGGTTCGAGTCCTACAGCTGGCTAACCTTTTCAGTGACTTTCGTCTTTCATCGTCAATTTCTTGGTGTATATGGATGGCAAGAGCAGAAGACGCATATTGAGAGCAATGCGGAATTCCCTACATGGAAATCGGAGAAAACGTCACTCGGACAAGGCCAATCAGGGAGTGACCGGTGGACCTTTGGCGACCGGTTGGCGGGAGGGACGGCGTCTGCAGGTCGCAGAGAGCCTGCGATCGGCTCGTAGAATGTCACTTCTGGGTTAGCGTCGGACGTGTTCATACAGCCAAGAGCGTAACAGCGTGTTCCACGCGACATGGTTGCGTCAGACCTCACAGTGGTGACCGAAAATCGGCGTATTTACTGAGGACTTTTCAATTAGTGCAGCACTGTAGTGCGAATGCGAACCAGACGGGGGGGGGGGGATATGTTTAATGCAAAGTAAGAAAAAAGAGAAAGGAAAGGTTAGCCACGGTGTGGGCTTGCTATCCCTAACCAGAACCAGACGGGCTCGGAGACGATCTCCTGCGCTGCGCTCCTATTCGTGTGCCTGGCTTATGTCATCATGATGTTACTATCGCTGGGGCTTCCTTATAGGTGCAGAGGGAGTGTGAATCTTTTTTTTTTAATTTAAACTCTGTGTTAGCGCCGCGAAGCAACTGTGGCTATGAGCGGCGTACAGATGTGGATAGATGGAGAGAGGACAGCAGGAAGGAGTGGGGGGACAGGGGGATTAGTATGCGTCCGGGGCCGACTTCAGGGGGAACTGTGCCGACAATCGTCTGGAAGGTCATAGAATCGTAGGAAAACCCGGGGAAAACCTCAGAGAGCACAGCCGGTGACAGGATTCGAACCCGTGTCACCTCCCAGTCTCGGCGTGGAAAGCGATCATCCTAACCACTACGCCACGGGAGTAATATATGTAAGCTGTTTTCGGGAGAGAAACTTGGCCAAGTAGACTGTGATGCGGTGCCGAACATTACCGTATCGTACCGCCTCATACACATGCTAGCTTCTCCATGCTAGCTTCTCCATGCTAGCTTCTCTATACATCTCCGGATGCGATAATCAGAGGAGGTTTTGAGAGAAACCAGCGCGGGAAGCTACGGAAAGGGGTTCTCCTTTTTACGAGACAATGCACCGGCTCACAAAGCAGGCGAGACAGTGCATGTTGTGAAGGAGTTGCGATTGCCTCGAGCATCCGCCATACTCTCCGGACCTTGCCACATCCGACTATATATTATTGTTTGCAAACCTGAAAAGTTTGAAAGGAAAGAGATTCTGGGATTGCTCGGATGCGACAGCAGCAGCCGTAGCATATTTCTGAGAGCAGACGTCGGATTCATTTTTCCAAGGGCACGAAGCTTCAGGAACGAACGATGTGCCAAGTGCTTTGAACTTCCAGGGTGAATACGTCGAATAGGTACATGACTCTAGGTAGTGTTCTCCTTCGAGATCTTATCCTTCGTTGTCCTTGTCTGGGCTGGAACATTTTCAGCACTCCCTCGTATATGAAAATCGACAAGTCACCCTTGTAGTTGACATTATAGGATGCGCAGTACGTGACAGTCATTGTCAAATGCAACGATATACACACTCGCTAAACGCCGCCATATCAGATTAGTGTCAGCAGCTAACACTGCTGGCTAAACGATCACGAGATGTATGTACTTGGAGACCGGGGATTTCGTAACCAGGAGTATACTACTCCCACGTGAGCGCTACATGCGTCATATCCAGAGTGAGTAGGAACTCGACATCCCTCTTCTGCTACAATGGCACGTGACTTTAAAATATTTACACTCCAAGAACGAAATTTTTGCATCTCTGTCTGAAGAATAAAATTTCCGAATAATTTCATCATCAGATTCACTTTAATGTCCGGGAAGAGCTTCAACTCCTACTTGGAACCTTGACAAAACCCTGATTTTCAACTGGATTTCCAAAAAAAAAAAAGAAAAATGGTAAAACTACAAAGTCTGAGACTACGCATTTATCTGCGTTTCTAAACCGTCCACGTCCCCACAAATTCGCCAGCGACGATAAGGTTCTATTTGGCCGGAAGAAAGGGGGAAGGACTTCCGGTCGTTTGCAGACGGCCGGTCGAACAAGCGGCTGGGACTTAAGCCACTTGTTTCCGGAGGATCAACAAACATGTTTCACCCTCCCTCGATAGTGGCCCGCTGGAAAGCGAATGATTAGCACAGGATACCCTAAGAGTGGGGTGTATCTGAAATAAAGTGATCGAAATCCCCGTTACAAAACAAACTATGTGGGTACCGTAAATAAAAGTTATCTGGCTATAAAATGCACTGTCGCGCGCGGGAAGCTGCCAACAGCGAACACAGACTAACCTGGACACAAAAATGCAACCACCAAACTTGGACTAACCTAAAAAAAAATAAGAAAAAACTAACCAAACGTGCTGTTCAGTCTTGCCCACCCTGCTGTGTCTAACGGCCGCTAAAATGCGGCTTTCGTTCGCTAAAACGACTTGCACAGTCATTGAAGACCCGTGAACTTGAGTGGGGGGGGATATGTTTATTAGACGAAAAGGGGAAAAAAAACGGGGAAAGGTCAGCCAAACGGGACGTCGGCTTGCTATTCCAGAAATAAGAAATAATAATAAATAAAAAGAAAAGAGAATAATTAAAGAAAGAAAGAAAGAAATAGGAAGGAATAAGAAATAAATAAATAAAGAAAGAAAATTACGAAATAAGAAATAAAGAAAAAGAAAAAGAAGTAGGGAAAAAACGAAAAACTACCAGGTGATGAAAGAAGGATGAGGTAGATTAAAGACAAAGATGACAAAAAAAGATGACTAACAAACGGTGAAGGAATGATGAGATGAATCACAGAAGATGACTTTAAAAAGAAAGCATGAGGTTAATGCGTTGAAGGTGAGAGTGGGGCACAGAAGAAGAATGAGATTTCACGACTGAGTTCACAGGCTGTTCATCAGACCCGAGAACTTGAGTGGTTAAATAGCGTTCTCCAGTTTTTAAACACGCCGGGCATATCATCTCACAAAGCATTCTCCTCGATTTTCCTTGTTTCGAGAACGTGAATTTCGAGACCGGGGATTTCGCAACCGGGAATATCGAGGTCCTCCCCAAGAGAGCTACAAATTGAACGCTTAATTACGAACTTGAAAGAAATGAGAGAACCGCGGCTAGCCGGTGGAGATCCATAACATAGCGAAACCCCAAGCTTGAGGGGAACACGTGCAACACCACCTAGATACAGAAAACATGCGCGCTCGTTTGACTTGACGTAACAATTAAGAGTCAGCCAATCAGGATCGTGTTTTCAACGACCGTAGCCAATCACGAACGTGCTTTCAGCATGGAGAAGAATCACCGTCGTCTGCGAGTTGTGACTTAACGTCTCCGCGTACTAAATGGAAAAACTTGCGAATAAAGCGCAAAAGGGGTCTCGATCTTTCTCAAAACTGAATTTCTGGAAAGCGTCTCACACTTTTTGTCTAAATATTTAGGTCTGCAGGTTCCAGGTGAGCTGCAGTTATTTGCGGGTTCTTGAATAGACCAGAAAATTCCAGAGTTCTTAGCGTCGCTTTGAACTGTGGGAGTTTACTAATATACGAAAGAAACGGGTGGCCTCCAACCGTTCACGACGTGTCAAGGTCAGTGAAAGCAAAATGTGAGGGCCAGTTCTCACTTGACGACGCCCGACGCGACGTCGTGAGCTGGCGGCGGAAATAGACGCGCATTTCCGGCGTTGGGAGAGGAGAGACGTCGAGCCAAAAAATTTGCCGTGCCGGTCTCGTTCACGACGTCGGCGAGAGTTGGCGAGAACGATACACTGGCGACCAATAAGGTGCCGCAGAAAGGCCACGCCTCCTGATTTTTCGTCTGCTTTGGACGACGGAACGCCACTGTGGTGGGAGCATGAAAATCGCGCGCGCTGAAGGGGCGGCGGAAATGCGCCTCTACTTCCGCCGCCCGCTCACGACGCCGCGTCTTGCGTCGCCAAGTGAGAAGAACTGGCCCTGAAGGCTTCGTTCCCCCGCTCAGCGAGCGCTCAGGATGCGCAAACAGCAGTGGGATTTTCTGAAGTCGTCTATTCGGAGAACAGTGAATAGCAGTAACAGACGAATTCTGACCATATATGCATGTCCACGGAGCGAAGGATCGGAGAGGAGGCGTAGGAAGGGGAGAGGAGGAACACAGGCTTTTTCTGTCTATGTGATGTTGACACGTGAGGGGATGAACTTGGTGCTGTGTCGTTCTTCTTCGTCTTCCCTCAAGCTCAGGGTTTTGCTACGCTGTATACCGGCATTTTTATTTTTTATTTTTTTTTTCATTTCGGAAACTGCAGTTCGGTCCAATCTCCATGCAATAAAATTGGGAAGGTTAAAACTGACAACTGACCTCTGAACATTTCCGGTGGACCCCCCCCCCCCCCCGCATCGTGTGTGGTTAGTGGCAGCGCAAACTGCCCTACGACATTTATTTTTGGTGGCCCAACCAGTAACGTGCCCGTATACTGAGCCCGGCCGCAAGTCGCTTGGGTATTGCTGCTCGGACATTAACGGGGTTGTGACACTTTGATAGCCGTGGCTCATATAGACGCACTGTACTGCACGCTAGAGTATTCGGGGAAAAAGGAATGACTTTTACACTTGGCGTAGCTGGCGAGATGCAAGCCATACTTCGGCGCCGAGCTTTGACGTCAGAAGAGCAAGGTCCTCGACCATTCCTATTGGTCCCCGCATAAGCACGTGACGTCCCCCCACAGGAGGAGATGTTTGCCGTCATGACATGTTCGGATGAGTTTCGACATCGCGATGTCGATTTTCTACACGTAAAGCAGCAGACATGACAGCTTATGTTGCCGTCGTATAGTTTAACGGCTTATTGCTCGCACAAACCCGCACAACAAGGTATATACATGCGACAGGAAACGCTAAATATTTTAATTCGCTAGTAAAATTGCGGTAAAATGGCTCGGGGTGACGTCTGGTGGGAAATAATAATCAATTTGCCGAGCAACAGTATTATATGTTCACGACTGGCTTGCTGCTCTTGACGACTATACGTAGGGGACTACGTAGCAGACTTCTCGTTTTTGACTCAGTGTTACGCGCATGCTGTGTAGTTTTGCCGCCGTGCTTGACCAGTAATGCGTATTTGATGGCGACTTGGACACAGTGTTGCCCGTAATTTTTCAATTTTAATTTTCTAAAAAGAAAACTGAGCGCAATGGGGACGGCGTAAGAGTATACTGAGGCCATCGGATAGGCAAATTTTCTGAGGCTGATCTTTTACAGTACCTTTAAAGGTACTGTAAAGCAGCAGGCATACAATTTTATACTGCTGGCTCATTTGACAGCCTGGGTGCTCAGTATACAAACGCCACAAATTTCGTTCAAATCCACCTCTTAGTTTATTAGAAAATTCAGATTTAATATTACCGGCAACCCTGTGTCTAAGACTCGACTCGAATTCTGCAGTTCCCGCTATTTAGGGCGGCGAACATAAACATGCCAATAACAATGGGAGTGTACGGCGGCATCTGTGGACCACTACCATCACCACGTCGGCTTGCCTGATGCGGTGCATTTTTGCTTGGGATTACTCTCATGGTGTTTCTGCTGACAGTTTCTTATTCATTTCCACGATGTACCAATGTTCTTGCATTTTGAGGTAATATATGTAGGGAAACTATCTCGTTCGAACAAACTCTTCAAGGAAACTTCATGAAGCCGGAAACTTCATAGCCCATTACTTAGCCGATACAAGGTTGGGGACATGTAACACTGTTGCTCGACAAATAGGCGATTGTTTCCCGCCAGGCGTCACCCCTCGTCTTTTCACCGCAATTTCAGTCGTGATTAAAAAAAAATATTTAGAGTTTTCTGTCGCACATAAAATTTGCAGTGTGGATTTCTTTCGGAATAAGCTTTCAAATGCCGCTGCCAATTTTAACAGCTTGCCTGCTGCTTTACAGTATACCTTTAACATCTATCTGGCATACCTCGGGGCCCTCACTACCCTTTCAAACAAGAGTATATTCAGCTTTCGCTAGAGAACCCTCAGGTAAGCGAACGTAATCCACTGCAATGTCCCTGATGATCAAAGTTACCTCGCGGAAGTAAAGCCACGAGTCACCGTTATTACGATCAGCGCGACCTCTTTCGGTCACAGTTGAAAGGAATGAACGACGTTCTCATCAACACAGACCACTACGTTCTCTTCTTTACAAGGAGTACACACTGATTGCTCGCGTAATCATGCCGGTTGCAGACATGTTTTCCGTTCTATATATACGGCATTTTCTAACGGCAGTTTCATTTCGCTCTTTCGTAACGGGTCCCCGTGGAATGCTGCGTAAAGTCAGGTCGCGTTTATTTTCACTCGACGAAATGTGTCAACAAGTTATACTTAGGGCCTGACTTTTTCGGGTTTTATTTTTGGCCAAATTCGGGGGGTAAATATCGGGTGATATTTTTCATTCGAAAATTCGGGTGTATTCGGGTTAAATCCCGTTACGGCATATTCTGTCGTCAGGAATTCGGGTGATTTTTTTGTTTAATAAAATTTTTTATTAACATGGAACTAATGTTTAGCGATGTTATCAAACTTTATTTTAATGCACGCTTATGAGCGTGCCACGCGACCCGGATGTTTTCGGGTAGATTCGGGTGAAACCCGAATTTTACAGATTTCGTTCGGGGGGTAAATATCGGGCGGATACGGGTTTAACCCTAAAAAGTCAGGCCCTAGTTATACTGTGTATCGTAGAGAATGTTCGTTACTTGTAAGTAACTTTGCCGTAACTAAACATATCATGTTTTGCAGTGACGGTACATATACTATAGCCAGATTTAGTACGTCGGAAAGTGTTCACGATAACAGCTCCGAAAACACAAGCCAATCGCCCTGTTTCGTTCAAGCGGGTGACGTCACATTACTAAACTCTGATTTGATAACTTCCTTTATCGTATCGTTTTCGTAGAGTTCTTCCGATGTACTAAGACTCGCTACTGCAGTGAACCCTGGTTAATAGGACCCCCGATAATCTGACATACGCGTTTTACTACCATACTCTTGGGGAACAATGCTGTGAAACCTGTGCGAATCCGCCCCCGTTAATATGACAATTCCTCATTATGACCAAAATTTCCGGGAACGACCATGGTCATAATAACGAGGGTTCACTGTATCAAAATACTTTGTACACCGATTTTGAGCACCGCATAGGTAATCACGAAACTTCTCAGCAAGCAGTGGGGACCCAGCAGTTTAAATTTCCTTACACATACGCTAGTTGATGCACTGCGTTTTCTTCTTTCTTTCAGGTGCTGGTGATGGCGTCCTATTTCCGAGCGGTCTGCTTGCCTGCCTGCACGTTGCTCGGCGGATCGTGCGCATCCTGGGCCGACTTCACAGGGAACTGCGCCGACATATATGTGAAAAGCGTCTCAGGAAAACCCAGACAGCCCAGCCGGCGCCCGAATTGGAACCCGCGTCACCTCTCCGCACCGGTCCTTCCTTTCAGCCCTTCGTATTGGGCAATCTTTTCCTCTTTCGTAATAAACTGATCGCTCGCGCTAAGGCCATCGAGTAAACGTAAAAAAAAAAGAAATCCACGAACAACATCGACCCATAGATTCGCAGATTCTAAAAAAGAAGAATAAGAAAAAAAAAAAAAACTCACCGTAACCTCGATGCATTACATCTCTATCAGAGCTGGAAGCAATTGAGACACACGTATACAAGAAGGCAGCTTCACAAAGGAAGGACGTCTGTCTTTTTCATGAACCCGGTAATCTTCTCTGACGCCCCCGTATTATTATATTCCAAAAAAAGAGAAGGAATGCTTTCTTCCCCCACCCAAGCAAAATTGCGCGATGGGAGGGCAGGATCATATCTAGCATGTTTTGTTCGCGATATTGAATCGGACAGCACTATAACGTGGCTCGACTTAAGAATGCCGCGTTGGCCTTTAAGACTTCGCCTCGCGGCAATATATGTCGGGGATAACATAGGGTCTTTACATAACGCAGGATGGGTGAGATGGGCGTAGCCAGCGTCTTGTTTGCCCTCGTGAGATGGGAAAACATTGCGACGGCATGGAAAGTAACGATTCTGAAACTGAAACACACAACACGAGCCTCAAGGTGACTAAGAACACGGACAAATTGAAATACGGCAGTCATCAAAAACGCCAGACACCGTGTATTCACACGAGCGACATACTCACGGAATATTCTAGTGGAAGAAAAAGCGAACACACTGCACACAGAGCCGAAGTTACGTCCCGTGTTGTGTTGAGCATTCACCCGGTGCGAAATACCGGGAGTGGCGTACTGCGCATTTAGCAGACGACACTTAGCAGACGACGCCGTCAGCGTCTTTTCCTGTCGTCTGCTACGGAATATCTTGTGGCCGCCACAGCCGAAAGCTATGGCGTTTTTCGCATCTTCCGCTTCTGGGGAAATGTCGCTCGTGTGAATACACGGACAGTGGCAAGATTCGAACCACGCACCTCTCGATTGCCGGTCGAGTGGGGGAACTCGGAAATTCTGGACCCAGTTGCTGTGCGTTCCCATGCCTCTCCAGAGAATAGGCGAATTTGAAAACAAGATTTCGCCGTTTGTATTTGTTCGTTCCTGAAGAGACCGGTGCAGTTGGAAAGCTGCTTTCTGTGGGTATGGCGCTACGTTCACCGTTTTTTCATAAAGCTGTCGGAAGCTGTGGCTCTAAAGGCAGATATGATTTTACGTGTATAAAAACACGTAGAAAACGCTTCTGCTGTGAAAGTCCCGAAAATTTGAAGTGGTCGCAAGTGGTCCAGCCGTCAGGTCATTAATAAATATGAAGCATGCTAGTCAGTTGTTTTACACGTTATTTCTTGGGAAATACCTGCAGGATCAAAGACGACTATAGCATAATTACGCTCCCGTTGTGCGATAATGCAATGTATTGTCCACCAGAGCGTCCCGAAGATGTCGAGGTGAGCTCAAGGCCGTCAACTGCTGCTTGTAAACGAAAGAAACATTTCACCCGCGCACGATAGATGGCATTGTGCGCTAAGGTGCGCAGTGCGCGTGCGCGTGGGAAGCGCGGTGCGGAAACAAGATGGCGCATGCTCGCTCTTGGAACTCAGTGTCGATACTCTGAAGCGTAGCTTATTTAGTGACTCTACTACCAGCTATGTGACGGAACATAAATATTGCACCGTCTTTCGTCACCGTCGAACCTTCACCAGCTCGCTTGCCTGCTCACCCTTATTTCATCAAAGATGATGCCTACGGTAAGGTGTTGCCTAGAGAAGGATATGGTAGCGGAAAAGTAGGGGCATGGTATTTACATTACTTTTATTTGGTAGCGGTAACGCGTTACTTTTTCAAATTAGTAGGAACGCTATAGTGTTGCGGAATGTTTTTGTGGAGTACCGGATAGGGGTATTCCGTTACTTCGATTTGGTAGCGGGTACGATAACAACAACTACATTAATGATGATGAACGGGGAGTATAGCGGGTACGGCACTTCGATTAACTAATCTACTATCAATCATGCCATTTAAAGCCTGGAATTATCACCATCCAATCCCCATCGTCAACAACAACAACTACTACATGAATGATTATGGGATGAGGTGATTTACCGCAACAATTGCGGTACCATATACCTCAGTGCCTGTGGGTTAGTACATGAGTGGGATGACGACGAAAAAGATGAGGCATACACACTCGCACACACACACACACATGACAGAGGCAAATATTTGCGTCATCCTACACGAAATGCTCTTCTCGCATTGATGGGCGTTACTTTAAAATATTGTCTGCACTCGAAGAATATAGCGTTTCCTATACCTTATACACTTCTCAACTCTTCTCGACTCTGCGAAAAACACGGACGGTAAATACTTGTGGGAGCCGTTTTATGGAAAGAAGGCGCATTCTATAGTTTACGTAAAATATATTCGCTCGAAATGTAAATATTTCCACGCATCATGCTTTTATAGTAAAAAAAAGAAGAAGAAGAGAGAGAAAAAAAAAAAAAGACGCTCGAAGCCGGTTTCGATAAACAGAAAAGGCCCTCGTAAGATATTGCAAAGTTCCGAAGGATAAAAAGAAATATGTAAACAAAATGAAAAGAAAAAGAAAGCTTCGAAACAGCAACACAAAAGCAGAATACGACTAAACAGTGAAACGAACAATTTGGAAAGTTCCAAAAGCGCGCACGCGTAGCAGATTCAGATTTTCATCGGTGTTTTTTAGTACTGACTTTGTTTGTTTTGCCTCCGGAGCTTTTTTTTTCGTGTTGGTATTTGATTTTTGTTCACTCTCGTTTTCTTTTCGTTCCGCCGTGGAAAGACGGTGTCCTTAAATCAGAAGCTGCTGCTGCTGCTGGCATATACGCAGCAACACTCACTGCGCAGTAGCAAACCAGCCGTCCGTGACAATGGAAGCAACTTTCCAGAGCACTCAACAACGACGCGAACCGACCAAGTTTGTTCGTCGTTCACCTCGATATTACGAAAGAACAAAGACGCGCTCCGTCTTTGATTTGTAAAAGAAGAAAAAAAAAGAAGAAGATGTTAGTCCCGAGCCACTCGGGACTGACTACTTCTGGACGCGTTATTCAGAAAAGAAGAAAGGGGGGATACAGCGAACCCTCGTTAATATGACTCCCGATAATCTGACATACGCGCTTTACGACCACACTTTTCGGGAACAATGCAGTGAAACCTCTGCAAATCCCCTCGTTAATATGACAATTCCTCATTATGACCAAAATTTCCGGGAACGACCATGGTCATAATAACGAGGGTTCGCTGTATACAAGGAACCCTCGTTAATATGACCCCCGATAATCTGACATACGCGCTTTCTTTTGGGGAACAATGCTGTGAAACCTCTGCAAATCCCCCCGTTAATATGACAATTCCGGATTATGACCAACATTTTCGGGAACGACCATGGTCATAATAACGAGAGTTCACTGTATTTATTAGAACAAAGAAAAGGAAAAAAAATAGGGGAAAGGTCAGCCAAACGGGACGCCGGCTTGCTATTCCGCAAAGGAAAAAAAAAGAAAACCAAGTAAACGACGAATAAAGGGAAACTACACAAATCTATGCACGTTGAAACGGAATAGACGAAAACACCGCCACAAAACTTGGCACCAAAAGCAGCAGTGTAGGAGAGTCCACGTCTTGTTCGCTTATACATTCATGTAGCTTGTACCTGTCAGTACAATAGTCATTTCGGTACAACAGTCATTTCGGTATAAGCGGACCCAGAGAATTACTCACGTAGTGTCATGTTTTTTCAAAAATCATATTTCAAAAAACATTATAGCGAGAGAGCTCCCGTTGAACGACACATTTTCGACGAAATCGATGAAATCTTACAGATAAAAACTGGACGGAAAACAACTGCTGCATCAAAACTTGTTTTGCTGTACCAAACAGTGCAAAAACATTTTTTGACACAACCCATACGCTTACGTATATACCCTGTGCGCAGAGACGTCAGTATTAACTAAGTTGGAGAAACGGGGTAGTTGGTAAGTCATACTCAAAATTTTACACATCACAGAGACAAGAACAGACACAAGACGGGAAGACTGCGTACTCACAATTGTTGACAATTGGAAAATTTTATTGTTGACAACACTTAAATATGGAGTTTTGGAAACACGTGGAATTTTGTTTTTTAAGTGTTGTCAACAATAAAATTTTCCTTAGTTGTGAGCGGACATGTAGAAGATACTACAAAAAAGTATTTAAAATACGTTACTAAATACTGAGCGCAAAATGTATATGAAATACAGTAAAGATATAGTTAGAAATGAAAGTATTTAGAGTAGAGTAGTAAATACTATGAAAACTATTTAAGATACTTATGAGATACCAGACTTGTGCCCGTTACTCGAAAAAAGTAATTGATTACCGTTACCGTTAATTCTGTGGAAAAAGTAATTGATTACCATTACCAATTACTCGACTTCAAATGTAATTCAGTAACGAGTAGAAAAGTAACGCGTTACTTCGGTCGTTACTCTGCATTCACGCAAATTATAACCGCCTTTGTGTGCCTCAGAAAAAAAAAAAACGCTTCAACAGCGGAACAGCTGCAATAACAAGACAAACAAAAACACGTAGGACAAGGAGATCTGTACGCCCGGGAAGACGTTGACCCGATTGTGGCATTGCGTGGAACTTCCCCATGACTCACTAAACCTCCAAAGCTTCAGGTACCATCACACTGGTATAGGAAGAGATTAGGGAGAGAGACTCTGAAATTCCAGAACGTTATTACAATGACCTCCGCTTGCTATAGTAGAACAGCCCAACAAAGGCTGATTGCACCAGGGGCTTGACTTGGGGCAGAACATCTCAAAGATAAGCTAATCTCTGCCGGAAAAGTAATCAATTACTGAGTAATCGATTACTCAGAAAAGTAATTGATTACTCGAAAAATTACTTTGACAGTAAAGTAACTGATTACCCGAAAAATTACTCAAAAATGTAATTGATTACAAGTAACGCAATTACTAGTAACGCGTTACGCGCAAGTCTGTGAGATACTCAGAAAATAAACAGCCACAGAAATGTCGAATTATGCCTGCAAATTAGACATGTGCTTTATTTGCACGCAGTAGTAGCTGCATTTGAAAGTGCTCATCCGACAACCGTCCTCTCTTCCTTTGAAAAACGTTTCCCAGTTTAAGGACAGAACGCACGACGGTTGTCGTTTGTCCAGAACGCACCAAATGATAACAGCGTGGACTTCCTTTGAAACGGCCTGGAAAAGTCAACTGTTGTCAGGAGCGCCAAAAAAAGAAATAAAATAAAATAAAATAAATAAATAGAAATAAATAAATGAACATAAAAATGCCCATCTGAATATTCGACAAAAAGGAGAGAGTAATTTGAGTACTGGGTACTGAATATTGAAAAAAAAAAGTATTTTAATTACAGTACAAATACTTTTCACGAAGCGTACTCCGTAAGATACTAAGCTGCCAAGAAAAGTATTTAAGATACAGTATTTAGAGTACGGTACTCAAGATACCTCCAAGTCTGGTTGTGAGTACGCAGCCTTGCGGTCTTGTTCTCTCCGTTCTTGTCTCTGTGCCGCGTAACATTTTGAGGATGCGATATTAGTGAAGCGGTATTTTACAGTGAAAACTGGAGACTATCGTTTAATGCTGGGAGCTATATATGAATGTGTTTCTCGTGACAAAATATTCCACGTAAACAACGGGATTTAGAACAAGGCAGGCTTACGTTTACGGACAAACACGAACACGTAAGCTTCCAACGCTCAAGAATCAATGAAATCAATAACTCAGGAAGAAGGCGTTGACGCAAGGATAATCCAATCTCAGGAAAGAGGGATAGAGAGAATTTGCTAGCGAAAATTTCAGGCGGCAATAACGTATTGTGCATTTACGGATTTTTTCCTTCAAAGTGGTCAAAGCGATTTTTTTTACATCAACTTGGGCTCCTATTTCAGGTAACAAAATGCCCTTGAATGACATACAATACGTGCAGCTTCTTTCAAGATCTGTTGAGGCTCTGTTTGCGATTAATGCGAATCACTCCTGAATAGGCAGCATTTTTTTTTCCGCTACAAATTCAACTTCATTGTATCAGAATTTTTCATCCGGCCTCAAACACGAACAAAGCAAGCTCGCGCGGTACGTTGTACAGACAAAAATTACATATGGGGCCAATATCGGGATAAATGAGCTACAATTTTCTTTATCGCTTTCACAATACTAAAGGAAACCGACGCATATCATCGGTTACTGTTTCGTTTTAATTATTTATAAAGCAAGGAACAATAGGACTGCTAGAAAGCACGCCCGGATAAAAGGTCACTCATGCGAAACGTCGCTTCATGGTCACCGAGTTTTCTTCGCGTGCAGCGCGTGGAAGCGGGGAAGATAAAAATTCCGGCACAGCCTGCAATAAAATCGCGTTCTGCAATAAAGCATTTTTTTTTTTAAGGAAATAAAATACACCACGGGTGTGCCGGTCCTGATTTTCGCGACTGGATTCGATTTCGCACTGCGCGTGTTTGGAAAGATGACTTCGGAAAAGCTCACTTTTGAATCGCGAAGGAATGATCTTTTAGAACGAATATCAAATCTAATAATCAGTGACGGCCACTAATTACTTCTAGAGCAGTTTAACTATAACTACTAACTACTTCGCCATGGAGTAGTTAACTAGTAGTTCAACTACTTTTCAGGGGAGTAGTTAAAACTACGTACCTACACTGTAAACTGAAAAACACCCTTATGGGTGTAAATGGCTTGTCCTATAACTGACACCTCTTTTTACACCATATGGTCTTAGAACACCCTTTTCAGAGGGTGTGTTCTGTGTAAGACACTCTTTGAAAGGGTGCTTTTCCTTGAAAATGCTTTCTTTTGCACCCTTTAAACACCCTTCTAGGAGGGTGTAAAGTTGTTAAACACCCTCCTAAAAGGGTGTTTAAAGGGTGCAAAAGAAGGCATTTTCAAGGAAAAGCACCCTTTCAAAGGGTGTCTTACACAGAATACACCCTCTGAAAAGGGTGTTCTAAGACCATATGGTGTAAAAAGAGGTGTTAGTTATAGGACAAGCCATTTACACCTATAAGGGTGTTTTTCAGTTTACAGTGTACTTTAATTACTGAATGAATTTTAACTACATCTATAACTACTTAACGTCGTCCACCAACATCAATTCCTTGTACTGTTCTTGGACACCCAAATACGAATCACACGCAATGATAAACTTTGGCTCAAGCCGTTGCTACGATCGTCAAATAGAAAGCGTACGGCGGGGTTCTTTCTGTGCTTAATCGATAAACTAAGTTGAAGAATTATTTCACAGCAAATGAGGCTTTACTATAGACAAGTAAACCTTGCGGCAAAATCGGAAGTAGTTGGCGCCTGCGGTAACTTAGCTAACTACTGTAGTTAACTACTCAAAGTAGTAGTTTAACTATTTTGAGTAGTCAAATAGTAGTTTAACTAGATGAGGGCTAGAATCCTCATTTTTTTTCTTTCAATCATCATCATCATCAGTAGTTTAACTAGTAGTTGCCACTACATTTCTGCAAGTAGTTCATTACTACTTTTTAACTACAATCAGGTAGTTTAACTAGTAGTCTAACTGCATGTAGTTAACTACAGGCCATCACTTCTAATCATGAAGAAAATAATGGTTACCAAAGTACCACTCTTTTTGACAATACACTAAAAGGTTTTGAGTTTGCGTTGTTAGAAGGTAATACTTTGACTCGGGAGTTTTTAACCGGTTGATTCCGCGTTTTCCAGAAAGGAAGAGTACCTAGTAAGAGAAGAGGACAACCACCACATGCTGGAAACTGGTTTGGTTAAAGAGACACAGATGAATTCGTGAATACGTATAGTCGGCAGAAAGTAATATACCGGCGTGGGCAACATTTTCTTCTGTATCACTGCTGGTGCCATATGTTGCTATTATGTTCTTGCGAGCAAGTATCACGTTCTTACATGAGGATCTCGTCACACGTAGAGATGGCAAAACTTCCAGAAATTTTGAATCGCTCGAAAAAACCCCGTTTCTTTTTCGTTTTTTTTTTCCCGAAAAATTGGAGAAGATGGAAACAAACGCGGTTACTGCTGAGTCCAAGCATTGCCGGCCAAACCACAGCATACAATGAGGTAGAAGATTTAGTAGTGTTCATCCTCTAAGCATAAATGCAGAGCAGAGCATCCTATGTGACTGCTGTCTACTCAGCGATAGGTAATTGGAACAACCCGTCCACTCCGACCAGAACTCCGACATTACGTGAACGCGATGGCGATCGCTTGGAGCAGCCAGGCGGAGCTCTAAGTTGGTGGTTGTCAGAGGCACCTAGGGCACTGTTGGCGGGTTGGAACGCATCAACGGCGCGAAAATTTACATTTTTAAATTTTGTCGCCTGGAAATTTTGGGCTATTTTACCGTAGACGAGGAAAAAAACAAAAGAAAATGTTTTTTCCCAAAGTTTCCAGTTTTTTTTTTTTCCCGGAGGCTTCGTACCTCTAGTAACACGATGCGGGCGGGTATACAGCGCCGCCGCGGTGAAATCGCGATGCAAATAAAATGGAGGTTTGAGCGAAAAGTGAAGCCGTGTTGGGGCAAACTGGATTGGCTACAGAAATTACGGCAGAGACGGCCGCGCGAATGTAGGCTAGGGCATTTTTTTTTGTTTAATCCCGGTATTTTGGAATTTTTCCCGACGAATCTCGGATTGAGATTGAGATTAAACAGACACAGCGCACGTACAGACAAATATGTCTCCGCGTGTCAATCAACACGTTCTTTATGACTTAATGATTTCGATTCTCTTTTAATAGTGAGTTTTAATGCATCATAGCCTATTGCATTTGCGTACGTTAGGGATAGCGTCTGTGATTTTGCGCTCGCGCAAAACATAAAGAGAGCTCCGCGCAGTGCACAGAACCAGCACGCTATCGCTCACGTATATACGCAAAATCGACAACGTATACGATGCACTAAAACTCCCTATTATGTGGGAAGGGAGTTGCCTCAGGACAGAAGCCGCCGATATTTCGAACAGAGACTGTTCGAAATATCGGCGGCTTCTGTCCTGAGGCAACTCCCTTCCTACATTCTACCGGTTCGCTGGATTTCTACCCATCTACGTTCCCTATTATGTGACACGTTTTACGGGAAAACTGACGACGGGGGAGGGGGAAATATGTCTATTAAGAAAAAGGAAAGGATAGGTCAGCCAGACGGAGGTCGGCTTGCTGTTTACAAAAAGATGGAAAATGGGGGAAGAGAAGAAAAAGAAAAAAAAAAGAAAAGAAAAAGAAAAAGGAAATAAAAAGGGAAAGAAGGAAAGGAAAAGGGAAAGAATGAAAGAAAAAGGAAAGGAAAGAAAAGAAGAAAAGGAATTCCATAACGTAAAAGCGCTAAAACCAGGACGAACACAGACACACACAACATTGAGCGCTCGATGTTGTGTGTGTCTGTGTTCGTCCTGGTTTTAGCGCTTTTACGTTATGGAAGTCTATCACCAACAAACCCAAAGGGATGCTTTAAAGAAAAGGAAAAGAAAAGAAAAACAAGAAAAGGAAAAGAAAAGAAAAATAAGAAAAGAAGAAGAAAAGAAAGAGAAGAGAAGACAAGAAAAAGAAAGAAAGAAAAGAAAATGAGAAGAAGGAAAAGAAAAGGAAGAGAAGAAAAGAAAAGGAAGAGAAGAAAAGAAAAGGAAAAGACAAAGACAAAACTGACGAGGCATATTTCTATGTCCTCCTCATATAAGAAGCTCGGGTTTATTCGCAGCCGTCGCGTGGCCATCGATCCGTTTCATCACGAGAGAAGCCGAGCTTCCACAAAGCAAGCAACAGGAAGTGAATGAACTCGACGGCGCGTAATGTTCAAGAAAAAAGCTGACCAGTTGCGGAATTCTCTATAGTCTCGTCACGTGGTTGACGTTCTCTTGAACGGAACGTGTCTGGAGTAGAAGTCGACAGTCCAGCTCACTCCTGCTGTGCTCTCTCATCTCCTGGGTTGCTCACTCATGCTCAGCTATCCCTCTGCTGAATGGGTATCATTATTTAGCTACTCAATAACACGAACAACGGAGCTGGTCTTTAGTTTTACAACGAACTGCAGCGGTACTGTATGTGCGTTGATGTTATATATTTCGGATCATTCATTTTAATTGTACTTTTCTACCCGGACTACCAGCGGGAGCGTGCGATCTTGCAGCACGAACTGCATGCGATCGATCATCGCCATTTACCATAGGCAAGGGGCTCTGCCCATGGTCCAGTCCAGCTCATACACGCCAAGGTCTGCGTCACCTTTGGGACTTCTTGTCATCAACAGGCCTCTCCACCCTGCTTTGATTACCGCCCCTCCCCTTATCATATCCATCATCATCTCTCATCACGTACAAGTGGCACTGGGGCAGCGCCCAGCCTGCTGGCCGGCATCAGCCCCATCTCATCATCGTATCTCTATTTGTGTGTGTGTGTGTACTTTTCTCAGCGAGTGAACGTGTGTTACGTAAGGCGGAACAGGGGGGGGGGGATATGTTTATTATATTTATAAAAAAATAGGAGGGAAAGGTTAGCCGCCCCTATGGCGGCTTGTTATTCCCAGGAAGGAAAGGGAAAAATAAAGACAAACAAAAAGAAACAAACAAACAAACACAGAGGAAAACAAACACGAACCTGGTCACAGGCGGAACAGGTAACACAGAGACATATGGGAAGATAACGAAACACCAAACGTCAAAAAAAAAAAAAAAAAAAAAAAAAACACACAAAAAAAAACACCAAACGTCAAACGCCAAACCTCGCTGTACCGGAGTGTCTTCATATCTTTCTTTTTTATACCAACCAACCAACCAAGCAGCCAACCAACCCAACCTCTACGGCCATTTTACAGAATAAAAGGTTTGCTTTACGTGTTTCTTTTACGTGAAACCGACTTCGGGAAAGCATTTCCGTCGAAGTTAAATAATTATAGCCGGTATTGGTCGTCGAATGTGATTCGGTTATCGTTTCTCACGAGACATGTCTCACTAGACAAACACGAGTCGGTGTTTGTTCGCATCTGTATGCTATGTAGCCGCGGCATTTGCTATACATTCCACGTGACAAAAATGGTAATGTCTTACGTACATACACACTCGATAAATCCCTCGTAACAAAGAAAAAAGTATATAACTACCTATCTCTAAATAAAGATGAATTTATCTAATTATTGAGAATGCTCCCGATATTAAAAATGACATAGGAGGAGTGGCATGAAAAGTAGCAGGTAATACACTGAACGCCTGAACAGTGAGACTACATAGTTGCAATTGGATTAGTAGAGTTATAAAAATTCGGGCACATCTAACAAAATTCAAGACAAAACACTTTGAACAAGGACTGTAAATGATGCTAGTGAGTTACAATCAACAGCTTGCTGTGGCAAACAATTCCAGGCGGTGATCGTAAAAGAAAAAAACGGGTTCTTTAAACAATTAGAATGAAAACGATAAGGCTCAATGTATCTAGTGTGTCTGTTTCGAGCCGGAGCTTCATCTCTTCGTCATAATGATGGGTCAATGCATGACTGACCGTTAATGATTAACCAGAGTGTCTACGCTGAACTGTTACTCTATTGCTTTCCCACATCCCACATATTGGTTCCCACATGCTCAACGTGGGAACCCCTACCGATTCGAGCAGCTGCGTGGGCGAATCATGAGGCGCGATTTTATTAAAAATAAAACGATCCGAATATTTTGGGCATATGAAACATACTTAGCAGTGGTAGACACAATTCACTGCTAGAAAAAAAGGTACAAAGAAGGTATAATAATGGGAAATTGTCCCTTTCTTATACCTTATGTTGCAGAAATATACCTTTGGAGGGAATAGAAAAGGTACAAAGTGCCGATTTCTACCTCCTACTATGCAGAAGGGTATAAAAGAGGTATGAAGCAGGGATAAACTAACATATTTATACATCATCAATTCATCATCACGTGTTTATACGTCATGTATAGCATGGACAACCGAGGTTATACCTCCTAAGGTATAAATAACTGCAGGCTGTTTATGTGATTATGTTTCTGTACAGTTTATGCGAAGAAAATGATTAAAGTCTATACTTCCACTAGGGTATAAACTATATATATATCGGAGGGTATAAATGTATACCTTTAAAGGTACGATTTATTGCACGTGCGATTTATATCCTAGAAGGTGTAATTTTTCTAACAGTGAAGAAACTCGAAAGTCAGTCCGGTGACAGCGAGTGAGCGAGTGAGGGAAATTAAATAGTAATAAATAGAAAGTAAGGAATTGCTCGCTGAAGCTATAGTGTAGTAGTGTAACTTGTGTAGTGTAAGCATTTCGTGTATTCAATTCGTGCTACACTGTATTGAAATTGTACTGCACAAGTGTACTTTCACACATTAAATATCCTGAGCAGGAATTTAAATAGTACACCGTCGCTTTATGAGATTGAGTGGTCACTGATATCTCTGAACGATGAGGATATAGCGGAAAAATATCAGTAAACTATTTACTTTGAAGCGGTTGTGCAATCGCGCTACATTTTAGGATTTTGTAAGACGCAAGTATGGCGTTACATTTGGGTGGAATATTGAGTAGTGATATTTCGTTTTTTTTGTGAGGTTAGATTGCTTTTTATATTGTTTTTATTGCTTATAAACAGTATAGTTCAAATACATGGAAAATACAAAATAGAAAAATGTTTAAAAAATGTTTCAAAATGGAAAATACATGAAAAAAAAAACCGCTTCGCTAAGGGAAGCGGGTACAACACTGGTAAAAACAAATTCAGGATCTCTATATTTGTGTGTGTGTATGTGTGTGAAAAAAAAAACGAACTATCGATGATATCATTCAATGCGTTCAGGTCAACGGGAAGCTTCACTTGATGTATTGACCAACTGTATATACCTCGTTGTTATCCTGGTGTAACTTTGTGGGAGAAACGACATAATGTAGAGCGTGGTGTTCATGGACTCCACTTCTCGTAACTGGGTGAGGAAAGAATACAAATGAAATAAAAGAGAAAGGACCAATCACATTCATGGTCAGAGGAAATCAACCATAGCTTGGCGTCTGTAAAAAGCGCAGAAAAGTTCTGGGCGATGATGATCTTTCATCTCAGACCAGCTACATTCGTCACGTTAAAAACGTCTGCTGTGTTCATGCTCATGATATTGTAAGAAAGACAGCAAGATTCACTCAGCTAGGAGAGTCCGCCTTCCTATAAGGCCACTGATTTCTCGGTTTGTTTTCCTAAATAGGGTTTACATATGCCGGGTGTTTCACGAAGGTTCCCCGGCTGAATAATTCGTAAACAGGTGGCGCCATCGCAAAGCCTTTCTTTTCACTGAGCATCCCTGAGCAGTGAGCGGCTCATTCAATTAGTTCATTCCTTCATTAATTCAATAAGATTCGTAATTTTTAACATTCTCTTCAGGCGCTTTTGGAACCTCTGTTTACCGAGAACCTCAAACGAAAAATATCCGACGAAAAATATTCCGAAAAATAGTATGCGTGTCACCATTTTGCTCATTAACTGTATAGTGAAATCGCTCCTGCTGCTGGGTAGCCCCATGGGGCGTGCAGTATTGCATACATAAGTAACTGTAGCTGTAAGTACAGGTACAGTGAACCCTCGTTATTATGACCATGGTCGTTCCCGAAAATTTTGGTCATAATGCGGAATTGTCATATTAACGGGGGAGATTTGCAGAGGTTTCACAGCATTGTTCCCCAAGAGTATGGTCGTAAAGCGCGTATGTCAGATTATCGGGGGTCATATTAACGAGGGTTCACTGTATACACTTCGGAAAACCCGACTGAAACAGCAACCCGCTCTTTATGAAGTAACTTACCCGTGAACAGTATCAAGAGCATCGTCAAGATTATTACTTGCGCAGTATTCATAATGATTACTACTTAATATGTAATAATTATCGCTTACTGCATGTTTACGTACGGATTGTGCCGTACAATATAAGGGCTCTAAGAGTGTTTGCATTTTTATGTCACAGCCGAAGAAGAAGAAAAAAAAAAAAGAAAACGCATAGGTTGTCGCATGCGTCATCGCGGAAGTAAGCGAGGATGGTGAAAATAAATCACTAGCAGGACTCCAAGCAGCGCAAGGGCAGAGAGGCCTCTCATATGCAAATTAGACGCAAGAAATGGCGAGAAATTGCTCCGCCGGGAGTGAAAAAGTTCCGCCTCACAAAAGGACTACGGAGACTTTGAAAGGAACAAATCCTTGTTGGAAAATAAAATCAGAGTCTCTTTTCAGGCTTCGACACATTGTTGTCGACAAAGTAGATTTTGTTTGTTGCGATTTTTTCCGCACTACTTTCCAGCCCATGCCGGCGCCCAAAGAATGTACCGTAATTTCCGGCCAATAGGAAGCTTAGTGGACGCAGGCAAGATTAGTTTCGGTGCATGACAGAATTGCCGTGCTCCCGTATTTGGCACGACTGTGATGATAAGAGATACGGCAGCAGGAATTGATTTCTGGACAATGCAACCCTCGCAAAGAACGACGTATCTAACAGGCTGTTGCTGGAGTCCGGTTTGGAACCTCCAGACCAATGGGTGAGCCCAGCCATTACCAACTAATTCAGCGAGAGAGAAACTGATGTTCTGAGGCTGGAACAACATAGAAGGGACAGATACAAACAAAGCCTCAAATTGCCTTTCATCTTTCAAAAAGTCTTTCATCTTTCATCGTTAATTCAGCGAGGCCTGAAGAAAGAAGTTACAGAATAAATGCTACGCAAAATGACACCGACCCATCGCTATTGCCAGCAATGTACCCCATTACAATGCTGACTCCACACCTGGCTTGCCTTGGCCATGGTTTGAGCTACTGGAGACTTGATCTAAACAGTATTGTAGATTCCCAACAGCAGGTTGGGTAAACGAACAAAGTACTTTGCCTGCAAAACCGGAAAGACGGTATTCCCCACACCACCAATCAGAACACGGCCTTGAGAAAGGGGATGCCGCGGCAGTGCCCGGCGTATGGACGGTGCCTTTCACCTCAGAGCGAGGCCCTGTGACTCCTCCGGTTTATGAGTGACGTCATGCTAATCTCGTTGTCGCTGGAGCTTCTGCAGCTGCGCAAACAACGCTCATCCTTAAAGGAACTGTGAAGTGAAATATAACCACAATGTTTCAATATGCCATCATGTAGAACTTAGCTGTGTGATTGATCACACACACAAGTCATCAGCTCTCAGTCCTTCATATTTTCCACACCAATTAAGCTCGAACACTTTTAGAAATTGAAAGGTGGCAACCTTCGACGTTCGCCGAGGACATAGTTGCAGACGGCCCCGGATTGGCGAACATATATCACGTTGAAAAAATGGCTAGGAAGCAAACGAGCTGATGAAGATGATGCATAATGTAAAACCCCGAGACTAGGGAACACGAAAGGACAGACACGACACGAAGTTTCAATTGAGACTTCGTGTTGTGTCTGTCCTTTCGTGTTCCCTAGTCTCGGGGTTTTACATTATGCATATATCACGTGATAATGAAGTACAACGTAACGAGTGACGATTTGTGACGTGACGTGTTGGTTCTTGGTGTCTATTGATGACTTGTGTAGGGTTGTAGGCAGACTTAATTGTTATTCAAAATTGGTGCCAGAAGTGGCAAATGATGGTTAACGTAACCAAACGAAATGTTGTTACAATCTCTCTGAGGCGCATTACCTTTAATTACTCGTTGAATAGTAGCAATTTAGAGAAAGCATCACGTATCGAGCACCTATAGGTGTTCATCTTACAAGTAATCTCACATGGAACGGTCACATTGCCGACATTGTATTTGGTCAGAAGTTACATTACTGGTTTATAAACTCACTTCTTGAGTCCCTATCAAGATATCTTATAAATCAACTGGAATTAGTTCAACGCCGGCCGATTCATTTGCAAAAAAAAAAAAAAAAAAAAGAGAGATCGTTTTAGTATCTAGTAGCCGCGCAACGCTGATATCATGGGTGAAAATAAGCTCAAATAAACGAAGACATGGACACACGACTCTCACTTCCAACAAGTATTATTATCGAAGAAGAGGCGAACTTATAAATATTCGAACAACGACCCTCACTCCAAAACCCCCTCTCCCACACTCTTGCAACCAAATCGGCAGGGAGAAACACTCACCTAAAAGCGTATTTGAGAGATAAGGTCACACAGGTTTCTCCAGATTGTCTGATAACGAGCCATCCTGCATCCCCGCGTACTCAACATGCCAAAAAGTTGGCTTTACAGAACATCACACGTGACCGCGAAACAGAGAGGTACTGCGTTCGAATCCTGCCCTCACAGACTTTTCTCCAACTGCAGTTTTTGAGAAAGACGGCCTCGCACGGCAAACATCTCCTGTATATAGCAGCGCACAAGAAAACAACAAGTCATCTAGAACATCGGGTGAGATAAGAAGACACTTTTCAACTAAGAAGGGTTTCAAGTTTCTTGGTCCTTTAATATTTCCCTCCTCGTGGCGGAGATGATGAAGTGTCAACAAAGAAGACTGGGTCGAATGAATCTCTCTGGGCTTCATCATCATCCCTGGAGGCAACTTGTAGATGAAGTGCCTCCTCGCTTTAAATTATGGAGTGTCCGCAAACCGCCTTATCTCACGAGCCCTCTGGGGGAAAAAGATCCGCATATTTTTCTCTCCTCTCGATATGCCCCTCTTACGACCCGATACGACTAGAAGTCGCTACTGGCAACTTTGGGTGAAAGAAGATCGTTTTCCGGTCGCCTTCGACTCCGTGTATTCCGTCCGAGAGAGAGCCTCGTAACGTTACCCATAATTGATTAATTAATTAGCGAGTTTTAGTAGATCGTATTTTCCGAAAACACGATAAGCCGATCGCCCTGTTCTTTGTGTGTGTGCGTGTGTGTGTCGGGTGCTAAGCTTGAATTTAAAAAAAAATCCACGTCAGCGCCGCGAAGCAACTGGCTACCACCAACGAGCATATATCTTACTGCGTCATATGAGCATACTACTTTGAGGAACCTTCACGCAAAATGTTTCATTTGGGAAGTGCCAATTTACTGAGAAAATTTGCTTTGCAAAGGGCGCGCCGCGGCGACGACCACGCCCGGTGGCGCCTCGCGTCCAATCGTGACGTCAGGTGGCAGAGCATTTTTCATTGGCCACCGAGAATCATCTGCTAGCGAGTGCGACCAGTCGGGACGCGGGACGGGCGGTGCTGCAAAAAAAATAAAAAAAATAAATAAATAAAAAATAAGAAGTCGCTCGCCTCAGTATTGGCGAGTCACGTGACGTTGCAGAATACCGGTAGCGGTTCTTTTTCATCGGTTATGGCACTTCGAGGTTCGGTTGAACGAAATTTGGCTCGGGAATCATCGCAAATTGACGGGGGGGGCGTCTGTGTGCAGGAGAGATCTCCCATGTTGTGGGCGTCACTCGCAATTTCATTTACATAATGTTATCTTTTAATTAATATAAACTATAGTCCGGTTACATCAATTAATTTTATTATACTCGGACTAAAAGACAAATTAGTTGCGCAGTTTTAATTAATTAAATTCTACACCAAACCGCAACGCATGAACGTTGCATGTCATGTCATGTCATGCATGGAATGTCAGCAACGATCCCAAATACGTAAATTTTACGTCTGTATACACCGCTCATAACCACTGTTGAGTCGCTATGCGAACCAGTTGCGGGCTCCGGACTGTACCGTTACCGTGTATTCACACGAGCGACATTTCCCCAGAAGAATTAAGATGCGAAAAACGTCATAGCTTTCTGCTGTCACGTAAGCGCGAGCGCTCAGCGTCGTGTCTTCACGTACACTGCTAACCGTGGGGAATATCCTGCGCCACAGTCACAAGGTATTCCGTAGCAGACGACAGGGAAACACGCTGACGCCGTCGTCTGCTAAGTGTCGTCTGCTAAGTGTCGTCTGCTAAATGCGCAGTACGCCACTCTCGAAATTCCGCACCGTGTGGATGCTCAACACAACACGGGACGGAACATGGGCTCTGTAAGCATTGTTTTCGCTTTTTCTTCCGCTAGAATCTTCCATGAGTATATCGTTCGTGTGAATACACGGTTACAAGTACAGCCAAGGATGGAACACAGACAAAGAAAAAAAAAAAATGAAGCAGATCACTCGGTGAACATACAAACGTCTTCATTTTCTCCCTCGCACGGGAGAAAAAGAAGAAAAGAGTTTCAGGCCAATATGGTCGCCATAAAGAGTGGTCCGTGGACGTGACGGGCGTCAACGTTGACGCCAGACGTTGCAGGGCGCGGTCTTCAGGCACGCGTTTGGCATCACGAATCTCAACGTCGCCACACCCGAAAAAGTATTTTTCTTTCTTTTCAAGTCATGTCCAAAGTTGCTAACAGTCAGCAGGTACGAGCAGACTCGTAGATATTATAAACCGGCGGCAGAAATTCGGATTTGACGACAAAATAAACAGAAGAAGAAACCTTTTGCCCCGTTCTGACATTTGAGTCAGACAACCCTGAGGCAGGTAAAAGGGACCGACCAATTTGACGAGGTAAGACGCCACCTATAGATGGAGAAAGCCCGTTTAATTCCACCTCTCACTCCTCCGCACGTAGACACGAAAAGTCAGCGTGTGACCCCACTGACTGCTCCGATGAACTTGATTACCCGCCACTAAGGAATTATTTACGACGGAATAGCGAGCCTGGCTGACTTTTCCTGACAAACTAAGTGTCTCAGCCAAGATGTTAGCCAAGGACGATTCTGAGGCGGCTCGTCTTCAGACTTTCAGCCGCTGAAAGCACAGTCATGATTGGCGAACTCTTACTTGTTACGTCACATCGCTCAAGCACTTTGTCTCTAGGTGGTGTTGGTTAAGTTGCCTCGCTGTGAGTACGAACTGCTCGAGAGCTCGTCCGATGACGTCACCAAACATATGGGTCAATCGGCAATTTCCACCTATCACCCGTCCAGGATTTGACAACCATAATTCAAAGGCTCCGCAGTGATGTAAAGTGTCCTTACGCTCCTGGACAGGATTAACTGCTCTGGCACAATTTATATTTGTAAGTATCTGTACATAGTACATACTACATTTTCAATACGCAACCACCTCATACCTAATCTAGCCTCAGTCACTCCGAATGCACAGCCTTCATCAACTCGCTCTCAACGTGTTGAATACGCATTCATCAGACCAAATATAACCTCAGTCACGGACGGCGGCGGCATCTCGTAATACAGTCAAACTCCTTTACAGCGAACACCTTTTTAACGAAAATACCACTACAGCAAATTTTTTTGCGGTCCCGCTGGAGCCCTATAGGTCCAATAACGTACATCCTTTTTAACGAAAATACCTTTACTGCAATTGTTTTTAGCTGTCCCCTGAGTTTCGTTGTACAGGAGTTTGACTGTAGTTTAATTTACTCGTCATATCTGAAAGATAAACCAACTTTAAATGAAGGAACTAAATATATACAATGAAACGGTTCACGAGTGAAATGTAGATAAAAAGTGTGAAATGCGACTGAGATGGAGCAATGTACGGAAGTCTTAATATCTTGCGAAATTTAGCAACTCGAATACTTGCTCCATAGGATTATTTCAGACACGTTTCGCATAAATTGCATATTTTTCAACCTAATCTGACTTTTCTATCTACTCTCGCGTATCACAGCCATGATCATATTGCCCGAGTCATAGCGAGACCAATTCTGACCATTTCGTATCACATTCATTTCCCTTCTCCATCGACGATACGGGAATAATCCCCTAGAACGACCTAA
This sequence comes from Ornithodoros turicata, assembly GCF_037126465.1. Taxonomy (NCBI): domain Eukaryota; kingdom Metazoa; phylum Arthropoda; class Arachnida; order Ixodida; family Argasidae; genus Ornithodoros; species Ornithodoros turicata. The sequence goes on along the minus strand of NC_088202.1, from coordinate 148,303,265 downwards.
TAACACGCACTCATGCTTCTTTCAACGCGAGATAATCGTTTCGTGTAACACAATTGTAATAAGGTACTGTTGCACGCCGCGCTATATATAAACTGTAACGTTAATGCTGACAGCACAACAACAACAACAACAATAGATGACGACGATGAGATGGGGTGTTTCACCGCGATGGTGCGGTACCCTACCCCATTGCACGTGGAACATTATATGAAGATGATGAAGGAAGGATGAAAATACGAGAAAGAATTAAAGCGTCTGGAGCAACAGGAAATCCATGAGCAGGTGAAGAACCCGACGATGGAGCACAGGATCTTCATACGGGGAAGATATGAGTGGAGATAAATTGAGCGGTCGCTTGCTGATACGGGCAAGCTCATCACACAGTATCAGCCTGTGCCTGCAGTAGAGTGCACATTGCATTAGAATGTGCTGGGTGTTCGCCACGACACTGCAGGTGGAAGCTGACAGCACAATTAATTTCCCCCAGACTTGTGCCCGTTACCAAAAGAAAGGAACTAAATACCGTTACCCGTTACTTCAGAAAAAAGTAACTAAGTACGTTATTCGTTACAGACATACAAAAGTAACGAGTTCTCGTTACTCACAGGTAACGAGTTACTTTTACGTTACCGCCGCATAGTTAAGGGAGCCAACAAACATGCCGCCACACGTGGCAACGTGATTAGTGACCCTTCGTTTTGTCTTGTTGCCCCCCTGCGTCGCGTCTTAGGTATGGGTCATTGTAATAAACCTTTTGCTGAGTCTGATAATTTGTCGTCCGTCCTTCGTGTTCCGTGTCTCGCGGCCCCTTACCATGAGTCTATATCAGCTTGCTTGGACCGATCACCAACGGTCCCCGAAAACAGACGAGGAGCTGCGTCATAATTTAGGGCGCTCAGAAGCTCAGCAAAGACAAGGAAAGGCTAGAAGTCGAAACGTTTGTAGCCAATTCACAATTGGTGCCCATTCTTGGGAAGGAGTGATGGTCAGAGATTACGGAAACAAGAGGAAATACAACAACACATCCAGCGAGGGATTGCAATAATACTTCGAGTCACACGTGGTCGTGGGTCACGCAGGTCAGATTTGCACGCATTGCGCCACACGGAGTGCAGAAATGGGCTCCCCCGTGCTGAAGAAAAGGAACGAGCAACGTCAGTAACGAGTTACCAATTTTTGTAACTGATTCCGTTACTATTACCATATTGTAAAAAAGTAACTGAATCGTTACTTCGTTACCAAAAAAAGTAACCGTTACCAAGTAACGAGTTACTTGTAACGAGTTAGGCACAACTCTGAATTTTCCCCATGGGCTGAGATTATGTGGAAACAAACAAACAAAAGAAAGAAAGATATGGTCTCTGTTTCCGTATAGCTTGCAGTTAAAATAGAAGTCGTTGCTTGAATTTCTTTCAGTTTTCAGCGGCGTTTTTCTAGGCGGCTCAAAGGCCCAGGCGTCGGGAGAAATTCCATCTTCGTAACTCGAATCTCGCGTTCCACCGCGGCTGCTCAGGTTCGTTCTCACAGGCGCGCGAGACGTTCACTTCTGACACTATGTATCTGAGACACCTCTGAGGTAGGCAGCAGAAGCCAGACTGACCCGTTTATTTCCTGTTCCTATAAAGGCGTGTACAGGGTAGCCTGACTCCCGATAGAATCAGGCCGTCCGATTCGTTTACAAAAAAAAATTTGGTCGTTTTAGTATAGTAGCGGCGCAAGACTGATACCAAGGACGAAAATAAGCGCAAACAAACAAAGACAGGAACCCAGGCAACACGACACTCACTGCCAACAAGTTTCTCTGTCACAGAAGAGGCGAACTTATAAATATTCGAACATGAACCCTCACTCAGAAGCCCCCTCTCCCAAACCCTTGCTACCAAACCGGCAGGGGAAACCCCTCACGTAAAGGCGGTATTTGACAGATAAAGCCAAGCAAGTTTCTGTAGTCTGTCTGATAAGCCATCCTGCACCCCCGTCTTTGTACTCAACATGCCGAAAAGTTCGCTTTAGACAACATCACACCTGACCGGCAATCAGAGAGATACGGGGTTCGAATCCTGCCCTCACTGACTTTTTCGTCTGAAAGATAAACGAATTTTAGATTAGGGAAATACATATATGCAATGAAGCGGTTCTGAAACGACTGAAATGTAGATAAAAAGCATAAAACGCGACTGAGATGGAGCAATGTACGGAAGTCTTAATATCTTGCGAAACTTAGCAAAGAGTGATATTAAACGGTAGGAGCAACTTATTTATTTACACATGATAAGGAGACTTTCGTGCACGAGACTGCACTTCTTCAGGTTACCTCGTACCGTTATCATGTGTAAATAAATAAGTTGCTCCTACCGTTTAATATCACTCTTTGATTTACTCACCACCGGCAACTTGACATCGCCTATTTTTCTGCCTTCGAAACTTATAGCAACTCGAATACTTGCTCCATGGGATTATTTCAGACACGTGCGTCAAGTGCGCTTTGCATAAACTGCATATTTTTCTATCTAATCTGTCCTTTTATATCTACTCTAGCATGTCATAGCCAAGGTCATATTGCCCGAGTCATAGCGAGACCAATTCTCCCCATTTCGTAGCACATTAGTCCATTCATTTCCCATCCACGATACGGGAATAATCCCTTAGAATAACCTAATAGCACGCACTCATACTGCTTTCAACGTGAGATAATCTTTTCGAGCAGCAAAATTGTAATAAGGTACAGCTGCAAGCTGCGAACTGTAGCGTTAGTGCTGAGAGCACAAATATTTCCCCATGGGTTGAGATTATGTGGAAGCTAACAAACAAGCGCAACAGAGAGTATTTTGTAGTCTGCCATAAAAGAAAAAAAAAAGAGAAAAGATAGAAAACAGATGGTAAATTCTAACTGTTCCAACAGCATGGATTGCGCCGCGAGCAATTCTTTCCATTTTATTCGAGTGTTTCAATGTCCTTGCACACACCTTAGTACGAGGGGAGGAATATGTTTATTGATATGAAAGGAAAGACTTACACTCTCTTTTTACACATAAAAGGAAACAGCCTCCTTTCGCATTATTTGGTTTTAAAGTACACTTAATCAATCAGGTAGAAGGATAGAAAATCCAATGAGGCGGCAATGGAATGTGAAGGGAAGTGCCTTCTTTCACATTGGATCAACCAGTGCTGCGTGCTATTGATCAAAATACTTTAAAGGCACCTCATCAATATTACACGAAGAATGAATATATACTATTGACAGTAAGTTCGTACCTTAGTAATCAGCAGGAATGTGCAGTAGTTGATTACTTAACTGCTAGCTGCGTGGTACTTACTACATGGTACATATTACATTACTACTGCATGGTAGGTAAAAAGTAGTTCGAAACTACTTGCAAAAACGGTAGTTATAACTACTAGTTAAACTTTTTTTAGCTATAACTACAGTAGTTAGGTTACCGCGGGGTACAACTACATCGGATTTTTTAAGAATTTTCGACGGGGAGACAGGACAGTATCCAACGTGTTGTAACAGGACCGTTGACTGTCGAAGCATTGGTCGAGTTAGACTGGTTAGACGCGGAATGGAGACATTCATTGTGAAGGTTGCGCACAGAAATGCTACGGCACATAAGCAAAAAGTACGTCTCTTGTTGCATGATGTAAAAACCCCCAAGACTAGGGAACACGAACAACAACAACCTTATTTTTGACCTTGGAGACCTTTATTTGGACCTTGGAACACGAAGAGTCATAGGTCATAGGTCATGTGGCTCCTGGAGCTCCCAGTGGGCTCCCTTGTGGAGTCTTTTCAGAACACACACACAGTTCGCTCACAGAACCAACGAGTAGGATGTTGCTTGAATACTGAGAGAAAATGGCGTAACACATATGACAATAAAAACATTTTTCACGAGGGATGCATGAAACACTGTCGCAATATTGTGTGCATGAACCATTGTGTGTGACACAAGCCGTGGGGGCACACCGCCTCGGACACATTTTGGGAAGCATAAAACACAGTATATACACAGTTAATATGGTGGATGCTTCTTTTTTCTTTTTGGCCGTTATGAGACACCTTCGGCCGTATTGAGACATTGGCCGTAACGAGACACTTGGGGATTAAAGGATTTTCGGCCGTAATGAGACTTTCGGCCGTAATGAGACTTGGGCCGTAATGAGACTTCGGCCGTAATGAGACTTCGGCCGTAATGAGATGTTACCTCGTGTTTGTGTCTGTTCCTTCGTGTTCCCCAGTCTAGGGGTTTTACATCATGCATCATCTTCACCAGCTCGCTTGCTTCCTAGCCATTTTTCACGTCTCTTGTGTTGACCAGGGTACATAACGATTGATACACACAGCACATTCAAAAAGTTTACGCCCCCTCCGTCATCAGATTGGAGGTCATGACTTTATCGTTGCATGACATATCACCACATCAGTATTGTATGGAGGGGCGCGTACTGTGCTATGATTGTTGCGAGTGAGAGAGTTCACTGTCTTCTCCCTCCCCACGCAGTCACGTGCTATTTCTACGCCTAAGCGATCATAGATATAACGATGCGCACAAAATATCGGAGTAGCTAAAAATATAGTTAAACAACTACATCGTAGTAGTTGCAAAGTGGTTTTAACTAGTGCGGCTGTGATGTAGTTACACTAGTAGTTAAACTACTAAAAAAAGTAGTTACAGCACATCTCTGGTAATCAGTTCCGCGGTGAATGGATTTCACTTTTCGAAACTTATGTCAGCATTTATGGTTGCCTACAACAAATAACTTGCGTTTTGCAGGCGTGCTGTCATCTAGTGACATGGACATACTGGAGATGTTTTTTGTTTGTTTGTTTGTTTGTTTGTTTGTTTACTCGGAGAATTCCAAATACCGTTGTCATTACTGTTGAACTAAGCCGTCATCGCAAAAGCAGACGTAGCAGCGGGACTTGACCCATGCATCTCTCGAATTACCGGTCGAGCGCTTCTCCATTTTCTTCTCATTCACACACATACATATGACACAAGTATACGAGGCAGCGCCATCTAGTGAACATGATGGAAAGTAATCGAGGGATGCATCGTTCAAATCCCGCCGCTGTCCGACTTTTTCGATGACTGCCTGACACCCCTCTCACACAGAAAATTGAATGACATTCGCTCTGAATGACATTCGTTCCGTGTCACACGGTGAAACCAAATGGCAATACATGCGAATGAGTTCGGGAAACTCATTCGCTTTTCCTTTCGCACCGATTGCGTATCCTCGCAGTAGAGAGGTAGCAAAATAAATAAACTAAATAAATAAAAAGATAAGCCGTTTGCACAAATCAAACACGAACGAAAAGTTTTCACAAGAATTTAATAACTTTTGACAGGAAGGAAGGAATACTTACAACACTGTTTTGCGGATAACTATATAGCCATATTCTCGTTCCCAGTCGCTCCCCATGTCGCCAAGTGTGGTGCAGATAGGCTGCTTACTTGCGATACTTAGCCAACTGCAGAAAGAGAATAAGGTTTCTTGCTTTAGCGCGGAAGACAGAGGCCTTGCTCAACGACCCATCTAATACTTTGCTCTCCCCGACGAACTCATGCACCCTCTACGCGGTCTCCACCCTTCAACCTCCTCTATCCTCCATCCGTCCGTCCTTCTTTCTTTTTATTTTGTTTCTTTTTTATTTATTTGTTATGGTCGTGACGACGCCCACTTCTGTGTGGCCAACAACGGCGAGCCGATCCTGCCATTACCCCCCCCCCGCCCACTTAGCCAACTGAACTCGTCGAAAACACAACGATTTTGTGAAATAATCTAATGCTTCCCCATAGCTTCGAGAAAAAGAAGTATACATAGAACTAACGCACCCGTATACAGTGAACCCTCGTTATTATGACCATGGTCGCTCCCGAAAATTTTGGTCATAATGCGGAATTGTCATATTAACGGGGGGGATTTGCAGAGGTTTCACTGCATTGTTCCCCAGGAGCATGGTCGTAAAGCGCGTATGTCAGATTATCGAGGGTCATATTAACGAGGGTTCACTGTAATGCTTCATATGCTCGGCCCTGGTGTCTTTATTATCGACAGTGACGTCATTTACGAATGACATTCTGTTTCTTATCGTGTAACTCGATGCAATACAAACGAATGACATACAGTGCGACTGTCATTCGCTAGGAATGTCATTCAGTTTGCCGTGTGACAAGGGTACTACTCCCACTGTGAGAAGTTTCGGGAAAAAAATATTTCCGCTGGTACAGCTTGGGACAAAAGTTTACGGAACACAGGACTATCGCATTTCTCCATTGGAGCGACACCGTAGCAGCAAACAAGAGTGGACGCCCATACTGAGAGATAGATAAAAGAGCCTGTCATGCGTTTCTTATTCGACCTCTTCCTGAAAGCCAGCGGGGTCCGCTCCGATGAAAAAATACGCCAGTGCCGTGTTCCGTAAACTTTTGTCCCAAGCTGTACAGCACCGCAAGGGGTACCGCCCTGACGAGCGGGCAACTTGAGGCTTGTGTTGTGTTCGTCTTTTTGTACGTACCAGCCTCAGAACTATTACTTTCCGTCGTGACTGGCTGTATGAGGGGTAATGAAAGCGAGATGCCCCAGGTCAGTGTCACAAAATTAGACGATTTTTTTTTAATGTCACGCACTACCACAACAGAAAAGTGAGGTGAATATGTATTTATCGGGAGAAAAATAGAAAATGTCAGTTAAACGAAATGTGGGAAGAAAAAAAAAGGGAAGAGAGAAACAAGGCACGAAAGAGGGGCTCCAAACTTGCTGATACTGCAGTCAGTGTGTGCTTCTTGCAGACGTGGCGGAAGGTTTATTTTGCGCCTGCGATCTTCAGACTTGGCGTTACAAATGCTATCCTTGTTATTCTCCCACAACCGTGAAACAGCCTGGTTAGCTAATTACGGAAACATTATGTTAAGAACCACGTCACTTAAAGAACAAGTTGGAGAGTCCCGATTCTTTCCGTCACTATTCCACGGAAAACGGCAAGGTCTCGCCCCGGGCGAGTTGTTATCAATTCCGTTGTACCGAACCATCTAGCAGTTGACGCTCCTTCGTATTTAGCTGTTTGCGTCACAAGCGCAACGTAAAGAAATCGCAGACGCCAAGTGTACAACGTGACCGCTCTCCTACCGATAACGACAAGCGCTCCGCAAGGCGGCGCTTCGTTACAAGCAAATCTACGGTACCTCTATACTAGCTCCCGCTGTGCTCCCTTTACATTCCGAACAGAGTGCTACACGAGAGGCAACTCCCCGAATATTACAAAAAATATTATCCACGTTTAAAATTGGACTTGGGCGGTGCCCAGTTTCATATCTGATGATGATGATGACACTCGTAAATAGCGTCGGAACGTCAAACCTTGTACAGTGAACCCTCGTTAATATGACCCCCGATAATATGACATACTCACTTTATGACCGTTTTTCTTGGGAACCGTTACGCCAATCCGCTTATCCGACTATGACTGACATTTTTGTCACAAGTATAAGGGTCAAACACAGGTATTATCTTCTCGTTACTATGACCACGTCACATGACCCGCAGGGTAGCCCCAGGGAGAGGCTGCACACATACCTCAGGCAGAGGGTGACACGTGTTGAACTACGGCGACAAGGTTTGGGATGACTCATGACGTTGTTGACCTCGGAATTACTCATAGCGCTTCTCAGGTCACACTGTGCTGTTGCTGTTGTGCACCGAAGAATGACCCCAGCGAAGCGGTCTCTGAGGTCAGCGGATTGTGCGTTTCTCGTTAGTATGACAATTCGCTTTGTGACCAAAATCTGCGGGAACGGTGGTGGTCATATTAACGAGGGTTCACTGTATTGCTTTGTTGCGTGTTAGCGCCGCGAAGTAAGAGAATGTTATGGAACTATTCAAGAGAATCTACTTCAGGAAATATACAGAATGCTTTGCTGTTTACATTCATTACAACGTCAACACTATACGTCCGCAATGCGTACTCTAAAAGCCTTTGTTGTTCATTACAACACCCGTAGCTATCAAGACGGCGTGAATTAGGGTCGCAAGTCCTCACAAACGGTGCGGACAGCGTTTTTTTGCGGACGGAACAGCTTTAGAAAATCTGTCTCGTCCAGTCGAATAGGCACCCTGACGTCATCGAGTCCCTAGGGCACGGCTAGCCGCTTGCGTGATCGCCTGAGCGAACAATCCTTCCGTCATCTTTCTTTGGCAGCTTCAACAGGAAAAACGAAACAAAGGACCTGATTGACGCTTTGCTGTGTTCGCAATCTCTGCTCCTCGTTTGGCTTGCTCGTTAGGCTATCGTGCTCGTTACGGGTGGTGGTGGTGGTGATGGTGAAAGGGCTTGCCGTTGTCGGCCTCACGTATGTGGGCAACGTCACGACTGACGCCCTGGGGAAATGTGCGTCCTGGGCCGTCTTCTAGGGGAACTGTGCCGACATATGTCTGAAAGCGTCCGAGGAAAACCCAGGAAAAACCCCAGACAGCACAGGACACCGGGATTCGAACCCGGGTACCTCCCAGTCTCGACGTGACATGGCCAGCACGCTAACCACTGAGCCACGGGAGCTGGTCCTTACGTGTAGTGATGGCAGCTGTAGTTTGATGTTTTCGACCAATGAGGTTGTTTAATTTTGTTATGTTTGCCGGATATCTCGCATGGCTTGTCTATGCTTGTCGATGTCACTCCTTTATCGTCTTTCTCGTCTCGATCTGCAGCTTCTCGAGAATATCTCACAGCCCTCATGTAACCACTGGTGCAAATACGATGAAAAGGAAAGTATGCCACTTTCTACACAGTCATGGAGCAATGCATGTTCGTTTCTGCAGAAATTTCGTTTCTGCAAATCTCCAAACGAAGACGTTTAACATTCTAAGAGTGGGTAGACCCCCTCGTAAAGCAAACGATCTCGTTCGATCGTTACTGGACCGAGAGATTACGCTCCCGTCACATTAAGAGATTACGCCCCTGTCGCGCGGCATCTATGTGTGTACATGCTTGCTGGTTCTTGCTTTATACCTTGATGACTTGTATTTCCTTTTTTAAATAGTATATTTGACGTTTCTCCTGCTGTTTGCCGAACATGGTAATTACTTTTTCATTTTCTACGGTGTTATTGTCGCCCAACTTTTCCGTTATGTTGTACCCGTTTTTGGTCTTTAACGAATTATAAATAAATTAATTCATTAACGAAAAGAACGCGTCATTCACCACGTGCCTGGGTGGACGAGTGCCTCGCGCTTTGTTAGATCATGAACCATGTATATGCGATGAAGCCCGAGAGCACGCGAACACACTCGTTGGGAAGACGACACCGTTGGTCGTTACGCGACCGAGAGTTTACGCCTTTGTCCCGTTAACGAAAAAAGCGCGTCATGTGAGACGTGTTACGTGTTCGTGTTAACGCCCCTCGTTAGCTCGCGAGCGGTGCAAGCGATTAAGCCCCCAGGACGGTTGCAAAAGTTATTAATTGAAACGCACCGTTGATTAAAATAAAATAGATTAATTACGGTGGCGTTGGGTCTTCTTCTGAGCACATAATCAGATATCTGCGTGATCGACATTATTCGGCGCGGAGGAGAGCACGCACCAAGAAGATATCGGTGAGAAAAGAAGAATATCTGAACGAGAACCACTTTGTCCGTGTTTGTTCGACAAAAAAAAAAAAATCATAAACTGTAACTTGATAGTAAAGTAATGAGCTACTTCTTCGAGTGTTTAGCATTCTACTCAAATACCTTTAGGGTTGGTTAGCGAAAATAATAATGTTTTCGTTTCTGTTTCCGGTCCCTGTAAGAAATTCAATTTTTCGTTTCCGTTACCATTTCCCGGCGATTTTTGGTAGCGGTTTCCGTTACGGTTTCCGGTAAAGGCAACGAAAATATTTGCGCTTCTGTTTCTATTTTCGTTTCCTATAATTCGGTTATTTGGCGTTTCCGTTTCCGGTAACAAACCCTACTTTCTGCGTCATACTAGAAGTAGCAAAACACAGAAGACAGGTGTGGTCTTCGCCGACGAGTCATACTCGGCATAGACTGAGGCACCAACCTGGCACAACTTCGGTATAAACTCGAGCACAGTTGCCTGGTACTCAGTAACTTAACCTCAATACAGTGAACCCTCGTTAATATGACCCCCGATAATCTGACATACACGCTTTACGACCATACTCCTGGGGAACAATGCAGTGAAGCCTCTGCAAATCTCCCCCGTTAATATGACAATTCCGCATTATGACCAAAATTTTCGGGAACGACCATGGTCATAATAACGAGGGTTCACTGTACTTTTTTCGGGCATCTTGTATACATGCCTGGCGTGGAGTAGCTGGCCCTGGAAAGTGATTTGCTGGGATACAAACAGGATGTCTAAAAATCGCCTCTACAGGCCTCCGAGTATTCTGCGGCACTCCCTCATCCCGCAACTCACCCTGGTGACGGAGTGACTTCACCCAGGGGTGTATCTTCCGTCACCATAGGTGATCCCTTCGTAGCGACATGCCCAACAAGGAACCAGCGCACGCAAAAAAAAAAAAAAAAAAACATTCGCCCGCTTGAAATCTTAACGAAGTTTCTTGTCGCTTTAGCGAAGGTTTTTTGGTGATGGAACCTTAATTCCCATCGTGTTTTCTAATGTGGGTCCGGCCAAGTCAAGACGTGACCTCAGCTTGGATGCCCACACTGTAAACTGGAAAACACCCTTATGAGTGTAAATGGCTTGTCCTATTACTGACACCTATTTTTACACCGTATATGGTCTGGAACACCCTTTTTAGAGGGTGTATCCCGTGTAAATCACCCCTGCAAAGGGCGCTTTTCTTTGAAAATGCCTTCTTTTGCACCCTTTAAACACCCTTTTAGGAAGGTGTAAGATCGTTAAACACCCTCCTAAAAAGGTGTATAAAGGGTGCAAATGACGGCATTTTCAAGGAAAAGCACCCTTTCAAAGGGCGTTTTACACGGGATACACCCTCTAAAAAGGGTGTTCCAGACCATACGGTGTAAAAAGAGGAGTCAATTATAGGACAAGCGATTTACACCCATAAGGGTGTTTTTCAGTTTACAGTGTGGTGACGGAGTGACTTCACCCAGGGGTGTATCTTCCGTCACCATAGGTGATCCCTTCGTAGCGACATGCTCAACAAGAAACCCAGCGCACGCTAAAATTACGCGTGAAAAACCATTCGCCCGTTTGAAATCTTAACGAAGTTTCTTGTCGCTTTAGCGAAGGTTTTTTGGTGATGGAACCTTAATTCCCATCGTGTTTTCTAATGTGGGTACGGCCAAGTCAAGACGTGACCTCAGCTTGGATGCCCACACTGTAAACTGGAAAACACCCTTATGAGTGTAAATGGCTTGTCCTATAACTGACACCTCTTTTTACACCGTACATGGTCTGGAACACCCTTTTTAGAGGGTGTATTCCGTGTAAATCACCCCTGGAAAGGGCGCTTTTCTTTGAAAATGCCCTCTTTTGCACCCTTGAAACACCCTTTTAGGAGGGTCTAAGATCGTTAAACACCCTCATAAAAAGGTGTATAAAGGGTGCAAAAGACGGCATTTTCAAGGAAAAGCACCCTTTCAAAGGGCGTTTTACACGGGATACACCCTCTAAAAAGGGTGTTCCAGACCAAACGGTGTAAAAAGAGGAGTCAATTATAGGACAAGCGATTTACACCCATAAGGGTGTTTTTCAGTTTACAGTGCAGGGCTGCTCCGCTGGATGTTCTATGTGATCAATAGGCGCACGCCTGTACATGAGAAGCCAGTTGGCCAGTGTCTGTCGGAGTGTTCGGCCTGTAGTCCTTTTGATTCTTTCTTTTACTGAACGTATCGCTCTTTTCGCTAGACAATTTGAAGTCGGGTGATACGGGGTTTTAGAATACCAAATCCGGGAAAAGCTTCCCGGCGTTCTTTTACGGTTTGCTTTGAAGACGCTGTCGATGGAATTATGACTTCACACCACTTGGATTTGGCATGCAAGACCACTAAGAGCATTTTCCTGGCGTAGTCCTTTGCCAACACTCACCCGGTTCCGGTCAAGAGATAGGTTATTGCATGTTTTTGCATAGACATGTTTTGTTGTCAAGTAGAGGTGCACAGCGTGCAATGGCCTTGTTAAGTCCCGGTCATCAGAAAGGTGATATTGCTAGGCCCTTCATGACCACGATGCCTGGATGAGTTTCATGGAGCTTAGCTAATATCTGGGCCCGTGCGACTGTCGAAATGACAGTTCGATCTCCCCAGCACAATAGTTGATTGATTGATTTCTAAAAGAAAAAAATGGAGATGTTAGTCTCGAGCCACACGGGACTGGCTACTCCAGGACGCGTTATTAAGAAACGAAAGGGAAATTACACAAAACTCGACGCTTTGCTACAGAATGGAAACAGAATAAATGAGAACATCACCACCTAGCTTGGCACCAAAAGCGAAATCTCAATGCACAAAAACAAAGAGCGTCACAATCTGTCAGAGAGGTCCGTCGAGACGAGAAATTGCACAAGGGCGCGCATGGCAGGTATGAGCTGATTTGCTGGCCAGCACCCAAGAACCTTTTCGGTGGAGTATGGCTGATTATCCAGGCGGGACAGGGACGACACAAGGGTACAACGGTGTGCACTGTACCTCGGACAGTCTTTGAGTATATGATCCACGTCCTCAACTACATCACACAGACCGCAGTTGGGGGACGGGACCATGCCGAGCTTAAACAAAAGTCGTCCACTGTATGGCACGTTGAGGCGAAGCCTGTAGATGAGCGACGTGATGGGTCGAGGAAGCGCTGACGGCATATAAAAACGAAGATCTGGGTCCACCTTGCGCAGGAACGACGTAGAAGGGACACTGCTGCGCCAGTGTTCACTGCACAGACGTCTCCTAAGAGTACCAATTGCTTGTTTCGCGTCCGCTTGGGTGAAATACGTAGGGTGCGTCGGTACGCCACGTGCCACATGAGCCCGTCTCGCAAGTAGGTCGGCAGCCTCATTCTCAGGGACGACCTGAGACCCACTGCAAGGTGATGTTATGTGTCTGTCTCAACGCATAACTGATTCCGTGTATTCCAGCAAAGATGAGAACACGCGTCAATCCCTTGATTGAGCCATCCTTTGCGAACGTAAATGATGACAAGTTTTAGCACGGTTCAGCTTGCTTTAGCTGTGTTCAATTGCTTGTAATTGCTTAACCGATACCGGCATCAGATCATTAACGAGGTTGGCAGTCCTGGGGGAATAGGCGGATCTTCGTATGAAGCTGAAGCATGCAGTGTGGCAGACGGTTTAGGGCGTTTGTATATTTCCATTCAAACGACCCGCTCGATGTTTGATGCGGTGCTTGTATGCCCCCAATGTCAGTGCCCAAGGCTGAATGCGTGAAGCGGCCGTCGCAGGAACCGGTTTGTTTTCGTCAAAAATTCCGACTATACGGGCTTGTGGTTCGTTCGAAGGATAAAATCCTGAGCAAGAAGATGATTCCTACACCAAGCCATGCCTTCTCGTTCTGTGAGTGCTTCTTTTCGGCTGAACTTAATGGTCTGGAGGAAAATGACAAGAGAGCTTCGACGTCCTCTTTACCCTGTCATATAGTACCGCGTAAGCTGAAGTTTCGCAGGCAAGCACACTCTAAGAAAAAAGGAGTAAAACGGGGAGTAATTGCAGCTTCTACTCCCCTAGTCTGCAATTACTCCCCATTTTAGTCCCCTAACCCAACATTTAGTCCCGACATTTACTCCCCAGGACTGCAAATTGTCACTAAACTTCGCGAATGGTCTCCTGAATGCAAAAGTCTACGTAAATATGTGCCCTTGGTCAATTTGAACGACATAAGGCGGTATAACTCAGACAACGTAGCAATTTTCCAGCCACACAGAGTAAGAAACAGTTAGCGCATCTTTCTTCGCAAATTATGCCCTATGTATGGCGCAATATTTTATATCACTCGATATATCACGGTTGACGGTTTGCTTCAAAGTATTTTCGTGCATGCGCACCAATTATGTACCTGGAACTCTTACAACAGCGCGTGAAATGCGGTCTTCACTCGGTGACATTCATTTACTCCCGTGCATTTACTCCCGAAAGGGACTATTTTTTGTGGCAATGCAATTACTCCCCAAAAGGAGTAAAAGTACTCCTTTTTTTCTTAGAGTGCAGGAGTCCCTGCGAAGGTTTCGCCTCGACGATATTGTCTTATACTTTTGCTCGAAAGCCTCTTTTTCGCATGCCCTCCACGTCCAAGACACGTCTCGTTTGAATAATTCATGCAATGCAGCGAGCAATGTCGACATGTCCGGGAGGAACTTGGCGTAATAGGATAAACGACCCAAATAATGTTGCCTACACCCTTAGGTTCTGAGGCATTTGCAGTTTGCTTCGACATGTTTCTTCCGACGGCCGGAAGCACTAATGTCATGTCCCAAGTACGTCGATGAATCCCGGAAGAATTGACACTTCCGTTTTTTTGAGGTGAAGCACTTGTTCTGGATTCTTGAGGTGTTCTTCGCCTGTCTTTCAACTCAAGTCACAAGTACGTCGTTAAAGGTATAGTCCGACGCTCCAGGAATGTCATACGATTTCTTCCATTCTGCGTTGGAATAGTGCTGGTGCAGACAACACCCCAAATACCAAACGGTTAGTATACACGTGAATAACCACTTATGCGTGTTCATATATTCTCGATTCTCGACTTCAAGCAATTGAAACTTCCGGCATACGAGGCCCATCCGCACCCCTAGTCACAGACGTGTTAATGGCTTACCACACTATCTACGCCGCAGGCCACAGGCTAGTTCTCCAGTGGGTTCCAGCCCATTGTGGTGTCGTGGGGAACGAGCAGGCCGACAGCGCCGCAGAAGCAGCACTCTCGTCTCGGAACCGGACCCGTATTGTTCTGCTCAGAGGAGACCGCCGTTCAATTCTGCGACGTCTAGTGACACCCCTGGCACCCCTGGCTTCCCGCCAACGGACAACCGACATTCTTCCCCCCTCTATGTTGAACAGAGTTGATCCCACGCTCGCTTTCCGCATGCCACGAAACACATCTCGTCAGGATGCTGCATTAATCCACCGCATGCGCCTCGATGTGGCCTTTACAGCTCAGTGGCGTTACCGCTTGAGACAAATTGATTCTCCCACCTGCTGCCACTGTGGTGCTCTTGAGGATCTGGAGCACATTCTTCTTCATTGCCCTCACTACGAACCTTCCCGAACCACACTCTCCGAGTCTCTTCGTCAGCTGGACTCTCGCCCTTTCTCCCTACCGAAATTGCTTGGTCCCTGGCCCAATCCAGCCCAGCAACGCTCTGCGCTCAAAGCTCTTCTGACATTTCTGGACACCATCGGACTTCGATCGTTATTGTAAAGGGGCTCGTTATTTTATTCCCCCCATTCCACCCAGCACTGGGGTAGAGTATCGTCTGTTGCGATGAAACTCCCCACTCTCCAAGGCCGAAAATAAAGTTGTTGTTGTTGTATATTCTCGATCTTCTTTATGAGACAGTACGTATATGAGCATGGAGTATGCAAGAGTCTCTCAATCAGCTGGACTCTCGCCATCTCACTATGCGAAAATTGCTCGGTCCATGGCCAAATCCAGCCTCACCAGCGCTCTGCCTCCTAAAAGCACTCCTAACCTTTTTGGATACCGTTGGACCTCGGTCTTCACTGTAAGGCGACTCATCGTCGCGTTGGGCCTGCCTGGCGTGACGCTGCTTGGTTACTTGATGGAGTACAGTCAAACCTCGCTCTACGAACACCCTTTGTTTCTCAGAAAATCGTTCGTAAATCGAGGTATTCGTAAATCGAGGTCCGAGGACTGCAGTGCACAAATACGTCACAAAAACACGGGCAGTTGATTTGAATAAGTTTTATTTTTGAAAATGCTGCGTAATTGTGCTTTGCACCATACTTTCTGCAGAGTCTATCCTGTTTAGAAGAGATGACAGAAGTCTGACACTTGACTCATCCACCCCGTCCTCAAAGAACCGTATCGCGCGCGGATGAGACTGTTTCCAACGGCAAATATTGCGGTTGTCACCGGCTGTCAGGACTGAACGCCTTCTCTTGGAACGGCAAGAGGTTTCCATCTCGGAGACCTGGTCCAAACTCACAACCGTTCGGCTGTAAACGCCCGAATTATTCTTTCAGGAAATGGTGAATCATGTTTGTGGAACGTAGCGACGTTGGGACATTGTATGTTTGACCTTGGCAGCATGTACTGAGGAACTTTCATTATCCTCCGGTCCATTGGCCTGTCCTCTGTACGTTCATAACGCCCGTTCGTATATCGAGGTCAGAATGGCTTGGTTACTTTGGGTCCGTTCCCTAATAATCCGTTCATAGTTCGGATATCGCGGGTTCGTAAAAGGAGGTCAAAATATATGGAAAAAGTTTGGTTCCCTGTGGTGCCGTTCGTAAGTTGAGGGAATTCGTATATCGAGGGTTCATAAAACGAGGTCCGACTGTATACGTCTTACTCAGGTACTTGCATCCGTAGCGCGGTTCCCGTCCTCGTCGCCGCTATTCTGTTTCTGTGTTTACTGACATACTTGGTGGGTTACAAGTACACATATACACCATACCGCTGCATGCGGCCTGACTGCGACCCTTCCTCGTTTCGACTGCCGCGCCCTCATGGTTCTTGTGGCAGCGCTGTGTACCATAGGGTGCAACTGAGCCGATGCTAAAGAACTACTTGAATCCATGACATGTCATCAGACCAGATCGAAACCAGCTCGCGTGGCGTAGTGGTTAGAATCATTCCCTTCCACACTGAGGCAGGGAGGTGACATGGGTTCGACTTCCTGTTTTCCCTGGATTTTCCGGCAGACGTTGCAGACGAATATGTCGGCACAGATCCCCTTGAAGTCGGCCAAGGACGCATCCCCACCCCTCCTGCTGTCCTCTCTCAATTCGTCCACGTCTGTACGCACTCATAGCCACCGTTACTTCGCGGCGCTAACATGAATTGAAAAAAAAAAAAAAGACTAGAGCGAAAGGGATACGAAGGGACGCGAGGCGGAAATGGTAAGCAGGGAAAATAAAAAGGAAAACGACCATCAAGGACTTGCAACCACATTACTGCGTCAAGTAATGACGCCACAAGACGCGTTGCTACACATCATACGTAACAGGGAGTGCGGAATTCGAGAGATGAAACTTGGTGAGTCGTCGTCCCTTCGTCTGTCTACGACCACAGTCGACGAATATTTAAATTGAGTTCGGGAACAATGTGCTAGATTACCCTTCATGCGCAAATAAATACGCATTTTCACATTGCGTGAAACAGGAACTATAAACGCCTTTCATAACTATTCTTATCGCTGCATTCAAGTCACGTGGGGGGGGGGGGGGGGGGGGTGACCCGTGTTCGAAAGCAGACACCGGTTGTGCTGTTAGGGTGCTTTCCATGCGTGTTCCTTAGACGAGCAAATGTCGGCGCATCCTTTCCTACGAAGTCGGCCCAGGACTCACCCTCGAAGAGGACGCCGGCAAAACAGCTCGGCAATAAGATCTTCGCGACCGCCAAATACGTCGGCAGGCGGACATGGCACCAGCCTGTCAAGTACCCGTTACTACTGCTCACTAGTTCTTTTCTTCTTCTTTGTACCTTGGATTACATTACATTTCACAGAAAAAATAAAAATAAAAAAAAACATGGATAACTTACTAGCTGGGTTACTTAGACTTCCCTTCACTTGCTATTCACAACCCGGAAGTTCTTAAAGGGCAACCAATTTCATTAATCACCCACAGATCAATCACCAAACTCGGCTGCACTATCTTCCAAAGAAGCCCGAGAAAGCTATTCATTATGTATTATGTCCAAGACAGAAACATATGTTGCGCCGCTCTTTACTGCAACGCAGCGTCCCGAGATAGCCTCCCTCTCCTTACTTTCCCTCTCTCTCTCTCTCTCCCTTCTTCTCTCTTTTCCCTCCTCATTTCACGTTTCTCAGGCGAAACTAATTGCAGCTTCAATCTGCATCTCCGTCGCGTCAGGGCGATCGGAGAATTGAAAAATTAACAGGGGACGAGGTAACCGTTTCTTACGAACATTGGGCGCGTAGAGCCGAAAGAGGTTTACAGAATTTAGAGGTTTACAAATCAATCAATCAATCAGGTTTGAATCAATACGACGAGCACCTTCTCGGCAAGTATGTATTTCCAAAGATGTGACCAGTTGCTACAGCTGATAATGTTATTGGAATTATGTAAAGGAGCAGACAGACAGGTTACGTTGACGACATAGTTTAACAGCGCGTTGCTTGTATAAACCCAGCACAGCAAGCTATACAGTGAACCCTCGTTAATATGACCCCCGATAATATGACGTACTCACTTTATGAGCGTTTTTCTTGGGAAGCGTTCCGCCGCCACGTAAATCCATCTCGTTAGTATGACAATCCGCTTATCCGACTATGACTGAGATTTTTGTCCCAAGTAGTGCCAAACACAGGTATTGTCTTCTCGTTATTATGACCACGTCACATGACTCGCCCGGTAGCCCCAGGTAGTGACTCTAGCCCCAGGGAGAGGCTACACACATACCTCAGGCCCTGATGTTGTTGACCTCGGAAACACTCATAGCGCTTCTCAGGTCACTCTGTGCTGCTGCTGCTGTTGTGCCCTGAAGAATGGCCCGAAAGAAGCGGTCTCTGAGGTCAGCGGATTGTGCGTTTCTCGTTAGTATGACAATTCGCTTTATGACCAAAATCTGCGGGAACGGTGGTGGTCATATTAACGAGGGTTCACTGTATATACAGTGATCCCTCGTTATTATGACCATCGTCGTTCCCGAAAATTTTGGTCATAATGCGGAATTGTCATATTAACGGGGGGATTTGCAGAGGTTTCACTGCATTGTTCCCCAGGAGTATGGTCGTAAAGCGGGTATGTCAGATTAACGGGGGTCATATTAACGAGGGTTCACTGTACATATGACAGGGAATGCCAAATATTTTTAATTTGCTAGTAATTTAATTTGCCAACTAGACTGTGGAGTGGTGTTGAATAGAGTCACCAAATAAGCTTCGCTTCAGAGTATCGACACTCATGTCTCCAAGGGAGAGCAGGAGCGCCATCTTGTTTCCGCACCACACCGGCACTGTCCCCATTTGAGGATCAAAGACGGCTAACATAATGCTCCCTGTGGGATAGAGAATCGTGTATGATTGTTGCGCGATAATCCGTGCATTGTCAATCAGAGCGGTCCGGGAATGTCAAGGTGAGTTCAAGGCCGTCAACTGCTGCTTGCAAACGAAAGGAACATTTCACCAGTACACGATAGATGGCATCGTGCGCTAACGTGCGCAGTGCGCGTGCGCAGCGTGGCGCGGAAACAAGATGGCGCATGCACGCTCTTGGAACTCAGTGTCGGTACTCTGAAGCGTAGCTTATTTAGTGACTCTAGTGTTGAGCATTGCTGTATCTGTTTCATACACATGTTACCGGTTAAATCACCGTCCAAAACACAGCATTGTAACTGCGATACTCATCTGCACTGTAAACTGAAAAACACCCTTATGGGTGTAAATCGCTTGTCCTATAATTGACTCCTCTTTTTACACCGTATGGTCTGGAACACCCTCTTTATAGGGGGTATCCCGTGTAAAACGCCCTTTGAAAGGGTGCTTTTCCTTGAAAATGCCGTCTTTTGCACCCTTTATACACCTTTTTAGGAGGGTGTTTAACGATCTTACACCCTCCTAAAAGGGTGTTTAAAGGGTGCAAAAGAGGGCATTTTCAAAGAAAGGCGCCCTTTCCAGGGGTGATTTACACGGAATACACCCTCTAAAAAGGGTGTTCCAGACCATGTACGGTGTAAAAAGAGGTGTCAGTTATAGGACAAACCGTTTACACCCATAAGGGTGTTTTCCAGTTTACAGTGTGGAAGACTGCCTTTTCCTCGAACCTCTTTCGACTGCCATTCGCGCACTCTGAAGCCTCCAGACCAATTCATTCTCGAAATACGCATTGACATACGCCTCGTACATAACTGATGCTTACGAAACCTACAATGCTCGAGATTCGAGAGCACTTTGCCGACAACGACGTCGCTTTGAATGGAATCTCCGAAACGGCATCTCAATATTGATGTCTGTTTCGCAACAACGTTTATTCCTGCGGCGGCATCCCAGATGAAAGATAGCGCTTGGTCGAATATTTGTCCGTTACGAGGTCTCATAAATCTCGAGATGGTTTTCGGAAAATATTATGCCGGGGATGCATGTCCTCCGATTTATGTTCCTCCATACTACGTATATACTATAAAAAGGATGACTTTATAGTTTCGGCATATTTTGGTTTTTGCGATTTAGTAGCTTGAGATAAATAGAACCGCTCGGATCGGAAACTGAAAATTTCTTTGACAATCGAAATATGTGTGCGAAAACTTCCCCCGTTGATACGTCGACGGAAAATAGTCGCTGTTAAAAAAACGACACATTTAGGGAATTAGTAAGCGTCCTCCATATCGCTGTCAGCCAATCAGAGCGCAGCCCGCTGAGAGGGAGACAGATACGTTAAACGTGCCAACGACTGAAAGGAAGACCCTTTCCAAATCCGTCTCGTGGAATCAACTCGACAACTCGACCACTGTTTCAAATGCATCCAAAACTCAACACACGGCAAACCGTATTTAACGCCTCTTGAAAAAAAAAAAAAAAACGGCGTGGTACCTCGCCACGGAGTTGATAGCGTTCCTCCGCCGAAATCGAACCTTCAACCTGCCGCCAAACATTTGGGGGTTTAGGGGGTGGAGGTGGTCTCGATAAATCACTGATTTAAAGTAGTGCGGGTATAGATTTGCAATCTAACCGTTTCCTCGCCTTAGAGATCGGTTAAAGGTACTATAAAGCAGTCGAGGTCCAACCCTATGTTTTGCGTGCCCCAAATTGTGTACGTCCTCAGGAGTAAAATGCCGCAAAATTTTCTCACATAGACGTTATAGCTCCCGAAAAAATGCAAATTTAAATCTACTGGCAACACTGTGGCGAAGCAGACCGACGAAACGTCAACTCCGCCAAGTACGGCGGCAAAAATGTCTCATGCGCACGACTCTGGTCCAAACAGCGACGTACGATAGCAGCGCCACGGTGCTGAAACAAGGCCCAGGTATAGACGTTTAGCTACTGAGTGCAAGAATCGGCTTTTGTTTATTTTCTTTCACACAAATTACATTTTCTCAAAAGGTAGTATTTCAAAATCCTAACAGGAAAGTCATCTGTTTATCGGTCTCCTTGTTTACAGGGTTGCTTGACAAATTGAGGACTTCTCCCCACCAGGCGTCGCCCCGACATTCTTGACTGCGTTTTTATTTACCAATTAAAAATACTTGGGGCAAACTCCTGCGCATATTACTTGTTGTGCTGAACTTTTGAGTCTAGCACTCTCACGTCATGCTGATTGCATAGGTACGACCTCGACTGCTTTATAGTACCTTTAACATATAAGGACTGCGTCCAGGCACGAGTATGACAGGATTGTATCTCGAAGTGCAAGGGAGGTGCCACTACGGGATCTTACAGGATGACAGCACGGTTTCAATATCAGAATGCAGTAGTTACGCAAATCGTTGGAGATTAAATTTCCTCGCACCATTTCAACACAGTTTTCGGAAAACGTTTCTGTGGCTCACAAGTTAGAGCACAGGTCGGATTCGTGCACACTGCGATGATTCTGGGGTCGGACTTGGGGTTAGGGTTTCTGATCCGTATTCTTTCACATCTTATCGGGCCGGGATCATGAGTAGGGAAGTGGTGTGCGACTAAACGGCTAAGTTTTGGACGATTGAGTCAGGCCCTGATAAACGTTCGTCGCTTCGTACAATGGCTGGTTGATAAACACAAGTATCGTGCTTTACTGACGCCTGCCTCATCAAATACGGTTACGATACACCGCAATGTATTTACCAGTCATGGCCAGTAGTTACATATAGTTAAACTACTAGTTAAACTACCTGATTGTAGTTAAAAAGTAGTTGTCAACTACTTGCAGAAATGTAGTGGCAACTACTAGTTAAACTACTATTTCGAGTAGTTAACTACAGTAGTTAGATTACTGCTGGCGCCAACGACTTCCGATTTTGCCGCAAGCATTACGGCACGATTGTGCTTCCGATTGATTGATTGATTGATTGATTATTAAAGAAGAAAACCAGGGAGAAATTGAACTTGTCTCCTGACTAGTTCTGCTACTCCCAAAACAAAACAACAACCTACAAACAACCAAAAACAAACAAAGTACATTCCCCATCCCCAACAATTAGTGCTTCCGACTTTTACCTTGAGCTACTTGTTTGATGAGAACGGAGGTGCAGAGCAATTGTGTCGTGCATGTGTACTAAACCTTCACTTTTATCGCTGCTTGGGATTCATATTTATGTGCCCAAGAACACCATAGACTGGGATCGGTGTTGATGGACAACGTTAAGCAGTTATAAATGTAGTTAAAATACATTGCAGTAGTTGAAGAGATAGTTTTAACTACCTCCCCTGAAAAGTAGCTGAACTACTAGTTAAACAACTCCACCGCGAAATAGTTAGTATTTATGGTTAAACTACTGTAGAAGTACTTAGTAGCCACCTCTGGTATTTACAATGTAATGTATTTGATGCGGTATAAATTACTCCACGTAATCCTGCCACAACACATGTAACATATCCACTTGTTCTCTTCACGATAAGCCACCGTCGATAATACACGTGTTTTATACGAGTCTGTTGTACTGTCGACATGGTGGACTTTAGTGAGCCGCCGCGTCGCTGTAGGGCGTAACGTTGCAGTGAACACCCGAAGTAATTTTGACCATCTAACCATAATAATTGTGCCATACGTGCGCTGGAAGTTCCGATGTCGGGCTGCAACTTACCGTGTATTCACAGGAGCGACATTCCCAGCATGAAGCGGAAGACGCCAAAAACGTCAGAGCCTTCTGAGCGCGAGCGCTCAACGTCCAGTGTTTATGTACACTGCTAACCGTGGGGAATATCCTTCTACACAGCCACAAGACATTCCGTAGCAGACGACAGGAAAGACGCTGACGGTGTCGTGTGCGAAGTGTCGTCTGCTAAGTGCGCAGTACGCCACTCTTGATATTCCGCATCGTGTGAATGCTCAACATGACACGCGACGGAACTTTGTCTCTGTGAGCAGTGTTTTTGCTTTTTCTTCCACTAGAATCTTCCTTGAGGATGTCGCTCATGTGAATACACAGTCAGAATCGCCGTATTCCAGCAATGCATCAGAAACTTAACTCTTTTTACATGAGAGAACTGATGTTCTGAGGCTGGAACAACATAGAAGGGACAAATACATACTGAATAATTCGCTCATGTTCAACAGTTGCCGGCTGCGTCGATCCCGTCGTATGAATGTGTGTGTGAGTGAGCAAAAATGTAAGAGTGAAAGGAGGAGGAGTGAGAGAGAGTGGCTGGTTTGTCCCTTCAGATGACGCACCCTGGAAGTCGCTGAGAAGGCGTGTTAGCTTAGCGCAATTGGTAGAGCCCTGGACCGGCAATCCAGAAGATGTGGGTTCGACTCCTACAGCTAGCTAACCTTTTCAGTGACTTTCATCTTTTTACGTGTTTACTCCCTGACTACCCTGAGCACCGTCTCTTTTCGCTAGGTGAGCAGGAATGGACGACTTTACAAAGATGCGCGCGCCATGAAGCGCGGCGCAAAGTAGCATGGGGGCTCGGAGGGACACTCCTCCGTCGTCTGCTTCAGTTATGGACTCGTGGTTTACCCCCGCTGACGCCGCTTCTGCGCACACCAGGAATGTTGTTGTTCTTCTTCTACTTCCGCCTCTGGCTGTCTCCTAATGCTCTAAGACGCTATTAGTTCCCATGAGCCTTTGCGTGCCACAGGTGGCGCTCGCTTTTGTAAAAAAGCGGTTGCTGTTTTGCGGTGTATTTTTGAAGCGTGACGTGGGCAAGCTAACGCTTGTCCCATCCTACAGTTGGCGATACAAGGTCTATTCCCCATCCTACAGTTGGCGATACAGGGTCTATTCCCCATCCTACAGTTGGCGATACAAGGTCTATTCCCCATCCTACAGTTGGCGATACAAGGTCTATTCCCCATCCTACAGTTGGCGATACAAGGTCTACTCCCCATCCTACAGTTGGCGATACAGGGTCTATTCCTGCGTCGGAGTTGCCACTCCGGGGTTGGAATGATTCCGGAATCATTCCAGATTTATCAGAGCCTGGAATGGAATTGGAATGGAATGGCGGAGACTGTCTTAGGAATGGAATGGAATTAGGTACCTTTCTTTTTTTTTTCTTTTCGCAGGCGGTATGGAATTGGAATGGACTGATCTGGGTGCCACACGGCCAAGGGCGAAATAACCTCGTCTTTTTGCTTTGTCCGTGCTGGGTAATGTCATTCTCCTCTATGGCATTGCTGTGCTAGCTAGTACGGTTATCGGTCCCATTTCTTTTACTGGTGGAATTAAAGGAACGGAATGAGGTTGCCGAGCGATTCCAGGAGTGAGAATTGGCCATACCTTTTTATTCCGAGGAATTGAAAGGAATGGAATTATCACAAATCTCTATTCCTAGGAATGGAATGGACTGTTTTAAAAAGATGCGCGCGCCATCAAGCGCGTGGCGCAAGGCATCATGGGAACTTTGAGGGACACTGCTCCGTCGTCTGCTTCGGATATGGTTCATATCGGCTGACGCTGTGGCTGCGCACACCGGGAATGTTGTTGTTCTTCTTCTACCTCCGCCTCTGGCCGTATCGTAATGCTTGAAGGCGCTCTAAGTTCCCATGAGCCCTTGCGTACCACAGGTGGCGCTTGCTTTTCTAAAATGGTCTATTGGAATGGAATAGGTGATCCCATTCCGCAACCCTGCTATACCCACCCATCCAGCATGTTCTTGGCCAGCGCGTCCCAGCCGAATAATAACTCCCGTTTTCGAAAGGATCAACTCCGGTCTCTCAACTAAGGGAGCTCCGTCCAATTGGATCGTATCCTGTTCGGACATAACCGACATTTATACCCCGGCTGAGTACAATCGAAGGCGTCTCTTCGCACCCAGCGTAATCTTCAGTCTTGTTATCTTACGTTCAGCGACGAAGCGAGTCAGAGGGGGAGAAAAATCAATAAATACCCGAAGCAAATCGTAAAAACACTCGCACGTAGATATATATATATATATATATATATAAAAGAGAAGATGAATTTTACGAGCAGTCGCGGCAACGATCGACTAGTTGTTTTTCCTGTCCCTTTTGATGAAACTGATTCGGAGCTGCTGTTTATTTTGGGGACTGGGAGAGGATTGAAAAAGGGAGGCGACGAGTATTTTTGTGAGAGGCCTCGTTCACGGACGAATGCCCTCGCCGTCGTTTGATATTGATTCTGCGTTAGGACCGCGAAGCGGCTGTGGCTTTTCGTGGAGTTGTCAACGTTATATGCCAGCTGTAATAATAACGCGGGCACAACAAGAACTTGCTGCAGTGCGTTATGAAGTGCACATACCCCTTGTTGCAGAACTCTCAGAGGGCAGCACAAGAACGGGGTTTTTCTTCTTCTTTTGGGAAAACGTTTTAATGTAAGACACATTGTCATCGTGAATAAAGGTATGAGGTATGTTCGGAAGAAGGAACGTGAGATGAGGTGGAGGCTTGGGGCTCTGGGAAAGACATCGCTGCGACAAAGCCAGGACATAAAAAATTGGTGCCGAAACCCGGGAACGCTTCACGAACGGAGTCTTTGTCTGTAGTGATCTACTGGTTGTTGGATAAACAGAGCCCTACGATCGACTATGGAACGTCTCAAGGTGAAGAGGACGTCGCGAAGGAGACAAGCTACGAGGCTTGTGGGAGAAGCCAAGACTGCACTGAGCAGCACTCCTAATGATCGGAAGACCGTCGAAAGCTTGTTGGAACGTCTACGCGTGAACCTTGAAGAGCTGAAAGAGATCAATGCCGAGTTTGAAGGTCATCTCAAGGACGATGAATTAGAGGTGGAATATGAAATGGCTCTGGAATACGAAGAAAATTCTATAAAGGAAATGTCTAACCTACGTGTCGCCTTGCAAGAGCTCACCTCAGTGTCGACGCCTGCCACTCAGGTGGCCGCTCCAACGAATGTGGCACTACTTGGGACTCAGTCTGCCGCTCACACGCCGTCGCTTCATGGCAATCACGCTGGGACCCGTCTGCCAAAACTTCAACTGATGCGTTTCCGAGGTGACCTATCGGAGTGGCTTCCCTTTTGGGAACAATTCAAAGGAACCGTACATAACAACAGTAACCTTTCACAACCAGAGAAGTTCTTCTACTTAAGGTCACTGTTGGATGGAGCAGCTGCAGCCGCCATATCAGGTCTACAAGCTTCAGAGGTGTGCTACAACGATGCCATTGAAATCTTGATGGAAAGATTTGGAGATAAGCGTCGCATTGAAAGGCAGTACCTGACCAAACTGAGGACATTGCCTCCAATTAAAACTCACAAAGATTTTCGAGGGCTTAGGAAGCTATATGATCAAGTTCAAGCAAACGTGCGAGGTCTCAAAGCACTGGGTGTGGAAAGCAGCTCCTTTGCAACAATGCTGACAGATACTATCCTTTCAGCGTTGCCTACTGAAATGGCCATGGAATATTATCGTACTGAGAAGAGAGGTCAGCAGCTTGGCACAGCAAGTTTGGAAGGCAATGGAGACGAGACCAATGCCGGAGTGAGTACCGCTGGAAGAGAGATTGTTGGAACTACGGAGTTAGATCGAATTCTAAAGTTTCTCCTAATTGAAATCGAAAGCTTTGAGCACCTCAAGTTCAATGGATGTGCCTATGACGACAACGAGATGAGAGGACATCAGAGGCAAGGTGATCGACAGAATTCAAACAATGGTGGATTCAAGACACGACCGGCAGCATCAGTTCTCCACACCACTGCTCGGGAAATGACCAACGATTGCATATTTTGCAACACCTCGCGACACATAACGGAGCTGTGCGACGCAGACATCTCGCTGGTAGAGAAGAAAACTACTCTTGCAGCTCAAAAGCGATGCTTCCGTTGTACGAAACATGGACATCATGCAAGAATGTGTAGGAAGAAAATAACCTGCTCTGCATGCGGAGGAAGGCACGTAAGGACGTTGTGCGATCCTTTGTGGAAACCAAGTGAACAGACAAAAGTGAAAGAAGTCGTCAGTACTAGCATGCACACGAGTGGAACTGGCGAAGATGTGAAGACAGGTACTGTCGTCTTACTTCAAACGTTCAGGGCATGGGCCGTAGCTGAAGGTCGCAGTCTATATCTCAGGGGAGTCATTGACGGCGGTAGTCAACGAACCTTCGTGCGCCAAGATATTGCCAGAGAACTGAATCTTCCCTCTGCCGGAGAAATAGACGTCACGATAAATACTTTCGGGAACAGGACTTCCAGAAGGGAGAAGCAGCGTCGGCGTTTGGTCAAACTGTGCTTACGCAGTCAATACGGAGGGGAAGTACATGTCTTTGAAGCAATCGAGGTACCATTCATTTGTGAAGATCTTGTGACATGCCCATTGGATAACGAGGACGTGCGTACTTTTCTTCTAAGTGAAGAGAAACTAGCCGATGAGTGTCGCTTCTCAGGGGTACGGACAGAAGATGGAATTGGCGTGCTTTTAGGCTCTGATCAAATGTGGAAGATCATGACGAGGCAGGTGCGGCAAAGCAATGCCCAGAATAATCTTGTTGCCATCAACACTGCTCTGGGTTGGACTTTTCAAGGACCGGTATCAGTTAGATCTTCACTCGAGAACAAAGACAGCACTCTAGTTTGTGTGCTTCGCACTGATGCCACTCACGAGGCGTCATTACAGATGTTCTGGGAAATTGAGCATCTGGGTATTACGGACGGAAATAGTAATGATGAAGGCGACGACAAAGTTCTTTGTCAATTTAAGGAAACCGTACAGAAGGTTGGCGGAAGATATGCCGTCACTCTACCTTGGAAGAACGATTTCGTCCTTAACGATAATTTGGAAGTAGCCGAAAGTCGGCTCAACGGACTCCTAAAGAAGCTAAAGAAAAATGGTTTGATGGCAGAGTACGACGCTGCGATGAGGAAGTACGCAAGTGACGGACATGCGGAGAAGGTACTCGTCGAGTCAGAGAACGGCAAACAACCTCAGCAAGTCTATTACATGCCGCATCAAGCTGTGGTCAAACAGGAATCAGAAACCACAAAGCTTCGTGTTGTCTTCGATGGATCCTCGCATGCACCTACCGTAGCTTCACTGAACGATTGCCTGGAAAAAGGACCCAGTCTGAATACGGATCTTCTGCCGGTCTTGATACGTTTCCGAATGTACCGTATCGGTCTGGCAGCAGACATTGAGAAAGCCTTTCTTCAGGTTGAGGTCCAAGAAAGGGACAGGGACGCTTTGAGATTTCTGTGGTGTCAAGATGGTCCTACGGAAGATATTTCTCAGAATCCGGTGGAAGTATGGAGAATGAAACGTGTACCCTTCGGAACGACAGCGAGCCCCTTTCTTTTGGCGGCCACACTGAGACATCACCTAGACAACGTCAAAGGGCATTTCCAACGGACGGCACGGCACATTGTCAATAGTTTCTACGTGGACGACCTATTGACGGGTTCATCAACGGTGGATGGAGCAATAACGATATACAACGACGCTTCATCTATCCTTCAGGAAGCTGGCATGAATTTACGAAAATGGATTTCAAACGCAGAAGAGGTACGAAAACAGTTTGGTGAGCATGACACCAACAGTAGACAAGAGAGGACCCTGAGTTGCAGGGAGGATCGGAAAGTTCTCGGTATACTGTGGGACACGTACGGTGATACTCTCAAGATATCAGGCAAACGCATGCTAGAGGATGGCGTAGCGCTCATTAGCAGTAAACGCGGAATTCTGAGCGCAGCAGCGAAGCTGTTTGACCCTCTGGGCATGCTCTCTCCGTTCAGCATTCGAATCAAAATGCTGTTTCAACGTTTGTGGGAGGAGAAGCTTGATTGGGACACGCCTTTGACCGGAAATATACAAGAGCTGTGGCATACCTGGTGGTCGGAGCTGCCAAAGTTGGACAACATCGCACTAAATAGGTGTCTCGTTCCAGACGGAAATTACAACTTCAAGTATGAGCTTCACATCTTCAGCGACGCTAGCCCTTATGCATACGGAGCCTGTTTGTATTTAAGAGCCATTGCAAATGGAAGAACAGCGAAGGTCGGGTTTGTGTTTGCAAAGGCTCGGGTGGCGCCTTTGAAGGCCCTAACTTTACCACGACTAGAGCTTATGGGCGCCCTGTTGGGAGTGAGGCTATCAAAGAAAATAACTGAAGCTTTGACGCGACTGAAGGAAGTGACCTGCGTATACTGGACAGATTCGTCAATCACCCTTTGTTGGGTACGAGGTTCTCCGTTACGTTGGAAACAATTTGTAAGAAATAGAGTTATTGAGATCCAGGAAAAAAGCGACGTATCAGCTTGGCGATTTTGTCCTGGGAAAGAAAACCCAGCTGACCTATTGACCAGGGGGGAGTCACTTGAAACGCTTGAGAAGTGTGACACATGGTGGAACGGACCAAAGTGGCTCGAACGGGACGAAGACGAATGGCCTGCTCAAACGGTGCTTCCGGAAATAAAGGACCTTACTGATCAAGAGGATGTGCACAATGACGCCACTACGTTGCAAAGTTCTGTCAATATAGGAGTTCCCGCTGTACTGGACCTCGACCGATTCAGCAGTTTGCGTAGAGCTCTCAGAGTGACAGCGTGGATCAAACGGTTCGTCGACAATAGCCGACCAGGTAACCCACGGGTCTTTGGGGCACTCTCAACAGAAGACATTAGTTGGGCAGAGAACTATTGGATGAAACGAGCTCAAGAGGAAAGGTATGGACTCGAGAAGCAAACCCTGAGTCTGGGAAAGGCGTTAGAGAAGAACTCGGCTGTAGTGAAGCTAGCACCTTTTCTTGACAACGAAGGAATCATGCGGATCTCCGGACGTCTTCATTTCTTGGAAATTTCAGGAACAGTAAAGCACCCGATTCTGCTTCCACCCGACCATCGATTTACGGTACTGACTGTGGAATCAGTGCACCTGAGGGTTCTGCACGGAGGAGTGCAAGATACCCTAACTGAACTTCGGGAGCGATTTTGGATTCCAAAAGGACGACAGATTGTGAAAAAAGTAATCTTTCACTGCAGGGGTTGTACCAGGTACCGCGCCAAAGCAGCGACAGCAAGAATGGCTCCATTACCACAGGATCGAGTAGAAGCCGGTACGCCATTTGAAGTCGTCGGGATTGATTTTGCCGGTCCTGTTTTCTTCAAAGGAGCAGTACGCGACGAAAAGTCCTACATTTTGCTCATCACATGTGCGACAACTCGAGCCATTCATTTAGAGCTCGTATCTAAAATGTCCACAGAATGCTTCCTGCTAGCCTTCTCCAGGTTCATTGCTCGGCGAGGCATACCTAAAGTGATATACACTGACAATGCACTAACCTTCAAGAAGGCGTCGAAAGACATAAATATTTTCTGCGACACTTTGCAAAGACAGCGTTTTCACGACTATTGTACAGAGAAAATGATAACATGGAAGTTTATCATGACATATGCTCCATGGTGGGGAGGGTTCTGGGAACGTTTGGTAAAAACAGTGAAAGGGACCCTCCGGAAGACACTGGGCCGTAACAGATATGGGTTTGAAGAACTGACTACAATCTTACAGCAAGTTGAAGCAGTTGTAAATTCAAGGCCACTTACCTATCTTGGTGACTGCCCAGAAGACCTTTCCCCTCTAACTCCCGCACATTTCCTGACGGGAAAGAGACTCACGTGTTTGCCAATGGCTCCTATACCAACGCCGCGATCAACGAGTGCACAAGTTAAAGCTAACTGGATAAAGCAAGAAAGAGCTATTGACAGCTTCTGGAAGAGGTGGCTGAAAGAGTACTTGCTACAACTTCGTTCAGCTCATAGTTGGAGTGTACATAAGTCTTTGCCAGTGAAGGAGGGCGATGTGGTGTTGATCAGCGAAGAAAAGGTTCCTCGACACATGTGGAAGATAGGAAGAGTTGCTACTGTGTTTTGGGGGCGGGACAAGGTGGTGCGGGCCTGCGCAGTGAAGCTGCCAGACAAAACAGTACTGCGACGACCGGTGCAGCTTCTGTATCCTCTCGAAATGGTGTAAGGGTCTCATTGTGCTTTTTCGGGGGGGAGTATGTTGCAGAACTCTCAGAGGGCAGCACAAGAACGGGGTTTTTCTTCTTCTTTTGGGAAAACGTTTTAATGTAAGACACATTGTCATCGTGAATAAAGGTATGAGGTATGTTCGGAAGAAGGAACGTGAGATGAGGTGGAGGCTTGGGGCTCTGGGAAAGACATCGCTGCGACAAAGCCAGGACACCCCTGGCATACATTTTGCACGCATGACGGAGTTGAAACAAGCTGCGGAACAAGCGTTGCGCAACAAGAGCCGACTCGCAACAGCGCCCGTTAATTGGAATCTCCCTGTTTAGAGGCACGAGCGGTTAACTGAGTCGTCGAGGCATTTGAGGCTTTGTTTGTATCTGTCCCTTCTATGTTGTTCCAGCCTCAGAACATCAGTTTCTCTCTTGTTCAACTGAGTCGTGTTATTCGTAAGAGCACTCCAGGGGGTTCCGTAAACGCGTAACAAAAGAGAGAATTTTGGGGAAATCTTTCGAAACAATCCCATAAAAGAACGTCGTTGAAGGGATGTTTTTTCCTCTCCCTTTTTTTTTAAGGACTATCATTGGCTGAGTGGATAAAGCAACGGCTCGTTTGTGATGGTTGTCTCCGTCCGTCTATCCTTCTCGGTAGTCGGGCACAGTTGCTTGGCGGAATTAAAAACGCGCAATCGGGACTGCAAGGAAATAAAGACCCCTATTCGAGTAATGGGGTAGTATAATATGCTTTTAGTGAGCGAGCGGCATCTCGAGCGTTGAAACTGAAACGCAATTAGACGAGTTCAGTAAATTCCCAGTGCTCTTTGAGTACGCATTGCATTCTGGGCGCTTGCTGAGGGGGGGGGGACGAAGAATAATCCTTCAGATTTCGCTTTCGCTGACCTTGACACGTCGTGGACAATGGACTGTTAGGGGAGAAATCGGCACAGTTTGAAGGCCACACGTTTCTTTCGTATTAGTAAACTCCCACAGTTCAAAGCGACGCTAAGCACTCTGGGATTTTCTGAACTCGTCTATCGACAACTTCAGAAAATCACAGATATAGCTTAGCGCCGCTTTCAACTATGGAAACTTGCTTGTCCCAAAGGAAGAGAACAAACAAACGACTTTATTTTTGGCTTTGGAGAGTGGGGAGGTTCATCGCCACGGGCGATACTCTACCCCATTGTTGGTGGGAATGTAGGGAATAAAATAACGAGCCCCTTCACAATAACGACCGAAGTCCGATGGTGTCCAGAAATGTCAGAAGAGCTTTGAGCGCAGAGCGTTGCTGGACTGGATTAGGCCAGGGTCCAAGCAATTTCGATAGGGAGAAGGGGCGAGAGCCCAGCTGACGAAGAGACTCGGAAAGTGTGGTTCGGGAAGGGTGGTAGTGGGAGCAATGAAGAAGAATATGCTCCTGATCCTCAAGAGCACCACAGTGGCAGCAGGTGGGAGAGTCAACTTGTCTCAAGCGGTAACGCCACTGAGCTGTGAAGGCCACATCGAGGCGCATTCGGTGGATTAATGCAGCGTCTTGACGAAAGGTGTTTCGTGGCATGCGGAAAGCGAGCGTTGGATCAACTCTGCTCAACATAGGGGGAGGGGGGAAGAATGTCGGTTGTCCATTGGCGGGAAGCCAGGGGTGTCACTAGGCGTTGCAGAATTGAAAAAAGAAAGGAGAAAAAGAAGAGAAGATCTCCAAACTGTTTCGTTTTCTCCTCTCTCGGCTCATTGTCCACGGGGTGTCAAGGTCAGCGAAAACGAAACGTAAAGGACTGTTCTCCCTTCCTCGTGACAGTAATCCCCCAGCATGCAGCGCGGGCGCAAGGATCACTGGGATTCCCGGAAAGCGTCTCTTGCAACGTTTCGCTTCCTCCCGATTTACTTTGCGCACATTTTCGGCATTGTGCATCCAAGTTGCAGGCATTAATGGTACCTTTTAACGACAGGGAGCCCACTTTTAAGGTTAGCAACGACGGTTCCGAACGGTCATTGTTCACAAGTTTCGATCTCGCTACGGGTATGCGACGTGACGTCATAATGCGCACCCTGTGTTCGTTTACAAGCAACGGCGACTTTACGGTTCGCCTCGCTGGGAAGCTCTCGGAAGGCCAGAAGGATGCCCTACATCCGCCTATAGGGTCACTATATACCGAGAAGACTTACCGTGCAAATCTACCGTCGTACAATTGGTACAACAAATTCTAGGGTTTAGTCTGAAGATACTGATAGATATTTTACGAAGACCTATAGGCATCGTGATCATCATGCCGCGCTTTCGAGGACATACCATCTTCAGACACCGCATATAAACATGAGCTCTCGTTTCAGTTCATTGCCTACGTGCATGTTTGTACGGACCCAGAAGGGCAGCAACAGAGATACACTTGGAATTCTATTTCGAAGACAACCATTTCATTAATTCCAGCGTAACTTCGTCGAAGAGAGAGAGAGAGAAGCGAAGAACGCGCATATAGCTTTTCAGGAGAAGTGAATGCATTTCGCATTCCGGGCTCGTTCTCGGATTCAAGACTATCCCAAAAACAACGCTCCTGCTTAGATTGAAAAAGAGGCCTCCTTGCCGAGAAACAGGCGGAATTCGAATCAATTTGCATGTCGTTTTGAGAGAAGGCATTACCCGCGAGAGACTCAACGGTTGGGATGATGCGGGCAAACCCAATTGCCTGATTCCACTTTGCCTCGAGCATTTCCTTTCTCAGATATTGACCGCTGCGTCTCCTATAGAGTGTTTATCTTTACTTTTCCCGAGAGAGAATGGCCGAAAACAATAATTGTTAAGCACGCATACTTTTATAGCGCCAAGGAGCCACAGTTCCTTGGTGGACGAACGCTAACGTGCGAGGAGGAAGACGATAAAGTTACGACGACATAGTCCGATAGTGCCATATACCAAACAAGTAGTTGTCTCCTTCTCTCACAAAATGAACTGCTGCCCAAAGTCACTACGTAACGACAGAAATTGAGGAGTCCGGACATTCGTCCGCTCACCCCACAGAGACTAGTCCGGAATGGAATTGGGGCTTCGACTCAGCAGTAACCGCGTTTGTTTCAATTTTTTTTTTTTTTCAATTTAAAAAAACAACGAAAAACCTTTTTTTTTTCGTGCGATTTCCGGAAATTTTGCATCTCTACCAGCAATTTCGGTGCGGCCAGGTTCGAACCTGTAACTTCGGGGTCAGTAGGTG
The DNA here is from genome assembly GCF_037126465.1 of Ornithodoros turicata. NCBI lineage: Eukaryota > Metazoa > Arthropoda > Arachnida > Ixodida > Argasidae > Ornithodoros > Ornithodoros turicata. The sequence goes on along the minus strand of NC_088202.1, from coordinate 148,268,899 downwards.
AGCATGCTAGCGACGACCCACCGAGGCCGGTCTCGTATACCAAAAGCAGTAACCGGCAGCGAACAAGCGAAGCGTCGCCCACACGCAGTCGCCGGCGTCGAGGCTCCAAGATCGATATGGTCGGCGCACAACGCCTTTCGAAAGCCGCCACTGAGACATTTTCTTTTTTAATCTGTCATGCGGGCCACGTGCACAGCTTTTCTTACGTTTCTTTTGGAGGTTCTTCACCCATTTATTTGTTCCGTTTTGGGGCGCACATATCTTCACACACGGCTGCTCTTTAACGCACCCGGGGAAAGCCTGGGGTCGGATTCCGTTGGGTCTTTCGTACCCGAAGCTTAAAGTGGGGCTCCGCAGCAAAATCACCACAACGGTTGTGACATAGCAGTAACCCTTGCGGTGCATGTCAGGAACATACGTACGAAATATCGCGTTCCCAAAGTGCGCAGATTTTATTCGAACGAATTATTACGAAGTGAGCGCTTCGCCTCTGTGAAGCAAGAGGGCGCTAAAAGCAACACTGTCGACGTCATCCTGCGTGGAGGAATGCGAGCTTCGTAGCAGACGACAATGCCGGGTGACGTCACAGTATCTTCCTCCGGGCGAACCGCTGTGCGCTCTGCAGATTGGTTTCGGTTTGGTATTGTCATCATTTACGAATTAATTGCTCGCGCAAAATGAATGCGAACGTTGTACAGTGAACCCTCGTTAATATGACCCCCGATAATCTGACATACGCGCTTTTCGACCATACTCTTGGGGAACAATGCTGTGAAACCTCTGCAAATCCCTCCCGTTAATATGACAATTCCGCATTATGACCAAAATTGTCGGGAACGACCATGGTCATAATAACGAGGGTTCACTGTATTCGGTATCAAGGGAGCTGTCCGTGTTCGGTATGATGCTCACCTAATTTTTTTCGAATCCTTCTCGAAGTCTCCCTTCAACTGGGGAGATTTCACACTGGAAGCTGCTAGGTTCGAATCCTAAACCGTGCTTACAGTGAACCCTCGTTATTACGACCATGGTTGTTCCCGAAAAATTTGGGTCCTAATGCGGAATTGTCATATTAACGGGGGGGGGGGATTTGCAGAGGTTTCACTGCATTGTTCCTCAGAAGTATGGTCGTAAAGCGCGTTATGTTAGATTATCGGGGGTCATATTATCGAGGGTTCACTGCAGTGAACCCTCGTTATCATGACCATGGTTGTTCCCGAAAAGTTTTGGTCCTAATGCGGAATTGTCATATTAACGGGGGAGGTTTGCAGAGGTTTCACTGCATTGTTCCCCAGGAGTATGGTCGTAAAGCGCGTTATGTTAGATTATCGGGGGTCATATTATCGAGGGTTCACTGCAGTGAACCCTCGTTATCATGACCATGGTTGTTCCCGAAATGTTTTGGTCCTAATGCGGAATTGTCATATTAACGGGGGAGGTTTGCAGAGGTTTCACTGCATTGTTCCCCAGGAGTATGGTCGTAAATCGCGTTATGTCAAGTTATCGGGGGTCATATTAACGAGGGTTCACTGTAGCTGTATGAGGCGTTGCCCCGAATTTCCAGTGACATTTTTCGGACGGACGACGGCGGCGCGCGGTTCCCTCTGAAGTAGGCCCAGGATGCATACTAACGCTCTTCCCTCTGTCCATCAATCGTATATGTAGGTACCGCTATCGAGGTGTTCACGCGTAGAAAAGAGATCCGAGTTATGATACGCGCCACGGTAAACTTAGGTACCAACCAAGATGATTCTATGCATCGTTTTTATTTAATCGAATTTCGCGTTAGCACCACGAAGCAACTGTGGTTGTAACGAGTGTACAGCGAACCCGTTAATATGACCCCCGATAATCTGACATGCGCGCTTTACAACCGTACTCCTGGGGAACAATGCAGTGAAACCTCAGCAACCCCCCCCCCCCGTTAATATGACAATTCCGCATTATGACCAAAATTTTTGGGAACGATCATGGTCATAATAACGAGGGTTCACTGTATAGAGACGTGAAGAGAAGAACGGCGTATACGTCACGTTGCGGGGCTGTTATGCTGAACTCGAACCACGACAATTTCTGCGTGTTCCTTCGCGCTCACTTTGGGATTGGCATCAAATTGAATGTGTGCAATATACTTACGGGTTGCGGTTTTCGGCATTTAAAACAAAAAAATCTAAAAATCTGTGCTTAGTTCGCGAAGTGTTTTTTTTTTTTTTTTCGAATAGTATTATCAGTATACTGCAGGGTGCGGGGGAGAGGTTTGTCTAAAATGGGAGAAAAGAAAAATCCCCAATCTGAGGGGGAGGGGGAAATATGTTTATTAAGAAAAAAGAAAGGGTCAGCCAGACGGAGGTCGCTTGCTATTCCAAAAAAAAAGGAAAATTGGGAAGAAAAGGAAAAGAAAAAGACTGAAACAAAAGGAGGAGAAAAAAGGAGAAAATGAAAACAAGAAAAGGGGAAGACAACCAAGAAAAGAAAAGAAAAGGGAACAAAGTAAAGAAAGGGGGAAGACAACGAAGAAAACAAAAGGAAAATAATAAAAGAAAAGGCCCCATGGCTGCTTCCCACATCTGTTGGGGAGAGTTTGATTGTTTCTGTTTCGGCTAAAGAATGACTTGACATCGATACCAGACCGGGTGACGCCCTACGCAACAAGTGCCTGCCGAGCACGCATGCGGCATGGCGCTCCTGGGTGACAGCCGAGGTCGTGCTGAAGACTGACGAGGTGCTGGGTTCGAGTCCCACCACCGCCTGAAGCTGTCGGAAGTCTTCCCTGGGTTTTCCGGCAGACTTTCCAGACGAATATCGGCACGGTTCCTCTCGAAGTCGGCCCAGGACCCAACCCCCCCTGTCCCCCCACTACTTCCTGTTGTCCTCTCCCCATCTGTCCACATCTGTACACCGCGCTCATAGCTGCAGTTGCTTCGAGGAGTTAAAACGGAATAAAAAAGAGCACTGATCAGTGACCTTTTCCTTTGCGTTCTAGCTGCGTCCATTTCTTCCTGTTCTGTTGTTTGTTTGTTGGAAGGTACTGAAATAGATTGTTATTTATTCGCACAACAGGGCATACCTCAAACAGCACAACCCGACGCCGGGATCGGAACACGCTTCACGTCCCAGTCTGAGCGTGTAAAGCGATCATCCGAACCACGATGCCACGAGAGCTGGTAAATGAGACCTCGCTGCACTGGTCTGGTCAAGCGATCAGTTAAGAGGCTGTCGTGACGACGATGCCGACGCAACGCGGCCAGCCTCATCAACATCGCTACCGCGCGCCACGCTCGGCGATCAGTTCTACCGGCATCGTCCTAGTATGGCGGGCTAGTCCTAGCGTGAGGCCACGACCATCTGCCCGCTGGGACATTCCATCATTGCCGGTCAGGACTCATGTAGAGGGACACCACCTCCTCTACGAGGCCATGGTTGGACCAGGCCATGGTTGGTTTTTGTAAATGAAATTATGGAGCGAATTACGGTGTGGTCGCATAACTGTAGTGAACCGGGAAAGTTGGTACAAGCCTGTCCGTCCTCGTGCTGCAGTGCTATAGTTCACCATGTATCGCATAAATAGGGTTCCGCGTTTTCGGTTTTAACCGAATAACACCGAATGCAGAGGGGCATTCCAGGAACGATGACAGAGATAAATTGCTGCACATGCCGAGCATAAGTGTGTTGATGCAGATCAGAAAACCGTACAGAAATACGATGGTCACGAAAAATGTCCGCCTATACTTCTTCGTTAACCGTAAAACGCCACCGACCGCTCCGAACTAACGCCATGTTGAATAAGCATCGTGCGGAAACTACATTGCGATATCTATTCGCCGATAACTGTCGGGTAAACCGCGTATACACGCGGGGAAAAACGCAGAAAAACGACGACTTCGTGAAAATCTATAAACATGGAAAAACATAAGCCGAATCGGCCCAAAGATAAAAACCGAAAACCCACACATTAGACCATTAGACTACTTGATGAATGGATGAGGGTTTCCCATAGTATTTCACTTGCTCTTCATTAACTGAAACGTACGGCGCCATCAGGTTCCGATCACCTTTATTGCCGCACACGTTGTGTAATGAATACGACACCGATACGGGTTCAGTAAACAGACTCTCGCCAAGACACGTCCTTTCTCGCCGTCCCCCCAAATCGTCATTAAAAGAGACAACCACCCACGCGCTTCTCATTGGCTGCAAGCCAGGCATCAATCAATGTTGTCAGACTTTGTCGCGCTTCCGTCGATTTGTCAGTCTGCACGGTCAAAGAAAGGCGTTCACGGGACGCCGTCGATGCCTTTCCCGGCACTTCCGCTTGCCCTTTTGCTTCCGGTTCGAGAGCCGTACCGGATGTGAGAACGGAACCGGAAGAAGCAGGACACGAGATTTATCCGAATTCGGTGAACGACATCTTCGCTTCTATGCTGCACCGCGCCGCCTATTATTAGATGCCGCATATTGAACTTCCGTCGAGTTGAAAACGATTTGTCGCATGCTGGGCAAAGCTTACGTGCTTTCTATTCCTTGTTCGCGCCGCGAGGCAACTGTGGCTATGAGCAGCGTACAGACCTGGACACCCTCGTTAATATGACCCCCGATAATCTGACATACGCGCTTTGCGACCATACTCCCGGGGAACAATGCACTCAAACCTCCGCAAATCCCCCTGTTAACATGACAATTCCGCATTATGACCATAATTTTTAAGGAACGACCGCATGGTCATAATAACGAGGGTTCACTGTTATCTACCTCTCAGTGCTAAGCATGGCGTATCCGACTCAAGCAGTGATGTTTGAAAGCTTGAGCTAAGCAAACGCGCATTCCAATACCGTTTCCAGAACTTTCGACCAAGATGGCTTCAAAAATGCTTGCGATATAGGCACAGAATCGATAAGGTTAATACAGTGAACCCTCGTTAATATGACCCCCGATAATCTGACATACGCGCTTTACGACCATACACCTGGGGCACAATGCAGTGAAACCTCTGCAAATCCCCCCGTTAATATGACAATTCCGCATTATGACCAAAATTTTCGGGAACGACCATGGTCATAATAACGAGGGTTCACTGTACAGTAACTTCAATGACTGCGGCGAGGGGATTCGAAAATTATTACCTGTTTCTAGACAGAGCAACAACTTTTCATTTACGAACTTTGCAAAGTACAAGAAAGAAAAAGAGACACTTTCCTCGAGAGCTACCAATCAGCCCGAGACCAGACAAGATTGAATATTTCAGAGAAAAGGTCCCCGGGCGAATACCGCTACGTGTGTAGTCTTCCCAGCAGCGCAACGATATAACGAATTCTCGTACATCTTCGGGTTTTCCCGTCTTCTTCGCATGCACGTGAGTTGGTTAGCATTCCGTTCCTTAAGTGAACATCTATATGTGGTGTCTTTTTTAGATGAGTTCTATCAAATATCTCATGCTCTTTGAAATGACTTTGAGTTATGCGGTTCATTCATGGTGTTGCGTATGTTGAGGGCATATACAGTCGAACACTTAAAGACTCGTAGGAACGCCGCGAAGTACGCGTGCAAAAGTGGGTATAGGTGGGTTGAAGCACCGTATCTGCAGGATCCAATCAAACGCTAAGATTTCGAGCCATGCACGCTGCCATTTTTTTCCGGTAGGTACCATGACGTCATAGTGACGTTATCAACGGTCTACTAACACCCCACTAATGTGAGTCACGTATGTGCCATCTAAAGCACTGATTTCGCAAGTTGTTGCGGTATACCACACCCAACTCATATGGTATGAGCTGGGCTAGGGGGAGTCTCTCTTCGAAAAAGACAAATCGAACAAAAGTATCAGCTTAAATCAGCTTATCAGCTCGTTTTGTACACAGTCGTGCTATATCAAATAATAAGGTTGCCACCGTGCATGCAATCAATTTTGCCCTCAAATTTGTCGCTTTCATTAACACTGGCGAACGGTGTACAGAGATCGAAAGACATTTCCGTTATGCTGAGTAAAAACTTTGAACAGCTAAATTGTTTAAGATCCCAAGTGCAAGACACGTTATCCCCTGGCAGGCGGTAATAGACGATTTTACAAAGATGCGCGCGCCATCAAGCACGCGCGCAAAGCACCATGGGAACTTTGAGGAACACTGCTCTGTCGTCTGCTTCGGTTATGGTTTACCACGGCAGACGCTGCTGCTGCGCACACCGGGAATGTTGTTGTTCTTCTTCTTCTACCTCCGCCTCTGGCCACCAAGGCGCTCGAAGTTCCCATGAGCCCTTGCGTGCCACAGGTGGCGCTTCCTTTTCTAAAATGGTCTATTATCGAAGACAATAAAGGTGACAATCCTAACACGTGGGTCATCCATTGTAGCGAAGACGACCGCATTTAAGCTGCTGTTGCAGGTTCAGTTTCTTCGTCTCCGCTACACCGAATAAAAGTAATTACTGAGGTCTACAACGACAAAGTTACACAACGACGCGCAGAAATACAAGTCGCGTTGTCGACGGTTCGGCCGCCACCATTTTTATGGTCACGTGTACGGTTGACGCCTGCAACGGCGTAGGTGTGACCTGCACTGCATTGCACTGTGCATTGCAGGGAAGGGTAACGGTAATGGTAACGGAAACAGAAACGGTATACTACCGAAATTGGAGGTGGTAACGATAACGGAAACGGAAATGCATACCACCGTCCTCCATTACCGGAAACAGAAACGGAAACGAATTTATCGTCCGGTATTTAAATCGGGTAATGACTATTCCTGTTGTGCGATGACATTCGAGTGACTTTTCATTTTTTTGTTTTTGTTTTGATGACTCCATTCCCTGTAATGCTCTAAATATTACACGAAAGCATGGAAGGAAAGCGCAATATTGGATTACGAGGGTGCATCCTTCGCTTACCTACTCGTCCCAGTCCTCATAACTCCATGACATCAACACATGACTATACTCCACCACAGCATGAGGATGACAGCCTACTATTTAGTTACTTATTTTGTACTTTGTTCTTCTTTTTTTTTAATTTCACCGTGGCCATGACGTACTACTGAGAGCGTGTGCTTATGAATGCGACATTGAATGAAGGTTATGCCCACCTTGAGTTGCTGGACTCCGAGTGACTGAAGACTGAAGACATGTTCCTACTTTTTTTTTTTGCAAAATGTGCGCATCCCAACGACGTAAAATTACTCGTGTAGTGTGTACGCGTGACACCGAAGGCACTCGGGCAAAACAGGATGCTGACAGAGCCGGAAGGGCTGTCTTCTCGCAGCTCTGTAACAACCGTTCCATTACCGGAAACAGTAACAGAAACGTAAGGGAAACGGAATTGAAGGGCCGGTATGAGCAACAGATAACGGAAACGAAAATATAGCAGTAACGAAAATAACCGATAATAGAAACGGTAACCAAAAAATACGTCCGTTATCCTTCCCTGGTGCATTGCACTCGTGTGGCGTTTATTGACACACGGTAGGGCAACTCAGGTGAGGAGGTAGTCGTGGTGACAGAAACTGCGGTCACGCTCAGGCTGGCAACATCACGACTATCGCAGGGGAGGGGGGGGGGGGCTCGCGTCCTGGGCAGGCTTCACGGGGAGCCCAGGGGAGGTTGTTTATGGCCAATCAATGGCACGTAATGTGAATAATGTAAAACATGCCACTCTTGGGTAACCTCGTGCAGGGTTGTTCAAGATGCTTTATTTATTTATTGGGATCTATATAGCATATACTATATCTACGTGTATACAGGGTGAGGTTAGCAAAGGTTACACGTTTATTACGCTAAATTCACCCTGTACATAGATAGTATTACAAAGTATCTGAGTTACAGATAAGTGTGTTCAAAAGTATCCAAGTTACAATTACGGATACACATTAAAGAAATACACACATACAGTTAGAGTTACTTCTGAGAAAGTACTCTACATCTTTTCCAAAAGTTGACTAAATGAAAAACATTATCGGGCCACCCGGTGTAGTGGATAATGGGTATCTTTTTTTTTTCTGCACGCATAATTGAAAAAAAAAATCTAAATATTGTAACGCATTTCAGTGACAAATGATGACAATATTTTTATCGACAAAGGACGACTTCTCGACTAGATAAAGAAATGAAGCTTGCGCTGCCACCAATCCCAGTTAGTTAGCAAGAGTGGGTCGACTTTCACGTTGTGTTACTTTTGTTTTCCACAGTTTGCTTTCCGTACGACCCTTGCATTCATCTGGCATGTTGGTGACCAAGTGCCGTTATCCTGACCTCGTAAGATAGCGGGTGACGCGGGTTTGGTGGCGCTTTATTGCCGACCGGTCTGTCCTGGACCAACTTCACTGTGAACACTTTCCTGACAGCGTTTGAGGAAACCCTACGGAAAAAAGCGTCCGTCCGTGTTTTTTTCTTTTTGGGTGTAGTTCCGTATCGGGACCACTCGTTTTTAAAAAAAAATTAGTGAAAGCGTTAGGAAGGTAAATATTGCGTAGAAGTGGAAGGAGGTCATATACTGAATCTAAAAATGTAAGAATTATAAAATTCTGCGGACTAGAACTTTTTTTTTTTATGCATTTCAACAACCCCATCTGATTCACTTTTAGCGCAGGAGAAACACGGGAATGCTAAGCCTTGTGACTTGTGAAGAAAATGACGTGTCTGCCACTGTAAACTGGAAAACACCCTTATGGGTGTAAATGGTTTGTCCTATAACTGACACCTCTTTTTACACCGTACATGGTCTGGAACACCCTTTTTAGAGGGTGTATTCCGTGTAAATCACCCCTGGAAAGGGCGCTTTTCTTTGAAAATGCCCTCTTTTGCACCCTTTAAACACTCTTTTAGGAGGGTGTAAGATCGTTAAACACCCTCCTAAAAAGGTGTATAAAGGGTGCAAAAGACGGCATTTTCAAGGAAAAGCACCCTTTCAAAGGGCGTTTTACACGGGATACACCCTCTAAAAAGGGTGTTCCAGACCATACGGTGTAAAAAGAGGAGTCAATTATAGGACAAGCGATTTACACCCATAAGGGTGTTTTTCAGTTTACAGTGTGGGCTAGAGAGGTGGAACCTTACTTGGAGAGGACAACTACCGCTTTTTAGGTATAATCAGCGGGTGACGCAGTTGGACAGTACGAGCCCTAAAAGCCCGGATGCGAGAAGAATAGCCCCTCGTTGAAAGGTCAACACATGGAAAGACCAAGGGGCTCACTGGATACCCATTGTTGTTCGCCCGGGCCGAAAAAAAGATCGATTCTCTAAGTGAGGCTCCGAATCGATGTCTTTAGCCGAAGACATCGATCCTCTAGACGACACACAATTATCTCGGGGTCTCTTTGCTTTCAGGAAGTGCGACTCCAAAGAGCACAGCTGAAAATGGAAACTGCATTTGGCTTATAGAACACGTCTAACACGACACGTAACACACACGCGAGAACTGCGGCACGACAGTCATTTTGAAGTCTAGTTTCGGTTTCCCAATGTTATCAACGGTCTCTCAGACAGATATGAATATGAGGAGGTTCCACCGCGAAAAGTGAAATTTGGGGGTCAGACATGTGACATCACCGCTAGCCTTCCCGTTCTATGGTTGAATAGATAGCCTTTTAAAGTGTACTCTCCGGATTCCTGTATATAGCAGTGCTCGTAGCGTTTCAAAATGACCCCCAAGATAGTGTGTGCAAAACCACCCCGTTGGCGTTTTCGTAAGAGACGACGCTTAGGTGACTTCAAGAAGGCGGACCCACTGTCATCGCGACTTGAGCTGCTGGTGATGGCGATGCTGTTACCGAGCTGTCTGATATGCCGACGTGCTGCTCGCGTACTGGGCCGACTTCACGCGCCAATATTTGCCTAAGAGCGACACCTAGCCGACGGTGCGATTCGCACCGGGTTTCAAATATCATGGCCATCGAGACACCGAAAATTTCCACGTAATAGAAGTGACCGTGTGTCCGAAGCAGTTTCCTCGCAAAGCATTCTGGGATGCTGATAGACAGCCCCGACATGCACCCTGCATCATTAATCGGGTAACCCCAAGCGCCACTGAACGTTCGCGCTTATGTTAAGTCTCACATCCTCACTTAACACCCCCCCGCAGGGGGCACCGGCTTCGGCTGGTGTTTGGTGAGTGGCGCCACCACGGACCCCAGCCCCCAGTCCTCAGGTGTTATCCGTACCGTGCCGAGGGGATGAAAGGCGAAGGGTAGAAGCCTTGAACGGTGGCGGTCGGGGTCTTGGTCAAACCCCGGCCGATGGGTTTTCCTTAAAACTCCGGGACCTTCCCACATGTATGAATGTGAAGTGTGGGTGACCAATGGGAACATTCATTTCCTTAACCTCTTATGGTAAAACATTCTTCTCCTTCCTTGATCGCGGGCGGAAAGCGTCCGCGGACCGAAGTTTTCAAACAGGTGTTCGACACCTTCCAAGCTAAATACATAGTTGTCAGTGTCAAGATCTATATGTTTTTTAGAGATACCGAGTTTTTAAAGGATCTGTGATTTTAACTACTAACCCAGCACTCAACACTGTTTTAGTAAATACACAAATTTTACACAGATAAAACTTACACTGGTATTTGGCGCATTATGGCCTTAGTAGCTAATGCGCCAGAAAAACCCAAATCAAATCAAATCAAATCAACTTAACACCCACGTTCATTATTCGTGTTTACTCACAGAGAACGCGGGCATCAAAGCTCCGTCCACGTCTTCAACGAAATAAAGCTCAATATCGGCATTAAACGGCGCATTCCGGAAACTAACAAGGACGGCCTTCGTTGCTCTAATTGCAGGGCTACAGAGAATGAAGGGCGATTTTCTGCCATCCAGTATCTCGATCTCCTCTCTCTGATTCCCATCTTTCGCGAAGCGCCCCACGGGCAACCGCACCATAGACAACACCGTCTCGAAACTAATCACGTTTCCATTCGCTGATACTCATTTCCGGTTACTATGTCCCGAGCAGAAATCAAACGACAAAAGCAAGCAGACGACAATCTGTCGCCTGCGAACACGAGCTTTATCGCGGCGCTGCTCAAATAAAGTTGCAGACGACGTATACCCAAACCCGTTGTCACGCCTTTCGAAGCAGAAGCAACGGGTGAAAGGCGTAATTTTCTCGACGGTGGAAGACGCAATTTAAGCGTAAAATGAAAGTAAACTTCTCCTTAAAATAGCGACAGAAGACGCCTGAATATAGCAATTTCGGATCCACGGTAAAAAATACAAAAGAAAAAAAAACGTCGAAGTGAAACGTTTTTCTTTCGGTTTCCCGGAGTTACGGAATGCGCGTATAATGATGAATCGTGGCTGGAAAGGAAAAACTAAAGTGAATGCGTCCGTAAAGAGATTCACTTGTAACGATATCTCTTCGCGACAAATTGAAGAATGCAATGCGCTTTATATCTGTACTGGATGGAATTGATTCTTCAGCCTAATATCGGCCTCAATACGGGAAAACAAAGTATATGTAAATGTAATATGTAATGTAATATGTACATATATGTAATATATGTAATAAAATATGTAATATGTACATATGTAATACGTAAATGTAATAAACAAAGTAGAATGTAAAACACCCCGATCATCATCACCATCGTAATAAAGTTGTTGTTGTTTATTAGGGAAGTGGTAAATAACATTCTAAAAGAGTGGGGACGAATGTGATAGCAAACTTTGTTACACCGATTGTTGCACACTGTGCCTATATATAGTGGTTGCGCCCCAACAAATGCCGGATAAAAGCACGACCTACTAGATTCTAACGACCATGTCATAATCAGCAACCTCTATGAGAAGCCCGTCCGCACGATCCGCTAGGGGCGCTACTCATCGGCACGCCAGATCTGCACCATGATTGGACGACGGAAATTGGAATTCTGAACGCGCAGAAGCGTATGTACGACTACCGTAGCAGACGACAGCAATAGCTCCTATGAAAAGGCATAGAATGTTGATGATAATCAACCTCAGAATCAAACATCTTCCGTGGAGTATCCACCGCTTGTACAGAAATACTAAGGTAAGCTGAAGTACAAAGTATTGTAGAAGTTGAGGAAGCAATAACTGGGACGATGAGAAGCGCCACCGCTACCTTCAAAAGATGCGGCGCTGGGAAGGGGTTCGTATGAAATGGTCGTTGTAATCTAGTAGGTCGTGGATAAAAGAAAGAGACAATTATTTACGCGTGTACCAACACATCAAGTTGTACAGCGAAAGGTGTAATGACACAGCGTAGCGAATCGGCACCGCCAATACACCCGTCCGACAGTGACATCACAGCAGTGAGGGGCCGTAGTCACGTGCAGACGAGAACCAATGGGAATGGCCGTACGTCTTTATCTCTCCTACGATGTCTGGACTTGACGCCAGCCTGTGTTAAGTGTTTCTATCTACACTCTTAAAAATGAACTTCACCGCATAGCACGCTCCTAGCCAACCATCATCTCGAATGATATCGTTATCGGCCCTGATTTGTTGAAAACGGGAGGCGTACGCCTTTTTTGTGACAATTATGAACAGAATAAGTGTCACAAAAAAGGCGTACGCCTCCCGTTTTTAACAAATCAGGGCAGATAACGATATCATTCGAGATGATGGTTGGTTGGGAGCGTGCTATGCAGTGAAGTTCATTTCTAAGAGTGTAGCCAAGAGCGGCACGAAAAAAAAAACAATTATTTTAGACTCGATTTTATGGCGTGCATAGTACAGCGCGTATATACTAAAGTATTATGACAGTGTCGAAGCCCCTTTTAAAGCGGTAATTGGATTACAATTGACATGTACTACTCGAAGCAGGAGCTACCGCCGCTGACCGGCGGAGCGGGAGAAGAGCCACCCTGGCGGCGCTTAGCAGAACTAAAAGGGGAGGAGTGTTTCAGCATTTCCATACCACACTCTTAAAAAAAAGGGTGTACTTTAAGTCCTTTAATTGCCACATAGAGTGAACCCTCGTTATTATGACCATGGTCGTTCCCGAAAATTTTGGTCATAATGCGGAATTGTCATATTAACGGGGGGGATTTGCAGAGGTTTCACTGCATTGTTCCCCAGGAGTATGGTCGTAAAGCGCGTAAGTCATATTATCGGGGGTCATATTAACGAGGGTTCACTGTATATAACACCCTTTTGGAGAGTACAATTACGCTCAAAAGGGTGTCTCCTCACTCCCTCAAGGGAGTAGCATAACACCTTCTCCCTGCCGGGGAGTAATATTACTCTCCAGTAGGGAGAAAGGTGTTATGCTACTCCCTTGAGGGAGTGAGGAGACACCCTTTTGAGCGTAATTGTACTCTCCAAAAGGGTGTTATATATGTGGCAAAAAAAAAAAAGGAGTTAAAGTATACCCTTTTTTTAAGAGTGCAGTTAGACGGGTGTCTGTTGTTGTGGTGCGCCGCAGAGAGCGCAAGTGAGCTGGAGTTATCAACGCAGCGCTTTCTTTTCTTTTCTTTTTTGATGATTGTGCCTGATGCATGCTAAAAGAATCGCTGTCGCTGTCCCGTTGGCACGCACCTGGAAATAAGTTTGCGCACCCTAACAGGGTCATCCATATAGCTCGTACGATCCCCGAGTGCGTCAGCGCGCCCCAGCTAGTCAGCTACCACGTCCCTGTCCAGGAGCGAGACCACGAGGAGGGGGAGGAGGAGTGTCGTTGGGAGGCACCCGAGAGGTCTGCCTGCCTGATTAGGCGGCATGTTTCTCGGGAAGGGAAAGGTGGTGGAGAGGAGGAGAGGAAAGGGTGAAGTGGAAGACCGAGCGGAATCCGCTCGGGGGGAGGATAGCTGCGTCCCTGGGCCGACTTCAGGGGAACTGTGCCGGCATACGCCTATTACACATCTGAGGGAAACCCAGGAAAAACCCCAGACGGCACAGCCGGCCCGCCCGCGGATTCGAACCGCGGACCTCCCAGTCTCCAAGCGCACGCGTTACCGCTGCGCCACCGGAGCTGGTAGCGAGACCACAAGTTCTGAACTCCTCAGCATTCACTAAACATAGAATAGTATTAAGATTGCTAAACACCCCCGTGCGGGGAAACACTCAAAAGGACGACACAATAGAAATATATAGAATAGTCTATACCTTGCGCCGAGCGTGTTCTCGTTCCCACTGAAATGAGCAAGTCACTATGTTTACACGTTGATATTGCTGGAAAAGTGTGTCAGTATGCACACAAATATATGCACGCTAAACCCGCTGGACTTGGGAAACACTCTCGAGAAAACATAACGTGGGATGTGACACCGTGCAAGTCCTTTTTTTATTTTTCTGTATTGGTTCAATGCCCGTCAAGACACACTGTAAACTGAAAAACACCCTTATGGGTGTAAATCACTTGTCCTATAATTGACTCCTCTTTTTACACCGTATGGTCTGGAACACCCTTTTTAGAGGGTGTATCCCGTGTAAAACGCCCTTTGAAAGGGTGCTTTTCCTTGAAAATACCGTCTTTTGCACCCTTTATACACCTTTTTAGGAGGGTGTTTAACGATCTTACACCCTCCTAAAAGGGTGTTTAAAGGGTGCAAAAGAGGGCATTTTCAAAGAAAAGCGCCCTCTCCAGGGGTGATTTACACGGAATACACCCTCTAAAAAGGGTGTTCCAGACCATGTACGGTGTAAAAAGAGGTGTCAGTTATAGGACAAGCCATTTACACCCATAAGGGTGTTTTCCAGTTTACAGTGCAGTTTCCATTAGAGTCACTAAATAAGCTACGCTTCAGAGTATCGACACTGATGTCTCCAAGGGAGAGCAGGAGCGCCATCTTGTTTCAGCACCACACCGGCACTGTCCCCGTTTGAGGATCAAAAACGGCTGACGTAAAGCGTGAACCGCATGGCCCGAAAAGCGGCCGAATTCTTTCCGAACCGAATTCGGGACCGAACTTTTTTTCGGAGAACAGAATTCCGTGCCGGATTCGGCCCGATCTGGCCAAAGCCAGATTTCTCCTCCGAAATGGGATGTGAAGCCAACCGAAAAAGTAGAAGCAGCCAATGGCTATCCAGCCGGAAGGAGAACCATAGCAACGATGACGTAGCAATGGGGTTGACTGTTGCCGTGTGTGCGACGTCTACCCCTATATGAATACAGGGATTATCTCATTGACCTGGATGGTTGAAAGGCGATGTTCCCCAAGGCCAGACGTCTTCGGCCGAAATTCGGGGTGCATTTCGGTAGCAGCATGCGGTGATGCACAGAAAAAAAGTTCGGTCCCGATTTCGGTTAGGCTAATTTTCGATCAGTTCTTCGTGCCATGCGGTTCACCCTTAATGGTCCCTGTGGGATACAGAAGCGTGTGTGATTGTTGCGCGATAATCCATGTATTTGCCACCACAGCGTCCCGAGGATGTCAAGGTGAGCTCAAGGCCGTCTGACCTTGATGGGCTGCTTGCAAGAGAAAGGAACGTTTCACCCGCGCACGATAGATGGCGTCGCGCGCTGAAGTGCGCGTGGCTACCGTGGCGCCGAAACAAGATGGCGCATGCTCGCTCGTGGAAGTCAGTGTCGATACTCTGAAGTGAAGCTTATTTAGTGACTAGTTTCTATAGCATCATTTGTAATCATTACAGCGTCTTTGTTCTTACTGGACGACTTTCCTTCTTCTTCTTATTAAGCAATAAGAATGTAATAAAACCTGGTTTTATTACATTCAGTAATACTTGACTTTCCTACCAAAATAAACAGACTCCCCCCTCTCTCTTCTTCATCTTCTTTACGTCGCGTAAGAAAGAGAGATGCATTGTCTGAATGTGGTTTCCACATGGTTACGAACAGAAGTATAATAACGTTCCAAGATACACATAATAGAACACAATTTAGCACATTATTCAACAAAGCTTGTTTAACACCACCATAACTTCGTTCCATAATTATCATATTTACAACAGAGGCAATTGATATATTATCCCATTCGAAAAACAGGCGCTTAACCGATGACAACCTAAATCTGCGAAGCCTAAAGGAGCATGGAAGGCGTGTTCTAGCTGTTTAAATACCGCTCGTATTTCGTGAAATGGCCCATAAAAATCATACATGAAAAATATTTCGGTTCAACAAGGTCCCGCTACAACGCAATTTAATTGTAAAAAAACGCGGCAGGAGGTTTCCATCTCTGGGCCACCCCTTCAGTCCTGTGACGTCGCACCGGCAATACGCCTCATTCGCTGCGAAACATTCGTCTGCTCGCGACAGAGTGGTGCTATACTTGTTCACAGCAATTCATTCTAGGATATCAAACAAGAAAATAATCGTTTTAAAAACGGTATCTGTTTACCGATGGCGCGTTATACGATGGTCCTTTTATCATCTTTGCTCGCGTCTCCGAGTAGTGGCTCTATCCCTAGTGTATAGCTATGGTTGGACAGTACAAGTGCTTAAACAACTTCTTGAGTTACATTTATTCCGCTTCGTTTTTTCCTTTAAATAGGTAACTCAAGTACGCGGTAACTAGCTGTAACTAGTTAGATTTCAAAATATAGCAACTGTAACCGTAACTCAGTTACCATGCCTAATGTAAAAAGCACGAGACTAGGGAACATGAAGGGACAGACACAACACGAACACCCTTCGTGTTCCCTAGTCTCGGGGTTTTTACATTATGCATCATCTTCACCAGCTCGCTTGCTTCCTAGCCATTTTTTCATTGTCAGTTACCATATTTGAAGGCAAACCGTAAACGTTTTTCGTATGTAGCTTATACCCATGACTGCTGCATACAACCGTATGTTACATCTATCCAGCAAAACTCTGAGCCTATACAACCCCTTTCACAGATATAGGGTCGTCTGCCATTATACTCGTACATTTGTTGCGGCACAATCCTCCAAAGTGAAAGAGGCGAAAGCAATCTTCCTTTCGCTTTGTAAACAAGAATCGCTTCTTCCGCTTGCGTAAATAAACACAACATGCCCGAACAATGATGATAGACTCCCCGCGGTCATATGACAGATACGTACACTATCTCCGAGACGCCCTCCGGCGGGGACCCCAAACACGACAAACGGTCAACAGCAGCTCCACCTATAGAGAGGCGTTAAAGAAAATAAAGGAAAGGCGGGAAAGGAAAGGAGACAACTGTTGGTGAAGGAACTACCACTCTTTCTCTCGCTTTTAATCAGCCCCACTAAAGTTTTTGTTATTGTTCAGTACGTGTTCTTGAATAGGACGTTTCCAGACGCCTGCGAAGCTGAGAATGGGATTTTGCATCAGAAAGCAATAGACCTCTCCCTGTTTGTAAACAAATGACGTCATAGTGTTCGACAGCGCCACCGGTTTGGTAGAGTTGAACTATATGCTTGAAGCTATGGGGACAACAAGATCGCGCCCGAAAGTCACGGTCTTGATGGGATTACGATGATCCCTGAAAGGGACGTGACCTTCGGTTCTACTTTTCTTTCAATAGGAGGCAGCGAACAAGTGCTCATTCGTGGAAACCGGCTCTCCCCTTCCGATGTGTTTCGGTTTCGGTCTGACTATACCAACGTCATGATGACGTTTCTCGGGTAGAGGTTTATTGTGGCTATGGACGACACAAAGACGTCCACAGGTACATAGCAGGAAGGGAGACACGGGTGGTTATTAATTATTCATCCTGGGCCGACTTCAAGGGGAACTTATTCATTTATTTATTTCCACACTGAGTGCCCACAAACAGCTGTTAGGCCTTTCACAAGTGTGCCGACATCAGTGTGAAAATTTTTTCTGCAAACCCAGGGAAAACCGGAGGTAGCACGGACAATGGTACGGTTCGAACGCTCCATCTTGAAGCCTTAGACACTGGCGTTGGAGGGGGGGGGCAGGCTTGTACAACACACAAAAAGTATTTCAGTTAAATTACCGAGTACCGGGCAAAAAAGAAAAAGTAACTGCGTAGAGTACTAAACACCCAATCTTGAAAAAGTATAAGATGGAGCATTAAATAATCTTAAAAGTAACTCGTTACTTTCAAGATACTTTGACGTGAGTTGGAATTCGCTATCAAAGAAATTCGAAGAGGTCAAAGTTGAAAATTGCATTGCCCAAAATCTTTATTAGCCCGCAGGAACAACTGCTTTTCAAAAGTACTATCCGATATAGCCTACCTCGTTTTTATTGTTTTTTCTTTAAGGACATTCCCCGCCATACTAAAGAGGTGCTACAGATTCGAACGAATGCTCAACAGGAACGACATAATTTACTCTCGTTTTTTCTCCTTATCGAAAAAGATATTAAAATTTTACGTTCCCTACGGCTTTCGGCACGGGTCTTCTATCCTGCCTGTCTCAAGAGTTTACACGCATGCTCTCAAACCCCAGACGCTATACCCCGTCCCAGAGTCCTTCCCCAGAGGGACGTGGATGTCCCGAATATCTCGGACGCATACATCCACCTCAGACATATATGTCGGCACAGTTCACTTAGAAGTCGGCTCCGGACGCACACTCCGCGAGAGCGTTATGTCGTGGCGTTGCCCATAACGATGAGCTCTTTATCTTGCACCACCACGATGACGACTCACCACCACGATGAAATTTCGGCATCAGCACGTTCTTCCTCACAGTGTGTCGTAACTCAAGACTGATAACCGGTGGCAATCACCGATATGTTATTGTAATAAATCATTTTTAGTTTATTCTTATTTAGCTCCGAGACAAACCGGAAACGATCCTAACGATTTCCGTTTCGGCTTCCGGTACCACCACTATATGGATGAACACGATAACGAAAAACTACGTCACGTGCTAAGATTTGACGTCATTTCTGGAGTCTGTATTCATCGTAATTCTGTAGGTCCCATTAGGGAGTCTGGAAGACACTAATAAGGTCATAGGGTTCCGCGTTTTCGGTTTTAATCGAAAAACACCGAAAAACATACGCCGGGTAAATTTTCCCTCATTCGGTTTTAATCGAAAAACACCGAATACAGAGGGACACTCCAGGACATAACAGAGATAAATTATAACGAAAGGAAAGTTACCCAAGCAGCACAATGTACTGAAAGTCGAGTGCAATAGGGGTGGACGGTACGTGTCTTATCAATGTTCTTTAGCTTCACGAGTGCGTTCAAGGCTTTCCACCAACCCGTCCACCCCTATTGCACTCGACTTTCAGTACATTGTGCTGCCTGGGTTAGTAGCAAGCGAGCTGGTGGTGACGATCCATGACTTGTGTTTGTGTTTGTCTGTTATCGTCCCTACCTCGTCTCGGGTTCTCAAGTCATAGAGATAAATTGCTGCGCATGCCCTGCAAGTTGTTGATGCAGATCAGAAAACCATACAGAAATACGATGGTTGTGAAAAATATCCGTTAACTTTTTTCGCTTCTTTCCTTTTTTCCTTTTTTCGTTTTCTTTCCTCTTTTTCGTTTCTTTCCCTTTTCTTTTCGTTTCTTTCTTTTTTCTTTTCTTTCTTTTTTTTCGTTCTCTCTCTATTTTTTCGTTTTCTTTCCTCTATTTCGTTTTCTCCCTTTTTTTTCGCTTTCTTTCTTTCGTTTTTTTTTCGTTTTCTTTCATGCCGCCTTCTTTCCTTTTTTCGTTTTCTTCCTATCTTTTCGTCCCCTTTCCTTTTCCGTTCCTCTTTACGAAAGGAATAGCAAGTCGGCCTTTGCCTGACTAACCTTTCCTTGTTTTTTTTTTTCTCAATAAACATATCCCCCCCCCCCGTTAACTTTTTCGCTAGCCGTAAAACGACACATAGTCGTGCGCAATTACAATTACATTGGGATTTCTATTCGCCGATAACTGTCGGGTAAACTATGTACACGCCAGGAAAAACACCGAAAAACGTCGATTTCGTGAAAATCAATAGACGACCCTCTGTTTGCAAACATGTCACGTCACGAGAAGCCTGGTTCGAGGATGTATTTTCCTGTGGTGGGCAAGAGGCGGGAAAAACGCGTCGAGGGGAGGGGGAATATGTTTAATGCAAAGTAAGAAAAAAGGGAAGGGAATGGTTAGCCACGGAGTGGGCTTGCTACTCCCTAATGCTTTCCAGCAAACAAAAGAAAACAGCTGGGATACAGAAAATTATCAAAAAATACAGAAGAAACAGTTCCTTCACTAATCGTTGCGCGTCGGCTCATATAGGCTGATAAAGCTGATAGTGCCCAATAGCATGCTTTGCGCGGCGGCGTTATGTAATCAATGGCGTAGGGGTGCGGGTGGTCTATAAACATCTAAAAACATACGCCGAATGCGCCCAGAAATAAAAACTGAAAACGCGGAACCCTTATCTATGGAATGACGGCGCTTATAGATACCACGTTTGAATACGGCACAGTCGGGTTTGCACAAAGCCTGCAGTTATGATCAACGCTTTGGAATGAGATTCTCTCATATTGTCTTATCACGTTCACGATGAATAAATGATAATCTGATAATTGTACAACGCAAGACTACTATCATTAGTGAGTATCAGTAGGCCGTCATTAACGTCACGGTGATGTTATCGTATACCTACCGGAACCAATGGAATCTTATCTGTTGATTGGGTGCGGTAGATAGGGTACTTCGGAAGCCACGTTATCATAGTACCCATCTCTGATAAGGAGGCCTATTATCTGAAATACATCATATTTTTGCCATATCACGTTCAACCAGAGCGCAGTTCACGCGCAAAAGAAAAAAGCGTCGAGCGGTCGCTTGACATCTCCCCCACCCAGCGAGCCAACTGACGTCACTTACATCCTTTGCTCACCCCAAGGTTGCAACAAGCTAGCCCGACAGTGGCCAAGGTCGCCTGCTTTTGACGTCACAGCCCGTTTCGCCGTCGTGCCGGCAGCGGTGGCGTCGAAGCAGTCGCGTTCTTTGGTCGTGGTCTTTAGTTAACATCTCCGTTAGTCTAACCAATGTTGTGTTCATACTCCACATGATGAATGAATTAGCGGCTAGAAATGCAATATATATGATTGAAGAGTTTTTTTAAATCTCTTCATGGTCCCATTAAACACATATGGTTACAGGCGATTTACCTTCCGGTTCAAAGTCCAATGAAATCCCAATACCCCGGTACACCAACGAAGAGGTGCCTAAACAATTTCTACGATGACTTCCGCCTGGTTCGAACTCGCAACCTGGAGAGGTTGCCTATCATGATGAGGCCCTCCTTTACATCTATCCAGCGTGTCGCAACCCGTTTAAAAAATGAGACAATGCTAGTTGAATTCGATGTAACGCGACTCGGGGTCTCCATTAAAGCCAATTTTCTCCAATCAGCCGCTCAACGAGAGAACGCAAGGTTGAAATTTGGGGCAGCTCGAGGAAGGAGTGACCCAGAAGCGGATATATAATCGCCCAATAAGAGCGAGGTGGAAGAGGTGCGAATTAAATACCTAAAGGACCAGCTGAGTCTGTAGATGATGAGTCGCTCGAAGCATGAGAATAGCGAACCCTGTTAGATAACGGCGTCTCATCAATCACCGAGGAAAGCGCAGCCTCGTGTAAGCTCGTCGACAAGAGTTTTCCCTCGCCCGCCATGTAAGCATGTACGTATATGGCCCAACGCCATCTGGCGGCGCAATCTGTGAAATATGATGGAGAAGACGTTTCCTCCTGTCTTCGACAGCAGATTGCTTCTTGACAAATGGATGCCAGGACTGTTCTCCGTCAATGATGTCGCCTTGTTCCCGCATAAGGACCACGTCGCGAGTTCGCGTTTGAAAACCCGAGACAGCATAATTTGTGGCAAGATTCGAACTCACCACCTCCCATCAGCACGGCCTTGGAGATTCCACTAATAAGGAGTGAATGCTGTTTCTACTCGACCGTGCTGCTGATACAATTTAGTCGGAATGTAAGAAAGCGTGGTGTTCGACTAAGGCACTTTTCGTACGCATAATTCAGTATAGTCCCGCTGAAGGTACCACTACCTCCCGAACAATCACACCATGAGTTACTTTTACAGGAATAACGGCACTTTGCCGCAAGTCATGCTCGGCGAATGATGTAAAACGCGGTGACTTGCATCAATATGAATCTGCATTCCAAATTTCACAGCAAGGGTAGATTGTGACGCTCTTTGTTTTTGTGCATTCAGATTTCGCTTTTGGTGCCAAGCTAGGTGGTGATGTTCTCATTTATTCTGTTTCCATTCCGTTGCAAAGCGTCGCGTTTTGTGTAATTTCCCTTTCTTTCCCTTTCCTAATAACGCGTCCCGGAGTAGCCAGTCCCGAGTGACTCGAGACTAACATCTCAATTTTTTCTTTTAAAAATCAATCAATCAATCACAGCAAGGGCGGTAATTGATAGGTAGAAAATGGCCGCTGCAAATACCGTAATGGCTGTGAGGTGGACGACGTCACGCGCTTACGAGCACCAATAGGAGTGACTGATGTGCCCTGCTTCTTCTGACGCAGTCATCGACTGTCCGGGAATTGAATGTTTCCCTCAAACCGTGCTCATTCCTTCTCGCGTGGAGGCTGTCACATTTTTGGAGCTTTCAAAGAGCACTCTGGTGACGCAAAGTTCCAATACGATGATGAAGTCAACAATGTCGTGCATAATTGGTTACACGCACGTCCGACATACTTGTTTTTCTTTTTTTTTTCTTATTCGCAGGCGAGAGATCCCGGCGAGAACGGTAGCAATGTAGGTAGAGATGCAAAATTTCCGGGAATTTTGAATCGCTCGAAAAAAAGAAAAAACGTTTCTTTCGGGGTTTTTCCGAAAAATTGAAAAAAATCGAAACAAACGCGGTTACTGCTCAGACGAAGCATTGCCGGCTAAACCACAGCATACAATGGGCTAGAAACTTTAGTAGTGTTCACCCTCTAGGCATAAATGCAGAGCAGAACATCCCATGAGACTGCTGTCTACTCAGCGATAGGTAAGTATTAGAGAACAATCCGTCCATTCCGACCGGAACTCCGACATTATGTGAACGCGATGGCGATCGCTTGGAGCAGCCAGACGGAGCTCTAAGTTGGTGGTTGTTGGCGGATTTGAGGCACCTATGGCACTGTTGGCGGGTTGGAACGCATCGAAGGCACGAAAATTTACGTTTTTGAATTTTGTCGCCCGGAAATTTTGGGCTATTTTTCCGGAGACGAGGAAAAAACAAAAGAAAACCGTTTTCCCCCTGAATTTTTTTTTTTTTTCTGGGGCTTCGCATCTCTAAATGTGGGGGAGGTAAATATTTCTTACAGCGCCGCGCGTCGGAGATTTCCGGCGCACGTCAAAAGAACCCCCAAGCGGTCGAAATTATCCGCAGTCCTACCATGCGGCACGTGTGGCATGTCGCCACAAAAAGCGGCTGAGACATCTTACGTGTAAATATACTCAAATTACTTATTATTATTATAAGGGTATATTCACGTGTTAGCGCATTATTATTGGGGGTAATGTGTTGAAAAATAGATACAGTTAAGTATGAAATGATGGTTATGTATATACAGTAGGAGAGATTGTGATACGAGAAAAATCCAATACTAAGGGCTCGAATCCCTCGTGCCCCCTCATGCTTTTCTTTTAAAATCATCTTATGTAACCCATCTCATCATTCTTTCACTGTTTGTTAGTCATCTTTTCTTTTCTCATCTTTGTCTTTATTCTGTCTGATCCTCCTTTCACCGTTTGTTGGTCCTATCCTTTACTTCCCAGTTCTTTTTTCTTTTCTTTTTTGTTTATTTTATTCTTCGTTCTTCTTCTCCATTCTTCTCGTTTTCTTTCTTCTTCGTTCTTTTCTTTTATTTATTTTATTCTTGTTTCTTCATCTTCATTCTTCTTCTGTTCTTTTTTTATTTATTTCATTTGTAGCCCATTCTTCTTTGTTCATCTTCATTAATTTTCTTTTTGTTGCGGAATAGCAAGCGGACGTCCCGTTTGGCTGACCATTCCCCCGTTTTTTCCTTTCGTCTAATAAATATATTCCCCCCACCCCCTGGCGCCCCGAAACTGATGATGACGATTGTGATGACGAGGGCGCTTATTCTGTCTTACAGCACCTATAATTTCATTCCCACATAATATACAGTTAGCGTAAATTCATTTACCGTTTACCTTTCAATCGGCGTCGTCAAAGGTGAAAGGTCGAAAGGAGATGGTCGAAAGACGCTCCCTTATCTTTCCTGTCCCCGCGCCCCTTCCCCCCAACCCCATTTTAATAAATCTCCCTCGTACTCATTTACCGAGAATTACATTCACGACATATAAATGTCGCTGTCCTTGTTACACACTCCCCTGACACCCCCCTCGCAAAAGAGACGGGTACCCGTAATTTCACGCGTATTAGCCGCGGCTTATGCGCGATTTTTGTTTCTCACGGGCGCTCTGCGGCTTATCCACCGGTGCGGCTTATCTGATGACTATTTTTCCCTGGTATTTTCCCCATACGTCGGTTTTAACGAAAGAGCCGACAGTGTTTCTGGAACAGCACTGCCCTGCTGATGCACGAGTGGTGCGTAACAGGGACGGGTCCACATTCGAGTAGATTGATCTTCCTGGTGCATTCCCCCAAGCAACTTTAACGAAAGTGGTGACAGTGATTCACATCTTCTGGAAGACCACTGACCCATCAATTCCATGAGAAACGCCCAACAAGGACACAAACCTCCTTTGTTGTACACTATGCCGACCCCGGAGTATGGACCACAGGGTCTATGGCCTTCTCTATGGTCTCGTTTGTCGCACAAATCAGTCGTCTCGTATTGCCCGCGGCTTATCTGCGAGTGCGGCTTATCTGCCAGAAAAATTTCAAAACATTCCTAAAAACGCGTCCTGCGGCTTATCTGCGATGCGGCTTATACGCGTGAAATTACGGTATATCCCTATAGCTCAGATCGAACGCGAGATTCGGCTTGTGTTGTCAAAAAGCTGAGACGATTTCTTTCCCGACTCTTCTCTGCCCTGTTTTGACGGCTTTCCGCCTCTCTTTTTTCGTTTTAGAGAAGCTGTCAGTTATGAGACGCTGTCGCCCAGCCGACAATACCCACGAAAGGCTTGCACGTACACGCTAGCGATACACAAGTATGTGGACATGTGTGCAACGATATCACTGGAGAGAGACTCCCAAGTGTCTTGGGGCAGGACACAGAAATATTTTATCCGCGACAGGCGAGGCGCGTGTCTGGCTTGTTTGTATAACAAGAGGGATGGATACGACACCACATATTACGCCAGTGTGTGTGCGTGTTTTCGATGTGTGTACATTTGAAGCAGACTTGTGCCCGTTACTCGAAAAAAGTAATTGATTACCGTTACCGTTACTTGTACGGAAAAAGTAATTGATTACCCTTACCAATTACAGGACTTCAAATGTAATTGAGTAACGAGTAGAAAAGTAACGCGTTACTCCGGTCGTTACTCTGCATTCACGCAAATTATACCCGTCTTTGTGTGCCTCAGCAAAAAAAAAAGAAAAAAGAAGAAAAAAGGAAAGTTCAACAGTGGAACAGCTGAAATAACCCAAAAATATGTACGTCTACTGTAGTAATCGCCCGGGAAGACGTTGACCCGATTGTGGAAGATCATGCGTGAAACTTCCCCATGACTCACTAAACCTCCAAAGCTACCACAAAGGTACCACCACACTGGTGTAGGAACAGATTAGGGGGAGAGACCCTGAAATTCCAGAACAAAGGCTGACGGCACGAAGATCTTGACTTGGTGCAGAACATCTAAAAGATGAGTAAGTCTCTGCCGGGAAAGTAATCAATTACTGAGTAATCGATTACTCAGAAAAGTAATAGATTACTCGAAAAATTACTTTGACTTTAAAGTAACTGATTACTCGAAAAATTACTCAAAAAAGTAATTGATTACAAGTAACGCAATTACTAGTAGCGCGTTACGCACAAGTCTGATTTGAAGCAACACGTTCACGTTGTGTCATTACAGGACTCGTGATAGATCGCTACAACTCGTCACTGAAATACTCTACTCAGGTTACTCGATATTTTAAAGTGGGACTCTGCAACAAAATCACCACAACGATTGTGACATAGCAGCAGAGTTGTACACGTTACTCGAAAAAAGTAATTGATTACAATTACTGTTACTACTGCGCGAAAAGTAATTCTTTACCGTTACAAATTACTTCATCAGAAATGTAATACGTTACCGATTAGAAATGTAACGCGTTACTTTTCCCGTTACTTTTAAATTGTCTCGCCTCCTGTCCCAGATGAGGACGACCGTATAGGCGTTGAAACATCCGCTTCGTTTTGTTACTATTGTTACTGTTGCTCCAGTAGGTCGCGGTTGTAAGGAATTATCGTATTACTGTGGTCTGCATGGAACACGTGAGGACTAGAGACGGCTGTCACAGTGACCTCTGCGTCATTGCTTCAGTCGAAGATCGGGCTATCTGAAAAGTGTTGCCATTGTTGACAGAAGGTTAAAAAAGTAATCGATTACTCAGTAATTGATTACCGAAAATTGTAATCAGATTACTTCGAAGATTACTTGCTCACAAAATTAATTGATTACATTAAAATTTACTGAAAAAAGTAATTGATTACTAGTAACGCAATTACTAGTAACGCGTTACGTACAACTCTGCATGATAGCAGTAACCCGTGGGGTGTCAGGGACATACATACGAAATATCGCGTTCCCAGAGTGCGCAGATTTCCTTCGAACGAATTGTTACGAAGTGAGCGCTTCGCCTCTGCGAAGCAAGAGGGCGCTGAAAGCAACACTGCCGACGTCATCCGGCATGGAAGAATGCGAGCTTCGTAGCAGACGACAATGCCGGGTGACGTCACAGTATCTTCCTCCGGGCGAACCGCTGTGCGCTTTGCATGTTGGTTTCGGTTTTCTATTGTCACCATTTACGAATTAATTACTCGCACAAAATGAATGGGAATGTTGTAGTGTTCGGTATGACGTTCACCTATTTTTTTTTTCCGAATCCTTCCGAAGTCTCCCTTTAAGCACGTTTGGGGGGTAATTTGGTAACACTATCAATTTGAGGTCCTATACGCTCTTTCTGGTCTATATCAACGATATTACACATATTTTCTCCTTACCGAAATTGTTCTTATTTGGTGATGACACTATTTTATTTTTATTTTATTTTTTTGTCTCGCAAACTATTGGCTTCTTTCACTTGAAAGCGACGCAAATGACGCCCTTGGTCGTTTAGGTTGTCATCAAACTGCCTCTGTCTCAACGTGAACAAAACCAAAGTACATGTTATTCCCTTCAACCAAACAAAAAGATGTGTATGAAGCGATTCTGTGCTTTAGTGGTACTAATCTTGAGAGGGTCCCGGCTTCATTAGGGAGCGAACTGTATCTGTCAGATTAGCAGTCTTCTTACTGACCTGTCTAGAAAAATCGGTACGTTTCAGAGACTCACGAGGTTTCTCCCCAGCTCTGTCAGTCTTTGTCTTTATTACGCATTTCTTTCCTCAAGATTAACTTATTGCGTTTTCATATTCTGTACCACGACAGAAGGAAAGTGCCATATGCTCATAATGCGACAAAGACGAGTGATGCGATTTATAACCGGGTCATCGAAACATGAAAATATTGATATACTGTTTAAAAAAAAACGTTGTATCCTTCAATCAAAACATTTTTTTGCGCATGCCGATTGGTTCAGAAAATTTATAGTGCGAAGATTACTGATGTTAAGTCATTTACCGGCAATTATGATCTAACTCAAACTTAGAATTCTTATAACTGTGGGCCTTCTGAACATTGTTCCTTTGGTTAAGAATAGCCAGTGTTAGTAGATGACACGAAATAATCAGATGATGTGGGCTGTTGGTCCAAACATATTTTGTAAAAACTTTAACCCCCCTCCCCAGTGCCGGGAAACACAGAAAAGACGACACGTGCTGTCAGCGTTATCTTTGTGTCGTCGTTTCTGTGTTCCCCGGCAATGGGGGTCGGGGGGGGGGGGTTAAAGTTTTTACCGTTAATAACGTGGCTTCCGAAGTACCGTGTCTACCGCACTCAATCAACAGATAATAGAGAGTATATTAAAAACTCTCTAATAGAGAGTTTTAATCGATGTTTAAAACTCTCTAATAGAGAGTTTTTAGCAGACCGTTGATAACGTGGCTAGCGTCTCACCGTATCAACCGGAACCAATCAGTGGATAAGATTCTGAGTCACGCACGAGTGCGATTGGTTCCGATAGAGACGATAACTTTATCAACGGTATACTAAAACTCTCTAATATTCTGAGTCACGCACGGTGTCATTGGTTCCGGTGTACGGTATCGCGTCGCGGTGACGCCATCAGCGGACCGCTTACACTCTCTAGTGACTACGAAAATATGCATTATTCAGTCAGCAGCAGGCGCAAAATAAAGAAAAAAGAAAACAAAACATATTGACATAGACTGACTAAAATGGCGGACGTTTTTCATTTTTATTTTTTGACGTCAAATACCGAAAGCACCTGCTCTTTTCTGGTTGAATGCTTCGCAAGTCCAGTGTGTTCCGACTTCATTTTTTTATTGATTGTAGTTTGTATACTGGAATGGTGTTCTAATTGAACTTTCTTTACTAGGCGCGTTTACATGGGCGCATACGTCGACTGAAAGCAAGAGTCGACTGACTGAGTTATCTATACTGTCGACTAACTGAGTGTTATCAAACTGAGAGTCGCACAGGTGTGCTAACCCTGCTGGTCATTGCTGTTGACGTCATCATATCTTGTAGCTCTGATATTTTTTGTTCCTTGCATTAAATTCGTCAGTTGAGAGTGAGCTGTTTCTGTTGTCGTGTCTCCTACTTTGTCCGACGTCGCCCTTAGCAGCCTAAGCTAGTAATGTCACACCAACTACCCCAACTTAGCACTTTGTGACGACTCCAGTCGTCTGATCTACCCCAACATTGGGACTCATTTCTGCTGCG
The DNA here is from genome assembly GCF_037126465.1 of Ornithodoros turicata. Classification (NCBI taxonomy): domain Eukaryota; kingdom Metazoa; phylum Arthropoda; class Arachnida; order Ixodida; family Argasidae; genus Ornithodoros; species Ornithodoros turicata. The sequence continues at coordinate 148,240,153 of NC_088202.1, read as the reverse complement.
TCGAAGTCCCCTTTAGGTCGATGTAGGCAGGTTTACATGGAGAGGGGAGATCGACGTATCACGCCCAGTCGACTTATGTCGCCTTCATGTAAACGCGCCTACTGACTGCGTATACAGGGTGTTTCACCTAACGCGATAAAAAATCGTATTTAAAAAAATCTACTTGTCTGAACATTATGGGGTCAACGCTATCTATGTCAGGCTATTTTGCTATTTAGCCTATTTTGCCGATAACGCTATTTTGCCATCACTTCTGAGCACTTTTATCGAATTCAATTCGCTTGGACGACAATTTGCGCGCCTTGAAACGGCGGTTTTCGTCCCCCCCCCCTTACCCAGATATTACAGATATTATATGATATTGCAGATACTACCAAAGTGGTAGAGAATGTATTTTGCAATGCAATTGGGTAAATCCGACGTGCGCTTTCTGTTTCTGTAAAAAAAGAAAAAAGAAAAAAACGTGAGATTGACTCGGCAAGTTCCGAATATCACTTCGGAAAATTCACTTACTCGTGAATTAAATTTGATAAAAGTGCTCGGACGTAATGGAAATGTCTCCCCCGAGATAAACAGCGTTGACGCGATAAGGTTCAGATAAGTAGATTTGTTAGTACGCTTTTTTTTTTTTGTCACATCAGGTGAAACACTGTGTTTTTTAGTATACATGGAGCTCAGGCCAACGTCAGGTAACTTTTTGCCTGTAGCTCCTCCTCCATCACCGTTTTCTCACGGCGTAAGGCCCCGAATGATTAATCCATGTTCATCTCAGATTAGTATCTGGCGCCTGCAGCCCCGTCGCTGCAATATTGCATAGCGAAAGAAGTAACAAACCTTATAAACACTTTTAAAAGTCAATATCTAGTATCTTAACTTAGAATCTAGTATCTTTTTTTCTTTTTTTCAGTATAACTTGTTCTCATTTCTTAAAGGGACGGTTTCGTAACCCCTTGCTCCTCTCATAAAGTGTACCATTCGATTGCCCTTCGTTGAAAATGGAATACCGCGAACTTACCCGACAAAGCACGTCACAGTTATTAAATAACCGAATTAAATTGATAAAGGTTGCAGAGCGTGCCGCGATCTGCGTTGGCAACAACAGGAACGGCTACGTCGCCCCGCGGTAATCCGTGATAGGATGCCGAAGTCGTCTGCCTTTGCGCGCGCTAGTACACCGGCGTGACTAGCAGACGACTTTCAGAGGTGACTGGGTACTGCGGCAACTCTCGTAAGTTTCAGAGCACACAGTTTTTTTTTTCCCCATAGCCTAGAAATTGGGCTCTGCGAATACTGTCCAGTTGTAATATCTCGGCAGGCACCTCCACCAGCGAGGAGGCTTCGGGGGGATGTCACGTGATCACAACAACCAATAGCAACGTGTGGGCCACTCTCCAACGTGTGAAATAGTAAAAGGCTTTTTTGACCTAACCTTGGTCAGTCCGGGCGGGTGCATATTCTACATGAACTGACCCACTCCCCAACGTGTGAAATACGTAAAAGGCTCTCCTGGCCTAACCTTGGTCAGTCTCTCAACTTTTGTCCGCGCCCCAGCAACGGAGCCCCACGCTGAGTTTTCGTGACTTCCATGCTTTCCGTGCCCTTAGCAAAGACGTGAAATTATTACGGTCAGCGGTCTTCGGAATCCAGGTTCGCGGAAGTGCGATTCGGGCACCGGACTAATCCCTTTGGTAAAACACGGTGAAACGCATTCTCTTTGGAACGGGGTCAACCTTGCAACCAGTGTTCCGGTGACGAACCGCCCCCCTATGGTGGCTAGATGAATATTGTCTGGTGTGAGGGGCGGCGCAGCCGAGGCGGCCCGTTCGCGGAAGACGCCGTCAGGTGGCGCGCCAACACGGATGTATGCGAAGATTCTCTCGAACGCTCCCGAAGCGCGTCTGCTGAACGGGCCGTTTTCGCCCATGTGGCCGAGAAGTTTTGCGGAGGAATGGAACGGTGGGGGGTAAATATCAATGGAAAACAAAACAGTAATGGTAATAGCTTAAAACACATTGAAGACCGCTTATTCAAGCACGCAAAGGAACAGGTATTCAGCTTTGTATGTCCCATGCGTAGCTTGGACGTCACAAAGCTGATGGCAACCCTCCTTTTCAACTTTTGTATATCTTTCTTTTATCAGGTTACTTTTCTTTGTTCATTCTTACTTTTAGTTCTTTTTTTTTTAATGTCACAGCAACGAGGCCGGTTAATCTTTCTTTTTGTTCCTCGATGTATAAAGTTTCCTATCAGTCAATGAAGACACGATCATCTCCAAATTTCAACCCCGCAATGTCAAAACAATATTCATTATACACAGCAATAGGAACAACCTGTTTCGTCCCCTCATCATGATGTATATGTACATACATATGCACACAATGAAAACAAAGAACATCTGTACACGAGTCTGAATGCTCACATAAGTGTATTCACTGATGGAGACGCGCCTCCTTTGAAGGTTTCTGTTTTTTGCTCCGCTCTGCGCGAGGACGGTTAATGCCCTTTACGGGGAAGTGCATTCTCATCACAGCATAGAATTTTACAATGTTCATTGTGAGATATTCGCTATGGGTTTGACAGCCGACATACTCAAGGCTTCGCCTTGTCAGTGATTGGAAAAGTACCTCAAAATTATACTTAAAGTAAAGTACCAAGTACCTGGCGTCATTAGTACTTCAAGTACAGTACAAAGTACCCAATTCCAAATGTACTTCAAGTAAAGTACAAAGTACTAGGCAAAGTGCTTCAAGTATTCATAAAGTACATTGCGAATTTAATTTGTATCACTTTGCATTTCACTGTTTAGTATATGTGTCTTGCTTGTTTGGCAAAACTTGGCATTCTTGACAAATGCCCTAAAGCCATAAAGTCCTAGGTTAAGTGCTAACCCGTGAATATGGACTTAATCAGATGACATAATTTGCAGTTACATGTAGATAGGTAATGAGTCATCTGGGCTGTGATTATGTATTATACCCTGACTGATCGAAGATCACCTGCCTAGTGTGGCGTTCCGGTACTAATCCTCTGCTATAACAGGCTAGGAAATTTCAAGGGGGGAAAAAGTACAGGCCAACGAAGATTATATATTTCTGGGCATTCCATGGTGCTTTTTGAAATACAACATGTTTAAAAAAGAATACGAAGAAAATAAAAAAGGATGAAACACAATGCAAGCCATGATTTTTATACGACTGTGATCTGCAGCAATCTAATCCATGTGACCAATTAAAAAACGTAAAATGTAAAAAGTAAAGCATGTGTGTCTTTCAGAGTGTTCATCATGTAATGCAGTCACACACTGTGATAAAAAATGATTATTAATTGCCAATGAACGAAACAATATAAAAAAAAGCGTAGAACCCTGCATTGGAAGAACTGAAATGACAATTGACCAAGTCATTGTGCTGCCGGTTGCGGTGTTATAATGTGGGATGTCAGTGAAATTCCATTCGTTTTACATAATCATAGAGGTGTTGATACCTTTTCAACGTTCCAAGCCTCTCAACAATAAATTTGCTTCAACAAATATGCTCTTTAACAGCACAAAAATCATTTTTGGTAAAATGTCAGACGGACTCTTGGTACAGCATCCCAATAAAAGCAGTGATGGGCATTTGATGAGCATTTTTGATACTCTTTTGTGACTTTTTGTCTGGAGCCCAAGTTTGTGTACTTGAGTACTTGATGGGAAAGTATTTGGAAAAAAGTACTTTAAGTACGGTACAAAGTACGCGGTTTAAAATGTACTTAAAGTAAAGTACAAGTACACAGAAATGTACTTAAAGTTCCACTTGAGTACTTGATACATCAAGTACTGCCTATCACTGCCCCTAGCACATGCCAATACTTCTAGTAGGCTGTCTGCATGCCCTTTATGATATGAAAACAGCATTGTGAAGGTATCTTCAAGTTTGGAGACAAGCTTGAAGAGTGTTTCTGAATAGTAGCGTGGGCCCCCTGTTGAATTCGTTCATGTACGACGACGGATGGTCGCCGCTCTGTTCGTTTTTGCACGCCGCTTTTTCTTCACAGGGGTGTCCGAAGTCTGCCAAAGGTTCACCATTCCGCAGAAACAGTGCACAGCCGACGATAAAGTAAAATAAAGCACTTCAAAGACGCGACAGCGTCGCTATCCCACCCTCTGATATGTCACGGCGAAAGAACTCCGCCCGGGGACCAGCCAGAGCGCCCAGAAACTAGCATACATCCGTGGAGCAGCGCGCCTGGTGGCCGTCTTCCGCAAGAGTCCCGCTCCGTCGGTAGGAAGTTGTGGGCGCTCCTCACACCAGACAATATTCATCTAGCCACCGTAGCCCCCCCTTGACAAGTGTTCCGGTGACAAAAGGACCTCGTACCAGAGGGCCGGTGTGAGACCAATTATCCTGTGACGAGTCTTCCGGTGACGAGTGGGATTGTGACGAGTGGACCGATTCCGAATAGCAATAATCGGGGCTCCTCTGACATCGAAGCTTGTTCGAGGGTTTGTATCTCGCCAACTAGGAGAGCAATAATTATTTATTCGGAGACGCAGCATGAACCACACGTCTCAAAGTGTCGAAAAAGCCCCGTAAACTACATTCGGAATAATTAAATTCTTTTATCGAAAATTAACTTGGAATTGCTCGAAGTATCCAAGTGCTCTCATCGTTCACATTATATTCATTTTACGGAACGCGTCCGTGAACAAGCTAGATGAATATCGAAACGTGGTTGTCTTACCCAACGAATTCGTTCACATTCTATATATCCTCTCTCGACAATGCGAAGGAATGGCGCCGTTAAAAAAGAAAAACAAAGTCGTCAGTGAGTGAGGCTTGCGAGTGAGGGGAAGAGTAAACCCTATAGGAACACGAAAGAAGCGACCAACGTTGCCAGACACGGCATTCCTCAAGGGTTTCCTCTCTTCTGCAGCGTCAGGAGCAATTTCGCGAGAGTGCTGCTGCAAGCTCCTTCCTTTTTGGGTACGTCGGATGCAGTATAGCCTGAGCGACATTTTTATCCGACGGGGGGCGTTGGAGTTCCGCAGACAGAAGGCGAGGAAGACGGGCGCCTCGGCTGGTTGGGAATCCCGCGACAGGATTCTGGGATAGGTTTGAAACCGAAACGTCACGCTTGGTAACGCGTATAGTACACTCTTAGAAGCGAACTTCACCACATAGCACGGTTCCTGCCAACCGTCATCCCGAATGGGAGGAGGAGCCTATTCTGTGCCGTGCATAATGAGCACAAGATAGGCTCCGCCTCCCGTTTTCAACAAATCAGGGCCGAGAACGTTGTCATTCGGGATGATGGTTGGCTAGGAGTGTGCTATGTGGTGGAAGTTCGTTTTTAAGAGTGCGGAGTTGTCACTCTGGAGTTGGAATGATTCTGGAATCATTCCAGATTTATCGGAGCCCGGAATGGGATTGGAATGGGATTGGAATGGAATGTCGGAAGCCGTCCTAGGAACAAAACGGGAATGGAATCGAGCTTTTTTCTTTCGCAGGAATCGAATTAGAATGGAATGGAATGGCCTGGATGCCCCGTTGGTAGTTTTGCTTTGAACCCGCGCTGGTTTCCGTCCTCACGACAATTAAACGAATGGAATGGAACTGTAATGTAATTTCGTTACATTTCAATTGCAATAATGAGTAATGTAATTCTAACTGCAGTAATGAGTAATGTAATCTAATTACATTTTACAGGTAATTTACCCAGGTGTATGCTTGAGAGTAGATAGTCTCCATACACATCTATCCAAAACAACTCGTCACGTCCAAGGCTTTGAACGTCCATATGAAGAAATCCCAGAGCTCCTCGCGCACGACGTTCCATCCTGAGCACTTATTGTCAGTAGAGAGAGAGGGAGAAAATAGCCGTCCACGTTCCGTTTTCCCTCACCGTGGCACTTGGTGCACTGTCGGCCAGAGAGAGGTTAAATCGGAAGGGTTTGGAGAGTTTCTCCTTTCTGATACTCTCTGGGACATGGATCCGAATTACGTGATGCAATAACCACTCGCAGCACTCAGGATTGTCAGACTGTCGATGCTCTGCTAGTGTAGGGACAAAGTATCGAGCAGTGTACCTATATAGGTGAGACAGCGCACTCTAGAACGACAGGCACGGTATACTGCGACGTATCGGTGGTTCTAATGTGCATGGGTAATTGGAAGCCATTTGAGTCAACATGCTTCCTCGATTCCCCAATAGGAGGCGGCAGTTAGAAGATTGTGAAACGTAAGTGTGCGACGGTATTACTGGCTGGGAGCAGCTCAAAGTAGGTAGTAGGAACACCAGAGAGCACACTTTCTGTAAATGAACCATGTTCGGACAGATACACAAACAGACAAGCACAGCAGCGTCGAAGGCGTGAAGGAAGGAAAGAAACGACGTTCAAAGGGAAAGTAAAGCGGGGGAAAAACCAGTATTGGGTAAGTTACTTCTAAAAAGTAACTGAGTTACGGTTACAGTTTATCTGCCGATAATAATATCAATAATTGGGTGTTTACGTCGCGAGACAACTGAGAGTTTATCTGCCGAAATAGTAACTAAGGTACAGTTACTTTCTCGGTCGAGTAACTAGTTAGAGTTACAGCTACTGAGAGAAAGTAACTTAGTTACATTACAGCTACTTTTTAAAAAATGACCATGATACTATCGTTAAAAACGTACATTTATCTACATTTACTGAAGTGCGATAAAAAAATAGTCTATACCACTAACTATTACCACTAACTAACTAAGGGTCACTAACTTCACTGATTTCTGTTCGCAAAGCTGGAATACCCTGCTCGGTCGAGAGCCCAAGGCAAGGGGGAACGGTTACGCCCCATTTCGTCCAAACGTTTATTTCGTCCAAGTACTCACAAGGGAACATACCGGTTACTGATAAAAGGGAGGAAGTAGGGGAAGGTAGGGTAAAGAAAAAAAAAAGGATCGACATTTATTGGAGTAACTAGTTACATTTTGCAGTTACATTCACAGAAAGAGCAACTAGTTACAGTTAAAAGCTACTTCTCTCGAAATGTAGCTAGTTACTGTAACTACTTACCCCCAAAGTAATTAGTTACAGTTAAAAGTTAAAAGTAACTGAGTTACTACCCAAGACTGGGAAAGACATCGCACCCGCCGCCTCTGTTTCCAAATACGCGCAATCGAGAAATGCTGCAGCTGACGAGAGTTCTAACTGAAATTTAATAATTAACTCGCGGTAGCGCCGCGAAGCAACGGTAGCTATGAGCGGCGTGCATATACGCTACTTATTGCCGACTTAGGGTGGGACAATTTAAAGAATAGAAGCCGATATAATCGATTGAAATTGCTGTACGATATTCATAGCGGAAACACTGGTCTAAATAAGGATGAATTTCTTCTACCACCTGTGTATGTATCGTCCAGGATGGATCACTCTAAAAAAATTGAACCATTGCGTTTTTCAACGAGTGTTTTAAAGCAATCTTTCTTTTGTTCCACCATCCCAGAGTGGAATTCTCTGCCCCAAGAAGCCGTTAATGCTGCCAATAATACATTATTTATGGCTAAGACTAGGTGTCTTATGCACTGATTCTTTGTTTTTGTTGTTACTCTTCTCTTTTTTTTTTTTTTCGTTTCTACCATGTAATACTGTGTGTAGTCAGTGTACAAAATTGGTGTGTTTTTCCTGAGAATGATGCAAGTAGCATCACCATTGTACTTCCTCACTCCTCTGCTGTAATGCCTCACGGCGCTGCAGAGCTCTCTGAATAAATAAATAAATAAATACGTGGTCAGATGGAGAGGGGACAGCAAGAAGGAGTACAGGGGACAGGGGGGGATATAGTGTGCCTTTCGGGCCGACTTCAGGGGGAACTGCGCAGACTTTTCAGCCTGGAAAGTCTGCCGGAAATCCTAGGGAAAATCTCAAACAGCACAGCTGGTGGTAAGGATTCGAACCCAGCACCTCGCAGTCTTCAGCACGACCTTGGCAACCATTCAACGAGCGGACGCTTCTTCCACGCTTCAACCATGCCGCTTTGTACCGCTGCTGAAGAGTGCATGGCCCCGAAGGACGTGAGGGGAACTTGATCTCGTCCTTCAGGGACTCGCCGAAAATGGCGGGACCCGTAGATCCTTAGCCGGCGTTCACGCGGGGCAACTTTTCCCAGCAACTCGAAGCAACTCAAACCAACGTCTTTCGAGCAATTTCCGAGTACGCGTTCACACGTAGCAACTCGGTAGCTCCACCCACAAGCAACCTTATGGCGACCGGAGAATGCGGGTTCGAATCGAACTGGTGGAATCTTTTCTTTGGCTGTTGTTTATCAAATTTCAGTCAGTTTTATTGCCCCAATAGGTCATTATTACCTTCCAGAAATGGCAACTGATATGTTTCCGTGAAGTTCGTAAAAAAAAGAAAAAGTTATTTCTCATCAGTGCACTTGCAGGATTTGAACCCACGAATCCACGAACGAAATCCACAACGCCATCGGGAGTCACGTGGCAATGCTCCCCTCGTTGATTGGCCAGTGCACGAGCAACTTCTCAAGTTTTCGGTCGGCGAGAGACACGCAGCAACCCTGAGCAACTCGAGTTGCTGGAGGTTGCCAGCTGACAGCAACTCCAAAGTTGCTCATAGTTGCTGGAAAAAGTTGCCCCGTGTGAACGCTGTCTTAGCTACGAAGCCACTCGGTAAAAGTCAGTAACGGACCAGTATTGAACTTTCTTGAGGCGCGGGTGTATAACGACGATTGTGTGCACAGAAGCGGAGGACAGCCTCCGACAGCATATAGCCGGTGGAAAGGTTTGGAACCACCCAGTCTTCATTCAGCACGACCGCTGGTGACCGCACGACCGCACGACCGCTGGCGACCGCACGACCGCTGGTGAATAATTTCGCTTAATTCCGAAGTTCCATTTAGCGAGATTCCACTGCATATCACTACCACCAGTATTTTATCAGTTATTATTGCGCTCCGCTATACATAGTACTATGCCCTTTTTGCTTCTGGAAAGGAAAGTAATTCTTCCCATAGCCAAACCTCTAAAGCAAGAACGAGGTAAGAAAGTGTTTTTACCAAAGCACGTTGCTGTCGAGACATTCAGTACATAATTCGTTCTGAAATAGCATTAGAGCATCCAGAAGACGATACGGCTAAAGTATCACACTTGTTTCAGAAATTCGACGAAAGACTTTGCTCTCATATGGCTAGCCTTTTCCGTTTTTTTTTCTTTTCCAACGATTAAAAATACCCATGCTCCACCCCGTGACGTAGGAAGTCCACCTTCTGTGTTGACGTCATCGTCACACTGTCACGTTACACGCAATACCTGTGAGCTGAGATGTACACTCTTAAAAATGAACTTCACCGCATAGCACGCTCCTAGCCAACCATCATCTCAAATGATATCGTTATCTGCCCTGATTCGTTGAAAACGAGAGGCGTACGCCTTTTCTGTGACAATTATGAACAGCATAAGCGTCACAAAAAAGGCGTACGCCTCCCGTTTTCAACAAATCAGGGCAGATAACGATATCATTCGAGATGATGGCTGGCTAGGAGCGTGCTACGCGGTGAAGTTCATTTTTAAGAGAGTACGACACAAGGACGGTTGCACGCGTGGGGACAAAGTGTCTGCTTTCCCGCTCTGCAGGTGTGCTACTCGTATTTCGCGAGAAAACCTTACTTAGTGCCCGAACATCCCGCCACAATACAAAAATATTTAAAAAATATATATTTTCAGGCTCGTATACACTATAAATACACACGCAGCCCATTCACCTACCTTTTAGCCCTGGGGGCTTAATCGCTTCATCGTTGTTATGCTCGTTACGAGCTAACGAGTCGTTACGAGTCGCGAGAAATTAAAAAAATATGGGAACGTGCTGACACAATTGGGCGTGACGTATACCATGCCCTTCCCGTGTCGCGCGAAGAGCGTCGTGCACGTGTTTTATCACGTGCCCTTCTCGACGAGTGCCCCGCCCCTCGTTAGCTCGTAACGAGCGCAAGCGATTAAGCACCCAGGTCCAGGGAATATTTTGCATCACGTTCTCTATGCAAAACGTCGCAACAGGAAATGGCTACAAACACACCTTCTTGTGGATACTATTAGATACCTAAAATCCGTGGAATTCAATTGATATCGCACGCAGCTTTTAGAAACTCCCACATACACAACGGTCTACAAGAAAAAAAAAAAGAAAAACAGTTCGGTCATTTAACCAGTCACAGCGCCAAAGCAAAAGTCGCGCTGGCTACCAGAGCGGCGCTGATGGCCCAAACAAGTGGTTCGCACCTCATTAATCCCCACCGGCCGTGTCGAGTGTTCATCATACGTTAGGTCGACAGAAAATTTCGGCTTCATTTGGCGATCGTTTCTGCAGCACTAATTATTGTGCTCACCAGCTCCCAGCGCCAACCAATGGCGATTAATCGCGCGCGAAGCCATTAACGGAGCGAACGCGCCATTCTCGACGTCGATAGGATTTGGAGGATCCTCACGGAGAACTTCTATTCAAGACCATTAGCGCCTGCTATATGCATCACTGCAATTTAATGGACGGCATCACGGCACGTCGACTATTGCGGTGGTCGTTCACTGGATAAACCTTCCAAAGAACTGAATATACGTGCTAGGCGTAGATCGCCCCTGGAGTTCCACCGTCGTACTGTAGGTGGCGCAGCGTATGCACTTTGGCAAACAAGTACATACCGTTGCAACCTATGTTGGAATATCGGGGCTTATCATTATAACGGATTCCATTGAGCGAGTATATTTTGCCCTACTACGGGACAGGGTGTCCTACGGGTTTGCGTCCTCAGGTGTCATCTGAGTTCCTCCGCGAACAAAGCGTGTCTTGCACGGTGGACGGCACTGCAATTCGCGTCTCATTTCTGGGATTGGATTGAGCACGCGGTATACATAGCGACGTAGAATTCCATTTTTAGTGGAAAGGAAAACCACTAAAGCCACAAAAGCTGTACAATGTTCCCGCCCTCCTTTATCGCACTCATACCTGTACTCTTCCATTGCGTTCCGCGCGTTTTGCCCTATGCGAATTCACCTAAATTGATAACTGAAAAAGTTTTGCTTATTGAAGCAAATGTCCTCGCCCAACACAGCACCGCGCGCCTGACTCAGCTCTGCCAATGGAACAATGTTTGCAGTTTCCCGGGCAAACCTTTTGACCAGTCTCTGCCAATGGAATTCACCGTAGAAACATTAAAAGCGCTCCTTTCTTAGCGCGTGATGTTCAAGCAGGCTTCATACCATTCATCCCATGACAGACATTAACAGATAACCTGCAGCCCGTGAACAACCCCAGAAGACTGCCCAGAATACTTTCAGGAACTACCTCAAAGTACTACAGTGAACCCTCGTTAATATGACCACCACCACTCCCGCAGATTTTGGTCGTGAAGCGAATTGTCATACTAACGAGAAACGCACAATCCGCTGACCTCGGAGGCCGCTTCATTCCTGACATTCTCAGGTGGACAACAGCAGCAGCACATGCGACCTGGTCTCGTGGTCACTGCTGTTTTAAGCACTACAGTGCTTTGGCAGTCCGAAAAGCGCTACGAGTAATTTCGAGGTCAACAACATCTGTAGTCATCCCGAACCTTGGAGCCCCACTTCAACGCATGTCACTCCCTGCTTGAGGTATGTGTGTAGCCTCTCTCTGGGGTTACCCTGCGGGTCATGTGACGTGGTCATAATAACGCGAAGATAATACCCGCGTTTGACCCTACTTGTGACAAAAATCTCAGTCATAGTCGGATAAGCGGATTGTCATACTAACGAGATATGGATTTACATGGCGGCGGATCTGTTCCCAAGAAAAACGGTCATAATGCGAGTATACGTCATATTATCGGGGGTCATATTAACGAGGGTTCACTGTATTGACTAGAGTAGCTTGATGGGCTTGTTGGTACATGACTCAGAGAACAAGGAGCAGTCAAAAACAGGGACAACGACACAAGAAGACACACAAACAGAGGCTCCACTAACAACAAGTTTTTACTGAACTACACAAGCACATTTATAACCAATGGTATAGAGGGGAAAAAAAGGGTTGGAGTTGCGTTCCAGAGTTTCCGAGAACAATGATTAGAGGACGATTCAAATCCAAGAATGAAAGAGAAATTTTCGAGGCCTTTTTGATAACGAAGTATGGGTCTGATAAATGTGTCAGTGAGCCGTCGATATCGCTAACAAGGGAAGAGTTTGGGTTCTTGGAATGCAGACTAAAAGCTGGATGTGAGTAGTTAGATCCGGTTGTTCCTCGTGTTTTTATGGCCCCCACGTGAGTTCCGTTTTTGCCCCCCCCCCTTTTTTTCCCCTCTATACCACTGGTTATAAATGTGCTTGTGTAGTTCAGTAAAAACTTGTTGTTAGTGGAGCCTCTGTTTGTGTGTCTTCTTGTGTCGTTGTCCCTGTTTTTGACTGCTCCTTGTTCTCTGGGTTCACTGTATAGTAGAGAACATGCAGGTGCACGACTCACCCCTTCTTGATGTTCTTCGCCAAAGCGGTGGCTGTGACGGATGACGTTGAAGACGCGCTTCCTTTCTTGGCGGGTAACGGTGGAGGATGATGTCTGGAGCCTCGGGAATGGTCCCACACCGAGAAGCACGGAGGAACCGACGTCCCACCGGTGCACGGGGTGTTGACAGGCGTCGCCTCGTCAGATCCCGACGAAGCGCTGCTGCTCGTGCTGTTCTCTTTCGATAGGTTGCCTAAATGACAGGAAGAAGGAACGCCGTGATTGCGTCGTACTTGTATCGCCTTGTAATGGGAGATAAGCGAGTTTCTTTTCATCGGTTTCTAAAGGTAGCATGCGATGCCTTTTTCGGCACACCGATATGAGAGGTTATGTTCGGTGATTGTCCAGAAAACTCGATGGCCTCGAGAACACTCCAAAAACAAAACTTTGCCGCATAGCACGCTGTGCGCCAACCATTGCCACGAATGATAGACGCTTCTCATGCGAAAATAGAGGGGGTGCACGCCTTTTTGTGCAACTATCATACACCCCAATTAATAGAAAAGGGCATAGGCCCCATCCCTTCATTGGTGGCAATAGCTGGCGCACAGCGTGCTATGCGGCGAAGTTCAGTATCTAGAGAGTCAGCAAGCAATGTGGGTTCGAGTCCTACAGTTGGCTAACCTTTTCAGTGACTCCCTTCTGTCACCATTAATTTCTTATGCACTTGAGGCTTTGTGTGTATTTGTGCTTGCTATGTGTTCCAGCCTCAAAACATCAGTTCCCACCACTTTCTTCGTGTTCGATATGAGATCATCAACATTTTGGAAACAGCCACGAACTTCCTCCTCTGCTACTCTGTGTAGCGCGTGAGCTGCGCAGGTGACGTGAACATTTTTTTTAGTATATGACACGAAGAGCGGCACGAGCCTTCACCATGGAAGGAGCAGCGTCCGTAACAAAAAGCAGCACGTCATTTATATCCACAAACCCGTTGCGCATCTGAACACAGTCTACGAAGCGCTGCGCCACTGTCGAATGATTGACCTTCGGAAGCTCCTCGACTGTCAGTACGTAGCTCTTTTCATGTGTGTCCAGCATCCACGTGGCCCTCCGCAGGGGACACTAGCTACGGTGTACGTATATAACCATAGTCACGCGCTTCTCTATAGTCTATAGTCTGACTATAGTCTATAGTCTACAGTCTGACTATAGTCTATAGTCTACAGTCTGACTATAGTCTATAGTCTACAGTCTGACTATAGTCTATAGTCTATAGTCAGTGACAACATAAGTCATAAACTTGTGACCCCGCCCCCACGCAAGAATCGCTGCGCGCGCGCGAATGTAGTGCGGCGCGGTGAAGTGGGGACTATAGGGGAAGAGAGAGCCGGCACTATATCGCGAAGCGGGGGCGTCGTGCAAAGGCTTGTAGCCAATCGCAGGAGCCTTCCACGGATGAGTGGGCGGTCCCAATTGTAGGACTTCAGTTGTCACTGACTACAGAACCCACACAGACACGCTCGCACGGGTTAGACGACGACAACGACGACGACGATGATGATAATGATGTGGGCGATTCACCGCCGGTTGTGGCGGAGGTGGTAGTGCTGAAAGAGCTCGCCGTTGTCGGCGTCACAGCTTGAGGAAACAAAGTAGACAGGATCCTCACAAACCAGCTTATGAAACTTTATTTGCAAACCAAAATCAGGTTGGGACCAAGGAGATCACGGAGTGTGGGGGAAAGGGTAAACGAGGATCGACTTACACAAAGGCTTTGTGGCTTGCATTTTGGGCCACGTTAGAAAGTCCTTTAGAAGGAAAAATTATACCGCACACCGACCGAATTATCATCAAAGCCGAATTATCATCACGAAGGATTATGCGCTGTGTAAGCTTTACAGTATACGATAAGTGAGAACGGGGCCCCCACGTAGTAAGTGCAGTAAGAAAATGTAATACAAATAAAAAGAACACAGTCAGGTGGTGCAATCTGGGAGTAAGAAATTAAGTTACAAAGATGAAACACCTCAAACGGTTTCATAACAAACTTTAGCGCAGGGTCTGTGCTTCTGGTGAAGTGAAGACCCTGCGCGAAAGCTTGTCAGTAAAAATTTTGAGTTGTTTCATCTTTGTCACTTAATTAAGTTCAAAAACGTTCGTCATTGTTATCACGGCTTCTCCGTTGCCGAGTGTGATGAAATATGTCGCATCATCTACCGGGCATTTTCTAGATTTGCAAAGGGTTGCCAGAGGACGTTACAACGGAACTTTGCACGAGAGAAGCGGGCGCCGCATGCATCACCGAGGCCGCTCGGGCATGGGTCAAGAACGGCAAGAGGGATTCTGACTACGGCAGCGGGACTGGACGGATCAGTAGCACAGATTCTCTAGCGTGGCTTCCTTTTGGACCGAAATAAAACCAGGCAGCACGTTTGGTTAGACAAAACTCTATCTACTGCTGATGTTTCTACTTCTGCATTTTTCTACTCAGAGATAACTGTTTTCCTTATATTGTTTTCTATAGGTACAATGGAGCTCCTTCTATGACTCCTAAACAACTACCTCCGTCCCATACAATCCGCACAGACCGAAACGTGAGGCGAAGAAACGTTACGACAGCGTTCTGGAAAAATTCTCGATGTGAGAGCACAAAATGAGAAAAACACTCGCACACACACAAATAATAATTAGAAAAACGCGGAAGCTGTGCAGCAAACCATAAAACAGCGGGCCTAATGTTTCGTGACTTTTCTTTACTTTCACTTTTTGTACCATCCTTTTATCTGTCTCTTTTTTCCAACTATTTCCTGGTCGAAATGACATCGTGCAAGAGACGACTTTTGAAATTCCTGGCTCGAAACGTTTCCGCTTGTACCACTTTTTCTTTTTCTTTCGCCCTTTTTTAAAAAAATCCTTTTCAACTCTTCCATGCACTCAACGCAAGAGGTGCACTCAACGGTTGGAGGAACTCAAAGTATCGCCGCGCGACTCGAGCACACCCGAAATTCTTCAGGAAACGTAAACGGAACGAGAACGGAAAAAGAAACCAACGGAAAAAGAAAGAACGAAAGGCGACGGGGTTAATTGGACCCTCTGTCTTCTTCTTTCTTCAAACGTTGTCATTCTGCCGGATAATGTATGCTTAACAATTTCTTTGGACTCCCGTCTGTGTGTGCGGACGTCTAAATCTTCCCGGCACTTTTAAGTCTTCCCCTAATGAGAAGTATAAGATTGAGCTAAAACACAAAACGACAATAAATAACGGAAAATAAAAATAAAATGCGAAAAATAAATATAAATATAAATAGTAGTGCGAATAATAGTGTGAAATAATAGATAGAAATGTAAATAAAAATAAATAGCGTGAAGACTCGTCAAGCGTCATCGTTCTCGTCAGGATCGTTATTGGGTACGTTAAGTGGACGCCCCAAAGCGCTGAGTGTTTCATACTCCGCGACACACGCGCCATCAGCGCACTCCAATGTATCAGACACCAACGAGTTCTTCGCGCTCCCATCTCAAATGGGCGCATCGCAGCAGACGACAAGCGCTTGGATGGTGGTGGTGGCGTTCTATTTCCAAGCGATCTGCCTGCCTGCCTGCCTGCCTGGCGACATGTTGCTCGGGGGATCGTGTGTCCTAGGCCGACTTCGCGGGGAATTGCGCCGTCATTTGTCTTAGAGCGTCCCAGGAAACCTAGGAAAAGCACATTGAGCTCTTATGTTTGTTCACTCGGAGCAGCGTCCGAGCTGCTGGAATGGAAGTGCTTCATCTACGCGGATATCACTCGGTCGTCGGGGACCGAGGAGAAAAGAAAATTCCGTACGCGACCGAGCGAGCGTGCAACACATCACGCTGACAGCGCTCTGCATTCGTTTCGTTCGCTAGTGGCACGTTGTCTGTAACACGGCGAAGCTTATAATGCACTTTCTTTGGGTGAATATTGAGATCTTCGCGGTTCCATTGAGGTTCCAAATTTTCAACATGTAAAGAAGGCTTCATTTGCTACACTTAAGCGTTCGGGTGAAGCCCACCAGTATTATATGTGCCATGCGTTCCTAATACCTCGTTCCTGAAGAGTTTGGGACCCTATACGAGGAATTTGAATATTGCGTAGTATACGTGAAATAGTCTATAAAATGGAAAAGTTTCCAAAATTAAAGTGTACTCAAGTATCTGGCTATTGTCTCACTCCATGTGCGGTCTCGTAAAATGCGCCAAACGCGTGTACAACGTGCGAACAAAACTCCATCCATTCAATTAATTTCATTCATTTTATTTAGTTTGTTTCCCATTCAGTACAATTGGCGGGGTCGCAGAAACAGAGGCGGCTTGACGGGCCCGCCGGCCCCGACCGACATTAGAAGGAGACAGCATGTACCAAAACAATAGACGACTTCAGTAAATTCCCAGTGCTCTTTGTGTACGCATTGCATCCTGGGCGTTTGCTGAGCGGGGGAACGAAGAATAATCCTTCGCACTTTCGCTTTCGCTGACCTTGACATGTCGTGGAAATTTGGACCGGTAGGGGAGAAATCGGAACAGTTTGGAGGCCACCCATTTCTTTCGTATTAGTAAACTCCCACAATTCAAAGCGGCGCTAAACACTCTGGGATTTTCTGAACTCGTCTATTGTAGCGGGAACAATGTTGAACACATAACTATGTAGGACAAGAGCAATGGTAACGCTTAGTGAATTGTAATACATCATATTACCACACGCAACAAGAACAAATGGCACCACGATACATTAAGCATCACCATTTTTTCTTTTAAAATCAATCAATCAATCAATCAAGCATTGACAAATTGAAACGTGACACAGCAGCGAATATATCATAAATGGGAAAAAAGAAAAAAAAGCCTACGAGGAAAACCTTTCGGTTTCGCAAACTCCCTCAACCACCTTTACCGTTGGGCAATTATCTGCAGTTAGCGTGTAGAAACAAGTAGTTTTGCGCTACAATTGAACCCTCGTTAATATGACCCCCGTTAATCTGACATACGCGCTTTACGACCATACTCCTGGGGAACAATGCAGTGAAACCTGCAATTCCTCCCGTTAATATGACAATTCCGCATTATGACCAAAATTTTCGGGAACGACCATGGTCATAATAACGAGGGTTCACCGTATATATACAGTGAACCCTCGTTAATATGACCCCCGTTAATCTGACATACCCGCTTTACGACCATACTCCTGGGGAACAATGCAGTGAAACCTCTGCCATTCCTCCCGTTAATATGACAATTCCGCATTATGACCAAAATTTTCGGGAACGACGATGGCCATAATAACGAGGGATCACTGTATTCTAGCGCAAAACTATGAATGTAGACGCGTCTGTGCCCGTCGCTTAGAAAAAAAAATCTGAATGCGTGGCGGTACAGGGATCCCTACAGACACGCCCAGTATAGAGGCTATCAAGCTGCCATGAATCCACACGCGTTGATGTTGAATTATGAAACAGGTATAGTTATTCCGATGCGCGATTACTCTATTTGAGTAGATTTCTAGATTTTAAGATCTTTGTAATATTCGAGCATAATGCGTTGCGAAATCAAACCTCGGACACGACGTTTCTTCAAACGCAAAATCCTATTCAATGATAGAGGGGATAATTTTCGATATCCTTAACCTCGTGTTACCACTGTAGAAATATGTCAGTCTTCGAAGAAGCCAGACAGCGGCGGCATCACGCACCTATTGATTGCCGGTCAAGCGCCCTACCATGTTTATGTTCTAAGGCATAGATGCTTGTGTTGTATTGGTCTGTTTGTATGCTCTAACCTCAAGAGCAGTCACTTCCCACCGCTTACGTTACCACTGTTCCACTTAATGCTTTAGAAGGCAGTTACGTGGTCGATCAACATTATAGAACCTATCGCAATTCATCTTCATTCTTCTTCTTTTCTTTTTTATTTATTTCATTATTCTTTCTTCTCCTTCATTAATTTTCTTTTTGTTGCGGAATAGCAAGCCGACGTCCCGTTTGGCTGACTTTTCCCCGTTTTTTTCCTTTCGTCTAATAAATATATCCCCCCCCCCCATCGCAATGTTTTCGCAATGTAGGAGAACAGTGTGAACAGGAGAACACGAGTAGAACGCAGTATTAAAAGAAAGCAATTTGCTTTTGTATTCATTCGCTTAATTTTCTTAGTGTATATAGCTGACCCCACACTGGCGAAGCAAGTGTATGGTAGGTATAAGGTACATATAGCCACAGCCAACTTGCTTCATGGCAACACAACCGCATCATGCATAAGCCTTTTACCTATAGTTCAACGACGATGCAATTTCAAGAGGTGTTACCCATAAGGCCTTTTTTGGCATCAATATTACCTGCATACCTGCCGGGGCTGAAAAGCTTGAGGGTGGACAGGCGAAGACGTGGTATAGGGTGGGGGGGATTTCAGCGTGCGGAATATTCCTTTGGTCCACCATACACATGCTCAATGATCCTACAGAATTTTCGCTTTTCCGGTTCGTCTTGGCTAGTCATGTTCCGTGTTGATTAAGACTATCACGAATTAAAGCTTTGTACTGAATGTGAAATCTATCAAATTTGTCAAAGTTATCCTAGCTTCTCCTGGTTACCGCATTGTTAATAGTGCGGTATACACAGCCCAGTGCCGCGTTTTTCAGCTTTTCTCCTCGTTCAGCATCTCTAAGCAAGCCAGAAAAAAATTAGAAATATTGCTTCTGACAAGGGCATGATGTTGGGCTCATGAGCAGCGAATATTGCGACGGCCAAGATTATGGTTCGTTGTAGCCATTGCATGTAGGTGGGGGGAATATATATTTATTGAATGGAAGGGTCTGCCAGACCAAGGTCGGCATGCTATTCCATTAAAAAAAATCAAAAGAAAACGATGAATAAATAGAAAGGAAAGGACGAATAGGAAAAGGTGAGTCTCCGTAAAAAGGAGGAAAAACAAAAACGAAAAGAAAGAAGGGAAAAGGAAAAAAAAATAGCAACGAAGAAAGAAGAAAGAGAAAAAAAAAGAAGAAAGAAAACGAAGGTGAGGCTCCTGGAGCGCGCAGCTCAGAGCTTAGAGGCCAGGCCAGTGCACTTCAGAAAGTGCAGTAAAGCAGTTGTGACGGCCCACTGTTGGTGCTGAGCATTGCATGTAGATCGTGCGAAGAGTAACCAGGGTTCAAACTGAGCAGCTCATATAATGACTCCACTTTAATATTATTTATAGGGGTGTGCGAATATTCGAATTCTCGAATTCGAATCGAATATCAAACGCTCGAAGTATTCGATTCGCGAATCGAATATCCAATATTCAATTTTTCGAATATCCGACTATTCCATGAATATGAGCGACACAACCCCAAAAGTGGGCTTCACCTGATGCTTCCGTGCATGAGGTGAAGCCTCCGTTACGAAATTGCCCTTGCTGCAGGACCAACACAGGCCGGGCGGTGTTTAGTTTAAGATAACGTTATCTAAAGTTAGTTTTGTAAACATCGTCTGTGGAAGGGGCGGCGCCCCTCCCGCATGCAGGTTAGCGGTGCCGACGAGGGACTTTGATTTGATGTCTGTGAGGTTGCCTTTAAAAAGTTAGGACTCTCGAATAATGACTACAGCCCACGAACAAGAAGGGTGTCTCAAAGATGTCCTGTACATCTAAAATTTCAGTAGTGCAACTTCCTAGGACGAGTGCAAAGAAACTAGAGGGTGTTCATGGCTAAGCTTAGGCAGGATGCCAATTCGTTTGTTTCCCAAATGGCCTGTGGTTGTCTGAAACAATTACAGCCTCATCCGTATAACATGCTACTGCCTGACAAAATTTTGATATGAAGGTAACCACTCCAGTACTCCAGTAAGTGTAGGCTCACAGGAAGCACTCTCATGTAAAATTAAAGAGTAGGGACTTTAAACAGAAGAATTGCATGTATCTCTTGTGACAGTTAATGCCAGAAAAATTACACTAAAGCCATGGGCTACAAGATGAAAACTTTTAGTGCGAAAGTCACATATTGTAAATTTTGCACGAATAATCGATATTCGATTCGGTATTCGGAATTTTTTTCCTCATTCGATTCGATATTCGATTCGACTTAAAATATTCGGATTCGCACACCCCTAATTATTTACGCCAAGGGTATAATGAGAACAAGTTTAAGACAAGCACTTTCTGTACATGATGCGGATAGAGAGTTTTAGTACAAAGCTATACCGGGGAGTCCCCGGTACCGAGTATAGCGGTGCTCGTGCATATACCCATGCACAACGACATACGAGGGAAAGCACGGAACGGAACTGTTTTTCACTTTTTGCTTTCCTTCTGAAGGGACTATCGTCGCTGGTTTAGATTTTTAAATATCTTATGTACTACAGTATTAAAGGGACTGTGAAATTTCCCGAACCCCCATACTTTTTTTCGATGGAAACTGTTCTTCCCGCAGAGAAACTAATATGCCACAAATTTTTCCGGACGAAATCGCTCCACTCTGCGAGGAGCGCGCGCTGGAAATGTCTCTTCCGCGTTCCTCCTCTCCCGCGCATATTTCCCTGCCGATGGTGTAACTGTACGGACCGCACTTCGGTTCCCCGTTACGTCACCGGTGTTGCACAATGGCAAGTAATGCCGCGAGCTCGCGCTGTGGCTGCCGCCACTGCCGAAATCTGCCGATCACGCGAAAGCTGCTGTCATGGAGATTTCCACTCCCGATGAACGCATACGCGGGATCCTACGGCGCATGCTCCTGGTGGGATTCCTGGGCTCGGCAACACGTCACGATGACGTGTTGCTGAGCCGGCCGTGGTCGCGTCAAGTTGCCCGTTGTGTCTCCGCTCGGCAGCTCGCCACGGCGCGGCGCTAGCTGTCCTCCCTTCGCCGCTCCGTTTAAATTCGCTCCCGAGAAATCCGCTCGCGCGACGAAAGTAAAATTTCGGTTCTAGACTCAGAAAAATGTCTTCTTTCGAACGAAACGAAGAAAAAAATCGTTTCATAGTCCCTTTAAGAGAGAAAGGACATTTAAAGAAGGGACACTTCCCCACGCGGTATGATGACCGCTTCGTGGGTGAATCCTGTAGGAATATATAATGTACATTTGGATGCTCGATGAGAGCTTCCATACCGAGCACATAAGCGAGAGATATAGACGAGGGCGGTAAGTCGGGCTTTCAACGAAAACGTGCACGCAGGAGACGACCGAATTGTTATCTCGATTACACTTCTCCCATACTGCAGCCGACGAAATCGTCCCCAGCGCCCTGAAGATATCTATACTGCATCTGGTGGCACTGGGGTCCTTATTTTGCAGACATGGAATGTGTGACTATACTCTGCCAATTTTTTCTCTTTCTGGGTTGTGCGCATGCGCTTGCTCCACACTCTGTATGTGCGTCAAAATACGAGGGGCGTTCAAGTCAAACCGGGGACTTTCTGTCTCCTGAGTGTACGAATGGCTCCCGCTACTGCTTTTTCATGATTTTCACACGCGACAGGCCTCCGCGTTCACCACGTAGTGGTCCAAAGTTTGTGCAAAACAGAAGACACGTGCTAGACAAGATGGCCGACAACGAGGTGAGCGCGCACATCGAACAGCGAATTGTCATGAAGTTTCTCGTGAATGAAGGCGTAAAGTCATCTGAAATTCACAGAAGACTTCAGGCTCAGTATGGCCACGATACACTTAGCCGCAGCAAAGCGTTTGAGTGGTGCAAACGGTTCCGAGACGGCCGTACATGAGTGCAGGACGATCCCGGCCGGGGCGGCTCAGAGCCCAGTGTCAAAGTTCCTGAGAACATCCAACTTGTGGAGCGCCTGATCCTCAAGGACCGATGGATAACATGTCTCGAACTGGCTCAAGACGGACCTTTCTGTGGGAACGTTGAACACTATCATTCATGAACACATCCAGTTTCGGAAAGCCGGGCCTCATCACCAAAGGAGTCCTCCTCCTACAGGACAATGCACGCCCGCATACCGCGCATCTCACGACACGCACCTTACAGGAACTTGGCTGGGAGATGCTGCCACATCCCCCTTACAGTCCAGACCTCGCTCCCAGCGATTTCCATCTCTTCGGGCCACTGAAGGCGTTCCTTGGGGGCCGCCACTTCACCTGCGACGACGAGGTCAAGAATGCCGTCCGATCATGGCTGCTACGCGTCGGTAAGGATTTCTACGCTGCTGGCATCCAAGCCCTCGTGAAACGCTGGGACAGGTGCGTTAGTGCCCAGCTGGAGATTACGTCGAAAAATAAAACTAATTTCTCGCCTGTAAGTTCATTTTACTTTTGCGAAAAATGAAAAGTCCCGGTTTGACTTGAACGCCCCTCGTATTATCCGTAATGTTTACGCTGCGGCTCGTGGCCACCCTCTTCGCAACTGCGGGGAGAGTGCATTAGTAAATAAAGCAAACGAACACAAAAAGAAATTGTTTTCTTTTAATTCTGTATTGCGCTTCTATTCTCAAACTGTTGTCCTACTTTAAAAAAAAAATTACAATTTACTATTTTTCACTGGCACTTACTATTGCTACTTTTTACTGTTTACTTGAAGTGATGTTTCATGGCATGCCCTTTAGCAATCTGTCCTTGCGAGAACGAAGCTCATAAAAACATGGCTCGTTCGATTGGCGTTAAAATGCCTTTCACCAAACTGGAGATAAAAAAAAGAGAGTGTTGTGTGAGGGTGTTGTTGTAAGAGATAAGGTTAGTTTCTCATCTACGAACTTGTCTTGTGTCTATTGTGTCTTGTGTGGCGTTCGCATCCCTCTGTTCGTGTCGTTGATGGATGTGCCATCGTGGAAGGCGCTCCTCCCTAACAGAAACATATTGTACTTCATAAGATGCTGTTTTGAAAATCCTTATTTTGTAGCACGTATAGTTTATCTTTCTGTTGCGGTTTTTGCACTACTTGGGCTGATGCCTTGCTCTTGTACATAATGTACTTTCTTTTCGTTTGTTTTGCTGTATAAATTTTCAGTTTTGCTGTTGCATGTACTGTTGCAGTTTTATTGCACGTTGTTGGGGTAATGCCTTCCCGTTGTACATAGTGTATTATTTTTGTGCGTGAGTAGAGATGCGAAGCCCCGAAAAAAAAAACGGAAACTTTGAAAAAAAAAAACAGTTTCTTTCGGTTTTTTTCCTCGTCTCCGGAAAAATTGACCAAAATTTCCAGGCGACAAAATTAAAAAAATGTAAATTTTCGTGCCTTCGATGCGCTCTAACACGCCAACAGTGCCTTAGGTGCCTCTAATCCGCCAACAGCCACCAAGTTAGAGCTCCGTCTGGCTGCTCCAAGCGATCGCCATCGCGTTCACATAATGTCGGAGTTCTGGTCGGAGTGGACGGGTTGTTCTAATTACCTATCGCTGAGTAGACAGCAGTGTCATGGGATGCTCTGCTCTGCATTTATGCCTAGAGGGTGAACACTACTAAAGATTCTAGCTCATTGTATGCTGTGGCTTGGCCGGCAATGCTTCGATTCAGCAGTAACCGCGTTTGTTTCCTTTTTTTTCAATTTTTCGGAAGAAAACCCGAAAAAAACAGTGTTTTTTTCGAGCGATCCAAAATTTCCGGAAATTTTGCATCTCTATGTGTGAGGTTTTGTTGTAAATACTCTGCTGTCTTGCTGTTGCATGTCGCTTGCGGAGATGTGGCATGTAATGAACTGTATATGAACTGTGTAATGAACTGTGTATGAACTGTACTGACTTGTGCGCTTTGTGGTTGTGAGGTTTGCTGTATGCATTTATCTTAATGTTTCGCTGTATATATTCGCCGGCGCAGAGTTAGGTATCCTGCACTGTACTAATTGATGTGCCGATAAGACAGTTATATACAAGAGCCACTGTATTTCGATTTTTAGCGGTCATATTAAAGGAGCATGGAAGTGACCCTATGTAAATGTCACGTTATTATTCTGTATTATGCCTATATGCGATGCTGCATTGTACTCTATGTTCCTCGTGTTTTCATCAAGATGTAAATATTACCTGGGACGACCTTCTATATATGATCATTCTCTCAAACGATCTTTCTGCACACTTTGAGCGAACATACAGCTAATTTCCAACGCTATAGTAGCACCTGTCCTTGCGTTAATTATTTCAACAAATATCACAAAGCTCTCGGAAGGCCTTTTGCACGCAAACGTGGCAAACTGCGGACTTTCGCTGCGAGCGAAAGAGGCGTTCGAAGCGCCGTCGGCCTGGCAACACCACCTATAGATAGAGAAAGCCTGTTGACTCGTCGCCATGACGTAACAATTAAGAGTCAGCCAATGAGGATCCTGTTTTCAAATGTCGTCGCCAATCACGAACATGCTTTCAGCGGTCGTGGCCATGATGACGAACCACCGTCGTCTGCGAGTAGTGGTTGAACGTCCCCGCGTACTAAATGAAAAAAAAAAAAAAAATATGGAAATAAAGCGCAAAACGGTCTCAATCTTTCTCAGAACTGATTTTCTGGAAGACGTCTCGCGCTTTTTTTCTAAATATGTATATCTGCAAGTTCTACGTCAGCTGCTATCATTTTCGGGTTTTTTAATTCTCAGAACGGTGAATCGCAGTAGCAGACGAATTCTGACTCTTAATCGAAAGCGGGAGAGCAGGCAATGAGCAGGCCCTCTCAATCTAGGTGGCGTTGGCACTTGTGAAATGGCTGACGTCATGACACGTGACGCGCAGGCATGGCGTATCTTCTCCGCTGAGCGAGGCCCTTTCACTCCTCCGGTAAGGAAGTGACGTCCCGCTGACGTCAGTCGTCAGAGTTCCGGTAGCTGCGGAAGCAGCGCTCATCTTTAGAATTCGTTTATTGAATATCTAAGCATTTCGCTTGCGGAGCGCAGCCTGATTCGCTCTTCTCCGTCACGTGCCGCTCTGTACAAGGACAACTCAGTCACCCCGTTGCTGGCCATGTCACGTCGAGACTGGGAGGTACCCGGGTTCGAATCCCGGTGCCGGCTGTGCTGTCTGGGGTTTTTCATAGGTTTTCCTCAGACGCTTTCAGACATATGTCGGCACAGTTCCCTTAGAAGTCGGCCCAGGACGCACATTCCCCCAGGGCGTGAGTCGTGACGTTGCCCACATACGTGAGGCCGACAACGGCAAGCCCTATCACCACCACCACCACCATCACCACCACCACCACCACCACCACCAGTCGCCCCGCCGGCTTTTCTTCAAAACGGGGCTTCTAATGCCAACGGATTAATATGAATGAGCTGATCAAGTGAATACCCCACCAATACGAATGGCCGAGGACCTTATGTCGTCAGGCCTCGACGTCGAGTTTTCTTCAAGTGGTCATATGTCACCAGGTACAAGACGTCGGATTGTTTTCCAATGCGTGCATGATACAATGAACCACAGACATCAGAGCGTCAACGTCCCTTCAAACTTAATAGAATCTCACAATACCTGAACCAGGTGTGATGCAGGCGGCCTGTCGCCTCTCGTTTGGCCTTGGCGGGCTTTCTGTGAACTGTCGGATGCCAGGGTCGGTGCTACCTTCGGACTCCGTCGTGTTGTGACTTCCGCCCCCGGCGGCGTCGTAGTGAACCTCTGTTCCTGGTCCGCCCCCGAGTGGGCCGCCGTGGCGTCTGGCGTACTCGTACGCCCGAAGTAGTTCGTCTTGATTGGACGAGCCCGACGTCAGGCTGTGGCTATTTGGGGCTGCGAGCAAAAGCGCAATAATAATAAGACGTGTGTACAAGATTGGATATCCTGGCTTTGCTCGCTATAAAACTGACCAACACAAAGTGTCCGGGGTCCTGACCTGAGCCATCGCACGTGGACCCTCACGTGACCTGTCTTCATGACCAGGTAATCAAGAAGCGTAGATCGAAAGAGAGTCAGGAGGATAGCACCTCAACGAATGAAAGTTCATTACGTACGATGATGCGTGTCTGTGATTAAATCAAGTGTAAGAGCATGACAGAACTGATGTTCTGAGGCTGGAACAACATAGAAGGGACAAATACATACAAAGCCTCAGTTTGCCTAAGAAATTAACGATGAAAGATGAAAGTCACTGAATAGGTTAGCCAGCTTGTATGAGTGAGCAAAATGTAAGAGTGAAAGGTGGATGAGTGAGAGAGAGTGGCTGGTTTGTCCCTTCAGACGACGCACCCTGGAAGTCGCTGAGAAGGCGTGTTAGCTTAGCTCAATTGGTAGAGCCCTGGACCGGCAATCCAGAAGATGTGGGTTCGACTCCTACAGCTGGCTAATTCAGTGACTTTCATCTTTCAAGTGTAAGAGTACCACGCTGAAGGGTACTGAAAATAAATATAGAGTAAGGCGGGTAAATTATACACTGAATTACTTTTGTGATACTGCTAGACTGTGCCTCCGACCAAGGAAAGTACAAAAGAGTGGAGATTCCTCCCCATCCTCTCCTTTATTACAGTCCTTGTTCACTTACTTCTAGTCTCTAGTTTCACACGGGCATCGTGCTGCTACCTGTCGGCCACCCTTGAAACCCTGAGTACGAGTGCCGCTACTTTCAGCGCAGTGATGACAGGTATGCTCTCCGCATCCACAAATGCCGTAGTCAATCTCAAGGGGCCGCCCGTGCGAACATCAGCATCTTCTCCCTCATGGGCAACGTCATTTTGTGTTTTGAGAGGACTGTACTGATGATAAGGAAATGTATTATTACTGAAGGGCTAGTTCCAGGTCTTCGTTTTTCTTCCGTAACTCGCACTAGCCGCTCTGTGTTAAGGCATCATCTCTTAGTACAACATCGATCGAACGAGCATGGAATGCGAACTTTACAACACCAAGGCGTAATTAAATGGAACTCCTTACCGCTGTCTGTAATTTCATCTAAGAACTTTAAATTATAGGCACTTACTTCCGAGTGCTGATCATGAACCAACATAGATACCTGTCTATAGTAGCACTGTCGTGCATTAACCAACTATATTAATATCCCTTCTGTTTAGGATTGTTGTAACTTGCGTGTTTTTAGTGTAGCAGTTCTGTGGTTCAGTGTACACTGGTGTCATATATTTATGTTTGACATGTTTCTACGAATCGCACTAGCTTCGGCTATGATCCGGATGGTTTCTCAGCCTTTAAGTGTATGACTCTTAAGTTGTCACAAAAAAGAAAAGAAAAAAAGAAGTCATGTCAGTTTTCTGTAATCAATTTTGGTGCCTTGTGACATCTTGCGCTGAAACCAGAAAGCGAATGTATTTCGCTGGTCCAAATTGTACAGCACTTGTTACTTCTCATCATAGTATATTCCGTCAAGGTCCGAGTGCATCGCGCAGTCTGATTGACTCCAGCGCCGGCCAGGGAAATTACGCGCCCTTGGGATGAGTCATGCGCTCCTCACGTCTAAGTATTTCTTGTTAATATGCTTACGTGTGTCAATCAAGTCATAGTAAACCGGAGTGATACCATTATCAAAAACTATGGTTGGCCTTCGGCGTGCTATGTGGGTCAAGCTCTCTTTTAGGAGCGTGCGATGCGGTTACCATCATATATACAGTGCCTCGGAAGTCTGTGTCTCCTAATCTTCTATTTTCGACAAAAGATGGCGCAACATGTACACTGCGCTGATTCGCAACTTTCTGGCGACCGCCTGCCCCGCTCCGGTTCGCGAAAACTCTGTATTATCCCCTCAATAGACCCATCTCTCCATCGACGTTTGCCAGCATTTCTTTTCTTTATCGCCGTTCATTTGGAGTTGTTTCATCGTTGGAGAGAAATTTCGATCGGGCTTACAACAAAGGAAGCCACGCAGTCGGTCGTCTACCCATCCATTAGAAGGAATAAGGGTCTGTCATTAAGGCTTCATTAAAAGATGGTGCGCTCTATTCATCTGAGCGCAATCAATCGAACGTGGTGATGGCGATGGCGATGCGGCGTCCTTTTCTATTGAGGTCATTCTTTCGGGCCGCTCTGTTGCACGAAAAACGGGACGCGACTTGCGTTGCATCATCTCGTCACGCGGCACTTTATAAGAGGGTAAAAGTCACATCAGCGAGGGAGTACGTGTATAGACCAGGTCCCCCAAACTCACCTCGGAAAAGCGTGCAACGAAGAAGGCCGCCACTAGATACCCCACTGTTGCCGTTCCGGATCACTTCAGCGCGCTAAGTTTAGCGGCAAAATGTTTTTGTTGTTTCTGCGAATGAATCTAGTCTTTACATGTCCAAATAAAACGCGTATAACAACTTTCTCTGTCGTGTTTCACTTTTTGGTCCCGTTTTTAAACGTGTTGAGCGATCGGAAGGATCTAGTGCACGGCTGCGTGCATCACATAGCGTACCTGTCGTACCAGGCGCCGCAGGCGCTGCAGTCGTCCATTTCTCCTTCGGTGACTTGGCCTGGCTTGGATTGTGCTTCAACTGGATCTTTAGCGCGCTACAATCCACGCAAGCCAACGTCTGGTAACAATGGGGTATCTAAGGGCGGCCTCCGGCACTGCACGCATCGGGATAGGGACCAATACATGGGAAAATGGCGACCTTGGGGGACCTGGTATAGACGACCTGCGTCCCTACGTCATTGATTACGTAACGCCACCGCGCAAAGCATGCTGGTGGGAACTATCAGCCGCCGCATTTTCCCGCTTCTTGCTCACCACAGCAAAATATAACCTCTAACCGGTCTTATCGTGACGTCACATGTTTGTAAACTGAAAGTCGTCTATAGACCTCTCCCTGTTTGTAAACAAATGACGACATTGTGTTCGACAGCGCCACCAATTGGGTAGAGTTGAAGAACGGCGGTAGCTTCAAGCTAACAAGGTCACGCCCGAAAGCCACAGTCTTGGGGGGGATTACGATGTTCTCTGAAAGGGACGCGACCTTCGGTCCTCTTTTTCTTTCAATAGGAGGCAGCGAACAAGTGGCCATTCATGGAACCCAGCCCTCCCCTTCCGATTTGTTTCGGTTTCAGTCTGTCTACCAACGTCACGATGACGTTTCTCGTGTAGAGGTCTATTTAGCACTGAACATACCACAGCGTCTAGCTCTAAAGTCAGCGCGATGGAGGTCCTCAGTCTCTGTTTCCACCTCACTGCCGGAAATGACTGCTGAGTTTCGCTATTCGGGGTGTCCATCTTCTACGCTATATCTATTATCCTCCTTGTCATAAGACTTGCAGGTTCACATCGACACAAATAATCATGTTTTACATTTATCAGCCAGAACACAGGCGTCGTAGCCTCTTAACTAATATTTCGAGTCTCTCCCAGTGTGTACCAGGCAATGAGTGCCGCGTTTTGGTCACGTCTCGAGATCTTAGGAAAGTGTTCCGTTTTTCGTAAAACTATTTTAAGACGATTTTTGGAACACGAAGGAAACGTACTATTGAACATTCAGTCCGGGCACTATTTTGTTGATTTTTTTGTCATAATGCCGCTTTGTTTTACAGCGGCAGCTGTTAACGGGAGGGTTCCAGGAGATCGCTGTGTCCGTGTGCCAGAACCCTCCTCGCCTCTCCGTTCCGGGGAGGAGGAAAACAAAGTGACAGGTGCGTGTGCACGTATGGAAAGGCAAGCGGATGTGAGGCAGCAAGATGTGAACACAGAATGGATCATCCCGTCCAGCTGACCATCGCAGCACCGGAAAAGTGAAAGTTACAGGGAGCCCCTGTACCTCGAAAGGACGTAAAAATCGTTCCTGAGGAAGTCCCTTCTGTCGATGTCCCGCAGGCGAACGGTTGGGTTTGGTTACCTTTTGTTACCGAAGGAGTTAGTTAGTTAGTTAATAAATTAGTAAAATAAAGTAAACCTTGGAACTTTCAGCAACCCACCCTGGGTGCTACCTGCTCCATTGCAAGAGCTGTATAGCTATTACATCCTCTGAATCAAAATACAACGCAGGAAGTAATGCAGGTTTTATCACGTAAAGTGTATTACGTACAACATTAACACGTCACTCTTTACGTTAGAGACCGGCCTCGGTGGCTCAGTCGGTAGCGTGTTCGCCTTCTGATCCCGAGATCGCGGGTTCGAACCCGGCCGAGGACGCCAACAACTTGGTGGCAGGGTACAAGTTGCTTAGACACGCCGTCTTCCGCGAGGGACGTTAAATACGGGGTGCCGTGTGATGAGCTTTCATCGCACGTTAAAGAACCCTCAGGTGGGCAAAAGCAATCCACAGACCGACCGCTGTGGCGTCGCTCATGATCTCAGTTGTCTCGCGACGTAAACACCCAATTATTATTCTTTACGTTAGAGGAGTTTCATAGTGCAGTGCGTTGCCGTAACTTGTGCGTTTCGAAAATAGGCCGCTAATCAAATTATATGTGCGGGTATGCTACATTCTTAAAAAAAGGGGTGTACTTTTACTCCTTTTTTTGCCACATATATAACACCCTTTTGGAGAGTACAATTACGCTGAAAAGGGTGTCTCCTCACTCCCTCAAGGGAGTCGCATAACACCTTTCTTCCTACTGGAGAGTAATATTACTCCCCGGCAGGGAGAAGGTGTTATGCTACTCCCTTGAGGGAGTGAGGAGACACCCTTTTCAGCGTAATTGTACTCTCCAAAAGGGTGTTATATATGTGGCAAAAAAAGGAGTAAAAGTACACCCTTTTTTAAGAGTGTAGTTGCCCGTCACGTCGCAGCCGTTCATTCACTTTATTTATTTATTTATTTATTTATTTATTTGTACTTTGGTGCCCACCAACGGCGGTTAAGCCTGACCCTTTGGTCTACGAACGTCTGTGACACCTATGCTTTGGTGTTCAACATCAACATTGATTGCCTATACATAACGGCGATTTTCGTTCAGTTACGCATGATTATAAGGCCCCGGGGTTTCCGCGATTTAAAACAAATTATAGCAGAATCCGGAATTCATCGCGGAATATCCTTCGTTCGGCACATAATTTCACGGAATCCCTCATTTTTAGGAGTGTGCGGATATCCCAATTCTCGAATTCGAATCGAATATCAATCACTCGAAGTAGTTTCATTCGTGAATCGAATACCCAATATTTGGATTTCCGAGTATCCGACTATTCGCCGAATATGAACGACACCTGCTTCGAAAGTGGGCTCCACCTGACGATTCCTTGCATGAGGTGAAGCCTGCCTTACGACACTGCCCATGATGCGGGAAAAACACCGACAGATTGTAATGTTAGCCCAAATTTATTCACATTTAGGTAGAGTGAGACCTCCCCTTTCGCCCTGTGCACTTTTTTTTAGACAAGGTACGACCACCAAATTAAGTAGCTTTAACACATCGTAAACGTTGCACAAAAACAAAACAAAAGACAAAGAGCTTTCAAATCTAAGACCAGCAACGTGATGTCAGCCACTGCAAAGGAATCAGGTGCTCGGCCCTGCTTACGGGACTGTTATCGTAAGGACGTTCTAATCTCCTAAATCTCTCGTAATCCGTCTAAACCCCCCTATTGAACGGGCGCCGCGATAATTAATAAACAAACCGGAGTGCGCAGTCACGGGCACGTCAGGTGTGGATTCGACGCCTCGGTTATGCCCTCATTCATGGTGGAAGTCAATACGGCATTAAGGGATTAAGGGTCTTTAATAACTTTGGAGGAGAGATGCGATGCAGGCTAGCTGGTTGTACATGATGGAAGGGAATCCCGAAACAAGGGAAAGACGTATACAAAGAGACGTTGTTGTCCTATCAATGTAAGGAGTGCGAGAAGGTGTAGAGCGTGTTGGTTGGGACAGAATATGAGGGACAGGGACAAACACACACGGAAGCGTTCAACTAGCAACTGAATTTATTTGGACACAACACTAGTCTGGAAAGTCCCGGGCAACAAAGGCGACTTCTAGCGGTGACAAGTTGACTGACCTCTGACTCACGTTATTGGACGGTATTCACGGTATTTGTCCAATAACGTGAGTCAAAGGCCAGTCAACCTGTCACCGCTGGAGGTCGTCTTTGTTGCCCGGGACTGCCCAGACTAGTGTTGTGTCCAAATAAATTCAGTTGCTAGTTGAAAGCTTCCGTGTGTGTTTGTCCCTGTCCCTCTGCGTTCTTAATCATGTTCTATCAATGTAAGTTTCTTCCTTACTTCATAGTTCCCTTCTTAGGAGCTTGGCGTTCACTGCTTAGGCGGTGTGCACTGGATCCTCTGATATCATTTCCCACACTGAGATATCGGTTCGGACAAAGTCTTTTACACTTCGCGTTTAGGTTGTTTTTGGTTAAGTGCTTTTACTTTTTATTGTCGGTACCTGTAACCGATAAGGGTCACATGTATTTTGATTCAGTTATTTTTATTACTATTTTCAATTATTTGCCTTAGCATCCGCAAGCGGAATGGATCAGAGTCCAGGTGTTTATCAAGCCTACATCTTCCTCTTGTTGAATTTCCATTTTTCCAAAGCGTCACGAGATTGCCTCACCAGTAGTTTCAATGGTCAGTCCAAACACGCAACAATAATATCCCTGAAGCGCCCACACTGAAGAATTTCCCTCTTCAGCAACATATTTCCTGAAGATGAACAGTGGATGTTCATATTCTTTAGGCACATTGAGGCTTGTGTTGCGTGTGTTTGTCTGTTGCCTCAGAACGGTTACTTTCCATCGTACTCACCAGATGCCGCTACCTCGTACTATGGTGTGTGTGTGTGTGTGTGTGTGTGCGCGCGCGCAGGCGTCAGCTTTCGCTCGGCGACAAAGAACACACCGGTGTGAGATCCTTTTTATGACCTGGCGATGATCCTGATGATCCAGTATTATTCTCTTATTTGCGCCAAGGTTTCTTGGACTCCTGCGTACAAAAGTCTTACGTGAGCGTGCCTCAACAGAAGCGCAGTAAACGAATGATCCGGAGGGATGACGAAGGGGTGCTTCAGAGGCTCTGCGAGTCCCCCGATACTGCAGACGGCCTTTCATACGTAAGATACCTTCTTCGTCATGAAATATCGATGCGCTCTGAAGCGACTTATATGTGCGGCAGGTTGCTATCCAAAAGAGTGCCGCTGTGCCAACACAATCCAGTAGGTTTCCGCCGCTTCTATTTCATCGGATGGCAGTTCCTCGTTCCGTTTCGTTTGAGATCTCCTGCAGTTATGGACAGACCTCTGCACACATGATGTAACCCGTAACAACGTGTGCAATCAGAGCCAAACAACCTGCCAGGGCCTGCCGTTCGGCGTCTGCTCTGGCGAGGGCGCCCTGGGCGGCTGCCCCTCTCGTCCCCGCATCGCTACGGCTCTGTGTGCAATGAACTGAAGCGGTCGACTTGGAAAAGTGGGTCCCTGACTGCGGCGTGTCCGTGGCAAACAGCGAGATGCTTTGCTTCTTGCTAACTTCAGGTGAAGCTTCTGTAGACATCCGCAATGCAGGAGGCCACGCTTCCTTATCGAACAACAACGCTGGACCGTGCCTCCAGTGACCATCTTCCAGTCGACGAAGGCAAGGGGGTTCCCCTACTAAGGATGATGCCGGGGCTCTCATGTCCTGGACGGTGCCTCTATTGATCTGGTGACGTCACTGACCGTATCTCCGCGACTCTGTTTGCTACAAGCGGTTTCCAGGCTGTTCGAGATACGCAGCTACAATGCAACGTGATTTCCGAGCCCATCCATAAAGTTGCCAATCTTCGTGGGAGGTCTATAGCCACAGATCCTGCCTATACATCAGTCCCTCACCTCATCATCATCATCATCTTGTCATCCTTTCATCATCATGTATACAGCTACAGTCGTGACGGTGCCAACAGCTGTCTTTAGCCCACCACGACCTGTCTTTAGAATGTACACTCTGTGGACATCCTTTTACGACGGAGTAGTACGGTAACACAATTAGAACATACGCCGCTTCATAATATATGCTACGTAAAAAATACGCCTGTACTATACTTGTACATTCTCCTACGATCAGTTCAGTACCGTGATCTCCCTTTCACTTAGTCGAGAGGTCTCTGGGTTTGAACGTGACTTGAGAGCAATGCATGGAAGGGCGATTACTTCGGTTGAGGATCTGAAGCGTGACCGGAATCTCTCCTTTCCTACAATTTGCAGATTGGTCAGCCAAATTAAGAACACGGAAGTGGATTGGATTTTATTGGAGGCCCAGTGAATTCGCTCGCTGGTGCTGCGAGATTCACTACACACTTGCGCCTGAGTTGCTCCTTGGTCCGCTCTTGCTCCTGAGTTGCTCCTTGCTCCGCACTAGCTCCTGAGTTGCTCCTTGCTCCGCACTTGCTTCTGAGTTGCTCCTTGCTCCGCACTAGCTCCTGAGTTGCTCCTTGCTCCGCTCTTGCTCCTAAGTTGCTCCTTGCTCCGCACTTGCTTCTGAGTTGCTCCGCGCTCCGCGCTTGCTCCTGAATTGCTCCTTGCTCCGCACCAGCTTCTGAGTTGCTCCTTGCTCCGCACTAGCTCCTGAGTTTTTCCTTGCTCCGCACTTGCTTCTGAGTCGCTTCTTGCTCCGCACTAGCTCCTGAGTTGCTCCTTGCTCCGCACTAGCTTCTGAGTTGCTCCTTCCTCCGCACTTGCTCCTGAGTTGCTCCTTGCTCCGCACTTGCTCCTGAATCCGGCCCAGGGAACGGACAACCACCCTGTACGCCAGTCATACTTACAATTGTACGCAATAAACGGGATATAAGTCGAAAAATCCCTAACCGTGAATGCTTCGAGCGAATATTTGGTAAAATAATTGCAGCTTTTATTCCTGGAATAACGCAAAAAAGGCGACTTGTGATTGTACAGGACGTTTCAATAACTTAGGTCAGAGTGACGCGTTACTTATCGGCCTCTCGAAAGCTTTTGATAAGATGTCTCATCTCAAACTTCTTGGAAACCTTAATAAGTACGGCTTCCCCGAAGGTTTTTTAACCCTTTGTGAGTCAGCACATGTATTTTTTTAAAAGTCTCGTCGGACTTCTCCCACGTAGCACGTGTTACGTTGTTCACATTCCTGTCTGATCACGATTGATCCATATGAGGCACATATTATATTATCACACAAAATATTATACAGAGTTCGGCAAGGCTTAAAGGGACAATCGCGTCCGGAAAGGTGCGTATGAGACCGATACGATAATGTTCGACATGCACTCTAAGAAAAAAAAAAAAGGAGTAAAACGGGGAGTAATTGCAGCTTCTACTCCCCTAGATTGCAATTACTCCCCATTTTAGTCCCTTAACCCGACATTTACTCCCCAGGACTGCAAATCCTCACTGGACTTTGTGAATGGTCTCCTGAATGTCTACGTAAATATGTGCCCTTGGTGAATTTAAACTGCATAAGATTGTATAACTCAGCCAACGTAGCAATTTTCCAGCCACACAGAGTAAGAAACAGTCAGCGCATCTTTCTTCGCAAACTGTGCCCTATGTATGGCGCAAGATTTTATATAGTAACTCGATATAGCACGGTTGACGGCTTGCTTCAAAGTATTTTCATGCATGCGCACCAATTATGTACCTGGGACTTTTACAACAGCGCGTGAAATGCAATCTCCACTCCGCGACATTCATTTACTCCAGTGCATTTACTCCCGAAAGGGACTGGTTTTTTTTGTGGCAATGCATTTAGTCCCCAAAAGGAGTAAAAGTACTCCTTTTTTTCTTAGAGTGCTGTTTCACAGTCTATTTTGCCAAGTTTCTCTTCCAAAAACAGCTTACTTGTCACATGAATATTAAACAAACAACTTTTAAGGATTCGCACTCCCTCAGCAGCTAAGGAAGCCTCAGCGATAGTAACATCACGATGACGTAAGCCAGGCATACGAATGGGAGCACACCGCAGGTGATTGCCACCGGGGTCGTCCGCTTGGAGTTCGCACCGCATTATATACGCGTACTAAGTGAAAATACCTCGGCAAATACGCCGACTTTCGCTTTCCAGTGTGAGTGCTGACGTGACCATGTTCCGTGGAACACGGTGTTACGCTCCTAGTTGTCCACGTACATACCCCCCCTGTCCCCCACTCCTTCCTGCTGTCCTCTCTCCATCTGTCCTCATCTGTACGCCGCTCATAGCCACAGTTGCTTCGCGGCGCTAACACGAAAGTAGAAAAACAAACACACACACATACGACGCTAACCAGAAACAGCATTCCATTAGGCGATCTCAGACTTCTCCGCGACCGCCTGCAGACGCCATCACTCCCGGCCGGCGGTCGGACGCCAACGTCTCTCTGCCACTCCCTGATTGGCCTTGTCCGCACCAAAGGGAGCTTACTGATTGGCCTTGCCCAAGTGACGTTTACAGAGAGGGAATCGCAGGGAATCGAATGTACACGCCAGGAAAATCATCGAAAAATGCAGATTTCGTGAAAATCAGTAAACGCCGAAAAAACATACGCCGAATCCGGCCAAAAATAAAAACCGAAAACACGGAACCCTAACTATAACCCACAGGTCATGACAGCGTGTTTTTTTTGTAATTTCAACTTCACACTAAAGGCAGGGGCGCAATTCCGTTTCGCAATCGTGAAGAATGCCAGAGCGCACGGAACGGTTAATGGAGCACGGCCCCCGATTAAGGGCTCTTTCCGCCCCAGGAGCGGTTGCCATCCATCTACGACTTTATCGAACCAACGGCAGCAGCGGAAAAAAGAAAAAAAAAAAAAAGAAAACGAAAAAGTGACACAAAGCTGAAAGGGTTACAATGGAGGAAACCTAAGGGTATATAGAGAAGTGACTAGATTAGATGAAAAGAATGAGAATGGTAGCCAGCGTAAAGAGACGACGATCACAGCGCTGCGCGGCGGGCGGGCGGGCGATCGGTTTCCCCCCGAAGGTCACTCATCGCGAGTAATTAGATTTCTTCGATCCCAGAAAGGAAATGGGACTCTTAGACAATCGGTACTCCTCCATGCTCACAGGAGAGATAAATGAATTCTTTTGTTTCCTTCGCCTTCTCGTTGTCGTGGTCAGCGGAATGGCGATATCTGTATGGAACCGTTTGGGTTGAGATTGCAGCCGTACAAAAAGAATGGATTGGATTGAGAAAAAAGACCCGATGACTAAAAAATAAAAAAAATAAAAAAAAGGTTGATCGGGAAAATGAATGGTCCGTGCTAGGTTCCTTGAACAACTCAAAGATGTGGGAAAAAATGAGGGCACCTCAAATTGCCTACCCTTCAGGGCAAGGTCTTCCCAGCATTTTCAACTCGGGGGCGTTCCGTGTTCCCAGCAAACCCTTAATATCCCGGGGACATCCCTGCAATGTCGCGAATGTCCTGAATGTCTGGACATCCATAGGATCGCTATGGGAGGTCGGATAATGACATTTGCGTTTTGGGCAACTCCAGCAAACATGTGTGTTGTGGAACTAAGAATATATAAAGAATTATATTTCACAAAATCTTACAATATGAGAAGCCACATTTAAACGTGACTCTCTTGCGACTTATTGATTTTTTGCTATAGTAGTTCCAGTCTGCCAAGTTGGCGGCGTTGTTGTACCATCTAACTTCATTTGTTTGTAAACGGGGATAGGTCATCTACTCCATTGGAAACGAAAATGGAAACAGAGACAAATATTTTCTTTGCCATTACCAGAAACTTAAAACTGAAACAGAATTCAAATGATAGTAACCATAATAGGAAACCTATTTTAGGACCACAGTTATTCCTGAACTAGCAATCCCACAAGTTGCTTTTTTTACATTTGGTGTTCACAGCGTATTACAGTCAATTACAACTAAACGCATGCCTTACGTGTAAATCTACTCCCAATTATGATTAATTATTATTAATTAAACGAAAGCGTCTGTGTTCGATGACCGTGATGCATGTACAATTCGTACTTCACATCCGGCTGTGAAGGTGCAGTCCGCACTAGACAATCCAATGCAATCCGTGTCAAGCCGTATAATCGGGACTGCCGGCGTCGGGCTCGCTTTTGTTTGTCGTGTTGTATCCAGTGTCCAACTCTCCAATCAAGTATGAGTGCTCGAGGAAGGCCACCTTCTTGTATTCTTTTTTCGAACTTTAAGCATAACACGGAGTGTGATGCCGTCAATAGACCTCTACCCGAGAAACGTCATCATGACGTTGGTAGACAGACTGAAACCGAAACAAATCGGTAGGGGAGGGCTGGGTTCCACGAATTGACACTTGTTCGCTGCCTCCTATTGAAAGAAAAGTAGAACAGAAGGTCGCGTCCTTTTCAGGGACAATGCTTAGGGACAATGCTCTCAAGACCGTGGCTTTCGGGCGCGGCCTTGTTCGCCCCTACGAGTAGCTTCCAGCCTAGTTCAACTCTACCAAATTGGTGGCGCTGTCGAACACTATGACGTCATTTGTTAACAAACAGGGAGAGGTCTATACCACGGTGCCTTCGCTAGAACAACCGAACTTGTTTCGGAAACGGAACCCGAAACAGAAATAGCTGAGAAACGGAAACAGAAACGAAATATCATGGAGCTATAAAAAGTGAGGAGGAGGCATGGCTCAATCGCGGAAGCACACCGATGTGAAGCGAGTTCTGTCGGCTTTGCATAGAACACTGGGATAGCAGCACCATCTTGTCAGGAGAGCGTAAACCGAAACAATTTGGAGTTGTCTCGTCAACAAGTGTCATGGCGACATGTGGAAGTGCTGTAGATTTGTCTTCATAAGTCCGCTTGGGGTTTGTTTAGCCGACGCTTTTCACGGTATGACGTCACGGACAGTGATATAAAGAAACCGAAACATCCGCATTGTCCTAACAACATGGTCGACGGTGAGAGAATATTGTCCCCTCCTCTCTTTTTATACCTCCATGCGAAATATCTACTTCAAAAGCGGAAACGGAAACAATAGAGAATATGTTTAGATATCAGAAACAGAAACGGAAACCTTATATCATTTTCGCTAACAATCCCCGTTTTCGTTGTGTGCTTCCAATCTTGTTAAAACTCGCTAGCTTCTCGAATATTCCTCCCGATGAAGTATCCGTGTACTCACACGAGCGACATTCCCCCAGAAGCGGAAGATGCGAAAAGCGTCATAGCTTTCTGCTCTCACGTGAGCGCGAGCGCTCAAGGTCGTGTCTTCACGTACACGCTGCTAAACGCGAGGCACATCCTGCTACACAATCACAAGATGTTCCGTAGCAGACGATAGGAAAACACGCTGACGGTGTCGTCTGCTTAGTGTCGTCTGCTAAATGCGCAGTACGCCATGCCCGATATTCTGCACCGTGTGAATGCTCACAAAGCACGGGACGGAACTTGGTCTCTGTAAGCAGTGTTTTTTTGCTTTTTCTTCCACTAGAATATCCCGTGAGGATGTCGCTCGTGTGAATAGACTGTATCAGGAATAACGCTCTTACCGTGGCTGTAGAACTCTTCTTTGCCGTTCTTGCTACAGGTCGATGGGGCATCTAGACTCCCCTGAAATATTTGCACGGTGAGCATCATGCGTCAGTTGATGACACGTCTTCGCTCACCTTTGCCATGTAGGGAGGTTCGCCGTGATGTATCGTGAAGGTCTTGAACTCTTCGGCATCTTCGATGCGACCGCTTTTGGAAGGAGACAGCTGGAATGTCGCGTACGGCGTTATCTCTTCGTCGTAAACTGCACGGGGAGAAGGGCAACGATAGTAGGGTTAGAAAAAGAACCGACATTTTCCCCTCTCGTGGAAAGATTTTTTCAACAAATGAGACGTCATGACGCCGTCGAAACCATACTTGTCTACTCTGACACGATTCGAGCACATGGTGGCGAGATATGAAGCTGGTCGAAGGCACCGTTATTGATAAAACATTGGAGCGGGGGGGGGGGTATATTTATTAGACGAAAGGGGGAAAAACGGGGGAGAGGTCAGCCAAACGGGACGTCGGCTTGCTATTCCGCAACAACAAGAAAATTAATGAAGTTGAAGAAAGAAGAATAAAGTAAATAAAAAGAAAAGAAAAGAATCAAGAGAGAAAAGAAAAAGGATGAAGATGCAGAGAGAAGAATAAAATAAGAAATAAAAGGAAAGAATGAAGAAGAAAGAAAAGAAGAAGGATGAAGTTGAAGAAAGAAGAATACAATAAATAAAAAAGGAAAGAAAAAGAATTGGGAAGTAAAGGATATACCAACAAACATTGGCTCTTTATGAAAAGGCTC
Source organism: Ornithodoros turicata (assembly GCF_037126465.1). Lineage (NCBI taxonomy): Eukaryota > Metazoa > Arthropoda > Arachnida > Ixodida > Argasidae > Ornithodoros > Ornithodoros turicata. The sequence goes on along the minus strand of NC_088202.1, from coordinate 148,199,734 downwards.
CAGCAGGGAGATTGGAACTCTGCGATTTTAGCCCCAGTGTTGTGTTCGCCCTTCATTGTATCATTGCCTCGACTAATACTACTATGAAAGATGAAAGTCACTGAAAAGGTTAGCCAGCTGTAGGGATCGATCCCTACAGCTGGCTAACCTTTTCAGTGACTTTCATCTTTCATCGTTGATTTCTTAGGCAATTTGAGGCTTTGTTTGTATCTGTCCCCTCTATGTTGTTCCAGCCTCAGAACATCAGTTTATCTCTTATACTACTATGCAACTGCTATTGTATTGTAGATTTATCTCGGCAGCCGGAAGCGGTGACAAAACAATTGATAAATAGAATTGCTACGCACGTGCGATAAACAGAGCCCCCTGAAATAGGTAGTGATTAGTCCAATCGGCTTCACAGCTGACCGAATCGCTCGTGAGTTGTACACAAATATGATTATGCCTGTAGACACAGTAGCAATGCGCAAACGCAATGGGATTTTCAATGGAATTTACCAGGACAGTACTTCCTATCTACCCCCACCTATCCATGTCCGCTAATGTAGAAGACCTATAGCGTTGCAGCAGCGTGGCTCTTATCCATCACGATGGCTTTCGAACCTGGACGTGTAGATAAAGTGTGGGTGATAACTTGAGCGCCCATGCGTATGCACTAAAGACTCCCGAAATATGCGTGCAACTATGCACCAAAAATATTCGAAATATGCAGTAAAAACTGTGAATATGCGCAATGTTTTTAATCGTTCTTCGTATGAAGTTAATGCATCGAATGCGTATTGGACACAATTTGAGCGTTGTATCACACGGTAAAATGAAGCTGCCGTTGTTCAGGAGCACACAATAAAGAAGGCTTGCGCCGCGGATATAAATCATGCAGCTGAAGGCTTTGCTTTCGGCACTTCCCCACAGTGATCGCAGTTGTCTCGCGACGTAAAGCCCCGAATTATTATTATTATTATTTTTTTAAAGATTTGAAAAGGTTACTGCGTCAACAATATTATTGTGCTTAATTAATGTACCGCGCAAGTTGTATTTGGTTTGTATTTCCTAGCTAACTTGTGTATTTACCTGTCTCGCCGTTGATTGCCTCCAGGCCCAGCGTCACAAGCCTTTCGGCTTAATAATAATAGTAATAATTTATTTTGAACGGTGCCCATCAACAACCGTGAGGTCTACCGGATGGTGCACCAACAAGGCCAATGGCAGTTCTAACATGGAAGCAATACACAAACCAAAATAGAAATAGCAAAACAAAAGCAAAAGAAAACATCAAGAATATTAAGCAAACATGGGGAAAGTGTAGGAATATCAAAGAAGTCAAAAGTATTAATGTTAAGAAGGGACGATGTAAAAGAGGAATAAGGCGAAAAAATGTCAACATCATGGTTGTTGCTAAGTGCGGTCATATTGCGCAATAAACGAGGTACCGGAGCACAGTTATTTGCAATATTAACAGGATGTACTCTCAGATTGCCCGCTTGTTTGTTTAGGCGGGCCTGCTTTGTATCTGGATTTGAAAGACAAGGAATAAAAAAAGTTATTATTATTATTCTTACTATTATTACTTCCCCACAGTGCAAACTGAAATGCGAATGCCGCCCCTCTTGCGTAACGGTAAAGAAAGTGGAGAAACAAAGTACGGTTCACTGGTTATGCACGCGCGGCGAACGCACTCTCCGACGCCATGCGAAGGCGGGTGCGGGTAGTATTTCGCGCAGCGGAGTAGCCAGAGTGGTCGCTGAACACCAGATCAGACCGGAACATCGAAAATATTCTGTTCTGACCGCAATTCTCGCGAAAGTATACCTAAACGCTTCCCGAAGCCAGCAAAGCCTAAAGAACCAAAACCAAAAAGAAGAACAAAGCTCTCGCACTTGGCCATCTGGAAGTATGGCAAAATATGCACTATGCGTGCATTTTCATGCGGAATATGCCATAACGTGCCAAACATGCATTTATATGCACCACCGAACCCTCCAGACCACGGCCAAAAGTGTTTTTTCGTCGTCCAGATACGAAGCCATATCGAGAAAAAAAAGAAAAATGCATTTGCATGAAAATCCGCGCTCGAACGATGACAGTGAATAAATATGCGCTAAAATAACTAAACATAACTAAAACAACATTAGCTGAACGTCAACTAAACACAATTCTTACAACACAAACATTAACTACAACATTAACGAAACTAAAACTAAGATTTATTCATCGTGTCTGTTGGCTTATGGTCTATCTTCAGCACAGTGATAACAATGTATGATGCTGAAGGTAAACTCGGAAGATTTATAGATTTTTTTAAAAATCGGCGATGGCGCGAACGTGCGAACGAATCAGATGTAAAGTACACCTAGAAACCGCCGGACGTCTTCGTATAAATGCCTCATGAGCAGTTAACAGCATGGAAAGGTAACAGAAACTGTAACAGAAACGGAAACGGTATTATACCAGAAATATAACAGGGTAGCGGTAACACAAACAGAAACGGCTATCGCACACTTAGAATACCTGAAACAGAAACGGAAACGACAGCAATTTACGGTAATAATTCGGGTACCGCAGGACCCGAATTATTGCAATTCTTTACCGTATCATGTGTAAATTTATGAAATAAAACTCAATGAAGAAAACTAAAATTAACTGAACTAAAACTAATATGAACTATCAAACTGGAGCATATAAGTAAGTAGTATACAGTAAATAGAAGAAGCATAGTTTTTATACGCTTATGGTGACTTGTAAGTTGCAAGCGCCAGAACATTCCTGAAAACCAGACTTGTACGTATCTTGAGTACGAACTCAAAATACAGTATTTTAAATACTTTTTCCAGTATTTTGGTACTCTACTCAATACTTTTTTGCGACAAGTATTTTTAATGTATTTAAAATACTTTTTTCGGTATTTGCTACTCAGTGCTCAAAATACTTTCCTTCCTCGTCAAGCCATATCCAGCACGCTTCCCGCCGTGCCGAGATTTTCAGCTCACTGGAATTTAACCCCTTTTTCTTCTTTTTCTTTTTTTTTTCGGGAATTCGCGAATCTGTCATTTATCCTCTTGTACAATAGGCTGGTTCCAAGCCTGGCCTTGCTTCTCAATAGCCAGCTTCGTCAGAAAACCGTTCCTATTCATATTGCCAGGTGAATCACCAGGGGATTAGGTACAAGATCATGTATCCCTGGAGTCGTCAAAATAGACTTCAGAACGTAGAGGGATTAGGTTTTGTCACTACCTCAAAGCTTTAAAAAAGGAAAGAAGAGAAACAAGGAAAACAAAAAGCGGGGGGGGGGGGGGGGGTACCGAAAACCGAAACGAAAACGTAACGGAAACGAACGCGACAATGGTGGTAACCGAAACTGAAACAGAAACAAATAAGGGCCAGTAACGGAGCTGGTAACGGAAACGAAAAATATTCCGTTACCTTTCCCTGGTTATTAGTAGTCGTAATTGTTGTTCCAAACAGATTGTCACAACTCGGAAGAATACAGGAAATTCTACGCGTGCAATTCCGAAGCGATTCCCTGCACGTGAAAGTACGTGTGCAAGTGGGACATTCGCGTCCCATTATTGATTGAAACCACAGCTGAAAGAAACAGTGATAGAGAACTGAGCGTGAGCGTTAAAGCAGAGCATGCAATATGCTAATAGCACGCGTAATCTTTCGCTTATAGTTTCCTAGCTCCCGTCCGCTAGATGGGAACATGAAAGCATGTGACGCATAATCACTCGCTAAGTGCAACAATGATAGCCGCTCGCGTAGCACTAAAGTTTTAATACCTCCTTCTGCGAAGCTTGCACTTTTTCCGAGCCGGGCTACAGTTGCTTTTACGCCGTAATTACGGCTTGATTGCCAAGATTAAAGTGGTTGCCAGACAAGTATTTAATTTGTTCCCATTTTCCTTCCGCTAAGGCGTATAAACGTATTATTATTTTTTTATTCCATTTTAGCACCGAGGGGCAATGGACCTTTTTCCCAAATGCTTATGCGCACGCGCTGCGGCGCCAATGACCTTAGGTGCGCCGGACAAGGTTATCTCCGAGTCCAATAGATGGCGCTGGATGGGGATGACAGAAGTGGGGGACACCGCGCGGGTGGCGCGAACTCGGCGATCCCACTCCAAAGCCGGTTTTGGTCCTTTGTACCACGCAGGTGGGTTTTGTTCTGGGGCGCGCCGAGGGTGGTTTGCTGGAGAGTCGCTGGGATACGAGGCGTGCGTACAGACTAGAGGATTGGGCGATGTGGGTGTTAGTGCAGGTGGCGGATCCGGTCCCTCAGTTTAGGGGTGGGAGGCGGTTTCTTTGTCGAAGCGAGAGAGGGGAAACCTAATGCTTATCGTGATGGTTGGGGAGATCCCTTCCCTGGATCCGCCACTGCTGTTAGTATGGGTTCTGAGGTGACTCCGGCAACTAGTGTGCCGTTTGAATGGAGACCCAGCGACAACCCGTTAGAGCACAGTCGGTGATGGGATTAGAAAAGCCAGTCTTTGAGCATGACCTTGGACAAACTACGTGGTGCTGAATCCACTCGGCCAAGCCGTCCGGAATTCGTTTATGTATTTATTCTGATTTTCCCCTACTTGTTTAACGTGTAATTATCGTTATTTATCACTGGAGTCGTAATCTAATATAGTTTTTATTGTTTTAATCCGCAATATTCGCCTCTCCAACTACCTGTAGGGGCGCTCGCGTGGTCCTCAAGATACCGGAGAAAAGAAGCACCGCTGATGAATCAACCCGCTTCTTCACGCCTTCTTCCACGAGACATGTTTCAAGAATTGTACAAATAACATAACTCCGTGACTTTCGTTCACGTCGCTCCTGGCACAGTATCCTTTGTCTCTTTGCGTTCTCGACATTGCTTGTTGCTATTTGAGTTCTGTATGCCAGGTGTCTACAAACATGTGACGCCACGAGAATACCGGTTCGATGTTATATTTTGCTCTGGCGTCGGCTGATAACGCTGACAGTGCAAAACCAGTATGCTTTGCGCGGCGCCGTTACGTAATCAGTGACGTGGGGGCTGAGGTCGTCCATTATACTTTTTTGTTTATCTGTAGAGAAATGGTGTAAATAATAAGTTTCGCGACAGATAGACGCAGCTTCATGTTTTTTTAAGAGAGAAAGAAGTATTCTTGACACAGTCGTATAGCGCAATACGAATTGACTCTTCAACTCGAAATATGAGAAAAATTAATCAGATCGAAGCACACGCGTTCAACGTTTGAACTGTTGTTCCAAAGTCCAAGGTCATCGTCAAGACTGGGAGGTAGCGGGATGGAATGCCTCGGCTGTCCGAGGTGTTCTTTCGGTTTGCGGACAGACTTTCCAAGCTAATGTCGGGATATTTTTCTGCTGAAGTTGACCCAGCACGCATAATAACGCTTTTAGTCTTCCACTTCTTCCCGCTGCCCTCTCTCAGTCTATCCACGCCTCAATACTCGACTCACAGCCGCAACCGCATCGCGGTGGCAACGTGAAATCAAAGGGGAAAAAATGCTCTACCTAACCACAGTTGTCGACTCAGAGAGACGGGAAAAGAAAACGGAACTTTGCGAATCCCCGCTGGGTTTTTCTCGGGTGCCCTAAGGCAAATGATCCAGCAATCATCGAGCTGCCATTTCTACTGGCAGATCAGACTCGACAAATGCCCAGTAACTCTTTAAATCCCCTGTTTGAGTCCCCTCAGTATCAGTAGGACTAAAAACGACGAAAAAAACCTGAGACACGGAACAGAAAAAAGGAAAAAAAAGACAACACGACACGTTCTCGACGACGTTTGAGAACGTGTCGTGTTGTCTTTTTTTTCCTTCCACGTTCTGCTTCGACTGCTAAAAACTAATTTTTATAGTTCATTACCACGGCGTGTCTCATCTTGCCAGGAGGGTTGGGGCAATCTGCATTTCTGAATTTCTTCTTCGCTGTTTACCTTACACCGGCTTCGTCCGTTCTGCATTTACAGTTCGGAAGCTCTAGACCCCTCAGAATACACCTATCGCTAGCTTAAAAAAAAAAAAAAAAAGAACAAGAAAAATAAAAATTCATAATAATTTCCAAATTTCTGTTTCATCTTGCCCCGCCTTACCCTATGTGTATATAAAGATAAATAATACTAATAAGTAGACAAAATAAATATAAAATAAACAAATAACGCTTAATTGCGGACGTTGCAAACTCTGTGCCCTGCCACACATGAGATGAAAGCAGTGCGTGCGGGACAGGTTATGATGATGCGTCATTCTAAAAGTCAACGATACACGTGACCATAAAAATGACGGCGCCCATGATGATCGGTCGAAACGTCTGTAAACAACGCGATTGCTGCTTCTGAGTGGCGTGTTGTAATTTATTTCGACATCCACTCCTAGAGTCCCACTCATATAGGGTAGGAAACCTCCCTACTTCATAGTCAAAATATAATTGTTGTTGTTGCTCTTTCGACATCGGTAATTATATATAGTTTTCAGTCTTGTTCTTTCTGTCAAACAAGTCCATTTGTCGACGCTCTTAATGATACTGGCACCAAGGCAGACTCCAGGGCGGCCTTACGTCGTGTGGTTGACTTCTTTGAGGCGACAGGCATAAAGGACTCATTATGACCCCAGCAGCGCCCTCGGACATTCCCACCATCACGATCACGTTCAGCGTCGCCATCGCCACTTCGATCATTCCCGTCATCTCTCATCGTCATCACTCATATTAGACCCCTAGCTATGGGGTAGCGTTCCACTCCTACAGTGGAAAACCTCCCACTTCATCGTCACAACATATATGTTGTTGTTGTTGATGGCACCAAGGCTCGTTCAAGCGATGCGATACTGAAATACTTTCATCTAACGCTTTGCACCGACAAGGAAATGTTGGCAGGCGCCAAAACACGATATAGTCAAAAGCCTCATCATTTCAAAAAAAAAAAAAAATTCAGCTGTACGTCCAATATCTGGTTGTCGGGGCTCAGTAAGCTATAGGGCCTAACCTCGGAATTTCAATATAACAGTGGCTAAAAAAAAAAGAAAAGAACAGAACACGTCGATGCCGTACAATTGCATTTCAGGTGGAATCAGTGACTCAACTCAAGCCCAATTCCATCTGCAGCAAGAGGACGCAATCTGATTTCAAATGTCCCTGCAGGAAAGTGATTCAATTCAATCGACTAATGGCAATTAAAATGCCGTTCAATCCAGATCCCTCTTCAGAAACAGGATTCAACCCAAATCCAATTTTCAAAAAAAACGTAAATTCAAATCCCAGCCGTTAATTGCCGTCAGTGAAATCAAAATGAAAGTGTATATATTTCATGTGAATTGAAATCATATCCGTGACTCGGAATATAGAGAGCATTGAATGTGCCGATATCGATAGCGCACAAGACTGATAATCAAAATGTCCCGCCGCTCGCTGACTTTTTCAACGACTGCTTCAGGAAGATATTAGCGAGTTTTAATACCTCAGAAGGTGTTCACGATAACAGCTCCGATAACATAAGCCGATCGGCCTGCGCGTCTTTGAAGCGGGCGACATCAGAATTGATTGATTGATTGATTTTAAAAGAAAAAAATTGAACAGAATTGCTAAGCTCCGATTTGGTAACTTCCTTTATCATATCGTTTTCGTAAAGTGCTTACGATCTACTAAAAGTCCCTATTGTTTTTACCGTTTCCAGTGCCACAATATTTTCGTTTTTGTGATGACTTCTTACACCAGGCTTTCAATTTTGTTTCCGTTACTGTTTCCAGGGGGGGGGTATGTTTATTATATAAAAAAAATTAAGAGGGAAAGGTTAGCCACCGCTATGGCGGCTTGCTATTCCCAGGAAGGAAAAAAATAAAAATAAAGGCAAACAAAAAGAAAAACAAAGAAAAAGGGGAAACAAACAAACACAGGAAAACAAATAAACGAAAGGAAAAACAAATAAACAAAAAGAAAAACAAAAGAACAAAGAGGAAAACAAACACAAAACTGGTCACAGTTCACCCAGAAGGCCACAGGACCGCAGAAACTGAGCAAGTGCCTTTATCGCCTGACTAGCTAGAGATAAGTCCGACTGTTTCCAGTAATGAAGAGGCTGGTATAGAGGACATCCTTTTCAGCTCTCTATAGGCACCGGCTTTTGCATAGTTATTGCTTCCCTGTCATGCGTGCAGACCACATAAGAAATTTCGCTTCGGTGAGATCCGTCCATCTCCCATCGGAGCTAAAAAATTCTGTATAGAAACGTGTCTTCACCCTGTAGTTTGTCATGGTGAAACTCTGAGTCCGCTGCAATACTCTAGATGGGCGTAGCCAGACCTCCTGCAGTGCTGTTATAGCCACAGCGAAATGAAAGACAAAAGAACGTACACTCTTAAAAAAAAAGGGTGTACTTTAACTCCTTTTTTTTGCCACATACAGTGAACCCTCGTTAATATGACCCCCGATAATCTGACATACGCGCTTTATGACCATACTCTTGGGGGGACAATGCTGCGGAACCTCTGCAAATCTCCCCCGTTAATATGACAATTCCGCATTATGACAAAAATGTTCGGAAACGACCATGGTCATAATAACGAGGGTTCACTGTATATAACACCCTTTTGGAGAGCACAATTACGCTCAAAAAGGTGTCTCCTCACTCCCTCAAGGGAGTAGCATAACACTTTTCTCCCTACTGGAGAGTAATATATTACTCCCCGGCAGGGAGAAGGTAGTAGCATAACACTTTTCTCCCTACTGGAGAGTAATATATTACTCCCCGGCAGGGAAAAGGTGTTATGCTACTCCCTTGAGGGAGTGAGGAGACACCCTTTTGAGCGTAATTGTACTCTCCAAAAGGGTGTTATATGTGTGGCAAGGAAAGGAGTTAACGTACACCCTATTTTTTTTAAGAGTGTAAGCTTGCCATGCACCTGTTCACATGAGATTTGCCGTCTGGGACATGCAAGCATGAACAGTGAGGAAACATCGTGAGGGTCATTGTCATGAAGCGCCTTCTCGTGTGGTATTCAGCGAATTTACGGGTCATCATAAAATTTAAATAAAATAAAAAGTCACTCAGGCCATCACATAACAGGAATAGCAATTACCCGAAATCACCGTTTCTGTCACCGGTAATGGTCATGCGTTGCCGTTACCAGCTTCAATTTCGGTATTATACCATTTCTGTTTCCATTAACGTTTCTGGCTCACAAGTTTGTCTGAACAAAGACGGATGTGACACCATTATAATTTATTACTATTATTTTGTTCGTTCGTTCGTTTGACGCGCCGGAACAACTGCTAAATACCGGAGAAAACCCGGCGAAGCGCTTTCATATAGGATACAAGAAAAAAAAAAAAAGAAAAAAAGAAAAATGACATTCCCTGTCGGCATTTCTTTCGTTTTATTTCCCTTCGTCTCCGGACAAAACAAAAACGTAAAAGATCGATTTGTTTCACGTTCGCGTATGCCCTCGAAAAAGAGCTATTTTACTCAGTTCAACTTTATTACGTTACTATCACATGCATTGAGAACAAAAGAAGAATACAAACGATTAGCTCGAGGGGGCTTATCCGTTTTCAGGATTTTCCCGACAATCACGGACAATACCCGCGAGTACGAATATGTAATGGTACGTACACTCGAACACAAAAAGGGGTAATGACTAGTCCACAGTGCAGGACTCACATCTTAGTGTATACATACGTGCGAGTGGTCAGCAAGTAGGGAGTAGTAAGTAGTCGGTAGCCAGAAGTGGGGGGAGGGGGTTCACTCCCTCCACCGAAATCTTTGGTATTACATTTGGAAGAGCGAAATGAGGGTGAAATCCTCCTCCCCCGTAGAACCCCTCCCGAAATATTTTTTTTTTCTGGCTACGCCACCACCAACATCACTTCAACCATCTAGATGTCCCGTGTACTGGGGCTTAGGAAATGTGTTTTTACGGTAGCAATCCGAACACTAACACAACAAGTAAATGAGTGAAGCTTTGATACAGCATCTCAAACATTTCCGTTATAAGCCAAACTCGGTTAACGCCGGTTCAGCTAGTTCCTTATAAAAATAGCGCATGTGGGAGGAGCCGTCTCATAAGTGTAACACACCTATTCCCAGGGGGAACATATACTAAGGTCATCCTCCACAGCTTTACAGAATAGACAATACAAAACAGGAAAGAGATTATGTGGTGGTAACGAAGGTGCATTATCGGACACGACAATAACAACGGCGACGGGACCAAACAACATTTGTCGACATTATTTTTCATGGTTTCCAACATAAACCGTCACTTAATCTAAACAGCGCCATATGCAGAGGGTTTTCTAGGAGGAAATAACGGAAACAGAATCCACGCGCGTTCACGATCAATTAGAAAACAACGACGAGTAACGGAACACAAATGCAAATCACAAAGAACGGCGGGGTATAGTGTTTACGACTGTCTGCTGGTGATCCACTGCAACGTCATCTCCCCGTCAGGTACCAGACCAGATGCGCCGAAGAAATGCCATCCGCAACAACGTGTGGTTATTATGTTAGCCACCTTGAAGCGGAAGTGCCTAGCGAATCGCAACGAGTTGTCCTTGACCGCCCGGTAACGTCACATATAATGACGTAAAATTCTAAAGCCCACTCTTAAAACACAACTTCAACGCATAGCACGTAGACTCCTAGCCAACCATCATCCCGAATGACATCTCCCCTGATTTGTTTAAAACTGAGCTTCTTCTGACACTTACGCAATTATGTTAATTGTCACAAAAAAAAGGCCTTTTTGCAAATCAAGAGTCATAAAGGCATCATTGTGTACAATGACTGGCCTTCCTTCAGCGTGTTTCCGTTTTAACAGTGTAGGATAGGGTGCGACCTTACAGGCGGCAATACATTCTTACCTTTGCGCGACAGATGGAACTCTCGAACAACTATATGTCGCCCGTTCAACGACCCTTTCCCAGATGCAGCTTACAGTTACCCAGGCCGCGTTATAAGCGTACTGCAGATTCATTGAATCACATCGTAAAAAGCGAAATCGAGGGAGGGGTCTAAGCTTTAGAACGCGGATTGGGCTTGATCGCCAGATGGCGTTCACCTGCTGAGGCCATGCCAAATGGGCGAAAGCACGCACATTGTTTCTTTGGCGATGGCAGGCGGATCTTCCTTTGCTGATGCTGCTGCATCTCGCTCAGCATCTTGTTCGTGGTCTTGTTCGATGGCGTCTTAGGGGGCGCCTTCCGAACCGGAGACTCCCGGGAGTCAGGTCTCCCAGCCAGCTCTCGGTTCCGTCGAGCAGCGTCGCGGTTCTTCTTCTCGGGAAGCGTCGGTGGACGTGAAGGGTCGCGTCCTGAAGTGCGTTCGTTTCTCTCATTGGTTGCCGTGACGCCGGACGAGATGGTGGTGGTTGTGGTAGCCGTCGCCAAGTCGCTGCTGCGGGATTCTGCTGCTGTTTGAGAGAGAGCCAGGTCACGAATCACCATGTGCCCTTCATGTTGCTGCCAGGGAGTGAAAGATCATGCGACAGGTGCTACAAGGCTGCGAGGGTGAGATATTCCCATCGTAATACTCACTCACTCACGCACACACGCCCACACTCACACACACACACACACACACACACACACTCACTCAAACACACAAGCAGACACACAGACACACACACACACAGACACACACACACACACTCACTCACTCACTCACACACACACACACACACACACACACACACACTCACACTCAGACACTCACTCAAACACACAAGCAGACACACAGACACAAACACTCACTCACTCACTCACACACACACAGACACACACACACACAGACACACACACTCACTCACACTCACACACAGACACACACACACACACACACACGAACAGTTATTATTTTAGTGGCACGGTGTTGCCGATAAAGCCTTAATGAAAGCGTCTGACGAACAACCGAAATATACCTATACGTGTGGAGCTTCCAGCAAAGCATAATTGGCTGTAATTTCCAATACGCTATCAATAAGTATATTGTCAGTTTCTTTTTCTCACAGCTGTTTCGAAGTTTCGTAACGTTTGAGTCTCCCTCTCTTTGAACAGTTATTTATAGAATTTCCCCACAGTGATAAGCAAATCAGCCAATCGTCACTCTTACAGAACCAATTACTTGGGAAACTGATTTCCTTCCTCTAACTTTAGCACCGTCTCCGTAACATCAATTCCGATCACACCGGAAAGACATGCAAACCCCTTCCCTTTTTCTCCCGTGCTACTTGACACAAGTAGCACTCACACTTTGGTTGCGATGAAGAACTCCTGGACCTGCCAGGAGGCCTAGCTTTCTGCTTGGACGCCGCGTTCGTCCTGGAAGCTCCTGACCCGCCTCCAGCTGCCGCCCTTCCATTCCGACGTCTCTTGTAGAGGACCAGACAGATGACCGCGACGACTCCCGCTAGCAGTACTACACCGGAAGAGGCCATCGACACCAGCGTCGTCGTGTCTTCGAAGAATGCCCGGATGGAACCTCCCCGGAACACATCGAAGCCCCCTGGAGGTTCAAGCAGCAACTTACTCGTAATATTACGCATAACGTTTTGCAAAGGCCGCGTCCATCGTCGGCATCAAGTTACGTAAAGAAGCCACGTACATCGTAGGAGGCACCAGAAAACTTTCTTAGAGTCAGAGGAGGAGCGACCGTAGTAGGAGACCCTGTCCATGGTGGCGAGAAACCTTGTGAGAATCCCAGTGGGAACCTGCGCTTATCGCTAAGCAAAGGCTACTAGGCAAGCGTGATAAGAGCTACTTGAGAAGAGGAGGTCTACTTGCTTCGAGTGGCCGTTGGGTCGCATTTTAAGGAGACCTCCTTCAAAGCTTTACAGAGCCTTTCATATTACAAGTGAAACATTGGTCTACTTGACCAAGCCCCGTGATGCAACCTCACCGCGGGACGCGTGCCGAGACTCCGTTGTCTTCCGGGCTAAAACACGTCCTTCCAATACACACCACATTTCGTTTTAAGATCTGCGCGCACTGTTGCTAAGGGGCTTGAGTGGAGAGAATATATATATGAAGATCCCCAAGAAAAAATACTACGGTTGTAGTATGACGTGAACGCGCTTAAAAAGTTTCGTTAGGAGTTATAAACTTACAAATTATATGGATGAGTTTCCCTACACGCCTATTATCCCTTTGCTGGAAAACTTGGAACGCAGCTACACATCGATGATAATTAAAAGAATTTATCTTTATCGTGCACGACTTCATTTAATTACCCCTTATTTAAATTTCGCAATAAGCTCAAAAACGCTCTAGCCTTTACAAGGAAATGTTTGTGACGGGGGTGTTTTCAGGGTAAAACCTTTGAGAAGGACAATAGTAATGAACTCCGCTTGTTTATCCCTGTGCTTCCTTCACTGTCCAGAAGAGACCATGATTCCACAATCGGAAACACGAAGAGCAAACTTACAACTTACTTAATCTAGCTCTGATTGATTGATAGGTAAAAGAAAAATTACGACAGAAATCGCTGTGCAGATTGTCATTGAAATGCGATAGCATTTATGAGCTCATCGCTGGCATTCTTCGATGACGGACAGCAGAGGCCCGTGGACACTCAAGTAGCTGGCGTACATGGCAGCCACTAACTTTTCTACGCCCCTGTGGGAATATTGAAGTCTCCCATGATGGTCATGGGCACGTTGTGTACCTTCAAATTTTCTACCAAGGTGTTGCTGGCAGAGTAATTGAAGCGTTTGACTAGAAGGAACGGCTTGACCTTGCCTTTAGAGGATCCCGCTTCAATGTATACCAGCACGACGAGGGGTATCCTTGTGGTCCACTTCTACGACGCTTAGGTGGGGTAACTTCGCTAATCATCCTGGCGGTTACCGTGGTACGGAATGAAGGCTGAGGGATGCTCGCGTGTTGTAAATGTAGATAAAGATTGATTGATTGATTGATTGATAGTTTTCCGTAGTGGGTGGTTCTCCTGCGACTACCCGATTCCCAGAGTAGGACCGCTCCCCCTCCTGTAAAACCATCACCTTTCCCCTCTCCCTGTCTACAACGCATACGTAGGCAGTGACTTTTTCGGGTAAAATGCCTTTCTCAGATTCGGGGGGGAGGGGGTAAAAATCGGGCGCTATTTTTAAATCTGTAAATCGGGGAGAAATCGGGCGGTAATTGTGCCTTCGGGTGTCATCGGGTGTTTTTGTTTCTCCTCTTGTCTATTAAGTCCTTTCCTAATCTCTCTCTCTTTTTTTTTTTTTTGTGGGATCGTGGCCTTCCAGCGGTAATCCCCGAAGGCATATAGACAGTGTTGACACACACGGGTGTATTGCTGCGGGAACGTAAGTGACCCATTCTTACATGTGTTCACACGTGGCGACCTTTGTTCGTCTTCAGTGAAAACGTCACTTGAGGATTGCATAGTGACTGGAATTCGGGAGAAATCGGGTTTAACCGGAATTGATCGGAGGTCAGTTCGGGGGGCGGGGGGGAATAACGGGGCGGAATCGGGTTTAAGTCGAAAAAGTCGCTCCCTACGCATACGTCAGCAACCATTCCTCGTCTGCAGCTGCTAGAGCGTGTATTACTTTGTCTACTTTGAGAGTGACTATCTTGATCGTTTTTTCTTTTTTCTTTTTTTATAGTTTCGTCATTTCCAGAGTAGATGGCGACACTTGGGTTTTCTCTCTTGGCATGAGAAACGCATCACAAGCTTTCCATATTCGCAGTATGTTGGTCCAGGTCTCCGAGAGGGCTTGGACGTTGCACTTGGCCAGTACCGGGTCTGTCGCTAGGCCGGTAACATGTTCATTGAAGCTGCGCACGTTGAGGAACTCTATGGCCATGTTATCGTTCTCCCTGGCCCGCTGTGCCATATTTTCGAATATCCCGAGAGAAGTATAGTAGCTTCTTGGTTGTCTAGTGCGCGTCCCACCTGCGTTGTAGAAGGGGTTGGAGTTCTTCGTCGTTCTCGCGAGACATTCTCGCCCGCTTAGCTTGTCGCGCTCACATTGCTCTGAGTCTCCCTCGCACGCAGTTATCGGTATGCCTCGACACGCTTACACTTGAACTGGAGAAGTTCCTCCACCTCCTGTGAACTGAGTCGTGCAATCTCAATTCTTCTGTGCCCCACTCTCTCGCTCTCAACGCATCAACCTCATGCTTTCCTTTTAAAGTCATCTTCTGCGATCCATCTCATCATTGTTTCACCGTTTATTAGTCATCTTTTTTTTTGTCATCTTTGTCTTTAATCTACCTCATCCTTCTTTCATCCTTTGTTCGTTTATCCTTTATTTCCTAATTCCTTTTCTTATTCCTTCTTATTTCTTTCTTTCTTTCTTTCATTCTTTTCTTTTATTTATTTCTTATTTCTTAATTTTATTTATTCATTTATTTATTTCTGGAATAGCAAGCCGACGTCCCGTTTGGCTGACCTCTCCCCAGTTTTTTTTTCCTTTTCGTCTAATAAATATATCCCCCCCCCATCGATAACTGCCTTCGCCAACGTGGCGCCGTTGCTTCCACGGTGTGACATCTGAAGATGTCGCCCCCTCTCACGGCGGTGGTGCTAGTTGCGATGGAACTGCTTGCCATAGTCGTCTACGCTCAGGCGGGCTGCATCACGACTATCGCAGTGGGGGGGATCACGACTTATCAGGCAACTATGCCGACATTTATCTTAAAGCCCACGTCCGAGGAAAACACAGGGAAAACACCCAGAGAGCTCAGCGGGCTACCGGGATGGACCTTCTTCATATACGCGTCGTGTCCTTGCGGCTGTCCAACGAACCATGCTCGGTGCGCGCGTCAAAACAAATCCACGTGGATAGCACAAAGAACCAAAGCCGGTCCCGAGTGGGGCCGACAAAAAGGTCGCGCCATTCGTGCGGTCTCCCCATTGGTCTCACACTTCTGTCGTTCCCAAAGTGCGCCATCTAGTGAAGACGGAGATAACCCTCTCCGGCGCCTCAAGGTCATACGCATGCGCATAGGCCATTGTGAAAAAAGTCCACTGAACTCGGGTCGCCTCTCAGTCTCGGCGACGAATGCCATCGTCGTAACCACTAAGCCACGGGAGCTAGTGTTTCACGACTGGTGGTACTTGTGGTCACGACCTACTAGATTATAACGACCATGTCAGGCGCACCCCTTCTATGCGCCGCATTTTTGGAAGGTAGCGGTGGCGCTTCTAATCGTCCCAGTTATTGCTTCCTCAACTTTTCTAAAATACTTTGTACTTCAGCTTACCTTAGTATTTCTGTACAATCGGTGGACGTTCCACAGATGTTTCATTCTGAGGTTGATTATCATTATCATTCTACGCGTTTTCATAGGGGCTGTCGCTGCATTCTGCTACGGTGGTCGTACACACGCTTCTGCGCGTTCAGAATTCAAATTTCCATCGTCCAATCGTGTTGTGCCGATTAGTAGCGCCCCTGGCGGGTCGTGCGGACAGGCTCCTCATAGGGTTTTCTGATTGCGACATGGTCGTTATAATCTAGTAGGTCGTGCTTGTGGTACTGCTGGAGGAGCTCGCCATTGTCGGCCTCACCGAGGCGGGCAAAGTCGCGGCTAACGCCCCGGGGGAATGTGCGTCCCGTGCCGACATATGTCTGACAGCCGTCTGAGGGAAAACCCAGGAAAAACCCCAGACAGCACAGCCGGCACTGGGATTCGAACCCGGATACCTCCCAGTCTCGACGTGACATTTTTGTAGCTGCGCTTGAACACGTGATCTCCAAGCAGCGGCCAACGCCTGCAGGCCTACTTTGTGACATACTCAGCCTCAAGAAAGCTCGAAGGGTTCGCTCATAGACGCTATGGCCTTCAAAATATGGAGATGTTAGTCCCAAACCACTCGGGATTGGCTAACCCAGGACGCGTTATCTAGGGCTCATTATATGTGAAACAAATGAAGGGAAAGGAGAGTGAGGAACGGGAAAACTATACAGAGCTATACATTTTGTGAGGCACACATGCCCGGGAGCGAGCACAAAAATGGAGTAGATGAGCATCGCCACAAACTTAGGCACGAAATGGAAGCCCAAATGGAAGCCGAAAAGGAAAGTACACTAGCACATGGCGCCAAAGGCAATAGTGTAGGAGAGTGCAAGTGTAAGAAACTCAATGCACGAAAAACAAACAAGCAAAGAGCGTCACAGAGTGTCAAAGAGGCCCACCGAGACGAGGAATTGCACTAGGGCGCGAATGGAGGGTATGAACTGATTTCCAGGCCAGGTGGGCCAGTGATGACACAAGGGTACGACGGTGCACACTGTACCTCTGCAGTCTTGGAGTATTTGATCCACGTCTTCAACTACACCACACAGAACGCAGTTGTGACGGGGAAGAAACCTTGCCAAGCTTAAATAGATAGTGGGGCGCTGTATGGCACATTGAGCCGTAGCCTCTACACGAGCGATGTAAGGGCTCGAGAAAGCGCTGACGGTATATCAAAACGGAGATCTGGCTCCACCTCGCGCTGGAATGACGTAGCAGGGACACTTCTTCACCAGTGTTCACTGCACAGACGTCTCGTAAGTGTGCAGATTGCTGTCTTCGCGTCCACTTGGGTAAGATACGTAGTGCGCTTCGCTACACCACGTGCCCCACGAGCCCATCTCGCAACTACGTCGGCAGCTTCGTTCCCAGGGACGTCACAGTGATCTGTGATCCACTGCAAGTTGATGTTATGACACTGTGTGACACGTCACACACCAGTGGAGCGACAGAGCTCGATCCCATGATACAGTACGGAGCTTGCAGGGCGGCTTTAGAGTCACTGTAGATGACCCTGTGTATCGGGGGCTGACGGGACACGATGAAGGAAAGCGCCGTAAGAATGGAATATAGCTCTGCCGCAGCCGCCGACGTGGGGTACGACAGCCTTGCACTTCTTTCAATCGACACAGCAGGAATTACATTATGCACAGGCAGAGCTGGTCTGAGTCGACGAACCGTCGGAAAAGATTTTAATTCTCCTTTGAGCGGCTATGGAACCTGGCCAGACTTAGTTGCCGAAGAACAATTGTTGTAGAGCTCTGATTTTGTCGAAGCCAAGCCAGGGACATTGACGTGCACAGGAGGTGCCTAAAGGGTCCCTGGTGGGACTGCGGGTAGAGTCAATTTTTTATGCATGGGAATAAGGCTGCGGTGAGCTAAAACAGCTTGGCAGTAGCTGGATGCTGGTCGCCGAAGAATGTCGCGCACTAATGTGTGGCGGTAATGCCCAGTGGCCTCATGTAGTGCCCAAAAGATTGTGCCGTCCGCATGATGGCTAACGACACGGGTCCATGGTTTCTGCCGTGACAGGGACAGTGGGCGTTGATTTGTGGACGCCAAGGAATTTTTTATACTCTTCGAAAGGACGGTTTCCTACGCTAGTTCCGACGAGGGACAAAGGTTATGCAACACTGGAAGATGATACATCAACATCTGGTGTATGAGGGACATTCAATAATCACAATTGCTTCCAGTGAGTACGTGTTACCGTATCAGTCATACGTGTTGCCGCGTACATGCGACCAAGTATACATAGATGAATCAAATTAACTTTACCAGGAGCTCCATCACTATATTCGCCCGTCTTTCGTGCTGCCTCCCGGCCTACCATAACGTTAAAATCTCCGTCAAATATAATGTCTTGATAACCGTAGAAAAACGAGAATGTTTGTGTTTTGTCATCAAGAACGACAACTCCTCATCAACATTGACCCCTTTACACAGACATAAACTCCAGAAGCAAGTAAACACGTGAAGGAACAACTGTGTGTTTCTCCAAGTAATATCCACGAAAAGCTCTTACGGAGAATTTGTCTTCGTTCATTTTTGAAGAGCTGCCTTCACAATATAAAAGGTGTACGCGCTATTGTTAAACGTCCGTTTTACGACATTGTAGTGATAAGCCTTTCTTTGCATTTTTCACCACCGGTCATGAACTACGATTCCGGCATCGGCATGTTAAGATAAAAGGGGAACCATACCCACCTCCACTAGTGGTGACAAGGTCGCTCTTCACTCTGGTCACTCCGGCAGCATTGAAGGCCGTCACACGGACCACGTACCAGGTTTCCGGCTCCAGCCCTCCGAGGATGACGCTGTTGGCTTCTCCAGAAGGAGAGGCGTCAAGGTCCCCGGGTCCTCCCGTTTGGTTCCAGAAAGATGTCCAATCCGGTTGCGAATGAAGACGGTACTCGACGCTGATGCGCGTGATTGGACAGCCTCCGGAACGCCAGGACCACGTAGCGACTTGGATGTGGGTGCTGTTGAGTACACGAAAGAGGTCTTCTTTTGTGGGCGCCACAGGAGCTGCAATTGAACGTGACGCGCAAATTGTAAAGTAGTAAATATTCCAAGAAGAAATCAGCGCAGAGAAAGTAAGTCGTCACTATGTAGGACTGGTGTTCATCACGATTTGTCATTGCGGCTTATCGAACCACGAAGATGATTGGTAAATACAGTCAAACTCCTTTTTAACGAAAATACCACTACAGCAAATTCTTTTGCGGTCCCGCTGGAGCCCTATAGGTCCAATAATGGACATCCTTTTTAACGAAAATACCTTTACTGCGGTTTTTTTTTTTGCTGTCCCCTGAGTTTCGTTGTAAAGGAGTTTGACTGTAATAATGTAATGATAACACTCTCCAACCAACCAACAATGTCGTTTTACACCCTGGAAATAATATGATTGCGGGGTGCGACCGTTGGACCAAGTCAACGCACTCCTAGACACCGTGAAGGCACTCGTAGAGGTGTCAAAGTAAATTTGTAATAGTATTGTCTCGGAGTTGACATTCGATAGAGGAAAACGCGTTTACTTTCTATTCGGTGCTAGCCCCACGAATCAACTGTAACTGTAAGCGGTGTAGTGACGTGGACAACACATCATCTTTCGACGACATCATGAGGTAAATTACCGTCTAGAAAGGTTGTCGGAAAATTCATGGAAAAGCTGAGAGCACACAGTTCGTGGTAGGACTCGAATATATACAGTCGACCCCCGTTTATCCGGACTTCATTTATCCGGATCCCGCGGTATATGGACAAAAGACACTGGAACGGATTTTGTTCTCGTTTATCCGGACTTCAGCTTCCGGACTCGGACAAGAATTCCGGGGAATGAAAGTCGAAAATTCTTGTAGTCCAGCTTCAGTTATCCGGACTACCGTGAGTAAGAGGAGACGCTGACCCCGCTTCGTCACCCTTTTCGTTGTGTTGTGGTTATTCCCGTCACACGTCAGGGACTTACATTCCTCCGTAGGCGAGACAACCGTGCACGATGATTTGTGTGCGTTGGGTCACGTTGACCAGTCGAGTCATTTGGAAATATCTCGAGCAACTGTCCGGTTCTAGAGGGGAAAACTCCAACCCGAGGGCCTGCTGCTTACGGCCCGTTGGCCGATGAAGACATTCCCCTATAGCTGAGCTGCGATCCCTGATGCAGAGGCTCACTGCACTGCCGTAGATGATGCTGCGGTTTCTGACTACGTTGACGTTGATAAGGATGATGACGCGTGTGCAGATATGACTGACGACGGTGTGATTGTTGCTGTTGCCTCCAATGATGTGCAGCAAGACGGTGCCAATGACGCCAGTGAGAAACAAGGCTCCGACATTGACACTTTGCGTCCGCACTGACATTCTTCGAGCAGCGCAACGGCGTGGCTCAACTCTATGCAATTAGCAAACGTTTGCAGGAGTCGAGTGCACACACTACTATGTAACAGCTGTCATTGACGAGATTTCTGTGTTTTAATTAAACCTTGCTCTCTAGGACGTTTCTATTCGGTCGTTTCATTTATCCGGGTGCCCCGGTATCCGGACGATTTCGCCGGGAACGGCACTGTCCGGATAAACGGGGGTCGACTGTACCACGTCGTATACTTTATACAAATGAGTGCATCCACTACGCTGGCTGGTAAATCAAGCAAACGAGAGAAAGTTGTTTTGGAAAACAGGAAATCAAAAGGCAACGGAGAACGTTCCAGTCGCTCGACACTCTGCGTTTGTGCTGGTCTTGATGTGGCAGCAAGATGGCGCCGTCGACAAACGGAGTGCACGCTCTTCTGTGAGACGCGCGTGGAAACCTATACGAAGTTATACATCATACCCCGAGACACACAGGTTGCTTTCATACACTCTTAGAAATGAACTTCCCCACATAGCACGCTCCTAGCCAACCATCATCCCGAATGACAACGTTCTCACTCTAGATTTGTTGAAAACAGGAGGCGGAGTTTATTTTGTGCTCATTATGCATGGCACAGAATAGGCTCCGCCTCCCGTTTTCAACAAATCAGGGGCGAGAACGTTGTCATTCGGGATGATGGTTGACTAGGAGCGTGCTATGTGGGGAAGTTCATTTTTAAGAGTGTACACGCTTAGAAATGAACTTCACCGCATAGCACGCTCCTAGTCAACCATCATCTCGAATGATATCGTAATCTGGGCCGATTTGTTGAAAATGGGGGGCGTACGCCTTTTTTGTGACAATTATGAACAGCATAAGTGTCACAGAAAAGGCGTACGCCTCCCGTTTTGAACAAATCGGGGCAGATAACGATATCATTCGAGACGATGGTTGGCTAGCAGCATGCTATGCGGTGAAGTTCATTTTTAAGAGTGTAGAGCAGTGCTTCCCAAACCCTGCTATCCATGAAAAACATAAGAGAACGCGTCGCGATCCCTTAACTTTTCGATTTCAGTGCATAACACACAAAAGTGACGCTGAAATTTAATTTGACCGTTAATATATAGTCAATTATTTGATGGTGAATCAGCTGGGTGGGCTAGAAACCATCCCAAAAAGAAGAAAAAAACGCATGGCACAGGAATGGCTGTTCCTATTGACCAAAAGTGAGCTTATTTGTTAATGAAAAAATGGCTAGGAAGCAAGCGAGCTGGTGAAGATGATGCATAATGTAAAAACCCCGAGACTAGGGAACACGAAGGGTTTGTGTTGTGTCTGTCGTGTTGCTCGTGTTGTGTTTGTCCCTTCGTGTTCCCTAGTCTCGGGGTTCTTACATTATGCATTATTTGTTAAACCTCGGGGTCCGATATACCACGAGCTTTTTGTGACGCAGAATAGTGGGTTAGAGCATGGTCTATGGACCATTTGTTTTCTTTCCTTTTTTTTTTTCAAGTTCCGGACCCCTTTCGCGACCCCTTGCTGAAACTATCCCGACCCCCTTGGGGATCGCGAACCACAGTTTGAGAACACTGTCATAGAGGGATTCCACTCTGAGAAACAGCAAAACCGTAATAACCACACACACAAAAAAAAATCATATCGTTTGCGAATCATATCGAAAAAGCGACTTTCAGTGCTGTGCACGCATCTCATCCTGTCCATTGTGCCTTGGGATAGTGGGCCGCACCTTGTGTGGCGAATTTCCCCATTCATTATCATTAATTTATCTGTTGTTGCGTGGCATTTTTATTTATTTATTTATTTATTTTTTTTACTCGAAGGCGAAGCTAAATAAGGTGTGCTCAAATTTCAACGCAAGTCATCGAAGCCTCAGTTTGGCTGAAATCAATCGATAGATCGACCATACCGATCACGATCACGTGAAGCCCCTAATTATCATCCTGTTCTTTTCCCAAGCAGCACAATGTACTGAAAGTCGAGTGCAATAGGGGTGGTCGGTATGTGTCTTATCAGAGTGTAGTTCAGTTTCACGAGTCTGTTCAAGGCCTTCCACCTACCCGTCCACCCCTATTGCACTCGACTTTCAGTACATTGTGCTCATTGGGTCATTTTCACGGTGCGCGGTTAGAGTTTCCTCATGTGGTGGCGATAACAACTGAATAGGTATATCGAAACGTACCACTTTTAATCGTGTTTCACGCGTTATGTCAAGCCGACTCGTGTAATTAGAGATGCGAAGCCCCAGAAATAAAAACGGAAATTTTTTTGGGGAAAAAGTTTTTGTTTGTTTTTTTCCTCATCTCCGGAAAAATAGGGCGCAGGCGCATCGAAAAATGGCCCGACCCGGTCCCGGACCTTCATATTTTTATGCTGCCCGTCCCGGCCCGGCCCGGTGACCCAGTGACCAGAGCCCGGCCCGGCACGGAATCTAAGCAAATAGAGCCCGGCCCGGCCAGGCCCGGCCAGGTGACCCGGCGAGTAGATCCCGGCATAGTATTTCCAGCCAGGACGTACGCGTTTCTGGCGATTATCAAAAAAATTTATCAGTAAATTTATAAGGAGAGAAGACAAACGTACAAGTGATGGCGGTTTAACACCATAACCGCACCAGACCAAATTAAATCCAGAGCGTACGCGGGCATGGGCGTTATCGTTACACTGTCAAGATTTTGCGGAGGTAGAGGATGCTGTCGACAAACTCCTTCTCCCAGTCCATACCCCTCTCCTCACCAAGCTTTGCCAAGTGATTGTGAAATACGTGAGGAGTGACGAGCAATGTAAAGTGGCTTTCAGAATGTTCTAGAGGGTCGAATCATATGCCTAATGCAGTATCCCTTGCTTGTCTTTGCAAAATATGCACAGGAATGACGCAAGCGCATGATGATATGAACTAATGCATCTCCGTTGTGTGGAATTAGCTGCGTGGCCCGGCCGGGCCTGACTCTCGGAAACATATTTGTCGGCCCGGGCCCGGCCCGGCCCGGCCCGCGGTGTTAGCGTATTTTGTCGGCCCGGGCTCGGCCCGGCCCGGAGCACACAGCCAATAACAAGCCAGGCTCGGCCCGCGGTCCGGGACGTGTCCGGGACGGGTCGGGGGCCCGGGCCCGTGCAGGGCTCTAGTTCCAATTACCTATCGCTGAGTAGACAGCAGTCTCATGGAATGCTCTGCTCTGCATTTATGCCTAGAGGATGAACACTACTAAAGCTTCTACCTCATTGTATCCTGTGGCTTGGCCGGCAATGCTTCGACTCAGCAGCAACCGCGTTTGTTTCCATTTCCTTCCAATTTTACGGACAAAACCTCCGAAAAATACCGTTTTTCTCTTTTCGAGTGATTAAAAATTTTCGGAAATTTTGCATCACTACGTGTAATACAGCATATCGGGGATCAGGTTATAGTATGCAACAACAACAACAACAACAACAACAACAACGAGAGATAAATTAATTAATGATGAATGCAGCCCAGTGCAACCCTGGCGAAAACCCCATCAGGAGCCATCTCCTACATAACAAGCAGCGATGTCCTTCGACGCAGGAGTATAACGGGCGGCTGGAACAAGGGGAGCAAGGACCCTCTCGAGAATGTCTCATTCAGGGGAGGCATTGACAAGGTCCAAGGCACACTATACGTGTATTGGGTTCCGTGTCATGAGCGAAACGCGGTTAATTAAGCCTCATGGACGACAGCCGTCTCGGTGGTGCCCCGTTATCTAATTGGAACGGCTGTCAGGAAACCGGGTCCCTGTCGTGTAGAAGGGAATGCTTGTCCGATCATCTCGTGATCTTTGCAAGTAATAGAGGAAGATGGAAATATTGGCGACAAAAACTTTGAAATTAAAGCTTCGTGAAATATGATTCTGACCAGTTCATTCAGTCACATTGTCACAGGCAGGGGGGGGGGGATATATTTATTAGACGAAAAGGAAAAAAAAAAACGTGGAAAGGTCAGCCAAACGGGACGTCGGCTTGCTATTCCAGAAATAAGAAATAATAATAAATAAATAAAAAGAAAAGATAAGAATTAAAGAAAGAAAGAAATAGGAAGGAATAAGAAAGAAATAAAGGAAGAAAATTAAGAAATAAGAAACAAAGAAAAAGAATTTGGAAATAACGAAAAACTAACAGATGATCAAAGAAGGATGAGGTAGATTAATGACAAAGATGACAAAAAAAAAAGATGACTAATAAACGGTGAAGGAATCATGAGATGAATCACAGAAGAAGAATGAGATTTCACGACTGAGTTCACAGGCTGTTCATCACAGGCAGGGTAGGGCAGTAACACTTTGTATTATAATACTCTTCACGTAATACTTTTCAGTATTTTGTATTATAATACTCACTTTTTTAAATGTATTTGCGTCTGTACTATAATACCAAATTGAAGTATTACATGTATATTATAATACTTGCGCGATGAAGGAAAAAAAATACACAGTCCAGTCTGGGTAGGTAGTGGGAACACAATAAATCCAGGGCATGAAGCACCCTTTGGAATCAAACTTTAATATTCACAAGCTTTCGTGCAGAACCTGTACTTCCTCAGGTGAAGTCTTGCCTACGGAGTATCACCAGTGTACTTTATCGGTAATTTTCGTGCGTTTCAGAAACGTTTGGTCACAAACAAAGACCAACAATGCGCTTATACCCCAAATTCTCTCAAACAGAATTACTTCGGGGCCAGAGGTTACTGGAGGCCCTTATGCATTTCAGCTACAAGGCTTTATTCGTCATCTGCAACAGTGTGTGTTCCAGTCAGTCATGTATAGTAGGGAGTGACTTTTTCGGGTTAAACCCGATTCCGCCCGGTTATTCCCCTCCGAACTGACCTCCGACCAATTCGGGTTAAACAAGATTTCTCCCCGAATTCCAGTTACGATGAAATGCTGAAGTGACGTTTCCACTGAAGACGAACAAAGGTCGCCACGCGTAACACATATAAGAATGGGTCACTTACGTTCCCAGCAATACACCCATGTGTGCCAGCAGTGTCTATGCCGTCGGGAATTAGCGCTGGTAGGTCTAAAAAAAAGGACTTAATAGACAAGAGGAGAAAAAAAAAACGATAACACCCGAAGGCACAATTATCGCCCGATTTCTCCCCGAATTACAGATTTTAAAATGGCGCCCGATTTTTACCCCCCGAATTTGAGAAGGGCATTGAACCCGAAAAAATCACTCCCCATGTATAGGTAGTCGCACCAGTTTTGTCGTACAAACTGAGCCGAATAATGACGGCGCCAGACTGAGAAGAAAATGTCGATTGTGCTCGAAATTCATCAGCGCGTCGAGATCACTCCGCATCAAATTTGAAACTTCATCTCGAGGTAAGGAACAAATAAGTCATAACCATAAATGACGGACAGGCTGTGTTGTCTGTCAGTCCTTTTTTTTTCTCCCCTGCACTGGGGTGTTAATGCTTTTAAAATTGCTAATATATCATTGTTATAAACATTATGTCTAATGAACTTTGAGGTCACTTTGAGTAATTTAAGTGGTGCGCTGGACGTCGACCGGAGAATGAGCAGACATCACACTTTCTCCGTCATACCAGCATACGAACAAGCAGTTGGATTGGATAGAATTGTGTGAACCTGCACAGCGCCGTTTTTATACCCATCGACATCGTCACCATTCTAACCCATACAGCCGCCGTTATTGAATTCAAAGGAACACGTGTGCGCTAATATGCGTATATTACCAGCACGTTTCCATCAAGCCACTGGAGCGACAACGGAGGCCAAAACGCACGCTAACAAACGAAGCTTCCATGGACGTTCACCTGCATTTTAGGTGACAGACTGTGGCCGCAAGTGGTGCATACATTAGCTAAGAGGCGTATACTCATTGAAAGCTTCCAAACTTCAAGCTGTGTTGGTGCTCCAAGATATCGGAGACGTCAGTGGTACACTCTTAAAAATGAACTTCACCGCATAGCACGCTCCTAGCCAACCATTATCTCGAATGATATCGTTACCTGCCCTGATTTGTTGAAAGCGGGAGGCGTACGCCTTTTTTGTGACAATTATGAACAGCATAAGTGTCACAAAAAAGGCGTACGCCTCCCGTTTTCAACAAATCCCGGCAGATAACGATATCATTCGAGATAATGGTTGGTTAGGAGCGTGCTATGCGGTGAAACTCAGTTTTAAGAGTGTACACTCTTAAAAATGAGGGGGGGGGGGTGTCGAGGTAGCTTGCCGTTGTTGGCCGCACTCAAGTGGGCATCGTCACCACATCACCAACCATCATCCCGAATGACAACGTTCTCGCCCCTGATTTGTTGAAAACGGGAGGAGGAGCCTATTTTGTGCCGTGCATAATGAGAACAAAATAGGCTCCTCCTCCCGTTTTCAGCAAGTCAGGGGCGAGAACGTTGTCATTCGGGGTGATGGTTGGCTAGGAGAGTGCTATGTGGTGAAGTTCATTTTTAAGAGTGTACTAGGACGGGGCAAGGTGAACGGGGTGGGAGAGGGTGGAGGGGAGAGTTATGATCAGAACCCAGATCTAGATTCCCCTTTCCCCACCGCCGATCATCCCGCGATGGCGACACGTCAGCCACACCCGCGCTGCCACGTGACCCCGCGAGCCGACACTCTTCCTTCTCTCCCGTCGACCCCTCCGCTATTATTTTCCTCGTGCAATGAGTAGGCATGTACACTTGAAAACATTGAATTGTTCTAGTTGAATTCAACGAACTCAGGATTTTCAATCACAGATTCTCGAGATGTGCGACAAAATTTGTTCAAATGTTCCAACAAGGTCCAACTAATTATGGTCTGCTTTCAATGAAAAGTTGCTCCAACTCGTGGATAGTTATGTGCCAAGCATGGATGCACACGGACGGCAATGTACAGGCCCTGCGCATAATGTAATAGCGTCCTCGATAAACTTGCTCCGGAATTGCCCCGAAACCACAGTGGTGCGTGGTGCTCTACACTGGCGGTGCCCTGGGCGGAGGCATTATCGAACATGAAACTGCACTGCACTGGTGGATCTGATGGATACTAGCATGCGCTACCTAGAGATCTGTGCTCGTTGTGGCTCGTAGGCTGCGCGACCCGTAGCGAGAGGCACCTGGCGAGCGGCACCGATCGAATGCCATGCTGACGATGACTGTCTGCTGCTTCTTTGCACGGCTACACCTGGCTACTTGCCGCTTCCGTCTTCCTCCGTGCTTCCGGCAATCGCGATGCTTCTTGGGATTGCACTCTGGCGCTCGGCCGATTTTCTCGGTGTAGGTTCGGGGCAACTCAGTGCTGCACTGAACGGGTGCACTCCTTTAATCGAGGACATTCAGTGCGCACCAGTGCAGTTTATCGAGGATGGCAAGCCGCACCAGGTCGCACCGGGGCGCACCGGTGCAGTTTATCGAGGACGCTATAAGACCATTTCACTGTTTGCAAACAAATGGCGCAAACCGGAAGACCTACCGGGCACAAAACAGGTTAACGCGCACTGGCGCAACCTGGCGGCGTGGAGCTGTCGAAAGGGTCTTTGCAAACAACAAGTGTAACCTTAAGACCAACGGGGTGCAAATCCAGCTGACATGCGTTGGCGCACCCTGGCGTCCATAAGGGTCGAAAGGGTCCATACCCGGACCCTTTCACGACCCCAGCGTGCCCGCCCGGGCACGTGCAGTGCAGGAGTAGGAGCACGTGCAGCGCAGGAGTAGGAGCACGTGCAGCGCAGGAGTGCAGGAGTAGGAGGACCTGCAGCCGTACAGTAGGGCTCATTCTGAAGTACGCGCGAAAACGCGGCCTGGACTCTACATTTGCGACGTTTCTGCTATATTCTATGGGCACCACATTTTCGTGTTCGGCCACGCAAGACCGGAGAGCGCGGTATTTGCGGAACTGCGGCTCCAGCTTTCCAATAAGACACGGTGTGGCGCAATCTTCGCCCTGGACTCAGAGCCGTTTATAGAGAGAGTTTGACCATTGGGAGGAGCCTAACTTAAAGCGCGTCATGCGACGTCACGGCTGAACGACCTCCCTCGTCGTGCTGTATTGTTATCCAGCCGTCAACAGGTCGCAGACGCCATATTGATGCTGATCGTTGTTTACAATCCAAGGACAGACACGTTCGTACTTCTTGCTTCGAAAGCCTTTCGTCCTTGAACTCTTTGTTTGGCAACAAAGCCCCACTAATCACTGGCGCCAGTGGGTCATAAGCCGATTATTCCTGTAGATTGCATTGAACACGGCCACGAAGGTGTCGACCAGCTGGCGGACAGCATCAATATGGCGCGGACTAGATGGCTGATAAGCGGATTCCGCTCGGATTCAGGCTTTTTGGGCGGCGCAACGACGACTCTGACGCCTCCCATGAGGCGGCAAAAGATCAAAGAATGGCCAAACTCTCCCTATAAATGGCTCTGCCTGGACTCGATGCGCACCCATGTAAACGGTGGCGCACCGTCTTCTTTCCGGCTTCGAATCGATTCCGTTCAAGCCGCGTTTACGTGAATACGACACAGGCGATTCGTATCCAGTTGTCGAATCGAATCCGCCCGTGCAAACGGGTGAATTCGCTAGGAAAGCGTATCGTATTCAATCCGCCAAACAGATGTGGATCGAGGCTGTGAATGCGCATTCAGATTGTGCATGCAAACAGAAGATGCACGTCAAGGAAAGAAGAGAGGATTATGGGAAGAAGCATCCGGCAGCGGGTCAGTTGCGTCATCTGCTACTGCAAGTCAGGTTGACATGATGGCGAATATTAGGGAGTTCCCGGCTACGCTCTGTTTTTGGATGATCAGGTCATGGATGGTGACGTCGAGAGACGTCGGCAGAGAGTACGTTCTTCGTGTTCTCACTACAGTGAGCTTACCGCAATGTCTCGCGATTGACGAGACTCTTATCGGGATATTTCCTCGGTCCGCTCTCCTTTTAGGCCTTTTAGTGTATTCTGTGGATCGTTCATGTAGGTAGCGCGCGTTTCCCCGCATTTGGATGCCTCTGCATCTCATTACGTCTATCTTTCAAATATCTCAATCACTCAAGCGTCAAGGAATGAAAGTAATTTTGAAAAACTGCCGCGACAACAGCGAGAACCACCAGACGAAAAACGAGGAGGCGTGGTTTGGACATGTCAACCCTTTGGCCAAGAGAACAGAGGGTACAGAAAGCAAACTTCCGAATCTGCGACGTGGCTCTAAGTAAACACGCCCCTGACCATTCAACGGCCTCCCACACAGCGCAGGCGAAGGTGGAGCGAAAGCGAACCTGCGAATCTACGAAATGGCGAGGAGCGCGGCCGCCTAGGCGCAAGGAAGGAGAGTTATAGACAACGAATACCACTGAGCTCTGTATGTGACATTCTCCGGTTGACGCGCTCGCCACTAAAATTGCGAGATGTGTTTAAGGTCCGACACTTTTGTGTTAAATGCTCTCTCCGGATTCGGGATGGAAAAATCGGGTGCTAATAAAAATCTGTAATTTGGGGTGAGATCTGGTGCTGCTGATACATTCGGGTCATCGGGTGTTACGGGTTATTTCTGATGTTGATGCTGATGAAGAAAAATATTAGGGAGAGATTGAATTCGTCACACCACAAATTCGGCTACTCCCATAAACAGAACCCCTGTTCCTGTCCTGTCCTGCAAGCGGCACACAGTTAAAGGTGCATGTATCGTTAAACATGCATTCCTATTATCGCCACAAGCATCACCTGCTGTAACCTCAAATGTGCTTCGCATAGTTTATTGTTGCAGTCAAACAATGTGTACATCACACATGCGCACAGATTGACTACTAAATATTTAGTAGTAACGTACGCGATATGTGACACGTGATCGGAATTCTGAGAGAAATCGAGTTTGACCCGAATTTGTCCAAAACGGATTCGGGTGGGAATATAATCGGGTTTAACCCAAAAAGGTCAGACCCTAGATACACCTAAGGTAGTACTTACGCGTTCCAAGAGTCCTGGCTGTGACGAGTTCACTCTGTTCTCTGATTCCGGAACCGAGAAAGGCGACGCCGTACAGTTGGTATCGTGTACCACACAGCAGGGAGTCAACTGTGTAGGAGCCATTTCGAGCGAGCACAGACCGTTGCTGCCACTCGCCTGATTCTGCCTTCAGGTGAACTTCCAGGACTGCAGGGAAGTAACGGTGGTGTTTATATCAGTATACTTTATTTCCTCAGCGAGAGTTTGTACGGGGTATTGTATGCAGTGAACCCTCGTTATTATGACCATGGTCGTTCCCGAAAATTTTGGTCATAATGCGGAATTGTCATATTAACGGAGGGGGGATTTGGAGAAGTTTCACAGTATTGTGCCCCAAGAGCATGGTCGTAAAGCACGTATGCCAGATTATCGGGTGTCACATTAACGAGGGTTCATTGTATACCCTGAACCCTCATTATTATGACCATGGTCGTTCCCGAAAATTTTGGTCATAATGCGGAATTGTCATATTAACGGGGGGGGGGGAGATTTGCAGAAGTTGCACAGCATTGTTCCCCAAGAGTATGGTCGTAAAGCACGTATGTCAGATTATCGGGTGTCACATTAACGAGGGTTCATTGTATACCCTGAACCCTCATTATTATGACCATGGTCGTTCCCGAAAATTTTGGTCATAATGCGGAATTGTCATATTAACGGGGGGGGAGATTTGCAGAAGTTGCACAGCATTGTTCCCCAAGAGTATGGTCATAACGTGCGTATGTCAGATTATCGGGGGTCATATTAACGAGGGTTCGCTGTATTGTGCCTGTCCTGGGTAGCAACTAAGTTACAAGAAGTTTCTAACTGTAACCGGTATTTGTATAGTACCTGAATTAATTAATTACAGTTCGATTTTACAAGTACATAGTCAAAAATCATGGTAACTAACGCTAAACTTCTGCTGGTAGTTACAGAGCCCAAAAACTTCTGCTGTACGAGCTAGTTGGGTAGGGTCACGTAAACTCATAGCGTGAAGTGGGGCGATAACGAAAAGCGCTTGTCTGGGTGTTTATCGTGTATAGTGCTTTAGTTCATGCTGTGAGTTTACGTCATTACAATGACGATTCAATCGTAATAGAGAGTAGCAACGAGTTGCCAAAGTAACTGTCACTGTAATTAGTCACCATTTTTGGAGTAAGTAGTTACAAGATGCAATTTTAAGTAATTCAGGTAGTGCCACATTTTTCTGCGGATCAGTTTCGAAACGTCCTTTTGTCGATCTTTGGAGCGTTTTTTTTTCTTCTTTTTTTTCTTCTTCGTTGTTGTTGTTGTTGTTATTGTGTTGTTTAAAATGATATTTGTCGCTTTTTTTCTTTTTTTATTTTATTTTTATTTCCTGTAACCCACTCCTCCCATGTAACGCCCTCCCGAGGGACTCTTGGGAGTAAATAAATTGATTGATTGATTGATTGATTGACACTGATGATTCTCTAGCGCTCCTGTTGAAAGACACTCAAGTGTGGCGAGAAG
The DNA here is from genome assembly GCF_037126465.1 of Ornithodoros turicata. Lineage (NCBI taxonomy): Eukaryota > Metazoa > Arthropoda > Arachnida > Ixodida > Argasidae > Ornithodoros > Ornithodoros turicata. The sequence goes on along the minus strand of NC_088202.1, from coordinate 148,167,709 downwards.
TGGACGTTTAAACACGGTAACTCGCAGAAACAACTGCTCCATAAGCGTAACAACACTCTTAAAAAAGGGGAGACTCCTTTTTGGGGCGTACACCCTTGTCACGTATATCACTCCCGCTGAGGAGTCTCCTCACTTCCTTCATACTCCTTAAAGAGGGTAATGGAGAGTAATTGTACACTCCAAATGGAGTGATGTATATGGCAAGGGTGTACTCCCCAAAAAGGAGTTAGTTATTTCAAGACAGTATCACACAAACTATACCCAAGCAGCACAACATCTTGGCCAATATTGGCCCCATCATTGCCAATACTGGACCAATATTGGGCCGGCATTGCCAATATTGGGCAAATATGTTGTGCTGCTTGGGTAGCTGTAACTGAAGCTTGGTTGCGTTCCTTAGCTTTCCCACGACTGTGTACTGCATTTCCGTACAGTAAATACTACACCGTTTCTACTTCAGGAGTCCCAGGCCTTTTGCCCTCCTACACGACCGTTTTTGTTTGTTTGTTTTTGCCCATACCTCCTCCACCTTCTGGAGACACATGTAAACGAAACAACAAATCGACTGACAACACAATTGAAAACGTGCCGTAAATTATGAAATGCATACATTCCGATTTCTGCGATGCTGAGCAGGCACGGAAGACGTCCAAGAATTGCATGCTCTTTTCTGCCTTATCTGCACAGCTGACCTTGGAGGCTGAACACTATAACATCTGTAGCCTGGTGCTCATTAGAATGTTTAGGGATAATAAGAAGTTTTATTGAAATGCGGATTGAATACGTCAATTGCAGGGGTCCGCCTAAGCCTAGCCTTCCCCACCGATACTGGGAGGTGACCCCACTTCGTACTGTCTGAGTTGTTCCTTCGGGTCTTCATCGGACGCTGTACGGCAGAGTTCTTTGTGAAGTCTGCCCAGGACGCCCCATATTGGCAGGGAGACTGCTCAGCCATAACGAGCCACCACCCAAGCAGCACAACATCTTGGCCCAATATTGGACCAATACCAGCAATACTGGCCCGATATTGGTCCAATCTTGGTCCTATATTGGGCCGACATTGTCAATATTATCCAATATTGGCCCAAGATGTTGTGTTGCTTGGGCAACCACGTAAACCAGAAGACTTGTTGCGTTGGGCAAACTGCAGTTCATGTCAGAGACAACGCAGGAGAACGCAAATAAAACCGAACCGCAAAACGCAAAAAAAGATGTTAACTATTTTACTAGTGAGGTAGCAATAATTGAACGCCTTCCTTAAAAAAAAGAAAAAGAACATTTAAATATCATACGCCATGCATAAGCAATACAACATGTATAACTTCCTGTTTATGACTCTTTCCTGCATAGATGTCGTCGTTATCGTGATGTCACCTTTATCCGGCGAAAACAAACAAACAAACAAAGGCGCCCTTGACGCGTGTACGATTCCTGAGCACGCTCTCGGTCGTTGCTACGTTTCGCAAAAGAAACCACAGAGCGTTGGAAATTGTTCCCGGTAACAGTTCCGAAAACCTGATACACCCAATCACCCTCCCGATGTACAAAAACCCGTAATCACACAGTAAGAGCTGAAGGAAAGCAGTGAATACCCAAGCTGCACAATGTACTGAAAGTCGAGTGCAACAGGGGTGGTCGGTATGTGTCTTATCAGAGTAGTTCAGTTTCACGAGTCTGTTCAAGGCCTTCCACCTACCCGTCCACCCCTATTGCACTCGACTTTCAGTACATTGTGCTGCTTGGGTAGTAAAAGGGCAGTATTTTCGTTACAGTTTCCTTTTTCGTTTCCGCTACTCTTTCCGGTAATGAGAAGCTTGACGGGGTGCACTTGCGTGACAGGAGCTTACCAGCATGCTACGTCACTCCTACGTCACAATGCGACGTAGGTGAAAGCTCCCTTTCCAACAATTACACGAATTCATTACTGAATATCTTTTTTTTTTTCGTTTCCGGTAATAATTGTGCACGATATGCGTTTCTGTTTCCGGTACCGGTAATATAGCGTTTCCGTTACTATAATCGTTACTGAAGGCAAGTCCCCCGAGAGAAGCGTAGCGTGAGGCAAGTGGCGTAAGAATAACGGACGGAGCATCTTTTGAGTCTCGTAAGTGTCACATTACCTGAGAGGGTAATTCCATTCCGGGCTCTGATAAATCTGGAATGATTCCGGAATCATTCCAACCCAGGAGTGGCAACGCCGCAAACCCTGGTACCAATGAAAGCCTACTGATGGGTACACTGTTAAAACAGAACTTCACCACATAGCACGCTACTAGCCAACCATCATACCGAATGATATCATTTTGTGTCATGATTTGTTCAAAACAGAGGGGAGGCGCCTATCTGGGACAGATTATCTTGTCCCTGATAGGCGCCTCCCCCCTGTTTTGAACAAATCATGACACAAAATGATATCATTCGGTATGATGGTTGGCTATGTCCCAGATAGGCGCCTCCCCTCTGTTTTGAACAAATCATGACACAAAATGATATCATTCGGTATGATGGTTGGCTAGTAGCGTGCTATGTGGTGAAGTTCTGTTTTACCAGTGTAGGCTTTCCCAGAGCAACAGGGATTGCACACCTCTCCCTCTACTGTATCATTTATTCGTCCTTCCCTTTCATCCCTCCTTTTTTCCCCTCCCTTGGTTAGCTCCACAAGATACGACCTCCGCGACCACAAGTTGTCCGGCGACCCACAAGGCCACTAAAAACCACGAGTCATTATACAATTGGCTCACGCCACGCTTCCTCAGACTCAACAAATATCAGAGTGCGTAAGATGTTATCGAGTCGTCAGTCACACACATGACACTTATCTCGTCCTTCCAGACCGAGGTCTTCCGAGTCTCAGAGATAAAAGACCGAAGGAAAATCCCTGCCCTGAACTTGGCCAAGTGCCAACGTCGTTTCTTTTCTTTTTTTCCTTGCATTTCTTTTTCATGATCTCCAGTTTTACTGCCCCTTTATTGTTTCTTTACTCCTTGTGGTCACCACCAAGCAGCTGGGGCAAGGAGGATAGAGATAATAGCGAGGAGACAGGGCGGTTAGTATGTGTACTGGGCCGGCTTCAAAAGGAAGTGTTACGACGTCGGACAGCCGGAAAACCCGAGAAAAAGCCGAGACGAACACAGATGGTGGTGGGATCCATCTCCAGGTCCTCAGCACGAGCTTGGAGCTGAACGCACTCAGCCACCAGAAGTGCTTGCCAATCAGGGTTGCGGAATGGGATCACACATTCCAATTCCATTCCTTTCAATTCCTCGGAATGTAAAGGTATGGCCAGTTCCCCACTCCTGGAATGGCTTGGCAACCCCATTCCATTCCTTTAATTCCATCAATAAAAGAAAAGGGACCGGTAACCGTGCTGGGCAGCCCAGCAGTGTTATAGAGGAGATATAACATTACCCATCACGGAAAAAAGCAAAAAGACGAGGTTATTTCGCCCTTGACCGTGTGGCACCCAGACCAGTCTATTCCAATTCCATCCCGCCTGCGAAAAAAAAAAAAGCCTAATTCCATTCCATTCCTAGGGCAATTTCCGCCATTCCATTCCAATTCCCATCAGGGCTCTGGTAAATCTGGAATGATTCCGGAATCATTCCAACCCCGGAGTGGCAACTCCGCGACCCTGTTACCAATATGAATGGGCCCTCTGACGTCAGAGCTCGACCTCGCCAACTATAGTAATTCCGAGGTATTCTGTACTGTTATGACTCAAGGTCGAGTTCCGAGAATTGGCATCGTGGGACGACCTAGTTGAGAAGTCTTTTGGGAGCAGCTACGCCAGGGAAGAAAAGGAACCATCCCGAAAACAGACCTGCGGTCTCCTTCGGACAATAAAGCTGGGACGCAGCGAAGAAGTCGAACAAAGCAGGGGATGTATTCCTGGAATAGAGAAAGCTGGACACTCTCGCCTTCGTTGGTTTTAAAAGCATCCGACATCGGGTGCTCATCGCCTTCTGTACTTCGGACGCATGTCCGTCACCAGTCTGTACAAATTATGTAAATATATTCTGTGTCGCCTTCCCCTGTATTCTGCCTACCGGCGTCTGTCTCCATTTCCCTGCATAGTTTGTTGGAGTCCGTCTTCACGCTACCCAAATGGCGGAGTTACAATAGTACTCCGAGACGACTCAAAAGCTGCAGGCACAGAGGTATACATCCGCCAGTGGAGAATGTAGTCCGAATATTGAGTCCGCCGATCGACAACGCGAATAATTTACACGTTTCCTCTCAAAACGTGCAGAATGTGATCTAAGTACGTACATCATATCCGACGGGCATTTCGGGTGTTTTCGCAACATTATCACTGTACAGGCAACAGTCTGACGACGTTGCCGTAAATTTGTTAGTTTTCAGTGTTTCAGTAAGAAGGGTTCTAACAAAAAAAACGTACTTTTTATTTCGTATACTCAACTGAAAGCTGTGATAATTGAACGGAACTAAACTGAAAGGCGTTGAAAAACCTGACTGAAACACTGTAGACGGGTAGAAATCCAGAAAAACTGGTATAGGGAAGTACGAAGGACGAGTTGCCTCAGGACGAGAGCCGCCGATGTTTGGAACAGAGACTGTTCTTCTGGGTACCGTCCTCATCATCGGCATGGTATTTATTTGGATATTTTATTTTTATATTATATTTATATATTACATTTTATTATATTTATTTGGTTATATTTGGAACAGAGATATTTCGAACAGAGAACGGCGATATTTGGAACATTCTGCCCAGAAGAACGGCAATATCTGTTCAACATATCGGCGGCTCTCGTCCTGAGGCAATTCCCTTCATACTATCCGTTCTTGAGTTTAATAAATTTTCCGTTAACAACTACTATCTGAAATATTGGTTCACACAGAAAGTGGACATGTTTTGAAAGCAATTGTTCTGCCATACTTTGCCATAGCCGTTGTACTGCCATATTTCAACTACAGAGAAAGTGTTTCAAACGGAAATACACTGGAATGGTGTTTTCCGTAACGTGTGCCATTTGAGTTGGGAAAATAAACAGGAAAAAAAAAAAAAAGAAGAAGACAGAAAGAAACTGTGTACAGGGTTGAGGAACAGGTGGCTCACATTGGTTGCAGCCCTCTGTAGTACGTAGAAGGTATTTATCGATTTTGTACCTTTTCGAAAGCTGATGACGATGATGATTAGGTTTCTTTTTGGCGCATCGACAACTCCTTTTCTAAAGTGTCTGAGAACTTTTTATTTCTTTAGAAAGTGGAGAACAACCGCAAAATTAGCTCCAATGTTCTGTTAGGGGGCAAAGACCTTCCGAGCGGAGCTTGGAGCGACGTTGCAAAAGGAGTTCACATGGGAAACAAATTTCAAACTCCTCATATAGAGCCCTGCTCACACGCGCCGTCAAAGTACCGCGCCTGTTGTTTACTCGAGTTATCTCGTGTGTTCTGACGCTGTTGCTGCTGTTCCAAGCGGCTGATGCATGATTTGTTCACGGGACACTTACTCGTTGATACACCCTGTACGTGGACTTTTGTACGATGCTCCTAGACGAAGCCCGTCAGCGATAACAAGCACGCATCAGAAACAAAATCCCGCAATCGTTACTTGTGCAACTCCGATTCAGGGTCACGGGAAAGTACAGTGACATAAAACCCGGAAGATAGAAAGTTTAGGATGGAGCACCCAATCCGTCTTTCGCTTTTTTCGAATAGACGCTATTTTTCGGAAATAGCTCCGGTATCCAAGCCCGCACCAAAGTGAACTTGCGTCGCGCGGCGCAAAATATTACGAGAGGCACGGGGAAAAGAAGTAACCGATTGTGATAATATTATTTACGTCGCGAGGCAGATATGATAATGAGCGGCGTAGTAGTGGTCGGTCTGTGGATTAATTTTGCCCACCTGAGAGTTCTTTAGCGGAACGCCGAGAGCTCATCACGCGGCACACCGCATTTAATGTCCCTGCATGGCGGAAGACGGTATGTGTCTACGCAACTTGTACCCTGCCCTGACCTGCTGATGCTGCCCTGATCAGCAGCTTCTGCTGATGCCCTGCCTAACCTACCCAACCTGCCTGCCCTAACCATGGTAGGCTATACTAAACTGTATCCGTGAAGGCATTTTGCCAATTATGTCTACACCGATCAACACATCTGTGAATGTTGGAAGGAATGTAGTGAAATCACATTTGTTCTCGTTATGAGCACTCGGAAACAACGCTTGGTTTGCACTTAGCTAATTTGAAACATAATAACAGCAGATGGTATCTTTTTAAAGAGATTTCGATGCTTTGTTGTGCGCGCACAGTTTCGGATGCAGACGACACGGAATGCATTGGTTCGAGGGTATCAGTAAGAACTGACGAGATGGCAACAACAAATGCATCATGACTATGGCCTGGGGTGATTCACCGCTTGAGAGCAGTGCACTACCCCATTACACGAGAAACATGAGATGTGAAATATGAAAATGAAGTTATGTGCAAGTACAACTCTTGAGCTCTCGTCCTCTGGTTGCGCAACGCTACGTCCCACAAAAGGAAAAAGCACATGAAAGAAGCGCCAATGGTCCTTGAGATGCAGGGGAGGACCCTACGGCGTCTGGAGCAAGCTGGTAGCCAAGAGGAACTCCAAGAACATCAGAAGACCTCGACGGTGTTGCACATGGCTCTGACATGGGCCAAGAATTGCAGCCAGGTTGAACGTCTGTCGGCTAGCACCACTACGCTGGGCACAGAGTTGCCGCCTCTCCGTTTCGTAGAGCTTACATTCCATTAGGACGTGCTCAATGTCCGCTACGACGCCACAGTTGGAGCACTGACGAGATCGAATGAGAAGCAATGTGCAAAAACGCGTCAGAAAAACGCAAAGTGTTGAGCACAGAAAAGTTGGCAGAACATTACGTCTCATAAAAACATTTTGTTTCGAATTGAAGGAAATATGCGCCATCTTGTTCATGGCGTTTGGTAACGAGGCTTCGGCAGTTTCGGGGGAACACCGTAAACTCTCTCGGGGGAACTCCGTTGCCCTAACACCTCAGTTTCGTCGCAAAGGCCGTATGGCTCATCGTCTGGCATGAATTTAATGACCGTATGCACTGAAGGCCGTAACTGCTAAGGCCGGAAGTACGTCCGTCTGACAGATGCTTTCTCTTGGTCGTACCGCGGACTCTTCCGACCCATCAGCCGTCGTCCATGCAATAGTATCGTTCATCTCGTCATCCCATCGCTTTCAGTCCGTATAGCCTCATCCCTTCACCGTGTATTCATACGAGCGACATCCTCACGGAATATTCTAGTGGAAGAAAAAGCGAAAACACTGCTCACTAAGCCGAAGTTCCGTCCCATGTTATGTTGAGCATTCACATGCTGCGGAATATCGGGAGTGGCGTACTGCGTATTTAGCAGACGACACTTCGCACACGACACCGTCAGCGCGTTTTCCTGTCGTCTGCTACGGAATATCTTGTGGCTGTGTCGCAGGATATTCCCCACGGTTAGCAGTGCACGTGAAGCAGAAAGCTATGACGTTTTTCGCATCTTCCCCTTCTGGGGGAATGTCGCTCGTGTGAATACACGGTCATCCTCGCTTGCATCAATCCATTGACGGCCGTGGCATATTGTCTTTGGTTGTGTGCCACACCACGTAGAAGAAGAAGAAGAAGAACGGGTTCAACCTACCTCTACCCACCTATATCCAACGAGTCCACCTACCTACTCACGTGTGTCAACAGATTTACATACAATAGCCAGACGCGATTCCGATAGCCGACATATAACTGAGTCCACCCAAGCTCTTGTCACCGGAATGATTGTACGTTTCGGTGTACCGTCGATCATCACAACGGCTCCCGGACGTCAGTTCGAACCTAGACTCTTTGCCTACCTAATTAATCTTCTTTGCACGACACGGATCCCCACGACGTCTTACCATCCTTCAGCCACCGGCTTACTTGAGCGGTTCCATATAGCCAGCTGAAGACTTCTCCGCACCCATGACACCACTCGTTTGACAGAAGTTCTTATTCCTGTTGTACTCCTTGGCATTCGTTCCGCCCTGAAAACTGACCTGCACTGCTCGTCTTCGGAACAGGTTTACGGCACCACACTCCGGTTGCCTGAACAACAGTTCCTGCACGCCACTTCACCTGCCTCAACCACAGACGTTCCAGACCTCCAGCAGTATACGCTCAGAGGCTTCGCGCGACAATGAGCCAGCTGCGACCGACACCACAGCACCTGCTGATCGGGGTTTTAAAGCGCTACTGGAACAGGACGGAGAGGTACACAACACATAGGTGCTATACTTCCAACAACGAGTACGCTTTTCCAGTTCCAGTAGCGCTTTGAAACCATGATGTCGTGCCAACAGGCCCTGCCAACAGGCGTGGTTGCTCCTGGTGATGTCTGAGTATTCGTAAGCCAAGACCTGACAATTTCCACATATGTCTACGTCCGTAGGTCACTTGCCTAACGCTATGATGGCCCGTACAAGGTTCTTGAGCGCACCGCCAAGTCCTGTTGTCCTCATCAGTGGACGCAGTGGAATCATATCTATCGACAGGCTGAAGCCGACATAGAATGCTGAAGACTCTCCTGCTCCTGCAGTGCAATCATCGCCACCACCATTACACCCAGCGCTTCCTATATCCGAGCCTCAACACTCCGCGACCCTGGCAAGTGAACACGACAACGTCGTGGCCACTGGTTCCACCACCTATACAGTCTCCTCCGCTGCCGCTCTATGCACTGATTCAGACTTCGTCTGTCCAGAGGGGGAATATGGTATGACTGGAATAAACGAGGATCGATGGCAACTGACTCTGTAACAGACGTTGTTGGCGAAGGTGATGTGATACAGAAAAAAAAAAAGAGGGGATGGGGACATTGTTTGCAGTGATGGCCACTAACTACTTCTACAGTAGTTTAACTATAACTACTAACTACTTCGCGATGGAGTAGTTTAACTAGTAGTTCAACTACTTTTCACGGGAGGTAGTTAAAACTACTTCTTTAACTACTGCAATGTATTTTAACTACATCTATAACTACGTAACGTTGTCGATTCACACCAATCCCATTCTATAGTGTTCTTGGACACCTAAATATGAATCACAATCTGCGATAAAAATGAAGATTTAGTACACATGCACGGCACAATTGCTCTGCACCTCTGTTCTCATCAAACAAGTAGCTCGAGGAAAAAGTCGGAAGCACAATCGTGCCGTAAAGCTTGCGGCAAAATCGGACGTAGTTGGCGCCTGCAGTAACCTAACTACTGTAGTTAACTACTCGAAATAGTAGTTTAACTAGTAGTTGCACACTACATTTCTGCAAGTAGTTTATAACTACTTTTTAACTACAATCAGGTAGTTTAACTAGTAGTTTAACTACATGTAGTTAACTACTGGCCATCACTGATTGTTTGTAGGTACGTAAGAACGGTTGATTCTTTGAGCTAGAATAACCGAGAAGTGAGTTGTCTCACCAACAGGTGAGCAAGCCCAAGTACCTCAGATGAAGTGAGCCGAAGCAAGTTCTCCAGTTGCTTATTCGATGAGAAGCTTTATCGTCGAAAGACATTACACACCTTATCGGACTAATCGTACGTACGTGAAATCTGTATACTCCTGCCAGTACCACGAACCCACGATGTCCAGCATGGCGTTATATACTGGATGTGCTCGAAATATACGTATCAGCGGCATGGAAGAGCGGTGGAAAGCGTCCGCTCGTTGGTATACAGGGTGTTTCAGTTAAATCCCCGGGCTAAATAATTCGCGAACCGGTGCACCAATCGAATAACTTTCTTTTTTACAAGTATCTGTCCAATACCGCCTACAAGATGCGCACCGCGTGAATGAGCGGGAGGCGCTCATTATTTAAATAAAAATGCAAATGAGTTTCGTAAAAAAGCGTAACTTCTAAAGCAGGGCGCTGTCGGTATTAAAATGGGTACTACCCATTTTGGGACCTTCAGTGGACACCTTTCAGAGAAAAATCTGCCACCGAAGCGGGTCATTTGTTGCAGTAATTAATTGGTTTCGGTTTACGTATTTTTGTCGCGGCTGGTCGCGGCGAAGCGCAAAAAGACGCTCTTTCACTCCCTTATCCATCAATGAATTACGTCCTTACACCAATGAATTACGTCCTTTTGCGCTTCGCCGCGACCAGCCGCGACAAAAATACGTAAACCGAAACCAATTAATTACTGCAACAAATGACCCGCTTCGGTGGCAGATTTTTCTCTGAAAGGTGTCCACTGAAGGTCCCAAAAGGGGTAGTACCCATTTTAATACCGACAGCGCCCTGCTTTAGAAGTTACGCTTTTTTACGAAACTCATTTGCATTTTTATTTAAATAATGAGCGCCTCCCGCTCATTCACGCGGTGCGCATCTTGTAGGCGGTATTGGACAGATACTTGTAAAAAAGAAAGTTATTCGATTGGTGCACCGGTTCGCGAATTATTTAGCCCGGGGATTTAACTGAAACACCCTGTATAGTAGCCAAAGTCGTGCTGAAGACAGGAAGGTGGTGGGTTCGAATCTTGCCACCGGCTGTGCTGTCTGAAGTTTTCCAGAATATCTTCCAGAAGAATGTCGGCACGGTTCCCCAGGATGTCGCGACGCGAACACGGAATCAAAGAAGATCAGCAACGTGATCTCAGCCATTTCAAAGGAATCGGGTGCTTGGGTTATCGTTATCTTAAAGACCTAATTGGTATGGCACACACGACCGGTGATCAACAGGTGCGCGATTCAAATCCCGCGCGCTGTCTGGCTTTTTCGACGACCGCCATATTTTTACTTTACTTTTATCGCAGTATTTTTCTCAGTGTGAACACTTTGGAAAATGCCAAAATTGAGGAGTAAGTTGGGGTTTGCTAAAATAAAGGTTAGTTTAGTGGGTGCAGGTAATGTGGGTTTACCGTTGACACTTTCACTGTTTGCTAACAAACGACGTCGCGAAAGGGGTGTATGCCCTCACCCGCAGCTCACCACTACATATGACCAACTGAAGACGGGACTGCCAAGACCTTCTGGAAGACTTTTATAATTAGGGAGTAACTTTTTCGAGTTAAATACCTTTCTCAGATTCGGGGGGAGGGGGGTAAAAATCGTGCGCCATTTCTGTTTCATCTTCGTCGTCTTGGCTGCAGCACTTACTATAACTACGATCATATACTGAATAAACTCTCCATCCCCACACTATCTCATCGCAGAACGATTCGTGACTGTCACTTCTTGTATAAGCTCATACATTCTGTCATCGCCTGCCCCGAACTACTATCGTGCATCAACTTTCGAGTGCCCTCACGTTCTCTGAGGTCTCATCTTCTTTTCTATCCTCACTCTTTTGCAAAGCTTCATCCAATCCATCGTTTACAACTAATGTTTAACTCCGCCTTACAACACCATGACATCGACATTTTCGCTCCTTCTCGTGATTTTCTTACTAGTATTAGTGCCATTGTTTCTATTTAACTTCGTTTGTTTCACCGTTAACCTTGTTGGCTTTTTGTATATTTTACTGTCTTTGTTCACGTGTATAACCTTGTGTGGTGCACCAATTAGTAGACCCTAGTGGTTGTTTTTGGGTACCTTAACAAAAATAAAGTTATTATTATTATTATTATTATATCTGCCGTTCGTTGAGAAATCGGGCGATAATTGTGCCCAATAGGAACAATCAGAGGTACTTGGTATAGGTTCATGATGACGAGTAGCAGCAAGAAGACAAGGACAGGGTAGAAGTAGACAGGACACCTGCAGTGACAGAAAGAGGCCCCTTGATACTGGAAATATATTGCGCAATAGGAACAATCCGGGGTATAGTTGGTATAGGTTCATGAAGTTGTCCTGTCTACTTCTGCCCTGTCCTTGTCTTCCTGCTGCTATTCGTCACCATGAAGATAATTGTGCCTTCGGGTGATATCGGGTGTTTTTTGTTTTTCCTCTGGTCTATTAGATCCTTTCCTAATCTCTCTTATTTGTTTTTGTTTTTCTGCGGGATCGTGACCTTCCAGCGGTAATCCCCGAAGGCATAGACAGTGTTGACACACATGGGTGTATTGCTGGGAACGAAAGTGACCCATTCTTACACGTGTTGCACGTGGCGACCTTTGTTCGTCTTCAGTGAAAACGTCACTTGAGGATGTCGTAGTGACTAGAATTCGGGGAGACATCGGGTTTAACCCGAAATTGGTCGGAGGTCAGTTCGGGGAGGAGGGGGGATAACAGGGCGGAATCGGGTTTAACCCGAAAAAGTCACTCCCTATTTATAATCAACGTTACAAAGCGTTGTAGGCCAATACCCAGTCGTGCGTGCAAGTTTTTCAACGTCATGGAACTTCGGAATAAGGACAGTGTACAACCTCCGGAACGAAGACGGCAAACTTCCAGTGATGTACTATGCCTCGTCGAAAACTGCCAAGAGAAGTAAAGTTGGCGTGTACTTCTGCCGCAGGTAAAACGCGAACACAGAAGACGTACAGACATGAAGTGCAGCTCTTTCGGCTTGTGGGTGCATTGTACATGGGAAAAGAAACGAACAGAACACAAACAGCGGCAGAACACAAACAGCGGAGCTTAAGACAGGGTCTTAACCTTCATTGTGTTCTGGCATGCATCGCTCGTTCCTTTTCCCATGTACGTACAGCCTATCGAAACATCATCCTGGAAAATTCATCGAAAGTTATCGAAAAGTCATCCCAGGTTAGTGCCAACACGGAAGCACAAGCTAACAGGTCCTCAAGGAGGCCCTGCACGTACTCATTAAAGGAGTACAGAGGGCCATCAAAAAAAAAATTCAGATTAAGACATCTGATGAAAGTATGTGTGTCATTATACCGAATAGCGCGAAAGGTTTTGATGTGTGCAATTTGTTTCCCAGAAAAAAACTCCGTATACTCATAGCTCCGCGCGTTCACCCTTAACTTGCCACTCCAGCTATAACGAGGATGAGGAGGTATGATGCCACGTCACCGATGACGGTATAAGGGACTCGTTCTGGTTCGCCGGTCAGTGGGGGTCAGCGCCTTGTCCCTGTGCCGCCGTAAACCTGTTTTGCCAGTTCTCCCGGAGAATTGGGAATAGAAGGAGCGGCCGAAGCATTACCGAGCAAGGAGAAAGGAAATGAGCATCAGAACCCCGAACAGCCGCGTAGCAGACGACAGCGGAGTAGCAGACAATATTTATCTAGGCCAATCAGCGAGCGTTCTCCTTATAGCGTCAGCGCGATGTTCCAGGCAGGTCACAGGCTGGTACTGCTCTTCACCACCGTTGCGCACTGTCGCTTTTTGCGGCGTATTTTAAATTCAATTCCTGCGATAATTATGACTCTGTGGTGTAAATTGCTTCGCATGGTGCATCTTACTGGCCTACTTAACAGTTTTATAGGAAGAAAACTGGGTGTTAAAAATGACTTCTGTGCTACTTTAAACACTTCATGCCAGCGAATAAACGAACGTTAAATTTCCACGATTCCCAGTTTATGAAACGCTGTGGTGGACGAGTGCGTGCACTAAACGTAACTCGTACCAAACAATTATCACTAAAAGTTAAAGCTGTAACAGGCTGGTCAGCACTTAGCAGTATAAACCAAATCACATCGACCAGTGTAACGCAAATAGACGCCATGCAAAACGAAAGCGCCAGGTCTCCCCGTTCATGTCGCGAAACTTATCCAGCTACACACGACGTAGGACGCTGCGAAGTAGTAGTTCGACCGTGGATTCAGCAATCGCAGACGCGGTAACTTCCCCAAGTAATCGTGGTATGGTCAACGTGGTACAGGGAGCTTCCCAGTGAAGACTACTGGGTTATTCGCTTGGACTCCCCAAATCCCAGAGCAAGAGGGTTAGCACACCGCTCCCTTTCCTGTGCCACCATCATCTCTCCCCTCCTTCCACACTCCCCTCTCCCCTGGGTGTACCGAACCCCCACTCCAGGCTGACCACACCTTCCCCCTTATACAGGGTGTTACCCTATAAAAGTCTACCCGCGCCGGCATGCCGTGCTCGCCAATCACTCAATGCAGGTGGTACGATGTGTTGCCTACGTATAAAACTCATAAGCACATTCCATCATGGTAAATATCGAAGTGATTGAGCACCGTAACGCAAAGTTATAGCGCAAAACGTGAGGTTCCCATAGTCAAAACAGCCAAGATGGCGGTGTTGTGAATCGCAGTTGTGACACAGTTCCCCAGACGGCGACGTGTCGCTCTGGCAATCCATCCATCCGTCCATCCAGGCAGAGACGTCCCCGCGTTATGTTATTTCACTGCCTTTCAGTAAGCAGACGACATCCCTTTTGGGTGTCGTCTGCTGAGTACGTCGGCATTTTCGTTCTTCACGTTGCTTACTTCTGAGCAAAATACGACATTTACACGAAAGCGAAATGAAAACTGCAGTTCCATCCGGCTGGCAGGATATGCGACACGTCGCCGTCTGGGGAGCAGCATGTCAACTGCGCTTCTCAACGCCGCCATCTTGATTGTTTTGACTACCTGAATTTCACGTTTTCAGTTATAACTTCGTGCTGCGGCGCTCAATCACTTCGAACTTTACCAAGATTAAATGTCCTTATGAGCTTTATATGAAGATCGCACAATGTGCCACCTGCATTGAGTAATTGGCGAGTACGGCATGGCGGCACGGGTAGACTTTTATAGGGTAACGCCCTGTACATCACCCCACACCACCACTCACCCACCCACCAGCAATATTTTGCAGCGTTCGCAGATATTTTTGCCAAGCGAAGGTATACTATAGCCAGTGACAACTTAAGTCCTACAGTTGGGACCGCCCACTCATCCGTGGAAGGCTCCTGCGATTGGCTACCAGCCTTTGCACGACGCCCCCGCTACGCGATGTAGTACCGACTCTCTCTTTCTCTCTCCCCCCAACTCCACTTGGCCGCGCCTCACTACATTCGCGCGCGCGCGCGCGGAGCGATTCTTATGTGGAGGCGGAGTCAAGTGTATGACTTATGTTGTCACTGACTATAGTGATTGGGAAATGTGAGATAGTAAAACACGCAGACCATAGCCAAAACAAGCCTGACGTAGCCGTCCCATAATGGCGTCTTCCATATACTGGCAATAGCAATATATGGGTCGCGCTATTTTGCGTAGATATCCGCGACTACTGACATTTGCAGATATTCGGAACCAAAACTGATATTGTTCAGATAAAATTTATTCTGTGACTCGATTACGCTGCAAGGGCAGTGTTCTCTCGTTTTAGGTTTGCGGCGGAAAAAACGCTATTCTAAAAGTACCTCGCGTTGTCTTCTTCCGCTAAGGAGGGGGGGGGGGATATGCCTCTCTCTCTCTCTGTCTAGCTGGAGTTCATCTACCGTCATGCTTCTTAGGCGCGTGTTATTTGTTGGATAATCCGCCGCAACCAATAACGAAAAATTCACGGAGGGTACATTCACTGCCCCGCAAGTAAATCATAGGGAAACTGCGTGAGGGAGTTGTGCAATTTAAGAACACGCTTGAACATTCTGTTCATTTCATTTCATTTCATTTATTTACCGGAAAGGCCCTAAGCGGGCAATCGTTCAATGCCTCACCTGACTCTTGAGCCTTCTGACGTCACATTGTTATCATGATGTTGTTGCGGTGTATGCAATCACGGAGCAAACTCACCTTGGACAACCTGATCTTCCAGAGCTGATCCCGTGGCGACGAGATGGAGAGACGATGACGTCTGAGACGCGACTTTCAACACAAATCTGTCCGTAGCGGCTGAAAAAAAAAGTCATTCACTGAATGAATAATCATTCACCACTAAAAAATGTATCGGTTTGTCATCTGTGTGTGACGCGACGTAAAGCCCATGAATTATTAATCATCATCATCATCATTGTTATTTGAAGACATGCCCAAACTGACGGTATGCGCGGCAAGCTGTCTTTACATCACAGCCCTTCCATACCGCAGAGGCGGCTCTTCCGTGCTCAGTTGAATACGGATAGCAGGCATACGTTCAACTTGGGCTGCAATTGAACCTGTGTATGCAATAAGGGGATAAGTAGACTTATCCCATTTTGACTATTTTTGCTGCAATGACACCTACATACCAGTATGTACCTGCGAAAGAAAATTTAGGACCGTATTTCAACTTATTGGCCCGCTACAGCAGGGTAAGAAACGGGAAATGCATGTGTGTCAATGGGACGGACAATCCGATCAGGCCCCTTTTCTCGGTTTGGGATATTTCAACTTATCCCCTTATTGCATACAGAGGTTCAATTATTGGCGTATGTCAGAATCTCGTGCAACACCGTCGAGGCCTTCTAATGCCCATGGTGTTCCTGGTGTCTGCCTGTGTGCTCCAGACCGTGTAGGATCATAGTCCGCATCCCGATGACCATCGGTGCGTATTTTGTTTTTGCTTTCCTTCATCTTCCTTTTGTTCGGTGTAGCACAGCCAGCAAAGGACAGCTGAATTATTTCTAAAACGGCTTGCACAGTGCTCAACAAAACTTTACGGAACGCGCATGCGGTGTATTTTCTCCACGGCGCGACACCCTAGTGGCGGGCGGGAGCGGGCGAGTTCACTCGTTCAGAGGGGGAGGGGAGGGAAAGGATTGCGCCGGCAGCGACACCAATCGAAACCACTTTGCAAGCACGCACATTCAAGCGATACCTAAACTACCGCGGTGTGTCGCAACCAGCGCACTCGCCCTAAAATCCCTTCTGAACGAGTAAACTTGCCCGCTTCCGCACGGTGTCGAGCCGAGGAGAAAATACACCGCCCGCGCGTTCCGTAAGCTTTAGTACAGCGGCGGACATAGCTCATTTAACTTCATTCTCACGTAGGTTTCGCGTGTAATGTGGTAGGGTACTGCCAACAGCACCTAAATTTAGAAAACCTGCTTACTGGTCGACGTGACGTAACAACTAAGAGTCAGCCAATGAGGACCCTGTATTCAACGGCCGTAGCCAATGACGAATGTGCTTTCAGCGGTCCTAGCCATGAAGACTAGCTATACCGTCAACCGCATGGGCAGCCACTGTCGTCTGCGAGTAGTGAACGTCCCCCCGCGTACTAAATGGGGGAAAACAAAATAAAGCGAAATACGGTCCCATATTTTTCTCAAGGACTCATTTTCTGGTTTAGCGTGTTGAACTCTTAAGCATGGTTCACACTAGTGCGTTCCGCTGCGTGCGTGCGCCTGCGTGCGTGTGCGTGCGTGCGTGTGCGTGCGTTGTAAGCAATCCGTTCCGCTGTTCACATATCTGCGTCCGAATGCGTGCGTCACCAAACCGTAAGCCAATGAGCGCCGCCAGCGCCTTCCACTCCGGTGGCCGCCATGTTGAAAACAGTCTCGCAGAAAGAAACCTACTGCGCACGCTCGGAAGGAGGCCTCGTGATTCGTTCTCCGCTTGCGGGCTGCTGCGTGCGTCGGAAGAAGTCAGGTCCCCCAAACTCACATCGGAAAAGCGTGCAACGAACAAGGCCGCCACTAGATACCCCACTGTTGCCGTTCCGGATCACTTCAGCATGCTAAGTTTAGCGGCAAAATGTTTTTGTTGTTTCTGCGAATGAATCTAGTCTTTATATGTCCAAATAAAACGCGTATAACAACTTTCTCTGTCGTGTTTCACTTTTTGGTCCCGTTTTTAAACGTGTTGAGCGATCGGAAGCATCTAGTGCACGGCTGCGTGCATCACATAGCGTACCTGTCGTACCAGGCGCCGCAGGCGCTGCAGTCGTCCATTTCTCCTTCGGTGACTTGGCCTGGCTTGGATTGTGCTTCAACTGGATCTTTAGCGCGCTACAATCCACGCAAGCCAACGTCTGGTAACAATGGGGTATCTAAGGGCGGCCTCCGGCATTGCACGCATCGGGATAGGAACAAATACATGGGAAAATGGCGACCTTGGGGGACCTGGAAGAAGTAGAGCTCGGGCGAACTCTGCTGCGGGAGGTCGCGCACGTATCTGTTGCCACGGTAACCGGCGCCCGCACGCATCCGCACGCAGCAGAACGCACTAGTGTGAACCATGCTTGAGTCTCCAGGTTAAAATTTGCGACGTTAGCTGCAATCGTTTGCGGGATCTTGAATTCGCAGAACGGCGGATCGCGGTAGCCTTGGAGGAAGGAAAACTAAGGAGGGAGCACGACCGTTTCTTTCCGAATCACAAAAGTGTAGTGGAAGTGACGACATATAGTACGCATCATGGGGACGTCATATCGATCAGGTGACTGGAGGCAGCCAATCTGCGGTGAGACTTCGCCACAACTGGGACAAACAAACTGGGGCAGCTGCCGGCGTGGATGGCGTTTTGTGGCGCCCGGCGAGATGTTAGAGAGCTGGGAGAGGAGAATTGTTTGTCCCAGTTGCTTCTCCTCACCCAAACTTCCGGAATCGTGCAAAATGACGTCACACTCCCTCCTTATTTTCCTTCCTCCATGGCGGTAGCAGACGAATTGTGACTATGCGACCATGTTGCGAAGGAGGGTGAGGAGGTATTAAGCAGTCCTTCTGTTTCTAGGTGGCGCTGGTACCGCTCTTCAGCGGCACCCCATATCACAGTGACGATTTATTTCTTGTTGTTCCATACCTTGCACCGTTAGGTGAAGCCGCGTTGTGTCGCTCGACAGGCGGTTGCGAACACTGCAGCTGTAGTTGCCGGAATCGGAGGGTTCCGTATTTTTAATGGTGAGCGTCCCGCCAGGTGACAGTTCCAGACGATCGGACGCCGTCACGGGTTGGTCGCTGCAAAGAAAAAGGTCACTCTCAGATGATCTTATCATCTAAACAACACCAACAAATAAATAATGATGATGAAGTGGGATATTTCGCCGATGAGGCGGCACCCTATCCCATTGCTTGACGGGGAGAAGATGGTGAATGATGATGAATGTTCAGAGTTCACGCAGGAGCCCTGTGGCCGGTGCGCAGGATTGACCGGGGGGATGCCACGATATTCCACCGTTAAGAATCCACTGTTTGAAATCCCAGATTTCAAAATTAAAGCTTTAATGTGAAGAATGGCGGAATGATAGTGTCGAATAATACATATTGCTGACAAACCTCGCAGTATTGCGTGAGTCTGACATCAGTAGTAGTCATTGTCGTGAATAAAAACCAGGTTTTTGGCGACCGTTAGGCTCAGCATGGCGGTCACATCAGAGCAGAAAAAATTAATAGATTCTGCGTAGGTTAGGTTAGTTTTCAGAGGTTAGGTTAGTTTAGGTGTTTTTTGACAGTTCACCAAACCGCTGGGGGGTTCCCACAGTTGCGTACGCACGCAACGCTACGCTATAGCGCCATTTGGGATTTTGAACATACGGGATTCTAAACGGTGGATTCCTAACGGTGGCAATTCGGGATACCCCCTTGACCGGATGCTCATGGTCTAAAGCATGGACACGAAATGCTACATTTCTGGGGCTTAGCGCGCATGCCCACCAGCTCCGGTGGCGCAGCGGTAACGCGTGCGCTTGGAGACTGGGAGGTCCGCGGTTCGAATCCGCGGGCCGGCTGCGCCGTCTGGGGTTTTTCCTGGGTTTCCCTCAGACGTGTAATAGGCGTATGCCGGCACAGTTCCCCTGAAGTCGGCCCATGGACGCAGCTATCCTCCCCCCGAGCGGATTCCGCTCGGTCTTCCACTTCACCCTTTCCTCTCCTCATCTCCACCACCTTTCCCTTCCCGAGAAACATGCCGCCTAATCAGGGAGGCAGACCTCTCGGGTTCCTCCCAACGACACTCCTCCTCCTCCTCCTGCACGCATGCTTTTACACTTTTGGTGCGTCAGTGTGGCCGTGTGGTGTGGGGTCACGCTGGTTGGACACTCCTCTCCCTCTCGCAATGCGCCCTCTCCCTCTTCGTTTGTTTCTTTGTCGCGCCTCGCGTACAGGGAGATATAACGGATTGGAAGGTCTTTTAAAATAACGATGAGCCAAGCACCAGATTCCTTCGAAATGCCCGATATCACGTTGGTGTTTTTTTTTCTTATTACTCCGTGTTAGCGCCGCGAAGCAACTGTGGCTATGAGCGGCGTACAGACGTGGATAGACGGAGAGAGGACAGCAGGAAGGAGTATAGGGGACAGAGGGGTTAGTATGCGTCCTGGGCCGACTTCAAGGGGAAACTGTGCCGACATTCGTCTCGAAAGTCTTCGGAAAACCCCAGGGAAAACCACAGACAGCACACAGCCCGTGGTACGATTCGAACCCGCCACCTCCCACCTTCAGAGGAGGGGAGTGAAACCGCTTTCTAGTTTTGCTGTTTTGCTAGATGCGAGGCCTCGGAGAAAAATATGCAGAATTGAGGAAAATACCGTTTCTTCCTTCGTTTCGTTTTTCCTCGGCATCAAAAAAAAAAAAAAGAAATGTCCGAAATTTTCCCAAAATTTCCAATAGCGAAAAAAAAACAAAAAAAACAGAGTTCTGGCAAAATATGATGCATGAACGAGGCCTGAATTTCTTGTTTAGTCGTGCTGATGGGTTAGTCGTTCTAATTAACTACCGCATCTGTTCCTTTAACGTGAGCTGGTTTTATTCGTTTCTAGTTCTTGTCAAGCCTTGCACTAGTGGTAATCGATAGAAGATACAGGGCGCTGACAAGCTGGTTCATGATCAAGGAGGTGAACCCGAGTGTCTCGGGTTCACCTCCTTGACTAGTGGTAACATTGACCTAAACTGGTTGTATTTCGTACTTTTGTGGTAAACAAATAAAACCTATATTTATTTATTTTGATATTTATTGGATATTTATTTATTGATGAAAACGGTCAGCATTATTTGTTGATGGTCTAAGCATGACACAGTGCAAGAACAATGCCACAAAGTAGATGAGAGCGTAAAAGATACAATTTTAGACTATTTCAAAACAAATTCAAGGTTACAGCAAGAGTGCAACAGAAGAACAGGGTGTTACAACAGTGCAGGTTCAACGGTATAAAAACATATAAAAGAAGACTAGGCAGATATGTGCGAAATAGCAGTGAGGAACCAGTCCATGTTGGGCGAGCACCTCCCACATCATCATCATCATCATCATCCATTCATCTATGTTGTTGTTGTTGTTATTCTTTTGCGAGCAAGCTGTAGGGAGGTTTAATACATCAGAACCCAAGCAGCACAACATCTTGGGCCCATATTGGACCAATATTGGCAATGTCGACCCAATATAGGACCAAGATTGGACCAATATCGGGCCAGTATGGCTGGTATTGGTCCAATATTGGGCCAGTATTGCCGATATTGGTCCAATATTGGGCCAGTATTGCCGATATTTGTCCAATATTGGGCCAGTATTCCATTTCTTAGCGACGAAAAATAGGGACACTCGGTTAGAACAGAATAGGAAAGACGAGGTCGCATCCTATTCTGTTCTAACCGAGTGTCCCTATTTTTCGTCGCTAAGAAATGGAGTTCTACCAACCGGCCCTACTTTTTCTGTTGATGTTCTGTTGGGCCAGTACTGCCGATATTGGTCCAATATTGGGCCAAGGTGTTGTGCTGTTTGGGAAGGAACTCTACGAAAACGCTACGATAAGTGAAGTTATCAAATCGAAGCTTATAGCCGTGTCACACTGCAAATAGAATGCCATTCCCAGCGAATGATATTCGCATTAACTGGCATTCGTTTCGTTTCACACAGTGAAATCAAACGGCAATACATGCGAATGAGCTCGGGGAACTCTTGTCTTTTCTCTCTCGCACCGACAGCGTACCGTCGCAGTATACACTCTTAAAAATGAACTTCACCGCACAGCACGCCACTAGCCAACCATCGTCTCGAATGATATCGTTATCTGGCCTGATTTGTTGAAAACGGGAGGCGTACGCCTTTTTTGTGACACTTTGTGACATAATTGTCACAAAAAAGGCGTACGCCTCCCGCTTTCAACAAATCAGGCCCGATAACGATATCATTCGAGATCATGGTTGGCTAGGAGCGTGCTATGCGGTGAAGTTCATTTCTAAGAGTGTAGAGATGTATCAAAAACAACAAAGATAAGCCGTTCGAAGAAATGAACAACGAAGGAAAAGTTGTACTACAATATTTCATCACGAATTTGATAACTTTTCGCGCGAAGGAAGGAAAAGGAGGGATATGTTTATTAAGAAAAAAAGAAAGGAAAGGTCATCCAGACGGAGTTCGGCTTGCTATTCCAAAAAAAAAAGATGGAAAATGGAGAAAGAAAAGAATAGGAAAAGAAGGAAAGAAAAGAAAAAGAAGGAAAGAAAAGGAAAGGGGAAAGAAAAGAAAAGGAAATCAAGAAAATAAAAGCCTAACACTAAAAGGAAGCCTAAACACTGTTTTTCGGAGAACTATACCCTCGTTCCCACACTCTTAAAAATGAACTTCACCACATAGCACGCTCCTATCCAACCACCATCCCGAATGACAACGTTCTCGCCCCTGATTTGTTGAAAACGGGAGGAGGAGCCCATTTTGTGCCGTGCATAATGGACACAAAATAGGCTCCTCCTCCCGTTTTCAACAAGTCTAGGGCGAGAACGTTGTCATTCGGGGTGATGGTTGGCTAGGAGCGTGCTATGTGGTGAAGTTCATTTTTAAGAGTGCAGTCGCCACGTTGCGAAGTGCGGTGCAGATAGGCTTCTTAGTTGTCCTTCCTTGTGGTACTTAGCCAATAGATCTCTCCCTGTTTGTAAACAAATGACGTCATAGTGTTCGACAGCGCCACCGGTTTGGTAGAGTTGAACTACACTCGAAGATAGGGGGCGACAAGGTCGCGCCGAAAAACCACGGTCTTGAGGGGATTACGATGGTCCCTGAAAGGGACGCGACCTTCGGTTCTAATTTTCTTTCAATAGAAGGCAGCGCAGAAGTGCCCATTCGGGGAAACCAACTCTCCCATTCTGATCGGTTTCGGTTTCGGTCTGTCTATGACGTCATGATGACGTTTCTCGAGTAGAGGTTTATTGAGTGTCCTTCAAAAAAACAAGGATTTTGTGAAATAATCTAATGTTTCGCTAGATTCGAGCAAAATAAATAAAAATAAACTATACACAGTATACCGTCTGAGCCACCGAGGATAGCCGTAAACTCTTCGTAAACCAACGCCTTGGCTGTTCAGTTCAATCCTACGATACCACATCAATGGAAAGATGCAAAATGTTCGACTGATGATATTAAAATAACGTCGCAGTTCCCTGTTTTCCTTTCTTTCGTTCTTTCTCGTCGTATAGTGTCAAGCAGCTGCACGGCATACGCGTATGTTTTTCCCCCCTCTCCAGTATTACAGACTAAGAGGTCCGAACTGGAAACTGCTTCTAAGGACCTATTCTCGAGCACGGATGACAATAAACGATTCAAGATGCACGGAGACGCCAGTGAACGTTATCAGCGGCTGAAGCGGCGGCATGATCGCTATGTCACTCAGGTGCTCCATTTCAAGTGGCTGTCCACATGCAAGGCACGGGAAACGCAGCTGTACCCTGGAACTATGCTGACTCTATAATAAGACACGCGAGCCACAACGGCAACACTCAATGAGCAATGTCAAGGGGCGGGGCTTTGCGAGAATGCGCAATGGAGTCCTTCCACCGATCCGGCAAGCGAAACTGCAAGACACTATATCACTCTTAAAAAAAGGGATGTACACTCTAAGAAGAAACGGAGTAAAACGGGGAGTAATTGCAGCTTCTACTCCCCTAGTCTGCAATTACTCCCCATTTTAGTCCCTTAACCCGACATTTAGTCCCGACATTTACTCCCCAGGACTGCAAATTGTCACCAAACTTCGCGAATGGTCTCCTGAATGCAACAGTCTAGGTAAATATGTGCCCTAGGTCAATTTGAACGACATAAGGCTGTATAACTCAGGCAACGTAGCAATTTTCCAGCCACACAGAGTAAGAAACAGTTAGCGCATTTTTCTTCGCAAATTGTGCCCTAGTATGACGCAAGATTTTATATCACTCGATATATCACCGTTGACGGTTTGCTTCAAAGTATTTTCATGCATGCGCACCAATTATGTACCTGGGACTCTTACAAAAGCGCGTGAAATGCGGTCTTCACTCTGTGACATTCATTTACTCCCGTGCATTTACTCCCGAAAGGGACTATTTTTTGTGGCAATGCATTTAGTCCCCAAAAGGAGCAAAAGTACCCATTTTTTTCTTAGAGTGTAGGGGGTTAGAGCGTAACCCCACTCCCCAAAGGGAGTGAGGGGACTCCTTTTTTGAGAGTAATTGTACTCTCCAAAAGGGAGTGATATATGTGGCAAGGAAAGGAGTTAAAGTACACCCCTTTTTTAAGAGTCTCTGTCTTGTCCCTCCCAGTCTTAGCGCAGAAACCGATCATCCTAACCACTAATAAATAGCAAAGACGGTTAAGAGCATCAGCTGTTTACTATATACATTAAAAACAAGACTTTCGTGCAGTAGGCTGCACTTCTTCAGGTTTGAGGACCTGCAAGGACTTGTAACAGGTCCTCAAACCTGAAGAAGTGCAGCCTACTGCACGAAAGTCTTGTTTTTAATGTATATAGTAAACGGCTGATGCTCTTAACCGTCCTTGTTATTTTTGATTCTGCATCGCCGGAAACTTGCACATTGTTTTTCTTCACGTTCCACTAATAAATACATTAGTATGTTTTCCAATTTGCTGTTAATGTCTAAAAATAGACTTGTCTCTTTTTTCCTAGACATGGAATAGTGTACTCGTTTTTGGTGCCTTTGTTCTATGTATAACATCTATGTTATACATGTATATGTATAACATTCTGTTTGTTCGCATGTGACTGCTGCTGTGCGTTGTGTAACCGGAGCGGGATCTCTGTCAAACCTAACGGCTTTTTATCCCGACTTCCCTCCGCAAAGGAGAAATAAACTGAAACTGAAACTATGCCACGGGGAGTTGGTGAGAGGGAAGACACGCATAAAACCAACAGGCAAGCAGAGCCGGGGGCAAGAATCGGACGGATCTCAGTTCGTAGCCATCAGGCTTCAAGTGGGTAAGTACTCCATCCACTGATCCATGTCGTTGATAATGGAATTCTCAACCGGGAATAGAACTATATATACGTTATCCGTATCGTCGTGTGACTGGAATAGACGAGTTCAGAAAATCCCAGAGTGCTTAGCGTCGCTTTGAACTCTGGGAGTTTACTAATACGAAAGAAACGGGTGACCTCCAAACTGCTCCGATTTCTCCCTCACCGGTCCATTGTCCACTACGTGTCAAGGTCAGCGAAAGTGAAATGTGAAGGATTATTCTTCAGTCCCCCACTCAGCAAGCGCCCAGGATGCAATGCGTGTGCAGAGAGCACTGGGATTTTCTGAACTCGTCTATTAGCAGATTAGAGTAAGGAAGCGAGCTTCTGAGACATTTACAGAATCGTAATCGTCCTCCGATTCCGTATCGCTGTCAGCCAATCAGAGCGCAGCCCGCCGAGTCGGAGGCTGATACGTTTTACGGGCCAACGACTCCATAAGTATGAAAGGGAGACCCTTTCTGAATCCGTCTCGTGAGATCAACCCAGACTTGTACAAAATACTGCGCAAAAGTATTTAAAATACGATACTAAATACTCTACGTAAAAAGTATTTAAAATAGATTACAAAATACTCCAAACGGAAAGTAATTTGAGTAGAGTACTAAATACTCTAAGAAGTGTATAAGATACTCTTTAAAGCACTTTAGTATTAGCTGTAAGTGAAACGCGTATTCTGAACGTGGATAAATGAAAGGGATAAACTTCATCAGCCATGCTGAAGCATATCTTTCATTTGCAACGTCTTGGTGTCAATGTTTGGTGAACTTTGATGAACTCAAGTAAACTTTGTTGATATGTTCTGAACCAATTCGTAATCCGTCCTGTATGTCCGTTCGGGTCTTTCAACCTGTGGCACGTGTTTATTGGTTTGGTGACCAAGGAAATAAATGCTGGGGTTCTCTTGTACCTAATCCCCTGGTGATTCACCTGTCAATATGAATAGGAACGGCTTTCTGACGAAGTTGGCTATTGACAAGCAAGGTGGGACCAGCCTATTGTACAAGAGGATATGATAGATTCGCGAATTCCTGAAAAAAAGAAAGAAGAAAAGGGGGTTAAATTCCAGTGAGCTGAAAATCTCGGCACGGCGGGAAGTGTGCTGGATATGGCTTGACGAGGAAGGAAAGTATTTTGAGTACTGAGTAGCAAATACCGAAAAAAGTATTTTAAATACATTAAAAATACTTCTCACAA
The DNA here is from genome assembly GCF_037126465.1 of Ornithodoros turicata. Taxonomy (NCBI): domain Eukaryota; kingdom Metazoa; phylum Arthropoda; class Arachnida; order Ixodida; family Argasidae; genus Ornithodoros; species Ornithodoros turicata. The sequence goes on along the minus strand of NC_088202.1, from coordinate 148,141,549 downwards.
AAAGTATTGAGTAAAGTACAAAATACCGGAAAAAGTATTTAAACTACTGTATTTTGAGTACGTACTCAAAATACGTACAAGTCTGGATCAACCCGACGACGCTCGATCACTGTTTCGGGAACCTGGCAAGTTACGCGCAAGCGCTTGTCGGTGGATGATGATTTATTCATGAGTGAAGTACTTGATTGGCAAAAGAAATACATAAACAAATGACAAAGCCGGAGTCGGATTTAAGGGTGGGGGCGATGGGGCTATGTAGGCCCATCGACATGACTAGTGCTATCAAGATTTTTTTTTAAATACAATTTTAACTTAGTATGACATACCCTCGTTCCTGCGTAATATATTAACATATTCATGTGCGCAATAAATTGGAATAAATAGCAGTGATGGCCACTAACTACTTCTTCAGTAGCTTAACTATAACTGCTAACTACTTCGCGATGGAGTAGTTTAACTAGCACTTCAACTACTTTTCAGGGGAGGTAGTTAAAACTACTTCTCTAAGTACTGCAGTGTATTTTAGCTGCATCTATAACTACTTAACGTTGTCCATCAACACCAATCCCATTCTATAGTGTTCTTGGATACCTACATATGAATCACAAGCAGGGATAAAAGTGAAGATTCAGTACATATGCACGGCACAATTGCTCTGCACCTCCGTTCTCATCAAGCAAGTAGCTCAAGGTAAAAGTCGGAAGCACAATCGTGCCGTAAAGCTTGCGGCAAAATCGGAAGTAGTTGGCGCCTGCAGTAGCCTAACTACTGTAGTTAACTACTCGAAATAGTAGTATAACTACATGTAGTTAACTACTGGGCAGATAAACAGTACTTGACTTACTTAGTAACTAGACGTCAAAACATTAATTCACCTTTTTGGAACTTACAGACGCTATAGACCTATCCCTGTTTGTAAACAAGTGACGTCATAGGTGTTCGACAGCGCCATCAATTTGGTAGAGTTGAACTACGCTCGAAGCAAGGAGGCCAACAAGGTTGAGTCCGAAAACCACGGTCTTGAGGGGTTTACGATGGTCCTTGAAAGGGACGCGACCTTCGGTCCTACTTTTCTTTCAATAGGAGGCAGCGAACAAGTGCCCATTCGTGGAACCCAGCCCTCCCCTTCCGATTTGTTTCGGTTTCAGTCTGTCCACCAACGTCATAATGACGTTTCTCGGGTAGACGTCTATTGGAGCCGCCACAATTTTAAAACAGAACTGATAGGTAGTTTGTCTTCTGCGACAACGTCGAGATACTTGGTACTGCACGAGGACCGTTTGTCACGTGCTATTATTGCCATGCATATTTTGCCGTAGCACAAAGCTCGTACTATGTAAACCTTCGACCTGGATATCAGTGATGTCTATAAGGATTTAAGAAAATATTTATAGAAAACGGGTGGGGACACTGGAGCGTACGCCCCCCCCCCCCCACACTCAACTCCGGTAGTGCGCAGTGCGCACCGCAGTTAAACGAGACAGCTAAGCGAACGGAATGTCATAGTAACCCACACACTAGTAGTAGTCAGTGATGGCCAGTAGTTAACTACATGTAGTTAAACTACCTGATTTTAGTTAAAAAGTAGTTATCAACTACTTGCAGAAACGTAGTGTGTAACTACTAGTTAAACTAATATTTCGAGTAGTTAACTACAGTAGTTAGGTTACTGCGGGCGTCAACTACTTCCGATTTTGCCGCAAGCTTTGCGGCACGATTGTGCTTCCGACTTTTACCTCGAGCTACTTGTTTGTTGACAACGGAGGTGCAGAGCAATTGTGCCGTGCATGTGTACTAAATCTTCACTTTTATCGCTGCAAGTAGTTAGACATGTAGTTAAAATACATTGCAGTACTCAGGAGTACCTCCCCTGAAAAGTAGTTGAACTACTAGTTAAACTACTCCATCGCGATGTAGTTAGTAGTTATAGTTAAAGTACTGTAGAAGTAGTTAGTGGCCATCACAGGTAGTGGTCCTAACCCTTTTGTGTCAGGGTGGGCTTTGCCACTTCTCCTTCACAGGAGTCGTGTCATTGCCTCCCACCGCTCATAGATGGCGCCATGTCGGCGTCGTAACGTTACAGTCGGAAACTCAGTACGTACAGTGTTGTCTTCGAGCAGCGCAGTGCAGTGTGCTGGTGTAGGTTGAGCGTACAAACGAACGAAGGGCGGATAGAACGACCAAAGAAACGCAACATACGTTGCACTGAAGCGACCAGTGCATCATGCACATTCAAGTCAGTGCGTAGGAAGTTGGGGTGCGCTTACGCTTTCTATTATCTTTCTAAAACGTTCTATTATTGGAAAAAATGAAATACGGTATAGCGCAAGTGTTGCGTATCTTGAGCTTGAAATGATCGAGGAAGCCGGAACAGACGCCAGTATCCGCGTTTTGTCACAGACTTTGTGATTGGTAGATAATTCTGGGGTTCTACGTCACCGTGATAATGTGGGAGTCCACAGCAGTGTTACCTCCTGAGATAACAACTACCTACATGAACGAGCGCTTAAATGAGAGCACGACGGCTGACATCGGAGATATTTTTCTTTTGTAAAGTGTCATCTCTTATCATGTGTCAGCAACTCGGTGGAACCGTATCTACGAGGGGTGTTCAAGTCAAACCGGGACTTTTCATTTTTCGCAAAAGTAAAATCAACTTACAGGCGAGAAATTAAGTTTATTTTTCAACCTAATCTTCAGCTGCACTAACGCATTTGTCCCAGCGTTTCACGAGGGCTTGGGTGCCAGCAGCGTAGAAATCCTTAACGGCGCGTAGCAGCCATGATCGGACCGCATTCTTGACCTCGTCGTCGCAGCTGAAGTGGTGGCCCCCAAGGAACGCCTTCAGTGGACCGAAGAGATGGAAATCGCTGGGGGCGAGGTCTGGACTGTAAGGAGGATGTGGCAGCAACTCCCAGTCAAGTTCCTGTAAGGTGCGTGTCGTGAGATGCGCGGTATGCGGGCGTGCATTATCCTGTTGGAGGAGAACTCCTTTGGTGATGAGGCCCGGCCGCTTTTGCTTCAGCGCCTTATACACGTCCCTGAGAACCTGGCAGTAATATGCACTATTGATGGTGGTACCACTGGGCAGAAAATCATCATGAACAACGCCAGCCTTGTCCCTGAAAACCGTGGCCATGACCTTACCCACAGACGGGGTGCTTCGGAACTTCTTGGGAGCTGGCGAGTCCGGATGCTTCCACTGTTTTAGACTCAGGAGTGAAATGGTGCACCCACGTTTCATCGCACGTGATGATCCGATCAAGGAACGGCTGTCCTTCAGTGTCGAAACGGTACCTTAGCTCTTGGGAGACTTCCAGTCTTCTCTGCAGGTCAAACACGGAGAGCTGCCTCTAGACCCAACGGGCACTAACTTTCCGAAACTGGAGGTGTTCATAGATGACAGTGCTCAACGTTCCCACAGAAAGGTTCGTCTTTCGAGCCAGTTCGAGACATGTTATCCGTATACGTCCTTGAGAATTAGGCGCTCCACAAGTTGGATGTTCTCAGGAACTCTGGGCTCTGAGCGGCCCCGGCCGGGATCGTCCTGCACTGATGTACGGCCGTCTCGGAACCGTTTGCACCAGTCAAACGCTTTGCTGCGGCTAAGTCTACCGTGGCCATACTGAGTCTGAAGTCTTCTGTGAATTTAAGATGACTTTACGCCTTCATTCACGAGAAACTTCATGACTGTTCGAGGTGCGCGCTCACCTCGTTGTCGGCCATCTTGTCCAGCATGTGTCTTCTGTTTTGCACAAACTTTGGACCACCACGTGGTGAACGCGGAGGCCTGTCGCGTGTGAAAATGACGAAAAAGAAGTAGCGCGAGCCATTTGTACACTCAGGGGACAGAAAGTCCCCGTTTGACTTGAACACCCCTCGTATACGTAGCTAACTCTTCGCAAATTTCGCCAAGTCGGCCGTTTTAAAGTGAAAGATAAATAAACGATAAATAAAATGCGTATCGGCCGGTATCTTCTGCCATATCTTCTGCCGTCTTCCCATTGAGAACACCCGCTTTATATGAGAGCAAGAGACAATAAGCTGCCCAAACGCGTTTCAATTCAATTTGTTCTTCACCTCAAGGACGTGAGGATGGGTAAAAAGCTTTTGGTAAGCAGTTAAGCATTAAAGGGATCATGAAATGATTCAGAGTACTCTGCCGGAAACAGTTCATACGACCCCTCACTATCATAAAACATATAAACTTTTAACCGTATTCACTGCACCTGGGGCATACCTGGGTAAATTACTTCTAGAATGTCATTAAATTACGTTGCTCATTACTCCAGCTAGAATGTAATTAAATTAGATTACTCATTACCGCAACTGAAATGTAATGAAATTACATTACAATTACTACGGAAAAGTGATGACATTACAAAGTCATTACAGCGAGCTTAGTGACACTTTCTATTTGTCTCTTCTAGACGTTAAACTAGTGTGCCACATATGACGTATCGTTCCACATTAATGTATCACAACAACAGGAACATTATCTGGGGGATGGGGCCCGCAAACAATGATTCTCCAATGCCACAAACCGGAACACTTTATTCTTTTGAAAACGAAATGCGTAATGCCGTTAAAATCACTGCCCAAATGTAATTAAATTACATTACAAATTGCATAATGTCAAAAGTAATGCATTACATTACAAATTACCAGAAAAAGTAATTCATTAGTGTAATTTCATTACAGTAATGACATTACTACCCAGGTATGACCTGGGGCGCATTTACCATGCAAACATAGCGACCCTCGAATACATCCACTGTAAACTGAAATGGCCTGTCCTATAATCCATACTACTTTTTACACCGTATGGTAGCGAGTGGCGGGAAATTCAAAAAGATGGGCACGTGACACATCGCGCGTGACGTATACCACGGCCTTCACGTATCGCCCGAGAGAGCGCCGTGCACGTCTTTTATCACGTGACCTTCTCGACGAGTACCCCGCCCATTGTTAGCTCGTAACGCGTGCAAGCGATTAAGCCCCTGCAGGCTTGTGCAGTACTTGAAACGTTACCTCAAAGTTACCACGTGTACGCCACGCAACAGCTGTCGTCGCGCCTCAAGTGGCTGTTTGCGCGCGAAGCACTCTCGTATTTGGAACACGCACACCTCTTCTGATAGGTAGCCCCCACCTGAGGGTAACGGCTTGTCAACTATGAGGTCATCCGTCACGTGAGTTCAGGCATTCAATACGAAGGCAGCCCTCGTGCTTGCTCATGTGATGAGAAAAAACGCATATACCACGGACGTTAAGAAAAAAATCTAAGCTACCGACTTTAGCGTTTTTTTTATTTGTTTGTTTGTTTGAATGTGTGTGTTTTCGCGTCTTTTTCGCAGCTATGCGCAAAAAAAAAAATACCTTTGATGATGAGGTCCGTTTATTGAGCGGGAAATATAGTGAAAGCGTTTTGTTAGGACGCGTTTTTGAAAGTGGCACAATTCTTGCTGTCTGCGGATAACCACACACTGTTTGGTACCTGTCTATATACAATTAAAATGCGTGTGAGTGAGTCCCTGCGGAAATACGTGTTAACAAAATGCTAGTTAAAACAACAACAACTTTATTTTGACTATGGAGAGTGGGGAGGTTCATCGCCACAGGCGATACTCTACCCCATTGCTGTGCTAGTTAAAAGAGCGACAGGCAAGTGGGCAAAACTAGTTTATATATATATATATATATATATATTGCAAATATTTTGAGTACCTCATCCGTAATGCTTCGGTTACTGCGACACTTAAAAGCTGCATAGTTAAAGTTCGTCACGCGAGTTCAATTACATTCGACGAGCGTCCCTTCAATCGCCGACAATGCGCCGATGTCTTTGTCATCATCTGCAGAGAGCGAGATCGGTATTTATACGGACTTGTTATAGGGTAGGTGTCCCACTCTTTGAAGTTCACTCGCGGCATTGACTGCCGAATTCCTTCGATGAAATAATCACTTACAGCGGTGACGAAAGCACGGGGGCAATTCACGTTCTAAGAATTGTCTACACCTCACCTCATTATTCAACTGCAGGACAAGGCCGACCGTTCTTATTGCTGTGTAGCCAGTTCTTGATTGCAGCTGCTGATACAAAAAACGCCTTTCCTACAAGATGTATTGACTGACTGAAATGTCGAGAAATGTTATACCCTAGTCAGACATCATTTCAAATGTCAATTGCGAGAAATGACCTTCGGCCTCTCAAATGACCTTTGTTCGGGGGCGCCTGCCAGACAGACGGGAAAAGAGTGCTCCTCAACTGACTGCTCTCACCGGCTCCCTTTTTCGGTTTCGTTTTCCCTGTCTGCTGTGGAAATTTGAAGTCGGTCTGTGCGCCACAAATCAAGATGCAGAAGTCATATGCACTTATCTAAATAGGATATCTAAATACGTTTACACAGTTTCACTCTATTATCCGCATTTTATAGGTTTTCCTACATTCAGCTGCGAAGGTACCGAGGGTACAATGGCATAACACTGTTGTCGAGATTGCTCCTTTCTGCACCTCAAATGCCCTTGGGGGCCTCCTTTCGCGTTGATGGTCATTTCTTAGAAAGGTCCTTTGGGCTGCCGTCTGACACGGCTCTGAGAGGTCATTTTTTGCAAATGAAAATTCCACGAAGTCCTTCGAGCATGCCGTCTGACTGGGGTATTAGTCTTTGAACGTCTACGTGACCTAGCATATAATACAATTGAATGTTGTAGTTAAATTGACAACTAACGAAGCTGCAGAAAAGTTCAGGAGAAAACACGTTTTCTTTTCTCTCGCACTCTCTCTTTGTGTGTGTATGTGTGTGTTATCGCTTGTGGAGATATGACGGGTGCAAATGAACCGTGGGCAGGCGAGGATCATGTGCATTACGGATGCACGAGCATTAAATGCCCAATTAAATATTGTGTCACAATGTTACGAACTCGTGTCACTTTGATAGGGCTATAACATGCTAGAAATCTTAGAGAGCATATAAAGTAGTTAATAACAGGGTTGGTTACCGAAAATATTATTGTTTCCGGTTCCATTTCTGATAAGTGAAAAACTCGCCTTTTCGTTTCCGTTTCTGGACGACCAGCTCCGGTGGCGCAGCGGTAACGCGTGCGCTTGGAGACTGGGAGGTCCGCGGTTCGAATGCGCGGGCCGGCTGTGCCGTCTGGGGTTTTTCCTGGGTTTCCCTCAGATGTGTAATAGGCGTATGCCGACACAGTTCCCCTGAAGTCGGCCCATGGACGCAGCTATCCTCCCCCCGAGCGGATTCCGCTCGGTCTTCCACTTCACCCTTTCCTTTCCTCCTCTCCACCACCTTTCCCTTCCCGAGAAACATGCCGCCTAATCAGGCAGGCAGACCTCTCGGGTTCCTCCCAACGACACTCCTCCTCCTCCTCCTCCCTCGTTTCTGGACGATTTTCGGTAGCGGTTTCTGTCTCCGTTCCCGTTTCCGAGGTAATTTCCGGTACTGGTTTCTGTTTCTCATCCGGAACTCGTACTGTCTAGTTTTGGCTTTTTCATGTCAGATATTCTAGTTACATAATAGATGCAAAAGGGCAGCCACACCAAAGACTTTAATGTAAAGTTCGTCACGAATCTTATACACCGCAAGTAGATGCATCTCTAGGTTGCGGAAATACTTTAAGGTTCAAAAAGTCTCCGCTAGAGCGCAAAAATAACACGTCATCCAAAACTTTCGCGTCCATCTTGCTGCGCAGTGGGCTCAACGCGAAAGAAAGTCCCGAAAATAAACGAATGAATGAATGATGACTGGAAGAATAGTGCGGATATATATATAATTTTCATATTAACGCGAAAACACTGAGGTAAGCGTCCTGCGAATTTGCTTTCTGTTAACGTTACCACTTTTGAATTCCGTTTCGGTTTCTGGTATAGTGGGAACTAAAACAATTTTGTTTCCGTTTCCATTTCCGTTTCCTGTTGAATTTCGGTAATTAGCGTTTCTCGTTTCCGTTTCCGGTAGCCAACCCTGGCTAATGCTAATAATAATTGGGGGCTTTACGTCGCGAGACAACGGTGATCTATAAACTACTTTCATCCCAAAATTCACCACCAGCTTGTGGAAGAAGAGGACGAAGTGAGCGTAAGCAACTCGTCATGTCAGGATGACTTATAGCAGCACGATTCATGAAACAAGCTAAACTGATTTTCAACAGAGTTCTCATTACGATTGCTATGGACGTTAGTGGTTTGAAAAACGCTTCCCTGGAGCTGGTTACAAGGAACGGCAGATCCTTGATACTGTATTGGAGAGTTTTATAAAGTACATCGTACGCTATCTCCTTTGCGTACGCAAGGGATAACGTTAGTGGCTCTGCGCACGCGCAGGACGTAACCAGAGCTTTGCGCATTGCGCACAACCACCACGCTATCCCATACGTACGCAAAGGCGACAGCGTACCGTATACTAAAACTCACTATTGACAACCTGCCCTCAATTATGACTGATAACGCCGATACGACAAATGCGACTGATAAGCGCGAGTGTGGTGAGCACGTTGCGGGCCCGCGCCGAACTGCGCGGCGTCCCAACTTTGACCCAACGCCGCCGCCGACAAAAACGGCCGCCAGCAACACTACAATCAGGACAAGGGCGAACAGCTTTCGCCATCTCTCGTTAATCTCTCGTACTAGCGAGCGCCATCGGATATTGCCCAGCCTAGAAGTTCCTGGTGTGATATTGAGAACTCCGCTGCACCAGATACAAGACAACATAAAGGCAAAAAGAAGAAAAGAAAATCCAGGGTCAGTAGTCGGGCTAATACCGCAAGGTTTTTTTCATGAATACGTCTCGCATAGGACAGTGAAACTACAGGACATCGGTTTGCCAGTATGGGCATTTATGTCAGAGATATCTTACGATGTTCTCTTAAAAGCTAATGTTAGAATCAAGATTCACAGACAACAGAACGCGTAACGTCTAACAGATTACATTAAAATCGATAAGACCCCAGTGGGGGGACTAAAAAAACACAGACAACACAGCACTCCTATTACATACCTTCCTATACATGCCTACCCAATGAGGCAAAATCGGCCGTTCACGTTACCGTATGGGGGCGCCAGTTTCCTAGGTTCGGAAACACGGACAGTCAGAGCAGTGACAACCTTTGCCGACCCCGTAAGCTTACGCTGCCGTATGCTCTCTGTATACGCTGCTGTGCAGCGCATTGCGGATATAATGGATGGTTACACACCAGTGTTGTACCCGTTACCGAAATATGGTATCGCGATACAGATACTCGTTACCTGAGTAAAAAATATCGAAATACCGATATCAATACGTCTTTTTTTAAGGTAACGGAGTACCGCTACCGTTACTAAAAAAAAGTAACGCGATACTTCTGGCGATACTTTTGTTTAAAATAAGGAGATGACGCAACATAGAAATATCGCTTACGTGAACAGTTTTGCAGTGAAAAGACAGCTTATTTCACATGTAGCTCGGAAACGTTATGATTGACTTTAATCAATAGCTGGTTCTTGAAATCGTCTTCTGCCATCCTTGCAAGCCGTGGTCTCTCCGGAAGCCGACAGAGGCCAGTGTGACAATTAGGTTAGTGTCATGCCCACACATAGCACGGAGTCCAATGACCAAGGAATCCTATCGGAAGTTAACAATACAACAGTACATGTGAGCTTGACTCAGTGCGACACGGCAGCTAAGCAGTGGAATCCAGAGCGCATTGTCAAAGTCTTGACCTCTGTTCGATGACCTCAACTCTTTTGTTGAACACAGCGCGGTTATTTCCTTCAGAAAACGGTGAACGCATAACTGATATACAGTGAACCCTCGTTAATATGACCCCCGATAATCTGACATACGCGCTTTACAACCCTACTCCTGGGGAACAATGCAGTGAAACCTCTGCAAATGCCCCCCGTTAATATGACAATTCCGCATTATGACCAAAATTTTCGGGAACGACCATGGTCATAATAACGAGGGTTCACTGTACAGTGAACACTCGTTAATATGACCCCCTATAATCTGACATACGTGCTTTACGACCGTACTCCTGGGGAACAATGCAGTGAAACCTCTGCAAATCCCCCCGTTAATATGACAATTCCGCATTATGACCAAAATTTTCGGGAACGACCATGGTCATAATAACGAGGGCTCACTGTAATTCCATAATTCCGGTTACGGAGCACGTAGGCGTGTCCACAAGCTGCTTGTCGAGGGCTAGGCGGACCATTGACAATGAATAAGAGTGAGAAATATGGTCGGTATATAAGGGTGCATGGGGCACTAAAACGTATCGGTAGCGGTAACGGTACAAAGATCGCGTTACCATAAATTTGTAACGGAAATACATTTCCGATACCGACTTAAAAAAGTATCGCGATACGCACTCCGATACCGAAAAAGTATCGATTACTGTAACGGCGATACGAACAACACTAGTACACACTGTGCATGCCACCGTCATCGCTCGATAAGCCCGTGGTTGTCGAAAGACGCCGCGCCAGTTTGCGTTGGTAGGGTCTCTTTTGGGTGTGATGTCATGTCTCCGACTGTCAGAGGCTATCGGTTCCCAAGCAGCTCAGCCTACCGGGGGAAGCTCGGGATCGCAATGGGACCGTTTTGGCTCAGAACTGGCGGATATCGCCAACGTTTTCCCGACTGCTTCCCGATAGCTTGAGAGAGAAGAAACAAGAGAGTGAGGAGAAATAGGATTCTCTCTCTCGACCTACCCCGCCCGCTCTCAAACGCAACGTGCACTGCGGTGGAGTTCTCGCACAGGACACAGCCGTCGCGGCCAGCGCGAAGAGGACGCAACAGCCAACAGCTCCCCATAGAGCCCATAGTTTGAGATCATTCAGGCAACACTGGGCATGCGACCAATGAAAATGCCTCATGATGCCTAGCAGCCAGCCAATCAGGAGCCTCTCCGTTTGCAGATTTTAAAGATGTATTCACCTCAAAAACAGCAGCAACACCACAACGCTGTAAGAAGGAATGAATCTTAAGGAGATGGAATGGATGTATTGCCCTATTTCGACCAGCTCTGTAGAATCCAAAGCAACGAAACACATTAGGACGAGTCAGCATTGAATAGCCACGAGTCAAAATCCCTTCCCATATTCCGATCAACAGGGCATACTTGGTCCCCAAACCAGGGAATCAAACCAGGAGCGGATCCAGACCCTCGAGTTGGTTGTGGGGGAGAGGGAAATCATATGTAGAAACTGACGTTTTTTGGGGCGATCGCCCCCCCCCCCCCCTTCTTGGGTCCGCCGCTGTATCCAACATGGTTTATGCATTTTCTCAGCAATCAACAGATATACAGGGTCTTACCCTATAAAAGTCTACCCGCGCCGGCATGCCGTGCTCGCCAATTACTCAATGCAGGTGGTACGATGTGTTATCTACGTATAAAACTCACACGGACATTCCATCACGGTAAATATCGAAGTGATTCAGCATCGTAACGCAAAGTTATAGCGCAAAACGTGAGGTTCCCGTATAGTCAAAACAGCCAAGATGGCGGTGTTGTGAATCGCAGTTGTGACACAGTTCCCCAGACGGCGACGTGTCGCTCTGGCAATCCATCCATCCGTCCATCCAGGCAGAGACGTCCCCGCGTTATGTTATTTCCAGGTCCCCCAAACTCACCTCGGAAAAGCGTGCAACGAAGAAGGCCGCCACTAGATACCCCACTGTTGCCGTTCCGGACCACTTCACCGCGCTAAGTTTAGCGGCAAAATGTTTTTGTTGTTTCTGCGAATGAATCTAGTCTTTATATGTCCAAATAAAACGCGTATAACAACTTCCTGTGTCGTGTTTTACTTTTTGGTCCCGTTTTTAAACGTGTTGAGCGATCGGAAGGATCTAGTGCACGGCTGCGTGCATCACATAGCGTACCTGTCGTACCAGGCGCCGCAGGCGCAGTCGTCCATTTCTCCTTGGGTGACTTGGCCTGGCTTGGATTCTGCTTCAACTGGATCTTTAGCGCGCTACAATCAAACGCAAGCCAACGTCTGGTAACAATGGGGTATCTAAGGGCGGCCTCCGGCATTGCACGCATCGGGATAGGAACAAATACATGGGAAAATGGCGACCTTGGGGGACCTGGTTATTTCACTGCCTTTCAGTAAGCAGACCGTCTGGTGAGTACGTCGGTATTTTCGTTCCCCACGTTGCTTACTTCTGAGCAAAATACGACAGTTACACGAAAGCGAAATGAAAACTGCAGTTCCATCCGGCTGGCGGGATATGCGACACGTCGCCGTCTGGGGAGCAGCATGTCAACTGCTCTTCTCAACGCCGCCATCTTGATTGTTTTGACTACGGGAATTTCACGTTTTGAGTTATAACTTCGTGCTGCGGCGCTCAATCACTTCGAAATTTACCAAGATGAAATGTCCTTATGAGCTTTATATGAAGACCGCACAATGTGCCACCTGCATTGAGTAATTGGCGAGTACGGCATGGCGGCACGGGTAGACTTTTATAGGGTAACACCCTGTATTTTAAGGCGGCAGCTCTTATAGAACTCTCCCTGTTTGTAAACAAATGACGTCGTAGTGTTCGACAGCGCCACCAATTTGGTGGAGTTCAACAACACTCGAAGCTAGGGCCGAACAAGATCGCGCCCGAAAAACACGCCGTCTTGAGGGGATTAAGATGGTCCCTGAAAGGGACGCGCAAACCTTCGGTCCTACTTTTCTTTCAATAGGAGGCAGCGAAAAAATGGCCATTCGTGAACACGCCAGTACTTCTGTTTTGACGATATTTTACGCCGTTTCTGAGCGCTGTGCGAACAAACGTTCTCTATTATGTCTTGCGAAGAAGTGATTCCCCCTTAAGGTGGGAGAGGTCGCCTTCGGTAAAACTCGTGAACCTCTAAATACAACAACAACAACAACTTTATTTCAGGATGATGGGTGGGAAGTTTCGTCGCCGAGGGCGATGAAACTCCATCCTGTTCCTCTACATAATTTCCTCTAAATACGTGCGCGAATAAAAATAGCCAAATGTGTGTCCATCAAAAGATAGTCGATATTAGTTAAACATTTTCGCACATTTCCGACTCCTTCGGCTATGGCGCCCCCTGGACTTGCCACTATGCGCCACAAATAGCGGGAACAGGTCAAAAGGCCAGACGTGAATGGTGTGACAAGGTGTGTCTTGTCTGCCATCATCCGGTGCACTTCCGGTGCGGTTTCTTTACTTTAAAGGAGAAGTGAAGCCCCCATACATAATCTTTTTTGCTTTTGGCTGCGGCGGATGTGTGTCATATAAGATGCTGCTCCTGCACAATATTCCTGGTGCCGCGCATTCAAACGAGCGACATTTCCCAGAAAACTCCAACGGGAGTACGCACAACGTCATCACTTCCTGCTGTCACGTGAGCACGAGCGCTCAACGTCATGCCTTTTCGCGCTCGTCTAACCATGGTGGATATCCCTGGGCTTAGAGTCACAAGATATTCCGTAGCAGACGACAGGGCCCGTGCTGTCGTCTGCTATGTGCGCACAGCGCCACTCCATGCATTTCGGAGTCGTGCGTATGCTCGACATAAGACCTGGCAGAACTTCCGCCCCGTGAGCAATTTTTGACTTTTACTTCCACTAGAATATTCCATGGAAATATCGCTTGTGTGAATACACGGATAGTTCCAGCACCAGAACAATTATTGTAGCTGACTTGTAGCGCAGTATGAGTGACCTGAGTTCTGGGCACGCGCAGTGATGATCCCCAATCTCATTGGATCCCCAGACTGAAAGCTTTCCTCCTATTCCTTAAGTACCACACGATATCCTCGGCAGCTTATTGTGAGATGTTTTCCTGAATGCCTGGTGGAGTGATAAAACAAGAGCGACTGCATAACTCACTCACCCAAACTTCCATTCCCAGTGGACAGGGGGCGTGCCGACAAAGGGACATGGGAGCTGCACGTCTTCTCCCGGACTCACACGGACAGCTTCGTCGAAGCTCACTGTACGGGCAGGCACTGCACGACAAGGTTGTATCGGGTTAAAATAAGAAGTAAAGCTGATCCGGACGACACAAGCAAACCTTCGGCCGTGTCTACTAGTTCCGCCAGCTCCGAAGCTTTCGCGCTACTACACTGCGTCTATTCATCGTCACATGACTTGCTGTTCAAAACCCCTGCAGCCATGAAGCAGTGGGAGTAGCCATGATGATGATAGTGTAATTTCCTTTCACCAATGACCCAATGATGTACAGTAGCGCTTCTCGTGGTCACAATCATAACTGCCCTTTAACCAGGTTTTCAAGCACACGGATACAATACAGCACAGGTTCTAACTGAAACGGGTCACAACCTTCCACATAGCCTGAGGAAAAAAATAGACAATAGTTGTTAACCTAAGCACGGCGATGCAGCCCTATCTTCTGAAGGAGCTGTTTCTTCTGTATTTTTTGATAATTTTCTGTATCCCTGCTGTTTTCTTCTGTTTGCTTGAAAGCATTAGGGAATAGCAAGCCCACACCGTGGCTAACCTTTCCCTTTCCCTTTCCTTTTTTCTTACTTTGCATTAAACATATTCCCCCCCCCCCTATCTTCTTTCAGTCGATACTAGAAGCGGTACATAACACGAAGGAAAACAGCACATCACATTGCAGTTCCCCAAGCAGCACAATGTACTGAAAGTCGAGTGCAATAGGGGTGGTCGGTACTCGTCTTATCAGAGTACTTCAGTTTCACGAGCCTGTTCAAGGCCATCAACCTACCCGTCCACCCCTATTGCACTCGACTTTCAGTACATTTTGCTGCTTGGGTCAATACGAAACGTATGAACTCGTTGTCGTTCGATAATATTCCAGAGATAGCGATAACACATTCAGCTGAACGCTTTTACATCTGACTCCACTGAGCATGCGAGCGACTACGCATGATGCCTGCAGTCAGCGCTACTAGTGCTCTCTCGATGAAGCTTTTTTTTTTATGCTGGCGAGCGAATAGGTAGAACCAGAAACAATGTAATAGAACTGTCATGTAATAGAAGGTAATAGAATGTACTGTATAAGGGAACAAAACGCGGGTAATTATTTGTTTCATTCAGAAACAATACGATTTAATGGGTGGTTTGCAACTTCCTGTCAAAATGACGTTCGGGAAGTTGCAATGTCACGTGGATTTACGCTTCCGGTCCGAACTTCTGCTGGAGTCGTATAGCGTCAGCGTGTTTTCAACGCAAAAATAAGCGGATGTTCATCGCTTAACTGCGCTAATTCCGCGGAAAAAGGACATGAAATGTATCGCGTATACCTTTGGATCTTGCGCCTTTGGAAAAATGTTATCAGCGTAAACCAAAATTGAACTAAGGGGTGTAGGCACTTGTCACCAAATGCCATGCTGTGTACTTATCATGTTGAATTGTGCGTAGCTGTGATAACATTATCAACTCCCCCCCACCCCATAATGTGAAAAGAATATCACTAAAGTCGCAGCTTCGTCCCAAACTAAAAGGAAACGGCTATATATGCGTATTATCCTCAGAGTGCAGAAGATTACAGCGTAAAATACTGCCTGTACATTTCGTTGTGTCATATCTGAGATGGTGGTTGTTATCTTTCTTATCTGAAGGGTCAAATTGACCGCGTTGTAGCGGAACATTTCACATAGCAAAAGTTCACGATTTCAAAGCGCACGCCAAACGAAACCGAAACATGCACGATCTATCACGAAATCGTATCTTTGTCATAAGAAAAGTACGTGCGAAGTATTTGTTAAAGTACCTTACTTCTTTGGGGGCAGCCCTTCCCAGACGAACTCACCTTGGTTGTCGTTTAAGCCAGAGTTTATAATGTTTCGCTTTGCTCCAATTGAGCGAAATTTCGGATCGGAAATTCGAAGACCCAGCATGCGCAGCGGCACCTCTCAACTTGAAAACCACCCATTACTCCCCCCCCTCTTTTTCTCCATAGTTTCAGTTAACGGTAGCAAGTGTCGCCTCTCAGAACTGCGCCGCTGCGCCCACGCGAACCTTTCGCTAAAGGGCTAAACGCATGGAGCGTTTCTCCGACGTTTTCAGGACGCGCGCGCGCGCCCGGCGTGCGTGTGACCTCGTAAAAACCAGTTTTTCAACGCGCGCGGAGGGCGTACGCCGGAATCTGTCGACTACAGATATTCGCGCGCGTCTGGGCGCGTTTTCCGAGAAGTAGACAGAGCCATATGGCCGTCGTGCGGCAGACAAGGTGGCGTATGAGCAGCTCGCATAAATTTTTTGGGACATTATCCATCACACTAAATTTACGTGAACATTTTAATGGTATCTGGAATGAAGGAACGCAGGAACCACAGGAAAGAAGAGCATCTGCACGTTCTAACAGATATTTGTGGTCGACGAATATAGCAACAGTGGCGTGCACTCTTAAAAATGAACTTCACCGCATAGCACGCTCTGCGCCAACCATTGCCACGAATGATATCGTTATTTGCCCTGATTTGTTGAAAACGGGAGGCGTACGCCTTTTCTGTGACAATTATGAACAGCATAAGTGTCACAAAAAAGGCGTACGCCTCCCGTTTTCAACCAATAAGGGTAGATAACGATATCATTCGAGATTATGGTTGGCTAGGAGCGTGCTATGCGGTGAAGTTCATTTTTAAGAGTGTGCGTCACTCGCTCCGTACGCGTCCATGCGTTTCGGGTGGTCGCCTCGCTGGCGTTTCTTCACCGCGTGTGCAAGGCCATGGCGTACGCGCGACGTTTTGACGCTGAGAAATCGTCCAATGCGCAGCGCTCCGTTCGGGTTCAGCGCTGAAGCGTATAAGCGGGACATGTCGGACACGCATTCAGCCATAAACTGCCTATGCTAGCAGATGCCTTAGCCTACATCATTTTTTTAGACCTCGCAAAAACGGATTGGAAAAGATAAAACTCGCATCCACGTTTCACGCAGTCGCCGCACTTGCTCGTTAATAAGTCATCCTGTGGCGAAGACGTCTGCTGTTACACCTGACGGCAATGCAGGCATCTGAGACGGTTTCGCGTCTATCCAACGCGTAGGGTTTCCTCGCTTTCGGTTTTAACCGAAAAACACCGAATACAGAGGGACATTCCAGGAAACGATGACAGAGATAAATTGCTGCACGTGCCCGGCAAGTTGTTGCTACAGATCAGAAAACCATAGAGAAATACGATGGTTGCGAAAAATGTCCATTTACTTTTTCGTTAGGCGTAAAACGCCACCGCAGCGAACAACGCCACGTTGAATGAGCGCCGCGCTGAAATTACATTCCGATTTCTATTCGCCGATAACTGTCGGGTAAACCATGCATGTACACGCAAGGAAACACATCGAAAAAACGTGAAAATCAATAAACACCGAAAAACATACGTCAAATCCGTCCAAAAATAAAAACCGAAAACCCGGGCGGTACCCCACCAACGCGATAAGGCTGAAACGCGTAGCACAGACCTGTGTTGAGCGGCGCGCGCTCTAATATGGTCATGCTTGCCCACCGCCATTTTACACATACGTGGCTTCGCAGCTTTTGGGTGTCGTTGTTGTTTTGAAATGAAATGAAATTTATTTTTATCTTTCGAATGGAAAAGGAACAAAAAGCCTAGTGGCTTGACAAGGCTCCTTTCCCAGTGTACAGCAACAGCAACAATTTTACATAGAAGAATATGGTTTAGCCAAAACATTTAAAACATAAATACAGTCAAAAAGGCTGAGAAGTCAGACAGAAATAACAAACAACAACAACAACATATATATTGTGATGATGAAGTGGGGAGACAGACAGAAATAAATTCATCACACACCTTATCTATAATAAGTCAACTGTGAACTAATTATGCTCTTGAAAATACTGCACTAATTTATACCTACGCATAGTCAAAGGGTTCAGAGATTTACCGATATATTGGTTAAAAACAGAGGCAGACCTGTAACAAAGTGATTGCTTGCCATAATTTGTTCTGCATAGCGGGACAAGCCACCGTTCATGACGTAGTTCATACGGCGGTATATATGTTCTCAAATTGCACAATTTTTCAATTGCACAAGTTTTCTATGCTTTCGGCGATTCATTCCTTCTGAATACCGCAAAACGCGGAAATGAGTGTAAAGGACGTTCTCCCTAATACCCCGCAAACCTCTACTGCCGCAGCGCTTTCTTCTTCGACTTCCCGCACATCGCACTAGACGCGTTCGAAAATCTCTAATCAAAAAAAGCGATAACCGAACCGTCAAGTACACGCAAGTCAGAGAGACGTGTGGCATGAGGTTTAGTCACAAAAGGGGGACCTGTAAACTATGACAACTGTGGGCAACGGAATCTTTTACTAGTGCTACGGGACACAATAATAACCGTCAGCACATGTGGAAACAAAGGCAGAGCTATCGGAATAAGTCGTCAGAAAAGCTTTAACGAAGCATCATGTAATTTCAAGTGAGCACGAGGCATGACGTCGTGTACCTTGTTCGTTTGTAGTCTGGACGATCGTCTGTGACGGCGGGCCCTCACCGACGCGCGTCGACGCCGTCATCCAGACGTCCACTCTGCTGTTACGTGGCAGTCGCGTGATGTTGCATTCGAGAGTCGACGTCGGCACGAGCTTAACCGTTGCGTTCTGGAACGACAATACATCTCATGTTGACACAAAGGGGTGTGAGCGCCACAATGGAAAGAAGACATCACAGTGCACCGTAGACAACACCAACGGATAAGACGTTGTCGTCCCCGCATCCGGTCAGAGAGGTTTATGCAGTTCTCCTGACTTTCTGGAGGAACTGGTAAGCTTTCGCAAGTTTCGTTTTGGCATAAGTCAGTTAGGTCAATTAGATGACGTCATCCCGTGCTCATCTCGTATCGAGGGCGTTTTTCTGGTTTGCCTCGGTGGACGCCGAGAAGCTCTCGGGTTGGTGGCACTGCTGGAGAAACAATGGCGCTAGTCGGGACGAGTGCGCCTCCACCTGAATTTTTTTGAAAATCTTCCGCGACGCAGATTTCAATGGTATAAGTACTACTATTTCAATGGTGACACAGCGCTTTTCCGGGAATGGGGTTTTCAGCAAAATCAAGGCTAGTAGTAACACGAGGAAACATCGCAAGGACGGGGCGAGGTGCAGACAGACGAAGCGATGACTACCCAAGCAGCACAATGTACTGAAAGTCAAGTGCAATAGGGGTGGACGGGTAGGTGGAAGACCTTGAACGAACTGGTGAAACTAAAGAACATTGATAAGACACATACCGTCCACCCCTATTGCACTCGACTTTCGGTACATTGTGCTGCTTGGGTAGCCACTGAAAGTTTATTGGCAAGAAGCGGAAAGGGAAACAAGAGAGGGAAATTAGTGATATGCATAACAGATTTATTGGGGAAGGATGTCAATCGAGGACGCACTAACACAGTTATCACCTCTATTGTGGATATGAACTGCTTCGAAATTAAACTGCCAACTAACTGCTTCTTGCCTTTGACTGAAGGCAACTACCCATCAAGGTACTCTACCAAACGAAAGTCAAACGTACCTGTTTGTCAGTCGTCTTGTAGTAGATAGAATAGAGGGTAACAAGGCCATTGTGGTGCTTGGGGGGTTTCCAGGCAACGAGAAGGGACATTGAAGATAGGACTAGCACCTTAACCTCCTCTGGAGGGTCTGGCACTGGAACAACAACAGCGTGTCCCGCAAAAATTATATAGCATTTGTTCAAATTAAAAAAAAAGGTCCTCAGGTCATCCCCTGATGAAGAGCAGACCGTGAGCAAAACCTCGTCATTCGCTTCATCTTAAAATTTATTAGATAGTTCTTAAATTGAAGAGTACCTTTCCACAGCAGTGTCACTTCTAGAGGTAACGCACTGATTGCTCTACTCGGGAGGAGCAAATTAAAAAGGTACCCACCATCTTCGAGCGTTCTGCAAAAGACAGGTTCGCTCTCCGTGCCGAGACCCCTCTGAGTGAACGCAGCCACTTGAACGAAGTAATTTGTGAACTTGCGCAAGTTGAGCAGGGTCGTTTCTTGACCAGTCACAGCTTTCTCTTCACGACCTCTTTCTGCATTCAGAGGTGAGTGCGGGTAAGCAAACTTGGACCCGCACCCGCACAGTACACGCGCGTGTGTGACCCGCACCCGCAAAAATTTAATCTGGGCGACCCGCACCCGCAGTGCTGTCTGTATACCCGCATACCCGCATTGGGACCCTCAGAGGGAAGTGTTCTTCGTCCACTTTATCGCTGTTTCTATTTTAAAACAATGGAAATTCTGAGTGTTGGCCTTACGTGTCTCGGACGGCTTCAATCGTATATGCCAATAAAACTGCAATTCAACAGTGTCTGCATTAATAATCGAACTCGCCCGACAACACTTGCCTGCTGCAGTATGACACATATGGATTTATACGGCCAACGACATAGGGCACTGCTGAGCTCGCGTGTGACAGAGAGGGATCACTTACTTGGCCATGGAGTGCGGGTAATGCGGGTATATCCGCCTTATCCGCGGTCGTATTGCGGGTACACCTGCATTTTACCCGCTACTCGCAGCCATTGCGAATTCCTACCCGCAAATCGTGACGATGTGCGGGTAACCTCATGCTAAGACCCTCTTGCGTTGTCTTCGTTCGCGTCCGCCTTGTTTACAGTGAACCCTGGTTATTATGACCATGGTCGTTCCCGGACATCTTTCTCATAATGCGGAATTGTCATATTAACGGGGGGCATTTGCAGAGGTTTCACTGCATTGTTCCCCAGGAGTATGGTCGTAAAGCCCGTATGTCAGGTTATCGGGGGTCATATTAACGAGGTTTCACTGTACTAGGAAGGCTAAAAGTTGCTTCGCCTCTCCCACCCATTTAAGTGCGAACGCTCAAAGTGTACTGACCTTTGGCAGCTGGTAGCGGTGCGTACCAGATGCGATAACCTTGAAGGTAACCATGAATTGCCGTCGCAGGGGGAGCCTCCCAGGAGACGTGGATTGATTCCGAGCTCAGCGCCGTGCACTTCACATCCTGTGGCGGCTCACTAGGCACTAAACAAAGCCAGGCGTCAGTTAATGTATATGTGGTTTCCCAGGAACACACAGCGCGAACACTTTGTCCGACTAGCAGCGAACGAGTGTCACGGAAAACAAAGAAGGGGGATGCCTGGCTCAATTACTTCAACCTTTAAAATGCACAGCTACCGAGGGAGGAGCGGGAATTGCAGGTACTGTTACAGGGAACGTTATAAGGACAGTTTATTCTCTTCTTTCTTTCTTTCCTTTTCCTTTCGTTTTGTTTCTTTTTGTTTCTCTTTTCTTTTCCTTCCTTTTTGTTTCTTGTTTTCTTTCCCTTTCCTTTCTTTTTGTTGCTTTTTGTTTTTCTTTCCTTCCTCTGTTTCGATTCCCCCTTTTTCTTTTTCCTTCCTTTTCTTTTTGATTCCCCTTTTTGTTTTTTTCTTTTTCCTTTCTTTTCTTTTTCGTTTTCCCCTTCCCCCTTTTCTTCCTTTTTTTCGGAATAGCAAGCCGGCTCTTTGCCTGGCTAACCTTTCCTTTCTTTTTTTTTTCTTAATAGACATATCCCCCCCCCCTAATGGACTCATTCAAAAGAGAGTTTTCGGGAGCCACGCGCATGCGCTTTGCCTCGGGGACATTATCCTTCCCGCGCGGCGATCTTCCTGGTCGTTTCGAGGTCACGATGGGTTCGCTTCCGATGGTTCTCTTTCGGGGACTCCCTGACCGAAGATGAAACATGATGGGGAAACAGGATTGATGGGGAAACAGGATTGATGGGAAACGGGATGGATGGGATGGGATGGATGCAGCCAAGTATTCTGCGGATGGCGTAATGGTTCCTCACAAGGGTTCGTTCCTCGGAAGCCTCGTGGTGTATTAATCTTTCTGGTTCATCGTTAGTCAGACTAAAGGTCAGAAACTCGCCGTAGAAAAATATCGGAAAAGACCACTGCCGCCATTTTGAATGCCGTTCCATGTGGGGATGCTGTGGTGACTTAGAACTGTTCGAACGTTCCATTTCGTGGATTGTACAATATCTTAACGGGCGAATGTACGTGTGGGAGTACGCTTATTATTGTTCTACGAAAGAATATTTACAGCGCATATTAGAAAGACGTTTTTCTTCTATTCTTAACGAGAGATGGCACCACACGTATCCCGGCGGTTGTTAGGCTTCGGTTCCCGAAAACACTTTATGGCGAGTCTCCGGTCGGTTCCTTGCCGCAGGACCACGTACCGACCGACCGATCGATCGACCGTACGTACCGCGCCGGTTCCCAAAAATTCCCTAAAGATATCTACAGGGAAACGGTACGCTGAAGGAACTGCTGCAGGGTCCGATACCATGGTGGTTACAATAATTACTTTCGAGACAGCTAAAAGACCGCTACAAAAGCACCTACTGGAACCGTTACCGGGAACGCTGAAGCAACTGCCTCAGGATTTCGGCCAATACCTTTTTGCTTTCCGTACCAGTTGTGTCAATTCGATGACTGTATACAGGGTGTCCCAGCTAAGTGTATACAGATTTTTTAAAAATATATATAACACTTTTTCCAAGATGAAATCAATTGCAATATAGCATATGCTGAAGGGCACTCCCTAGGAGGGCATTAGCAAAGTTCAAATGCAATGTCTTAATTACCTTTAATTAAGTATCATGTTAATTATAAAAGCTACAAAGTTGTCCCCATGAGAACATCAGTTCCTTTCGGTCACCTGATATGGTAGCCGTTTTCAGAACAAAAATCTGTTCCATAGATCGCCCGCAAAAAATTAGTGAAGGAACGCCATTTTTTTCTTTATTTTGTTCATTGCGCATCTTCGCAGACGCGTATTTCCTTCCTCCCCAACGTGAGAGGGGAAAGGAGTACAGTGCCGCCTCATGCGTCGAAGATGAGCTTTAACTTGCGGAAACAAAACAAAAACAAATGTATGGGGTGACTCTATCGGAACTGGCCTTATCTTGGGTCGCGTGTTCTGTTTCCTTTTGATCTTTTTCCAGGACGCGAGAGGCGATAGTGTGCTCTTTCTCCCTCTCACATTGGGGATGAAGGAAAGACGCGTCTTCTAAGAAGCGCAGAGAACAAAATAAAGAAAAAAATGGCGTTCCTTCACGGATTTTTTGCGGGCGATCTATCGAACGGATTTTTGTTCTGGAAACGGCTACGATATCAGGTGACCGAAAGGAACATTCTCATTGGGAAAACTTTGTAGCTTTTATAATTAACAAGTTAATTAAGCATTGCCTTCGGACTTTTTGTAATGCCCTCCTAGGGAGTGCCCTTCAGCATATGCTATATTGCAATTGATTTCATCTTGGAAAAAGTGTTATATATATTTTAAAAAAATCTGTATACACTTAGCTGGGGCACCCTGTATACTATGGAGGAGATCTCACCGTCATCAAGCGTGGAGACTGTCACCTCGTCCGACCTAGGCCCCGGACCAGCCGCGTTGAAGGCTTGAACGAGGATAACGAAAGGCGAAAACTTCTTCAATGGCGAAAGGAGCACTTCTTCACGGACACCGTCCTGCATTTGTAGCGTCTTGTAGAGGTAAGGATCACCAGGCTGATCCAATCGGTACCCCACGTAATATCCTTTCAGTTCTCCGTTCTGCAGATCGGGTTCTGGAGGCTGTCAGCATGAGCAATTAGATAGCCGTTAAAATTCGCGGGTAATCCATCGTAATCCTCAGAGTACGAAGTCAAAACCTGGTTTTCGAGTGCTGACTAGAATAACTGGTATTAGGTGTGTGAGTAGGAGTGGGTGAGAGCCCACGGAAAGCATAGCTTCATTAGCGTAGAAATTAATAGAAAGACAAATCCAGGAAGCAAAGGTTGGAGACAGTTGTAAGGAGGATGCGGCCTCTCCCAGTGTTCACGTTGGCTGAGGTCTGTGATGGGTAATCCTAAAGCTAGATTGCTGAGACGGGGCCTCTGCTTTCTAGGTATTACGAGTGTTCTAGCGTTTACATTGATTTTTATAACACTGTTCACTGACGTACCTTCCACGTGACTCGTATTGATTGTGAGTCCACAGCTACGGCTTTCACATCCAGTGGAGGACCACCTGGTACTGAAAGGAAGTAGAAAAATCTTCAGTATTGTAGGCTTATCGATTACATTGATCAGCCATAATTCTTGGCTGTACATCGCAAGATAAGTATGATGATGAGCGACACCATCGCACTGCTGGCGTTCACGGCAGCGCTTGAACCCGAAGCTTTGCGCTCAGTTCCCAGACAAGTTACGAACGAATTCATTTGGACTACGGGATAAGATTACGACTGACACTACTCTTTGAATATCAGTGCATCGTTACCCTCATTAGTGTGCGTCTTTCAAAGGGAATGCAAAGTGAATGGTAAGATGAAGGCAATGGAACTGCGTGGTCTTCTGTAAGCTTGCAACGTCGATGCTTCAGACACGTAATAGCTCTGTTGTACATTGGGCACCATTTTAGCAGCCGAATTTCAAAGATTGCGGTGCCCAGCGAAACTTGCGGACACTGTTGGTCCACCAAAACTGAGTCGCCTCGTACGCCACCTGTTGCAAACACACGCAACGACGTAGCCAGCTTCGATGTATGCTCCGTGGTGCGGCGAAATAGAAAGAAAGAAAACGCCGATCATCGAACATGCATGATGGGTGCGCATCTCGAAACCCTACATGGAAAACCTAGAATCCGTGGGAATCGGTCGGATGCGAGGCTACGCGCAGAGCACCGACCGAAAAGCGACTTTCACTACGATCACCTTCAGGTCCCTCGAATCATGCCTGGACAATTAAAGATGGCGGTTTGCGGCTACATGAAGTAGCAGTTGGGCTGATTGATGCATACGCTATTGCACTGCGGCGAAGGAAACACAAGACAAGCCGGTTAGCGGATGACGCGAAGAAAGAGAAGCCAACATACGGTACCGATGTCCATGCAGGCTACAACGTCAAAACTGTTTAAACAGAGCCGCGATAATGCTTCGAAACAATTTATTAGCAATTAATATTTTTTCCCAATGCGTTGCGTAGTACTTCATTATCACGTGGTACCTGCCCGCCAATCCGTGGCGGCCTCCAAGTGTTTCCCGTGGCGGTCGTCTGTGGACGCTACGATCGGGAGGCTATCAATCTTTGAAAATACATGTGTGTAAATGACTTGTGTGTGTCACCACAAGTCAGAGTTCTACATGGTAATGGTACTGTGATGTTACACGTCTGCATGGTGGTACATAAAAACATGTTGGTTTCGTTTCGTTTTACAGTCCCTTTAAATATTTCGTCTCCTAAAGCATGTTGATACCTTCGATTCCTGTGGTTGCTTTTACAGCAGGGCTGCTCGGATCCCCGACACCGACATCATTTTCGGCACGCACATGACACTCGTACTTCGTGGACGGCCGAAGAGGCCTCACAGTCGCCGACGTCCTTTCACTCTCCACAGACACATTGGTTGCCAGACCTGAGGGAAACAAAAATACCGTCGCATCAATTTGTGGCACCTTATAACGCATGTGCGTGTTCCATGTGTGACAGTGCCCAATCGCAACAGCTATTTGGCGATCAATGGCGGTCCTCTTGGGCTACGCCTTCAAGTGGCATATATCGCGTTTTTAATTCCTCGCTGTGGCTTGGCGACGACCTTTACCTGATATGATTTCTTGTTCGTTGTAATCATTTGAAATGTTAGGGGGACCGAGTCGGCGTGACCGCGCGTAAACACCTTTCGTGCGCGCTCCTTGTGTGCTCAAGTATGCATCGCCAACTCGCCCGAATTTCCATTGTAACTCATTGCAAGCTGTTGTTATTGAATGATACGAAAGACATATGTAATTCAACAAAGCCTGGAAAGCAAACGTAGGAAGTGAGCACATCTGCGCTCAGATTGTAGTGACATTGTGTGCACCCGAAACAGGTCATCTTCCTCCTCTCTCTTTAAGATGTCGCTTCTAACACGTTGCAAGGAACCACGTCTTTTCGGTGGTTACGAGCACATTCTCTCCTCCTGCCTATAGCACCGAATGCTCAAAACCACACACACACAAAAAGAAAAAAAAAAGAAAAGAAAATCGGTGCATATGAGCATTTGGTGGTTATGGGTATATTGGAGGTTATAGGCATTCGATCGTTATGAGGCCTATATGACGGCAAGTGACGCCGTGACGACTTCGCTGCCAATACATATAACAATTCGGTGTTGTACCAAGTGGATACAGGACGGCCCTTGGCACATATCATCCTTATACTTGTGTTAACGGTGTCAGTTACTTTGTCTTCCTGTTGTTCTCTCAGACGTCGCTTTTCCCTTGTGGGTTTCAAAGACACTCCGACTATGGTGCGTCAATGTGTGAGCGAGGGCAAATTTGTGTGTGGATTGTCCTTGCAGTATAGTTACTGATGTTGCATCCATTCCGGCACTAACCCTGCGTCAATCCTTAGTGCATCCTTGTGGTGGCGCACGTGAGACGTTACTTCAAATGGCGCCGCTGTCTTTGACTGTACGCCAAAATTGTCATCGAGCGCCAACTTCTTAAGCTTCGTCATATTTTTGCGTGTCTTAATCTTGTGTCGTCTTTTCTATCCTCACTCTTTTGCAAAGCTTCATCCAATCAATCGTTTACAACTAATGTTTAACTCCGCATTACAACACCATGACATCGACATTTTCGCTCCTTCTCGTGATTTTCTTACTAGTATTAGTGCCATTGTTTCCATTTAACTTCGTTTGTTTCACCGTTAACCTTGTTGGCTTTTTGTATATTTTACTGTCTTTGTTCACATGTATAACCTTGTGTGGTGCACCAATTAGTAGACCATAGTGGTTGTTTTTGGGTACCATAACAAAAATAAAGTTATTATTATTATTAAGTTATTATTATTAATAAAGAAAACTAAGAGACCCGAAGTCTTGACTCTCGCTCGAAACCTTATTGACAGAGTGCGCTGTCGCTCCGAAAAAAGTTAAAAAGGGAAGCAGACGTTACTTTCTGACGCTATACTAGTGCCGTAGTGATTCTTATTTATCCATATTTTTCTTTGCCATGGTCATATCGTCATCCTCAGCGGTGCATGAGACCGGTATCCAGCTCCGGTATGTCCCCAGTTCTTCGTGCTATTCCCTGTCGTGCAGCATAATTAGGGAGTGACTTTTTTGGGTTAAACCCGATTCCACCCAGTTATCCCCGCCCCCCGGACTGACCTCCGACCAATTCGGGTTAAACCCGATTTCTCCCCGAATTCCAGTCACTCTGAAATCCTCAAGTGATGTTTTCACTGAAGACGAACAAAGGTCGCCACATGTAACACATGTAAGAATGGGTCACTTACGTTCCCAGCAATACACCCACGTGTGTCAACACTGTCTATGCCTTATTCGGGGATTACCGCTGGAAGGTCAAGATCCCGCAAAAAAACCACGACAACAACAACAACAACAAAAAAGAGAGATTAGGAAAGGACTTAATAGACAAGAGGGGAAACAAACACACTCGATAACACCCGAAGGCACAATTATCGCCCGATTTCTCCCCGAATTACAGATTTAAAAATAGTGTCCGATTTTTACCGCCCCCCCCCCCCATTCTGAGAAAGGTATTTAACCCGAAAAAGTCACTCCCTAAGCATAATCTATTCATATAACACTATAACGAATTCTAGTGGCACTGGCTGTAACCGGCTGTAAATATTACGGGGTCTTATGAAACGTTTTCGCTCAAACGGTACGCGAACGGTACTGCGGCGGCGTCGGTGGCGGAGTCGATGGCGGAGTCGGTGGCGGAGTCGGTGGCGGAGTCGGTGGCGGAGTCGGTGGCGGAGTCGATGGCGGAGTCGATGGCGGAGTCGATGGCGGAGTCGGTGGCGGAGTCGGTGGCGGAATCGGGGGCGGAGTCGTCGGCGGTGGCGGCGGCGGTGGCGGAGTTGGTGGCAGAGTTGGTGGCAGAGTCGGCGGCAGAGTCGGCGGCGGAGTTGGTGGCAGAGTTGGTGGCAGAGTTGGTGGCAGAGTCGGCGGCGGAGTCGGTGGCAGAGTCGGTGGCAGAGTTGGTGGCAGAGTTGGTGGCAGAGTTGGTGGCAGAGTTGGTGGCAGAGTTGGTGGCAGAGTTGGTGGCAGAGTTGGTGGCAGAGTCGGCGGCGGAGTCGGTGGCAGAGTTGGTGGCAGAGTTGGTGGCAGAGTCGGCGGCGGAGTCGGTGGCAGAGTTGGTGGCAGAGTTGGTGGCAGAGTTGGTGGCAGAGTTGGTGGCAGAGTCGGCGGCAGAGTCGGCGGCAGAGTCGGCGGCGGAGTTGGTGGCAGAGTTGGTGGCAGAGTTGGTGGCAGAGTTGGTGGCAGAGTCGGCGGCGGAGTCGGTGGCAGAGTCGGCGGCGGAGTCGGTGGCAGAGTCGGTGGCAGAGTTGGTGGCAGAGTTGGTGGCAGAGTTGGTGGCAGAGTCGGCGGCGGAGTCGGTGGCAGAGTCGGTGGCAGAGTTGGTGGCAGAGTTGGTGGCAGAGTTGGTGGCAGAGTTGGTGGCAGAGTTGGTGGCAGAGTCGGTGGCAGAGTCGGCGGCGGAGTCGGCGGCGATCCAACGAGAAGTGGCAGTGAGTCAGAAAGGAACTTATGGTTGGGCAGTCGTTGGTCGGCGAACCGTTTGTTCGAAAACGATTCACCAAAACTCACCATTTTGAGGGAGAGTCTATACGAGCGTCCCAATGCTTACCTGTTTCCGATTGGCACTGTACAAGATATCTGGAAACAGGGCTGTTGCCACTGAACGAAGGGGACCAACTGAGCAGAAGGGAACGGGACTTCACTTCGCCGACTTTGACGTCCCCGGGAGGCTCTGGTGGCTCTGCGGCAAAAAAAAAAGAAAAAGGAATGCGCTCTTAAAGGCACTATAGAAAAGAGATAGGAAACGCAATGTTTTAACATACTTCGGCAACGTAACGATCGTAGTGCCGCAAAGTATCATTGCGGATCCTCATCTCGGATCACCACACATTCTAGTATAACTTTTAACTGGGGCAGCTTTACATCAACCGCAGTCCATCGTTTCATCATCGATATGAGCCCCTTAGTCGATGTACATCTACATCAGTCTATCAATTTACACGACTCAGCATTAACAGCCGCGATACAGTCTGGCACTACTTTGCTTTACTAAGCATCAACATTAGACATCGCTTCGCGTAAGACTAAAAAGTCTGTGAATTTCCCTAAACACCGCAAAAAATTTTCTGAAAGAAGTTTTTCCTGTTCCGAAACTTGCACACCAGATTTTTTTAACGGCCGTTTTTTAACCACGCGCGGTTGAAATCGCCTGTTCCTCCTCACGCTTTGCGAGGCCCCCTTACACAGGGGTGGCATCCGAGGTATTGCTCCGTAGACGAAAGTGTGCTGGGCGAACGCAATGCACCCTGGAGAGGTCCTGGTCGCACGTCACAGCAAACGTCGCACACGTGACCTTAAAGATGGCGGCGCCTGTGATCGGCGGCCAGACCTTTTGTAAACAATGCGGTTATTGTTTCTGCACGCCGTTTACGATGTCTTCCGGTCACGGTAATTATTTTTATCCGATAATCTCGCAGTATAACGCGCAGTTTTGCACATAAAGCCTCGTACTGTTACTGTACTGTACTGTTTCCCAGTCTCGGGTTTTCGTCATGGATCGTACTGTTGACGGCTTCCAAAGATGTGATGACGACCGCGCTTTAAGACTCACTGAGCCGATGCGATGATACTGTAACATTGTTGTAACTATACCCTCAAGCGGGTGCTTTTTGCAAAACTGCCATCTTGTCCTGGTCGCGCGTCATAGAAATGAGTCATTCTGAGGTCAAGTGACTTTGTTTACGTGTCGTTTTGTCGCTTACCGACATATTTCCGTCGTCATAACGCCAAGAGATGAACGTATTTTGCCAGCGTAGACTACGCTGTACTTCTTGCGTAACACGGTAGCCCATTTCTCCCTCAGTGAGTGAGTCTTAACGCGCGTGTCGTCATCACATTTTTGGAAGTCGTCAACAGTACGAGGCCTTATGTGCAAAACTGCGCGTTTTACTGCGAGATTGTCGGATAAAAATAATTACTAAGATGGAAAGACATCCAAAACGTTGCGCAGATGCAATAACCGCATTGTTTACAAACGGTTTTGCCGCCAATCACAGGCGCCGCCATCTTTAAGGTCACGTGCGCCTTGAGGTTTGCTGTGATGTGCGACCAGGACCTGTCCAGGATGCATTGCGTTCACCCAGCACGCTTCCATCTACGGAGCAATACATTGGATGCAACTCCTGCGTTCGTAACGCCCGCGATAGACTGTGGTTCCGCGCGGACGTGGCTCCCCGCGAACTGCTGAGCATGGACGATACAGCTGCCGCTATCACTTCTTCGCACACGCATGCGAAAAGGCGCGAATTTTGTAAATTCGTCATTTCCCTTTTTATTAACTTCCGCATAGTCGTCTCACCTTGTACGATGAGCTTAATGTTGAGGTCGTCACTCCCGAACGCATTGGAGGCGTGACAAGTAAATAAGGCAGCATCTTTTCTTTGAGCAGAATGGATTTGGAGTTCCGATAGCATCATGCGCGTCGAAGCCTCCTCTTTGATTGTATATCTGTGGAAAGATAAACGCATGTTCAGTAATGGGTTAGACAATGACGTAGGGAATGGTGCTCTAAAGACGTCAAATATATATATAAAATGAATACCACACTGATCACCACACGGAATTCCAGATTGAAAACCTGAAAAGGTCATACCCGGAAACACGTACCCTTCTACCTATACCTACCTCAACAGCTCTATTGATCCTACCTATCTCCTGATTGAAATGATAGAGGGAGCTAGTGATTTTGATTGATTCTGAGTGATTCGGATTGTGATTGATCGTAAGCACAGCCCAGAATTATCCCCAAGAATGGAGTTACGCGACCGACGACACCAATGGGACCATTTGGGATCTGGAACAGCCATGTCACGTTTTAGGTTTTACAGTTGTCTGCATCGCTGGTTAACGGAATTCCTGGAACATAAGGTTGATTATCGCTTAACGGAGCACTTGTTTACCCTCAATCGTTTTTTGGCTGCGGCGTGTTCTGCAAGGAATAAAATGAGCTCCTGCAAAAGAACGACAAGCGCAGATGACCTACAGCGCGCCCGCGAGGCTAGCACGCCCTTAAGAAATCCTCAACTCCTGGAAAGAGCGCACTGGACAGAACGTATATGACGTTGTGTGTTCCCCTGGCACGTGACTGGTGACGGAGACCGCGGGTAAATGCAGCGCGTGAGCTGCGAAGAAAGGCACGGGAACGCGATGATAGTGTCTGTTGCATAACTTAGAGGAGGACGATGGGCGACCAGGTGCATGGGATTGCGATGAGCGCGCGGCGCCTGGCTCGAGTTGGAATTCTGGGCACTTGTTGATTAAAGCTTGTTGGGGTTAGTCATCTGGAGCCTCGGTCCGTCTGTCTCATTTACGTAACACATTTTGGTGCCGAAACCCGGGATTCGGACCGCGCTCCGGATGTCAAGCGAAGCACTCGACGGCCTACTGCGTACTCGGGCAGGAACCCGCGACGGGGTCACCCATGCCACCGAACATCTCGCCGTACTTCTGTCTCGACCGGTAAAAGTTAAGGCAGCAATTGAAGCAGACCTCCGATGCCTGATTGCCGGGAAGGCAGCCCTAGCGGAGCTGGATGCACAGGTCATGGGTTTGATAAGTAATGAGAGATTCGATGACGAACTGCAAGATATACTGGAGCAAGAATGGCAAGTGGAACTGGCAATTTCTAAAGCGAGAAGCGCACTCCGCCTGGCTCTCTTGCCTACCTTGCCTACTGGGACGTTCACTGTGTGGACCAGCGGAACAGTTCTATCTCACTACAGCTGGTCAGCTCGGAAGTCAAGTCTCGGTCAGCCAGCCTCCTGCTTCTCCAGCTGGCGCAATTGAAGGTCAATCAAATTCGACAGAGAGTGACACAATTCAAGAACGCTCGATGTCACGCCATCCGCACCAGTCGGACCTCACAGCAAACATTGAGGCATCTTTCGAGGAATGGCGATGGCAGCGTACGGACAGCACGAACACAGAACACCAGGAAACCGCTGAGGGCCAGTGTGATGCAAAGGTATGGCCAGAGGACTGCAACCTCAGTAAGCGACCAGGGAAAGACTGCACTGACTGTAAGGATTCACTAGTTCAAACCAGGTTGTCGGAAGGCCTACCTCCCGTCTACACGAGCAACATAGCACAAAAATCGTCGAACTCCGAATGTGATTCGCACGACGTTGTGCAAAGGCACCAACGATCTTCGCAGATCTTCGCTGAAAGAGAAATAATCCCTCCAGCTCATTTTGAAGCCGGCTCTAAGATAGGGAGAATGTCGTCGAACGTCGGCAGCAGAATCAACGCTCAACCGCAATCGGCGGAGGACCTTGGCAGCGCTTTAGAAGCCACACCTTTGCCCACAGTCGTCCACGTTTGCACGAGTCAGCAGACACCCGCATCGGTCTCCTTTATGACACTCAGCGACCCAGCGGCAGCTGCCACAGACCACAGACGGTTCGCCAAGGACTACTGTACAGCACACCACACCCTGTGCCGCACCGCGAGCATGTTTCGGATGTTTTGGGGTCTTCACGTCAGACGACGACGCGGACGATTGAAATATTGCAAGTCTTCGTAAACCCAGACCGTGAGGACACCTGCCTCGATCGGCCACGTCCCCACCTGACGTCACTTGGACACTGCACAGATATGATTACCGCCAACGCGGTCACCCTGTCGGCGCGGAAGTGTGTTGCATAACTTAGAGGAGGACGATGGGCGACCAGGTGCATGGGATTGTGATGAGCGCGCGGTGCCTGGCTCGAGTTGGGATTCTGGGCACTTGTTGATTAAAGCTTGTTGGGGTTAGTCATCTGGAGCCTCGGTCCGTCTGTCTCATTTACGTAACAGTGTCGGCAGTCGGGGGCCCCATTCTCCGTCCGTTATTGTAAATTTGATTGCGCAGTGACACTACATCGCACAGCGAAAATATTCTGCACGGTCGACAATTTGATCGTGACGTGAGACGGGGTTTCGGTCACTTTAAGTTGATGGAAACGCCAGGCGATGGCACGTGCGAAACCGTTTGGGTTGCCTGGTGGAGTGTTACACCGAGCAGACTGTCTGTGTTATACCGGTCTGAATCGCTCGAAGAAAACCGGTTTCTTTCGGGTTTTTTTTTTTCTTTCGAAAAATTGAAAAAAATGGAAACAAACGTGGTTACTGCTGAGTCGAAGCATTGCCGGCCAAGCCACAGCATACCACGAGCTAGAAGCTTTAGTAGTGTTCATCCTCTAGGCATAAATGCAGAGCAGAGCATTCCATGAGACTGCTGTCTACTCAGCGATAGGTAATTAGAACAACCCGTCCACTCCGACCAGAACTCCGACATTGTGTGAACGCGATGGCGATCGCTTGGAGCGGTCAGACGGAGCTCTAAGTTGGTGGTTGTTGGCGGATTAGAGGCACCTAAAGCTCTGTTGGCGTGTTAGAGCGCATCGAAGGCACGAAAATTTACATTTTTGAATTTTGTCGCCCGGAAATTTTGGGCTATTTTTCCGGTGACGAGGGGAAAAAAAAAACGAAATATACTTTTTTTCCCCAATATTTCCGTTTTTTTTTTTCAGGGCTTCGCATCTCTAGATCTGTCTACCGGTGTGGCGTAATGTTGCTCTTGGGTATCGTGCATCCTGGGACAACTTCACATGGAACTGCGCCGACATCTGCCTCAGAGTGTCTGAGAGAAACCGTGGGGATCCGAATGGCAAAAGTCACGTCCTAGTCTCGGTACGGAAGACGATCATCGTTGCCACGAACGCTGGTTTTGAGGGGCTGGTATTCCTGTATCGACGTTACAACTGGCCTTCGCGTTGGAGTTAACGGAAGTCATCGTACCGCTTGGGACAAAAGTTTACTGAACACGGCACTGGCATCTTTCTTCATTAGAGCGGTCCCTTGCTACACTCTTAAAAAAGGGTGTACTTTAACTCCTTTTTTTTGCCACATATATAACACCCTTTTGGAGAGTACAATTACGCTCAAAAGGGCGTCTCCTCACTCCCTCAAGGGAGTAGCATAACACCTTCTCCCTGCCGGGGAGTAATATTACTCTCCAGTAGGGAGAAATGTGTTATGCTACTCCCTTGAGGGAGTGAGGAGACGCCCTTTTGAGCGTAATTGTACTCTCCAAAAGGGTGTTATATATGTGGCAAAAAAAAAAGTTAAAGTACACCCTTTTTTTAAGAGTGTAGATATCAAGAAGAGATCGAAAAAGAAACATGAGACGAGCTTCTCGATCCATCTTTTGATATGTGTGTCCGCCACTTTTTCCTTGGGTGTACACTATAGGTGTAGATATACTAGGTAGGTGTACACCATGTGGTTCTGCTAGGGTGTGTACACCAGGGTGTAGCACAAATGAAGAAATGCGACACACCGGTGTTCCGTAAATTTTTGTCCCAAGCTGTACGTTACGGAACAATGAAAAGTTTAGCATCGGGCTCTTGGGTAAATGTGCCCGTTCCTTGTCAAGACGGTCCCCAAATCCTTCTCATAATCCTTCTCAGGCAACGTGACACTTGCAAGACTCCCGAGCAGCTAAACCATGTCCCCTCACCACTTTTCTCTCCTCTCGAACACCCTTCTTGTGAAAGATGAAAGTCACTGAAAAGGTTCGCCAGCTGTAGGACTCGAACCCACATCTTCTGGATTACTGGTCCAGGGCTCTACCACCTCAGCCTCAGGCTCTACCAGCCTCAGAACATCAGTTATCTCACCCTTCTTGCCTTTCGCTTGGCTCGATGGTAAGGGTATATCGTACCTGTGTTTGTTTTCCTGGTGCGCAATGGTGTGGCCATGGGCCGCCCATCGGAGCGTCATGGGAAGGTCCCCTCGTGCTTCGCACCGCAGCTTCACGGAGGATCCCCTGCGGACCGTCTCGCTCCTGAACTTGGTGGCAAAATGCGGCCCAACTTTACGTGAACAGCATATAGCACATAGCAGTTAACTGCAAATCACGAGAAGTTGTAAATCACTGCATGCACACGACTCATGCAATGGCAGCTCCAAAGAACCTTCCGCGCCTTCTGGTGTGCGTTGCGGGTTACACCTGCCTTTTTAGGAACGAGTGTGGTGCGGAGAAACAAAGACCGCGAATGGGTGGCTTCAAGGGACATCCTCACGGAATATTCTAGTAGAAGAAAAAGCGGAAACACTGCTCCCAGAGCCGAAGTTACGACCCGTATTATGTTGAGCATTCATACGGTGCGGAATATCGGAAGAGGCGTACTGCGCATTTAGCAGACGACACTTAGCAGACGACACCGTCAGCGCGCTTTCTTGTCGTCTGCTACGGAATATCTTGTGGCTGTGTAGAAGGATAGTCCCCACGGTTAGCAGTGTACGTGAAGACTTTTTCGTGAAGCTTTTCGCATCTTCCGCTTCTGGGGGAATGTCGCTCCTGTGAATACACGGCATGTGCCTCGAAATTGCTTAGTCCTTAAGGGGTTGTTACACAAGTGGTTTGTGAGATTATGTACGCATTGTACTGCACGCAGGGGTACCGAAGAAAAAAAACTACTCTTCTATGTGTCGCAGTGAGTGAGGGACCCTTGAATGCAGTTCTACGACGAGCTCTGACGTCAGAGGAGCTTCGGCCATTCCTATTGGTTCTCGTAAGCACGTGACCTTTCCTAGAGTCGCTTTAGTGGCAGAGACGCCTGCCGTGATGTCGGGTGTGTTCCCTCCCGTATTTGATTTTCAACTCCTCTATCACTCCCTTTGGTTTAAAACTTTGAATGCAGGTTTCCATGGAGACAGTAACGCGGTGTAACTTTGAGCTACGAGTGACAACGGGCTTAATCTCAGCTTGTCTAAGGACAGCTAGTTGCTGCAACGCAGACAGTAGAATGGTACGCAAGCAAATATGTGAAGGAGCATCCGGACTTCGTGATGTTCACGTCGCCAGATGATCTTCACACAGGTGTCGCTGCAGCGCTTTTTGCACCACCCCCTCACAATGGGGGTGCAGGAAAGACACGTCTCCGAAGATGCGCAATGAACAAAATAAAGAAAAAAATTGTGTTCCTTCACGAATTTTTTGCGGACGATCTATCCAACGGATTTTTGTTCTGAAAACGGCTCCGGTATCATGTGACCGAAGAGATCAGATGTTCTCATTGGAACAACTTCCCAGCTTTTATAATTAAAAAGTTAATTAATGAAAGTTAATTAAAACATTGCCTTAGAAGTCTGCTAATGCCCTCCTAGGGAGTGCCCTTCAGCATATGCTATATTGCAATTGATTTCATCTCGGAAAAAGTAATATATATATATATATATATATATATATATATATATATAAGTACAGAAAAGGTAAAGAAGGGATTCAGAAGCCTTGAGGGAGAGTTTAAAAAAATTATTACAACTAATTACGGGAGAGAACTAAGGTTTATTTACATGTTACAGGGGTCGACGTTTCGGCGACAGCGTCGCCTTCCACTTTAAATATTTCGCACTAAGCTGGGACACCTTGTATGTACTCGCGCCTCACCGCACGCACAAGCTTCTCGTCGTCGGAGACTTCAACGTGGACGTTTCACTGGCGGCGAACACCACTTTCTTAAGTGATATGTCTGAACAACTGAACCTTACGCTGTGCACCGGCATCTGCCAATCGACAACTAGACATGGCTCATGCATAAACTTGGTGTTCCAGAACAGCCCCCTCGTTCAGGACACCACTCACCTCGCCAACGATTTCAGCGACCACAAATCATGACGCTTAAATAAATTTGTCTACACACTTTCATCCGGCCTGATTTCACCACACGCACAGCTGACGCTGAATTTCGCGTTACGCGAGCCTTAACCGTCCTGTGATTTTTTTTTTTGGCGCTTCTATTGAAACCAAATGCCCCAATACCAACAAGCCAATATGGTACTTCAATATGGGTCCAAGAGGATTTGAACCTCGCCTTTCCAGAGAGCAAACTTGCTGCTCCAACAAATGTTGGATATTCCGGATAAAGTCGTCAAAAAATGTTTCGTGATTGAGTATCATTTTTGTTCTCGTTGTGGGCCTATAAAGCTTAACATCACGAGGACTTTGTTCTTCGGAGCTACCTGTTGTCGTGCCAATATACTTTCTGCAGCATGCATACTACATTACCTGCAAACGAAATATTAATAGAAACAATTGCGAATAGTGTTTCACGTAACGCGTCATATAGCGGCTTGGCATATTATTGTGCAATGGGCAGCATACCATCCACTTATTTTTTATTTTTTTGCTAATTTTTTGTCTCCTTTCGACGGAACCGCGGTGAAATCATTATAGTTATTTACTCGACACGATGATGTACCACAGTGCCAAAGCTTTTTCTGCAAGAGCGACATATACAGTGAACCCTCGTTAATATGACCCCCGATAATCTGACATACGACCTTTACGACCATACTCCTGGGGAACAATGCAGTGAAACCTCTGCAAACCTTCCCCATTAATATGACCATTCCGCATTATGACCAACATTTTCGGGAACGACTATGGTCATAATAACGAGGGTTCACTGTACACTTTGCTGCACATTGATATGTCAAGTAGCTTTTGTTGCGATATCTGACGCGTTACGTGGAACATCGCGTACAATGCATTAAAAGTCATAAGCATGTCCTGTAACGCACAGAGGAGCAAATACGCTAGAAAATAGACACTTTTCATCAATGGAATCGGGTAAAGCTTGGGTCAAGTCACTTTTTCGTTTACTTCATTTTACATTCCCAAGCAGCACGCCAATATTGGTCCAATATTGGACCCACGTGGGCTGCAGGGATTATCAATATGGGTCCAGTATGGGCTGACAATATGAGACCATATGGGTAGTGCGACTATAGCCTCCATAATTGACCAATATGGGCAAGCCCATTTTGCCCATATTACGCCAATATTTCCGTGATAACGCCAACGGTGAGTCCGCGTAATAATAAAGCATTATTCGGTATAACATCCGCCGCTGATATTACTTTTCTCTTCTTTTTTTTTTGTTTTTATTTCTGCAGATCTTCTTATCGATCCACGTTGCATAGCGTTACAAAAAACAACACTGCATCGCCCTCAAAAAGAAGAACAGGTGTCACGCCCGTCTTGCTAAAGGACCCAGGCACTCCCACGGAACTGGCAATGCCAAACATCCCTCAGAAGCCTTCATTGGGATCGCAATAGTGTATGAACCAAAAATTTCCAACCACTCCTGGAGTACAAAGGAGCTAAACACTTTCGTGACGGTGACGGACATACGCCTCAGCAACTCACGCTGCCTGTAGTAACTTGAAAGCACCTAGCATTATAGAACAGACATCCCTTCCTATCAAACATTCTGCGTTTTTCTTTACCTGCCGCAATTCCGTTGTCATTAGAGGAACCAGCAACATTTTAGCCCGAATGAAACGTCGGATCCGAGTGCCGCGCATGCGCATAGTTGTAGGACGCGTGGTTTCGCTCAAACGACCAATCTCACAGGCGGTTCGACCGATTGGCGTCGCGAAGCAAGATGGCGGCTGTTTGCAGCAAGTGGAAGGTTGAGTTGTTGAGTTGCAGTGCATGTTTACAGTGGGATTGCCACATATATGTTGACTGTTTCGAACAATATGTATCATCTGCGAGAGGTTGTTCGATGTAACGACTTATTGAGTTGGGCATTTCACACACTTCAACGTTCAATCTTGCCGTGCTGCTTGGGCATTTGGTACAAGTATACCAACACGGGCACGTACCATGTTCTGCATTTTCAGTCAATATGGAGTATACACGGGCAATATGGGCCCCATATTGCCGACATTTTCCCAATATTGGCTCAAACTTGGCAATATGGGGCCCATATTGGCAGGATTTTCCCCATATTGGTTCAAACTTGGCAATATGGCGCCCATACTGCCAAGTTTGAGCAAATATGGGGAAATCCTGGCGAAACGGGTTCCATACGGGACCCGTATCGCCAATGCCCAGCCAATATGGGTCCAATGTTGTGTGCTGCTTGGGTTATTTACTTCAAACACGAGGGATACACCCTGCCTTCATGTGACAGTCAACTATCTATCGCGGAAGTGATCCATTAAATGCCCTTTGAATGCTTGTGGCCAACTCCAGTGCCTCGCCACCTCACCCATCATCACGGGGCAGATATTTCGCAGAAGGATATTTGGAGTAGCAAACCTGTAGGCCCTGGGCTTTTAATGCGTCTTCTCAGACACACGGCAAAGAAAGCACTACGTCGCTGCACACTTTCAAGTTATAATAGGCAGAGACAAATCGTGGCTGTTGACCGCAGGAATAAAATGCTCAATTGATTAGAAATGTTTGTTAGAAGTTTCCTTTCGTGATGTCATCTAGAGGTAGCTGAGACAATGAAACGCAGAGGCCTCTCAGCACCCAGTTGCACACTTCGCTTTAAGAACTGCAGCTGACGAGAAGGTGGCATTCGACCTCACACCTACCGATTTCTGGCCAGAGATGCTACCAGTTACACCATGCTATAGCTGCGCTCTCGCCAAGACACCGAGACGCGCCAAGAAATACAGGGATACGCACTCATCCTCAACACAATGTTGCCAGTCACACTTCCATCCACACGGGCGGCATCTTTCTCGATGAAAGATGAAAGTCACTGAAAAGGTTAGCCAGCTGTAGGACTCGAACCCACATCTTCTGGATTACCGGTCCAGGGTTCAACCAATTGTGCTGAGCTAACACGCCTTCCCAGCGACTTCCAGGGTGCGTCGTCTGAAGGGCCAAACCAGCCACTCTCTCTCTCACTCGTCCTCCTTTCACTCTTACATTTTTGCTCACTCCTACACACATTCATACGACGGGATCGACGCAAGCGGCAACTGTTGAACATGAGAGAAATGATGTTCTGTAAGGCTGGAACAACATAGAAGGCACAAAGAAGGAACAACATAGAAGGAACATGGAAGGAGGCTTTGTATGTGCAGTTAACCCTCGTTAATATGACCCCCGATAATCTGACATACGCGCTTTACGACCATACTCCGGGGGAACAATGCAGTGAAACTTCTGGAAATATCCCCCGTTAATATGACAATTCCGCATTATGACCAATATTTTCGGGAACGACCATTGTCATAATAACGAGGGTTCACTGTATTTGTCCCTTCCAGCCTCAGAACATCAGTTCTCTCAGTTCTCTCGTCTCTCTCGAGTAACGTCGTAGTAAAGCTGAGGCAATGAAACACAGAAGGACGAACATAATAACACGTAACACGTAAAACACTCCTAGCGTTAGCATGTATGTTCCCTACAGTAAGTTTAAGTTTTGAGTTGTGGATTGAGCTAGTAGTTAGTTTGTATGATAGTAGTAGTAAATAGTAATGGCATGTAGTTGTAGTGGTGTGGTTGTAGTAGTGGTGCGTGTTAGTACTCTATTTGTGTTACATGGTTCATTTTGTATGTTAGCTGGTTGTTCATATGACCTGTATCTTCCTATTTATTTATTTTTAGTTATGGCAGAAGAATCTGGCAAAGAGTATTAAGTATGGTGCTGTTGTCTGTAACCTGCAAACTAGCCGTTTGGCTTAAGCAGGTGTTTTTGACTTGTAAGTAATTGTGATGAAAAATAAATTATTATTATTATTATTATTATTATTATTGTACTACGATACGGTACTATAAAGACGATTTGAGATATACCTTTGTTATGTGTTTTTGAGGGTTTTCCAGGGTTGTTGATTTTTTGTGAATATCAATGGTGGTTCAATATCTGTATTTTAGTGCTTGCGTTTTACTTTACTGTTATCAATGTTTTAACTTTAAGTATTGAGTGCGCCATTGACTGTTACCTGCCCACAAGCCCCAAGGCTTAGGCGGGTACTGTTGTAATCATGATACTCTTAGACTAATAAAAATTGAATTGAATTGAATTATTATTATTATTATTATTAACACCGAAGCCTCGCAACACCCAGCTGCATACTTCCCTAAAAGAATTGCAGTTGACGAGAAGGCACCATAAGTAACACATTTTGTGATGTCGTAGTAGAGGGTATGCCCTCCCTCTCCCCCCCCCCCCAAAACATTCGAGCAAACACACACACGCACGCACGCACACGGATATGCACATGCACGCACGGATACAACATGACAAGGCGACCCTAGAAAACGCAACCATGTGCGAGAGAACGTTGAATAATTCTCACCTTGAACTTTGAGAAGGACAAGCTTGCTGAGGGCCATGCCGATGCCGTTGCTCGCTTGGCACAGATACCGACCGGTCATTGTCTCTTGAGCATGCTTCACGAGCAGGGACCCATTGGAGAAGACGTCGTAGTCAGCCCCACTGGAGATGGTGCTGTACCCTGACGAGCCATACACTGCGGAGATTTTGGACCACGAGTTGTGACGCGACTGAGAGGGGAGATTCAGTAACGCGAAAAATACGTGCGACCAAATGGCAAACTCAGTGAACAGGTAGAGATATTATGATTCTGACGATGTAGAACTGTTGACCTGCATTGTGGGCTTGAACCGTCTGAAGGAGAACACACAGAAAAATAACCGTTCGAGGAAGAACCTTTTAAAGCTCTTCGGCTTGTCCTTATTTTTCGCCTTTGAAAGGTTCTTCAAAAGTAGGACGCCAGGGGATCCTTAGACATTCTTCCGTTCTCGAAGATAGGACAGGTTCATAAAAAGGTTCTTGCACTATAAAGAACTCTCGAAGAACGGTTATTTTTCTCTGTGTAGCGAGATGATTGTGATTAGACTTTTTGTCCATTACAGCTCGCTCGTGAGGCCCGTTGTAGTCAAAAAGTTGCCGAATAAGTCGACTTGGTGGTTCCACGTTTCCAGAGGTTCGCAAAAGGTGTCGTCTGTCATCGATTTGTTGCATACTGCTCTTCAGAACCTCGCGCTCTTGCTGGTAACGAACACGGGGCATGAGCATGTGTTCCAAGTTGCCGTGCACGTGGCACGTTGGACAGAGGTCCGATTTTGCGAGGCCAATACGCTAAGTAAAGGGGGCTACGCTGTCCAGGTGCAGGCCACACACGGTGAAAGATGGCTTCACGTGGGCATGCTGGGGAAGGGGTGTCGTGCTGTCACTGAGCTCTCGTGTTTTACGCGAGTACAATCGAAATGAAACTGGTGATATACCCTCAGTAAACCAATAGTAATACTTCCATAGGAGATACGATACAGAATTGAAGACTTAGACATAACCAAAAAGTCACCTGTAGCTTCACTGTCAAAATTGTTGGACATTTTAGGTAGTTTTTTTTCCTCGTCGTTGATAGATTTTTTATTTAAAAAAAAAGCTATGAGAACAGCATAGATGTCGTTTTTACGGTTGAGTTATACGGCCACGGAGACATCCTCTCGAAGAAAGTGTGCAGCTACAAGGTGACTAAAATTCTTTCATCAACTTTGTAATAAGGAAATTTAGGAAATGAAAATTAGGAAAATTAGGAAATTAGGAAATTTAGAAAAGCGAGATAGCAGAATGGGTGACAGTCCTCGTTCAAAGCCATCCCACGTTTTAAAAATCCTAAAACGCGCACGCGCGTTAAACCATTTCATTCCTTTCTCAAATTCTCGAATTTGCCATTCTCGAATTCTATTACGCAGATCAACGGAAACGGAAACTGCAACGACCGGGAGCCCAGGGAGCACAGCGCTCATTTCACGTTAGAGGACCACGTGCTCTGGAGCGATGGACGATATTGGTGTACACTGTAAACTGAAAAACACCCTTATGGGTGTAAATGGCTTGTCCCATAACTCACACCACTTTTTACACCGTATGGTCTGGAACACCCTTTTTAGAGGGTGTATTCTGTGCAAAACACCCTTTGAAAGGGTGTTTTTCCTTGGAAATGACTTCTTTTGCACCCCTTAAGCACCCTTTTAGGATGGTGTAAGATTGTTAAACACCCTCCTAAAAGGGTGTTTAACAGGGAAAACAACCATTTCAAAGGGTGTTTTACACAGAATACACCCTCTGAAAAGGGCGTTCCAGACCACACGGTGTAAAAAGTGGTGTGAGTTATAGGACAAGCCATTTACACCCATAAGGGTGTTTTTCAGTTTACAGTGTAGGTGTTGATCTGCTGGCTAGATAAAACGCTTTCCGGTCCAGATAAGGCTCCGTCGGCGAGGGTGATGCACTCCTGAGGCGAAATTAAGCGATGGAATATCTCGAAGTAAGACAGCAAGATGGGGTAGTAGTGGGTATGGATTCATGAGCTCCCAAAATACATACACGAAAAAACGGAGACACACACATCGTGTCTTGCATGGAGCCTGAGTCAGTTATCAGCGTCCCATCCATCAAATCGACAGCTCACAAGATAAGAGTTTTTGACACAAATAACGGCGTGATTTCATAAACATGCGCATAGCGAATTAAAGCCTTAGGAATGGTTTCCTTCTTTCCGCATTTTTTTAGACAACTTTTTTTTACTGTATTCTGTGTTCATTCTTGTTACAACGTAAACCAGTCGTGAGTTGAGCCGAGCTGAGCTGAACCTCTCTGTTTTTTTGTGTAGGTATACTTGGCAGCTCTATAGTGATGGAATATTCCACCGCACGCGCTAGTTTCTGGATTTTTCTTCCATTCCGCTATCTCGCGTTTGTCTAATAGCGTGCTCGATAAACTGCACCGGTGCGCCCCGGTGCGACATGGTGCGGCTTGCCATCCTCGATAAACTGCACTGGTGCGCACTGAACGTCCTCGATTAAAGGACTGCACCCGTTCAGTGCAGCACTGAGTTGCCCCGAACCCACACCGAGAAAATCGGCCGAGCGCCAGAGTGCAATCCCAAGAAGCATCGCGATTGCCGGAAGCACGGAGAATGGCGGAAGCGGCAAGTAGCCAGGTGTAGCCGGGCAAGTAGCAGCAAACAGTCATCGTCAGCATGGCATTCGATCGGTGCGTCTCGCTACGGGTCGCAACGAGCACAGGTCTCTAGGTAGCGCACGCTAGTATCCATCAGATCCACCAGTGCAGTGCAGTTTCATGTTCGATAATGCCTCCGCCCAGGGCACCGCCAGTGTAGAGCGCCACGCACCACTGTGGTTTTCGGGGCAATTCCGGAGCAATTAAGTTTATCGAGGACGCTATAAAATTGCGCTGTGGCGTCGCTCATGATCCTAGTTGCCTCGCGAAAGCCACGTATTATATATTCCCTAATTAAAGGGTTAATTAATGCATTTTAAGTAATTACCCATCTAGAAGTTACATACGTTCTTCCAATGGATGTCCGCCTGTCGCAACTGCAAAAAAAAAAGGACATCTTTGCTGCTGCCACAGCTTCTTTTATAAAAATTTTGTACAGGATAAAAAAAAAAACGCCCTGTTCCTAAGCTGGTTTGGAAATAGAATTGGCAATGCGTGTTCGGACTGCGCATGAATGGTACTAATGGTCGGAGCATCTGATTTTAAAATCGAAGGACCTTTGTTCAAACCCCGCAACGAAAGGACTTCTCACCAGAATGAAGCGAGGTGACGTGGTGGCTTAGGTCGTGTTATGTCACGTGATGGTCGGTCTATGGCTAGTCGGCATAGGAAAGCATATTCTACGATAACAAAGGGTAAAAGCTGCTCACAACAAGAAAGCACACTCCAGTCCAGTGTAAAGCATGGAACAAAACAACACGAAAGTGACAAAGCGCAATGCAGGACCACCGATTTGAACAATGTATACGACAGAACAACGAAGTGAACAAAAGTTGCTGCATACTGCATAGTTTACGCTGAAATTGCGAA
This sequence comes from Ornithodoros turicata, assembly GCF_037126465.1. Lineage (NCBI taxonomy): Eukaryota > Metazoa > Arthropoda > Arachnida > Ixodida > Argasidae > Ornithodoros > Ornithodoros turicata. The sequence continues at coordinate 148,096,816 of NC_088202.1, read as the reverse complement.
ATACAAATGCGCACCTACAACACAAAGGTACTTACAGTTTTCCCTCTCCCACGTGATGGCGGGCGCGGGGTGGCCATCCGCCAGGCAATCCACTCGGACGCTTCGTCCCACAAGCACCGACGTATCGCTCGGTTCCACGATCCATTTTGGAGGAACTGCATGGTTACTGCCCATTAACACTGGGGTATGAGTCATATGGGACGAAGAAAGAGGCAACCGCCTCGAGAGAGTTGTATCTCTCAACCTATTTGCTCAGAATTCCAGAGCAGTGACGCGTAGAACATACGCTGTACAAGGGTACAAGGTTTATTAAGAGAGAAAGGTAGTTCTCATAATCGTATTATAAAAAATGCGTAAAGGATGCAAAAAACACCTTGAAGAACGCACTTCGATATAGCGTTCTGGTCCTGTACTAGTATCGCACCCACAGTATAGCTCTGTAAGGGATGATAAAACAGCAACGAACGAACAGCTGAATTGTAGCAGGTGAACGACGACGACGACTCCACTTCCGATGCGAAAGGAGCATATTTATTCCTAAGGCTACTAACATCAACTGTAAATCATGAAAGTCTTCCTTTCGGCAACATGCCCCCACGTCTTCCCTCGACATCATCTGGCCGAGAGTAATGGCGGAACGCTACGTCGCGCGCCGCTTACGTTCCTCATTTTTGGGCAACGCGTCCGCATCTCTGCATCTCTCGCAGCAATGGGGGCACATCTGTAGCTCTATACATGCTCGAATGCTCGGCAGCACGCCGCCTATGCTGGAACTCCGTGACGTCCGTGGTGTGGACGACATCAAGTGAGACGCGCTTTGCAGCTACTGAGCGAACGCGTCCGCCGCAGCGTTTCTTCTCAGCCAAAGCGGCGCGATGTATACGAAGCAGTGGGGGAGCGGGAGAAGACTGCGCGCCGCGATCGAGAACGGGCGGACTTCTCTCCACCTCTGACTACGCCTCAGAGCCTGAGACCATCAAACTGACGCGGCTTCACCGATGCTTCAAAAGTGCGCTGAAGGAAACGCAAATTTAATTTAAAATAACCGAAAACTTCGTTTACTATCAAAATGAATTCCCCGACGTTGCTGATTGCATCTCTTAGATAATATACCTCCATTTATGGTTCTCTTACTCGACGATAATACGTGCACACATACCTTCAACAACGAGTACCGTGCTATGAGACGCAGAGGCTGCGGCGTTGCTGACGACGCACGAGTAGTTGCCGTTGTGCCTCGGAGAGACGCTGGCGAAAGTCAGGTCGCTGGAGAAGGCGTCTGTCTGTACACGGATGCCCAGGGCCGGGGCTAGAGGACCGTTGTCTTTCTTCCAGCCGATCTCGAAAGGAGGATCGCCCGATGTGACCGTACAGACGAGACGGGCTCGCATGCCGGCTTGAAGGCCAGGAGGGAAGGCAAACGGGGCCAATGTTGGACGAACTGCGTCAGTGAACGCGCAATTTTAGGGGACACGTTCAACGCGAAGTATCTGCACACTCTCAGAAAAAAAAAGAAAAAGAGGTGGAGCGGTTATACCAGGTCCCCCAAGGGCGCCATTTTCCTATGTATTTGTTCCTATCCCGATGCGTGCAATGCCGGAGGCCGCCCTTAGATACCCCATTGTTACCAGACGTTGGCTTGCGTTTGATTGTAGCGCGCTAAAGATCCAGTTGAAGCACAATCCAAGCCAGGCCAAGTCACCGAAGGAGAAATGGACGACTGCGCCAGCGGCGCCTGGTACGACAGGTACGCTAAGTGATGCATGCAGCCGTGCACTAGATCCTTCCGATCGCTCAACACGTTTAAAAACGGGATCGAAAAGGTGAAACACGACACAGAAAGTTGTTATACGGGTTTTATTTGGACATATAAAGACTAGATTCATTCGCAGAAACAACAAAAACATTTTGCCGCTAAACTTAGCGCGCTGAAGTGATCCGGAACGGCAACAGTGGGGTATCTAGTGGCGGCCTTCTTCGTTGCACGCTTTTCCGAGGTGAGTTTGGGGGACCTGGGTTATACCTTTCAGGAGGTAATATTTGTCGCATATGTTGTGCCTAAAAGGTTGCAAACTTCTACCTGCTATACCTCACCCTCTCCCACGAATGATAGGGTTACCACTTCTGATTCGCCGAGCGAGAGGAGCGTATACGCCTTTTTGTAGCGATTCGGATATGCGATAATTGATTTTACCACCATTTTAAACCCTTTATCAGACGCTATGTTGACCTACTAGGTGGTAACTATGGAAGTTACCACCTCTTCACACCCTTTTTTTCTGAGAGAGTACACTGTAAACTGGAAAACACCCTTATGGGTGTAAATGGCTTGTCCTATAACTGACACCTCTTTTTACACCGTACATGGTCTGGAACACCCTTTTTAGAGGGTGTATTCCGTGTAAATCACCCCTGGAAACGGCGCTTTTCTTTGAAAATGCCTTCTTTTGCACCCTTTAAACACCCTTTTAAGAGGGTGTAAGATCGTTAAACACCCTCCTAAAAAGGTGTACAAAGGGTGCAAAAGACGGCATTTTCAAGGAAAAGCACCCTTTCAAAGGGCGTTTTACACGGGATACACCCTCTAAAAAGGGTGTTCCAGACCATACGGTGTGAAAAGAGGAGTCAATTATAGGACAAGCGATCTACACCCATAAGGGTGTTTTTCAGTTTACAGTGTATCGCTGAATCTGTGGCGCCATTCTGTGACACTGTTCTACTAATAGTCCTGTTTCAAAGTTCATTCCTCCTTTTTTCGCTTTGTAATACCATCTGTTCGTAGTCCTTGCTGGCGAATTAAAGAATGACAGGTGATGAAAAGACGGCGAAAGGCAACAAAAATGACACTCTTGCTCTGTACTGCTTATAAAACTAGCTGGGATGTGCATTTATACCTCGCACGTTGACCTGTACCGTACCACTGGCGCTCTGGCCGTGTCCGCTGGTCACGTGGCACATGTAGGTGCCGTTGTCTTCGTACTGTCGAACCTCTTTGATTACGAGGGTACCGTTGGCCAACACTTCCTGACGCTTGTTGGCAGGAAGCTTCATTCCTCCTGCGGGGAGAATAAATAACCGTCAGGCAGACTTGTACGTATTTGGAGTATTGTATTTAAAATACTGTATTTTAAATACAATTTGCGGTATTTTGGTACTCTACTCAATACTTTTTGTTTTGTGTATTTATACTCTATTTAAAATACATTTTATGGTATTTTGTACTCAATACTCTAATTACATATTTTGGATCTCCCTCTCAAACTTTCTGTGTCTCGTCTTTCCATTATCTTGCTTGTTCAAGGGAAATTTCCTGAGTCCCTCGGACATGACCCGGACATTGGCCCTTCTTGGAAGTCCCCATTTAGAGATCTTGCCCCGTATGTTCTAATTCTTGGCCAGTGAGGGTTCTATTCTGTGTGCCTTGACGCGGTTACGCCGAATTCTGACCTCACCGTGCAGGGACTTGCTAGAAGTTTGCTTTGTTCTGGGTCACATATACTTAGTGGAGTTATGTGGTACCTCTTTGTCATCTTTTTGGGACTTGTGTTTAGATGACTCCTATCAGACAGCGGCGGCTAGCGTAGTGCGCGAGGTTTACGTGATTCATGTCACATAGCGGCGACTTGCCGCATTGACCAGTGACCCGTGACTTTTTGCGTTCAATGCTAAATAGTATCTTAATTGTATTTCAAATACTTTTTGAAGTATTTTGTACTCTATCTTAATTACTTTGGTTTTCATGTATTTATACTCTATCTTAATTACATTCTAACGTTAGTATTTATTATCTTATCTTAAATACATTTTTGAGTATCTTGTACATGTCTGTCGTCAGGACAGAAGGTGTTAGGGTAAACAGGCAAACAGTTTGATGGATTGCATTTACAGTACAGTGAACCCTCGTTAATATGAGCCCCGATAATCTGATATATGTACGCGCTTTACAACCGTACTCCTGGGGAACAATGCAGTGAAACCTCTGCAAATCCCCCGCCCGTTAATACGATAAATTAATTCCCCGCCCGTTAATTCCCCATTATGACTAAAATTTTCGGGAACGACCATGGTCATAATAACGAGGGTTCACTGTATACATGGTTCATAAAGGTCATGGACATTATGCGAAACCACGAATAGTATGACTGCTTCATTCTAGCGCTAGCGATTTTATGTGACCCTTTCGTTCTGTTTAGGGATACAAATTAAAATGAGAAACTATCATGAAATCTACTAAAGGGAATGAAAAAAAAATGAACAAAGTGGTTATCTTAGGAACCACAGTTCCAACGGTCGCCAGAACCATTGACTGCATCATATTCCAGTCTCTCGCAGTCGTTAGGGGAACAGTCGCCTCAAGAAATGTGTGCATGAAACGAGTACAACAACGTCTGACACTCTATTTGGCCAACTTACTTTCTCTCAAGAAAACTGCTTCGATATTAAATACAGTGAACCCTCGTTATTATGACCATGATCGTTCCCGAAATTTTTGGTCATAATGCGGAATTGTCATATAAAGGGGGGGATTTGCGGAGGTTTCACTGCATTGTTCCCCAGGAGTATATGGTCGTAAAACGCGTATGTCAGATTATCGGGGGTCATATTAACGTGTTTTATGAGAACAAGAGTGAACTGACGTTGTCCTACAGCTGTTGTTACTGAACTGATGTTGAGCCCTACAGCTGGCTAACCTTTTCAGTGACTTCCATTTTTCATCTTTTATAAGTTTATCGTTTATAGGTACAGGTATCGGTACAGGTCCCGACAAAAGTTCATGGAACACGCGAACGACGTATTTTTTCTACGGCCCCACACACTTGCGGCGCGCGGAAGCGGGTCCGTTCACTCGTTTTAAAGATTCTCACTCCTTCGGCAGCTAAGGAAGCAAGCCTGAGCGATAGTAAAATCACGATGACGTAAGCCAGGCACGCCAATGGGAGTGCAGTGCACGCGATTGTCTCCGAGCTTGTGTGCTTCGCGTTCTATACTTCGTACTATACTAAAGGGCAAAACGCATGGAGCGTTTTTCCGACGTTTTCAGGACGCGCGCGCGCTCGGCGTGCGTGTGACCTCGTAAAAACCAGTTTTTCAACGCGCGCGGAGGGCATACGCTGGAATCTGTCGACTACAGATATTCGCGGGCGTCTGGGCGCGTTTTCCGAGAAGTAGACAGAACCATGGCCGTCGTGCAGCAGACAAGGTGGCGTATGAGCAGCTCGCATAAATTTTTGGGACATTATCCATCACACTAAATTTACGTGAACATTTTAATGGTATCTGGAATGAAGGAACGCAGGAACCACAGGAAAGAAGAGCAGCTAGTCGACGAATATAGCAACAGTGGCGCGCGTCACTCGCTCCGTACGCGTCCCATGCGTTTCGGGTGGTCGCCTCGCTGGCGTTCCTTCGCCGCGTGTGCAAGGCCATGGCGTACGCGCGACATTTTCACGCTGAGAAAACGTCCAATGCGTTTCGTCCTTTAGTGAAAAGTCACCGATAAATACGCCGAGTTTCGCTTACTAGTGTGAGTTCTGCCGCGACTATGTCGTGTGGAACACGGTGTTAGGCTCTTGGCTGTACGAGCACGTCCGACGTGACATTCCACATGCCTATATAACACAGAGTCTCCGCGACCCGCAGGCGCCCCCTTCCACCCCCTCCACCCCCCCCCCACCCCCACTCCCGCCGATGGCCAAAGGTCGCTCCCTGGCTGGATTTGTCCCCGTCCAAAGAGCACCTTGTCCTCCTCAAAGCCTCGTCCGAGTTTCGTTTTTTTCCAATTTCCAGGGAGGAAATTCCGGCACACTCTCAACATCCGTCTTCTGCTCTTGCCATGCATTGCATCAAATTACACAGACACTACTCTACTAGTTCGCGTCAGGTTATCGGCGTTATTGCCGGTGACGAACGAGGAGTGAAACGGCACACTAGTTTCGGAATCAAGCGAGCCGGATGTGACAGACCCAACAAACGAAAACAAAACGCGGAGCATTCGGCGCCTCTATTCTGGGCTCGTGCGTTTTGAAAGTGAACGAGCAACGCTAGTGTCGATACCTGCACGTGAACTCTCTGAACGAGCACGCTACCATCGCACGACTTTCCAGGACTTCTGCAGCGAGTGCAGCCAAATAGGCGATTTCAGATACTGCCCTTGTGCTCCGCACGGGGGCCCTCCGTCGCCCAAGCCACGCGCATCGCGCAATGCGTCGTGGGAAATGGTTTGCATTCGTGCTTGCCTGCATGTTGCTCGAAGGAAGGAGAGAAAACCGAAACCGTTTGCGCTCTTCTTCTTTTGTCTGATTCATTCAAACTAAATCCCAAGGTGCAGTGGGGCATTCGCAACACGGCGCTCTCTGGCGGGCCATCCATGGAATTTCTGAAATCGTCTATTGAAGAGACCTATTGTGATTTTTCAAACATTAGTATCGTACCTTTTGACCAAGTGATGGTATCGATGGGATGGCCGGCGAAATGACAGTGTAGCCTCAGCGTTTCTCCAGCCACCGTTTCTCGGCCCTTCATGGCTCTAACTCTCGGAGGCCCAGCAACATTGAGTCTGGCCACGTGCACAGCAGAGCCAGCGCTGTTGGTCGCCTCGCAGGAGTACACACCGCCGTCTTCCACGCGAAGGGCACTGACGAAGGATATTACAGAGATTAAAAATTATTGACTTCCGCGCAGTCTCGCGTGTTCATGAATTACGTGAATAGCATTATTAATTACGGCTTCCACCTTGCGTCACTTAACTCAAATGACGTCACTCGAAGGATGTACTAGTTGTCCATGATCAAGAAAAAGGCCCACAAAGACAAGGACGACAAAAAACTTCGCACCACTCACAACTTTAACTGACCAAAGACGGTCGATACAAAGCAACTTCCTTGACGGATCTCCACACACGCCCCCTCACGAGTAAATCCCTTAGGTGAGGTGCAAGAGAGGAAGATAGGGACAAACCAAAAGTAAAGCACGCAGAACAATTCATTGTATGCGAAGAAAAAGTAGTTAGTTCACTGTTGATGATGATTATTCAGGTTTTTATGGCGCACGGACAACTAGGGTCATAGTGCGCCAAAGCTATGGTGAAAAGACAATGGGGATGGTTGGTGACAATGTAAAAGCAGCAAGATTAAACTAAAACCATAGTTTTAGAAATGTTTAGACAGTAAAACAAGATACATGAGCAGCTGGGTAAAACTATATTGCATTTAAATAGCCAATATCTTTAAAATAGTTAAAAACTCTCATGAAGGGTAAAAGAGGCTCATCACCCAACAACAAGGCTGGATGAAGTGGCAACTGATATCTGTAAAGCTCTTTAAAGTGATACTGACGATGAGGTTCATGTGCAAGACACGTGATTAGGATGTGCAGCACAGACAGCTGCTCCCCGCACTGCGTACATTCCGGTGGTTCCTCCCGGCGCAGTAAAAAACAGTTAGTTCACTGTAAAATGAAAGACACCCATATGGGTGCAAATGGCTCGTCCTATAACTAACACCACTTTTGACACCGTATGGTCTGGAACACCCTTTTTTCTTTCTTTTTCTCTTTTTTTTTTTCTTTTTTTTTTTGCTTTTTACGATGTTTTAGTTCACCGGATCGCTTTCACTCCAGTATCAAACTTCGAGAGTTCCTCATATAGTGCAAGAACCTTTTTTTTTTTCTTCGAGAACGAAAGAATGGCTAGCGATCTCCTGGCGTCCATGCTTTTGAAGAACCTTTTAGAGATGAAAAATACGAACAAGCAGAAGTTCTTTCTCGACTACTTATTTTTCTGTGTGTCGCAAAGCTTTATAAGGCTTAGGCGACAGACATCACAAAAACCAAAAATAGTACCTCTCAAGTCTCAACCGTTTATTTCAGACACCAGGAGGATCTGTTGAATAAATATCTCACATTTCCAACGTTATATACGTAAGCGCGTATACGAGTCTAATCTCAGTATCTTCAACTTGACTTAGCTTCGAGCGAAGCCAATATACCTGATGTTGAGATAGCTGGTGAGATGGTTCAGAGCAGCTGCACGGTCTCCGGTCCTTACACGAGGCTCAGCCGCGATCGGCGAACCATCCAGAGACCAAGTAATCCTTGGCAAGGGACTCCCTGTAGCGACACACTGGAGGGAGACGAACCGGCTCGGCTCTAGGGTCTGTTCGGAGAATACTGAGAAGAAACTCGGCGCTGAAACTGCAAATACGAATTCGTTTTTACGCACGGAAGCATTCTATAGTGAGCACTCTAATGAAATCCTTAGGGGCCTGTTCTCACATGCAGCGCTTTAATTGCTCCTCAGTGCTAGAAAACAGCGCTGTCTTTTCCTCCTCGCGTTGCTATGAACCGCTGGAAAACAGACTTGAACTCCTTTCAACATCTTCAGCGCTCACGTCGGATCGCTCGTTTTTGACGACCAATCAAGACGCTGTTTTTACCCATGACGTCGTGGAAGCTGTGGAATTGTTTTGCTTCCCGGTTTTGCGGTGGTGTGTGTCGGTGTTGTGGTGAACTTACGAGGATCAAGGATCACCATTAGACGAAACGGGGCTGCGCCACGTCGCCAATGAGGGTTGAGGGTACACTTCAGCTGCCGAGCCGGCCGAGCACTATGCGCTCTGCTTTGCAAGTGAGAACACGAAGGTAGAAAATGGCGCTCGGTTTCCAGCGCTGTTATTCCAGCGCTCTAGTGCTGTATGTGAGAATAGGCTATTACAGCAATCCCGAGACAGTACCTACTCTTTGCAAAACAGTTGTCTCGCGACGTAAACCCCCAATTATTATCTTTGCAAAGAAAATAGATGCCGAAGTTACCGAAGAGGCCCGAGCTACTTCACCTAGACTGCATTGTGGACTTCCAACCGTAGTTGGGATGGTCACGTCGTTTGCCTGGCATACGTGGCAGAAACATAGCGACGTCTGAAAATGCAGTAGAGACACGATCAAATAACCGCGTCCTACGCTGAGCGCATGGACGAGGTTCGCTGCATAAAACAGGGGCGGGGGGGGGTATATGTTTATTCACACAGGACGTGCATAAAACAGGACGTGATGCTTTCCCTACGTATAACGCCTACAACTTATGGACGACAATATTAACTGTTAAAACAATTTAGATGGCTATAAGTAGGGCCTGACTTTTTAGGGTTAAACCCGTATCCGCCCGATATTTACCCCCCGAACGAAATCTGTAAAATTCGGGTTTAACCCGAATCTACCCGAAAACATCCGGGTCGCGTGGCACACTCATAAGCGTGCATTAAAATAAAGTTCGATAACATTGCTAAACATTAGCTCCATGTTAAGACAAATTTTTATGAAACAAATAAAAATCACCCGAATGCACCCGAATTCCTGACGACAGAATATGCCGTAACGGGATATAACCCGAATTTTCAAATTAAAAATATCACCCGATTTTTACCCCCCGAATTTGGCCAAAAATAAAACCCGAAAAAGTCAGGCCCTAGCTATAAGCCAGCGACGTGACCAGCATTCCTCTTCAACAGAAACGGGTGCCTCCAGTCCATCTATTTTCTTTGCCTGTCTGTCGTCTGGCAACTGCACGATACGGACGAAGAGCACTCACATCCGAGCTGTAGCCTCGCAGCCCCCTGTGCTGAGTCCCGTTCGTTGCGAACGAGGCACTGATAAACACCGGCGTCGTGTCGTTCCACCGGCCGCAACGTCAGCGACTGACCGACGACGCGTATCCGACCCTGGTCTACCTGTCCGAGTACGGCCCCGTCCTTGAGCCACAGCAGCGATGCCACGGGGTGTCCCGAGGGTCTACAGGTCAGCGTGGCGGAACCGCCCAGGTCCACCGTCTGCTGTTCCGGATGCACTGCTGCCGAGAGCGGAGCTGCAGACAATGATACGTATCGTGTGGTTAAGAAGAGCCAGCGTGACGATACTTGACAAAATTTTGAGTAGTACTTCTATAGTTATATATTTACAGTGAACCAGAGTTGTACACGTTACTCGAAAAAAGTAATTGATTACAATTACTGTTACTACTGCGCGAAAAGTAATTCTTTACTGTTACAAATTACTTCATCAAAAATGTAATACGTTACCGATTAAAAATGTAACGCGTTACTTTTCCCGTTACTTTAAATTGTCTCGCCTCCTGTCCCAAATGACGACGACCGTATAGGCGTTGAAACATCCGCTTCGTTTTGTTACTATTGCTCTAGTAGGTGACGGTTGTAAGGAATTATCGTATTACTGTGGTCTGCATGGAACACGTGAGGACTAGAGACGGCCGTCACAGTGACCTCTGTGTCATTGCTTCAGCCGAAGATCGGGCTTGCTGAAAAGTGTTGCCATTGTTGACAGAAGGTTAAAAAATTAATCGATTACTCAGCAATTGATTAGCGAAAATTGTAATCAGATTACTTGGAAAATTACTTGCTCACAAAATTAATTGATTACGTTAAAATTTACTGAAAAAGTAATTGATTACTAGTAACGCAATTACTAGTAACGCGTTACGTACAACTCTGCAGTGAACCCTGGTTAATATGACCACCGCCGTTCCCGCGGATTTTGGTCATAAAGCGAATTGTCGTACTAACGAGAAAGGCACAATCCGCCGACCTCAGAGACCGCTTCCGTGCACAACAGCAGCTTCAGCACGATGTGACCTGGTCTCGTTATCACAGCTGTATTGAGCACCACAGTGTTTTGGCAGTCCGAAGAGCGCTATGAGTAAATCCGAGGTCAACAACATCCGGAGTCATCCCAAACCTTGGAGCCCTACTTCAACTAGGGTTGCCACCAAGCCGGTATTATACCTGCACGGGCCGGTTATTCGCTCGCTCTGCTGGTTGCCGGTAGGAAGGTGATACCGGCAGCGTTTTGCCGGTATATGTGACTCAATACCTTTCATATGGGCTTTTGCGGGGTTTTCCCTTCAACATTCCACTACAGCTTGAATAAATCTGGAGCATAGCCCCAACTCCGCAGTCACCAGTTCTTTCCTTAGTTATCCATTATTATTATTACACACAGGAACATATGTTTCTTCGTATTATCTTGAGCTCTCTCTCAATCTCTCTGTTTTTTCTGTGTGTGCTCTTCCACACCGCACCCACTTCCCTTTCCCGCGAGCCTTTCTCCCTTTCCCTCTATTCCACCTCCTCTCCCTCAGCCGGTATTTTTCACTACGAAAGGTGGCAACCCTAACTTCAACACGTGTCTGCCTGAGGTATGCGTGTAGCCCCTCCCTGGGGTTGCTCTGCGGGTCATGTGACGTGGTCATAATAACGAGAAGATAATACCTGCGTTTGACCCTACTTGTGACAAAAATCTCATTCATAGTCGGTTAAGCGGATTGTCATACTAACGAGACGGATTTACATGGCGGTGGAACGGTTCCCAAGAAAAACGGTCATAAAGTGAGTATGTCAAGTCATATTATCGGGTGTCATATTAACGAGGGTTCACTGTACTTATTTACGTTCACTTTAACGTTGAGGATCGCTTCCAAGCAGTATTACATAAAGGAGTGGGAATGAAACAGCACAATGACACAAAACCAGGCAATAAATTAAGAAAGAAGAGCAATGAAACAATCAATTGGATATCAAAAGAGAATGTTACGTAACATGCGTTCTCGTAATGACAGTCACTGAAGCTACGGATTCAGGGGAAGTTATTCCAGACAACAAAAGAAAAAAAAAGAAAGAAACAGTGAGAGCGAAGCAGCAAAACTCGGAGGTTTTACTTTGAAAGTATGGCCGATCAAATATAGTCATCTGGGGTTAAGCAATCACGGATAGATGGTCAGTGGAGTAGACTGTTATGGGTGATCGCTACCAGCGAGACCTGTCGAAATAGTGAAGATCCTGCGCAATCAACTTAGTGTTAGAGTGTTTAGGCTGTGCGAACATTCTGATTTGTCGAATACCGAAGCAAACAGCGTTGTATTTGGTTCGAGTTCTGGATGAAATACGAAACTTCATTATCAAATTTCAAATTAAAATGACGCTTTCAAACCGTATAAATTCATATAATTCCGAACGCGCGCTCGTAAATCCGAAAACGCCACAAGAGAAAATCCACAACAAAGTGAACGCTGCATCATCGTACGAAGATCTGTAACCGTGTGCTCCTGCACTAGTGCGACAGCGGGCTTAGCACGATGAACTTCTGTCACTGGGAGAGCCTTTCTCAAAATACGTCCTTCCTTAGTTCCGCGAGGCGACATTCCGCGTTCCAAACAACAACATCATCTTTGTTTTGAGATAATGAATGGGGAGTCTCATCGCCAGGAGTGATACGATAACCCCTCCCCGCCCCAAAACGCGTTCCAGGTGTTCGTTGCGGTGCTTTCTTTTACTATTCGGCAGCAATGAGGCTTGTGCAGTGACGCCACGTTTGGTCACGTGCAGTGGCGTAGCCACGGGGGGGCTAGGGGGGCTCGAGAGCCCCCCCCCCTACCTGCCACGGACCGACCCACACAAATCGTGCAAATCCGAGAACATAATATATGTGTGTGGGAGGGGGGGGGACCACTGTGACGATCGCGAAAGTTCTTGCAGTTCATGGCGTCTATCTAAGAAGCACTCTTGAATGGTTTTCAAAGTATGAGCTTTTCAAAATACTTCCAATCTCGGGACACCACCTCATTGGTCATGACATGCTATACATGTAATAGTACTGTGAACGTCTAAATCAACTATTTTCGTTCCTTTTTTTAATCCTCAGTTTGCAGTGTGCACAAGTATGTGTGTGTTGTCGACACAGGATCAGCGGGGGGGGGGGGGGGAGGCGAATTTTCGTATCGAGTCCCCCCCCCCTACCTTGGAGGTCTGGCTACGCCACTGGTCACGTGGCATTGGAAAACATCTTGCCGCACTGGAGTCACAGTAGGAGGGCATGCCGTGAGTTGTTACGCTATGCGTGCAATTTCGAGAGGGAATTGTAAAGACACACGCTGTTGGCCTTATTCGGCACGCTTGTAAGACGCCTGCGACCATAGACGGAGAGGTCTCAATCTGCAGGCTCTCATTCTTGGGGATGTAAGCGTTCGGTTCATATAATGAACAGTTGCTGTGTCAGAGAATATTTCTTTCGTTCTTCCGTCTCTCCGGTTCCATCCCTCAGTATATGCACCAGCTTGTCTGCGCTCTTTCAGTTCTGTCGATCATATTACTCAGATTTGACAAGTACGTATATTTCGTGATCATTTCATTTATCTTGATTTTACATGCGCGGTATATTAAGCCTAGAGTGCGAGACTATTTTGTTTTGTCGGATGTGGATAGCGCAAAGAGCGAAAACTTATTCCTAAAGCCTGCAGAATGCCTCCTCTCCCAGACTCCCACCGTACCGTACTTATACGTGGACGTGGAAGTCGTTGTCTTGAGACAATTTCAGGGAAAGAAAACCAGTGGCTTTCACTGGCGGCGGGTCGACTGGACGACTGCTGAAAGCGTGGTTGTGACGGCGAACACTTATTTTGGGGTCACGTGTATCAGCTCCTTATTTACTTAATGTAGATGGCATTGAGAGCGGGCTACTACTAAGGCTACTGAGCAAAACCTTACCGAAGACGTTTAGCCGTACCACGAATGGCTCCGATGCTAGAGAGTTGTTTGCCACACACACGTACTTTCCAGAGTCGGCGATCGTAGCGTGTCGTATAAGTAGAGTTCCTCCCTGTATTCCATGGCGACCTCCCAGCTGCACGGGCTCTCGGCTTTCATTCGTACCGCCAGACAGCCGGTACCAACTGGAACACAAAATCATTTCAATTATAAACGCACCAGCGGCGAGTCCATCCGCTCTTTTGGGGGTAGCTTCAAAGTGAAGACTTTACGAGGAGGTATGTTCAAATACCATGACTGAACAGCGCACAAGCAGGACAAGGATCACAGAACGACACGGACAAGCGCCGACTCCAGCGCTTGTCCGTGTCCCTGTGTCCGTGTCGTTCTGTGGCCCTTGTCTTGCTTGTGCGCTGTTCCGCATTGATATCGTATCAACTAGGTCAATCTTCCATCTTGTTCATGTGTCACCGGCTATACCGCCTGACGTTTTTCGTTGATTTTCCTGCACCGTCTACAGCTTGTCCAGGATGCACTAACCCTCGCATTCATCACATTCACATTTTGTCATCTTTGTCTTTGATCTACCTCATCCTTCTTTCATCATCTGGTAGTCTTTCGTTTTTTCCCTACTTCCTGTTTCTTTTTCTTTATTTCTTATTTCTTAATTTTCTTTCTTTATTTATTTATTTCTTATTCCTTCCTATTTCTTTCTTTCTTTAATTCTTATCTTTTCTTTTTATTTATTTATTATTATTTCTTATTTCTGGAATAGCAAGCCGACGTCCCGTTTGGCTGACCTTTCCCCGTTTTTTTTCCCCTTTTCGTCTAATAAACATATCCCCCCCCCTCACATTCTCGCTTTCCTCTTGTGTTCGTCCAGATTTTGCTCAAAGGCACAGTTACTTCGATGTGCTAATATGGAATAAAACATAAAATCCCGTATCCCATATCCACGCATATCGAGGTGCGTATCGGGCGTAGGTCGTGCATAGAGTCACTAAATAAGCTACGCTTCAGAGTATCGACACTGAGGCAAAAAGAGCCGCCATGTTGTTTCGGATGACCTCCAGCCCCACCTCTATTTTGGCAGTAGAAATAGATGAAGGTGAAGTTCAGCAGTGGAAGAAGACAACACTTCGAAGAGCGCTAAATGGATGGCGCTGGAGGTCATCCGAAACAACATGGCGGCTCAGTGTCGATACTCTGAAGCGTAGCTTATTTAGTGACTCTAGTCGTGCATATCGGTGAGCGAGGTGCGTGAAGTCAATTGAAAGAGTGCGCAGGCCTTCTGTTATCCAGGAGGCCAGGACGTCCGCCGAAACGTTTCTTGTCAGTCCAGCTGGAGTGATAAAGAAACAAACGAGAGAGAGAGAGTGTGTGTGTGTGTGCACTGCGAGAGTGAGGGGGACCCCGCCTATCCGTTTCCAACCAGCGTGACGCGACGCGGCTACACCGGGGTCTCAAAAGAGCGCTATTGCATTTAAAACGAAAACTGTACGTTCATGTCGGCTTACTGCAGCAATGGACGCGCACAAGGAGTTGGAACATAAAAGAGACAAACCACCTGTAGACTGTCGACTAAGTGAGGTTTAATCAAAGAGGAAGTACTTAGAGAACAAACATTGTACGTCACCATAGGGCATATATCAGACCCAGCATACGTCATGAAGTTCAGAGATTACCACGTGGTAGCTTAGAAAGGGTTGCAGTCATACTCCTGACCTTTAGGGTTCACCTACACTCTTAAAAATGAACTTCACCGCATAGCACGCTCCTAGCCAACCATGATCTCGAATGATATCGTTACCTGCCCTGATTTGTTGAAAACAGGGGGCGTACGCCTTTTCTGTGACAATTATGAACAGCATAAGTGTCACAGATATGGCGTACTCCCCCCGTTTTCAACAAATCAGGGCAGATAACGATATCATTCGAGATAATGGTTGGCTAGGAGCGTGCTATGCGGTGAAGTTCATTTTTAAGAGTGTAGATTCAACAAATTACGTACACCGTTAAGAAATTCACTTTCTTGGTAAGTAAGTGATACGGATGGGGAGCTGACACATTTTTCACCTACATATAAATATTCCTATAAATCCTTCCTATATATATATATATATATATATAAGTACTTCTATAAATACTTCCTCTTTCAATAAACTTCACTTAGTTGAGAGTCTGCAGGTGGATTGTCTCTTTTATGTTCCAACTCCTTGTCCGCGTCTATTGCTGCAGTAAGCCGATATAAACTTGTACCAACTACCCCGCTTTGTCCCTCTTGTGAAAACTGTACGTACGTATATTGAGGCACAGTATAGCCATGAGCCACGCAGGGTAGTTGAGCCAGACTTCCTTGTTCGATGGCCACGGATGATTTGCTGTAGATATGTCGAGGTTGAAACGGGCCCGTAGAGGCTAAAACAAAAAAAAAAACGATTTGCACTTAAAAAGATATTTGAAAAAGTCTGTACGAAGGGTACACACGAAGAGAGGTCTGTCGTCGTTCACTTACGGTTGACGATGATGCGTCCGGCAGTGTCGCTGAGCTTGAGCTTTCCAGTAAGAATGTGTTTTGTCTGGCACTGATACGAAATTCCGTCGTCCGCTTCGCTAACATTTCGCACCAGGAGTTCCCCCGTTGGAAGCACACTGTATCGGCTTCCTGTTTCCAAAAGATCAATGCGCAATTACGATCCAGGACAACGTTAAGGGTCTTACAACTCCTGTTCGACCGAACTGGTCCTGAGACCTAGCATTTCACAGTTGATAGCGCGTAACACGTGCCTTTCACTCTCGCACGTGTACACATACATTGTAGGCAGTTTCAACGTGTTTGAATCTCGTTCCGCTTACAGTTCATCGCCCAGCGGAGCGGTGCTCGGGAGACACATTTTAGCTGAGCGTTGGCGGACGAATGCAGTCGCGCTCGTTCTCGTTCGCTAAGCCTAACGAGAGTGCCTAATATCAGGAATATGCGTTTCACCTAGCTCTTAGCTCAGCGGTGTCGTTTCAACGCTCATGTTGTGCTTAGCGTCATAACGTTGAGTTGAGTTGATAAGAAAAGAAAAAAAAATGGAGAAATACACTGTAAACTGGAAAACACCCTTATGGGTGTAAATGGCTTGTCCTATAACTGACACCTATTTTTACACCGTATATGGTCTGGAACACCCTTTTTAGAGGGTGTATTCCGTGTAAATCACCCCTGCAATGGCGCTTTTCTTTGAAAATGCCCTCTTTTGCACCCTTTAAACACCCTTTTAGGAGGGTGTAAGATCGTTAAACACCCTCCTAAAAAGGTGTATAAAGGGTGCAAAAGACGGCATTTTCAAGGAAAAGCACCCTTTCAAAGGGCGTTTTACACGGGATACACCCTCTAAAAAGGGTGTTCCAGACCATACGGTGTAAAAAGAGGAGTCAATTATAGGACAAGCGATTTACACCCATAAGGGTGTTTTTCAATTTACAGTGTAGGCACTCATTGCGAGAGCCGGCTACTCCAAACCACTTAGGAAAACACAAATGGCTGTCTACAATAAAACCAATGAGTGACAAAGACTCTCAGTCATTCACTCACACACACTGTCCACACACACTATGTCCACCAACTTGGAGTCTGTGCAAAATCGCACAAACGCCTGCATGGCGTGAAACTGATGGTCGGGTGTCCAAGGGCCCAGAACCTTAACGACATCAAATGGTCTGCCGTCCAGCCGAGATAAGGGAACTTGTAGAGATTGTCTGCGTTGCTGATACCGTGGACAGGATAATAAGATATGTTCAGTGTCCATAACGTAGCTGAGACAATAAGACATAGGGCAAACATATAGCACTCACAACGCCAACGCCCAGTCGTATAATTGAATTACTGTGAACCTTTAGTTGTGTCATAGCAACCATTACGTCTACTGGAGCATATGCAAGGTATACCTCGCCGTCTCGTTGACCTCTTCGAAGCAGACAGATGGCTGCAGATGACGTCATATGGAGGCTTGTGGGGCTAGATAACGAGCGGCCACATAGAGCCATACACCAAGTAACGATCTTTGCCTTTTCAGCCGCCGGAAGGTAGCTCAAGTGATACACGAAAGGTACTCAACTTAACTTGAACTTATACGACGCTGTGGAACCACACCACACACTGACAGAGGTACTCCCCTGCCCAGTCAGAGGAATGATTGAGTGATGGGGGGTCGTCGAGTGGACACGGCGAGCAGGAGGATTGTGAAGGTGAGTGAGGTGAGAGAGGGTGAGGTCATGGTGATGGAGGCATGCGGGCTTTAATCCGCCGACGGATACACTGTCTTCACACTGTAAGCTGAAAAACACCCTTATGGGTGTAAATGGCTTGTCCTATATCTGACACCACTTTTTACACCCATGGTCTTTTTACACCCACTTTTTACTTTTTACACCCTTTTCACTTTTTACACCCACACACATGGTCTGGAACACCCCTTTTAGAGGGTGTATTCTGTGTAAAACACCCTTTGAAAGGGTGCTTTTCCTTGGAAATGTCGTCTTTTGCACCCTTTATACACCCTTTTAGGAGGGTGAAATATTGTTAAACACCCTCCTAAAAGGGCGTATAAAGGAAGAAAGGGTGCAAAAGACGGCATTTCCAAGGAAAAGCACCCTTTCAAAGGGTGTTATACACAGAATACACCCTCTAAAAGGGGTGTTCCAGACCATACGGTGTAAAAAGTGGTGTCAGTTATAGGACAAGCCATTTACACCCATAAGGGTGTTTTTCAGTTTACAGTGCACGACCGGCATCGTCGAGAGTAAAAAAAACTTATCAGAGCGACAAAGAACTTTGTAGGGACCGCAGTACACTCTAAGAAAAAAAAAAAGAGTACTTTTACTCCTTTTGGGGAGTAGATGCGTTGCACACAAAAAATAGTCCCTTTCGGGAGTAAATTCTCGGGAGTAAATGAATATCACAGAGTGGAGACTGCATTTCACGCGCTGTTGTAAGACTCACAAGTACATAATTGGTGTGCATGCATGAAAATACCATGAAGCAAACCGTCAACCGTGATATATCGAGTGATGTAAAATCTTGCGCCATACATAGGGCATAATTTGCGAAGAAAGATGCGCTAACTGTTTCTTACTCTGTGTGGCTGGAAAATTGCTACGTTGTCTGAGTTATACAGCCTTATGTCGTTCAAATTGACCAAGGGCACATATTTACGTAGACTGTTGCATTCAGGAGACTATTCACGAAGTTTAGTGACAATTTGCAGTCCTGGGGAGTAAATGTCGGGACTAAATGTTGGGTTATGGGACTAAAATTGGGAGTAATTGCAGAGGGGAGTAGAAGCCGCAGTTACTCCCCGTTTTACTCCTTTTTTTCTTAGAGTGTACATGGAACATTTTTCAAATTCGGCCCGTTTTTAGGGGTGCGCGTTATACACCGGAAAATACGGTAATTGCAGACTAGGAGAGTACAAGCTGCAATTACTCCCCGTTTAACTCCTTATTTTTCTTAGAGTGTATAAGGTGGTTGCATGGGAGTGCGGACAGCCTCGTTGCGAACGAATACGTAAGTTGTCCTTGAGGACGAAGGGTGTGGGTGCAGCGGAGGTGCTCGACGGGGTGGGCTGAACGTATCGGAACACACTTCGAGTTAGGAAATTGGAGGCGGGTTGAGCCGGGGTAGAGAATTCACACCAGGGGTGAATTCAAGTGTGGTCCCGTAAACAATGTTCAGCTCGGTCTTCACAGAGGAATAAAGGGGGGAAGTTGGTGATACAGTCGACCCCCGTTTATCCGAGCTTCACTTATCCAGATCCCGCGCTATCCGGACATAAATCATGGGCACAGATTTCAATCAATGCATTTTAGCTTCATCTATCCGGTCTTCAGCTTCCGAATCCCGGGACAAGAATTTCCAGGAACCACCGTAGGAAAGTACCCAACAACCCGCCTCACTTACCCGGTCTTGGGTCTGAGTCAGTGTGCGACCTACTTTTACTCCAGTGGGGGCGACAAACTCGAGGGTTGACTGAACTACTCTGCTTCAAGGATTTCCAACTTTATCCATTGTACAGATCTTGATAAAAGTTTACGGAACACCAGAGCACGACACGACGACAACACACGACGGAACACGACGTGTTTCTTGATTGGCAGCGAATGGGAGTGGACACCACACTTGCTGAGAGCTTCATGGAATTACACAGTCACCTGTCTGTAAGTGTATCTGCTCCCGGTTGCTGCAAGGATATCGCTCCGATGACTGTATGCGCCACTCCGGTGTTCCGTAAACTTTTGTCGGGACCTGTACCCGTACGAGGCTCATAGCTAGTTCATTCATTTGAAGCTGTAGAGGAAAGACGGCCTTTCAGTCAGAAAGTCCTCCTGCAGATCGCGAGTACATCGGCGCGCGGACGGACATGATGAAACGTGTGCCATCATTACTGATGAAGACGTCATTGACATTGTCGGTTGCAATGACGACACAGAAAAGCCCACGTGTGAGGACTCTGCAAGAGGCCCGAAATGCACCCAGAGGCGCAAGCAAATGTCACTACCCAGGCAGCACACCAATACTGACCCAATATTGGACCAATGTGAGCTGGGTTGGCCAATATTGGCCGGTACGGCTATAATACGCGAGTATAATGAAAATGTGTCATATGGTAATAGCAATAGCGCATCAGCGTCCTGTACTCTGGCTGGTTCATGGAGCACGAGGTCAAATTGGCATGGGGATATTGTCTGCAGGGCGTCACATGGCCGGGCATGAGCAGAAAAGAGTGCAGTGAATATTCTGTCACAGGTTCGGAGACATTGCGTACTTTTCGCGCTAAGAATGCTTGTAAACGTTGGGCAACGTAAGCACAGTACCAGCTCCGGTGGCGCAGCGGTAACGCGTGCGCTTGGAGACTGGGAGGTCCGCGGTTCGAATCCGCGGGCCGTCTGTGCCGTCTGGGGTTTTTCCTGGGTTTCCCTCAGATGTGTAATAGGCGTATGCCGGCACAGTTCCCCTGAAGTCGGCCCATGGACGCAGCTATCCTCCCCCCGAGCGGATTCCGCTCGGTCTTCCACTTCACCCTTTCCTCTCCTCCTCTCCACCACCTTTCCCTTCCCGAGAAACATGCCGCCTAATCAGGCAGGCAGACCTCTCGGGTTCCTCCCAACGACACTCCTCCTCCTCCTCCTCCTCCTCCACGTAAGCACAGTGAACCTTCCGTACCTAACTATAGTGCCTCTGTAGCACCACTGGAATCATTAGAGAAACTAAAACATTTGGAACAATCTAGCAACCAAGAAAGTTGATTAGCACAGACAGTTCTTCGTGCGTACCTTGTTTGGCGTCGATCACCGCCTGTTTGATCGTCATCCCATCGTCCCGAAGCCATTCAACCACTTGGACATCGTCCCGTACATAAGCTGGCATCTGGCAGTGAAGTACCGCTGTGTTGCCCCTAACAACGAACTCGTCGTACACTTTTGTCTTGTACTCTTGCGGAACAACTGTACATGAACGCAAGTAACATAATGAACAATGTGGTCGGTAAGAGTAAATACAGTGAACCCTCGTTATTATGACCATGGTCGTCCCCGAAAAATTTGGTCACAATACGGAATCGCCATGTTAACGGGGGGAATTTGCAGAGGTTTCACTGCATTGTTCCCAAGGAATATGGTCGTAAAGCGCGTATGTCAGATTATCGGGGGTCATATTAACGAGGGTTCACTGTATAGCTTTAGCTAAATCAACAAAATTGTATTAAAAAAATCACTCTTGTTCATGGCGTGAAACTGAAATGACCTGTCTCTGTATAGAAACATGGCATCTGACAGAACAACAACAACAACATAGATGAATGGATGATGATGATGATGATGATGTGGGATGTTTCCCTGCGTTGAGTGCAGGACCCTACCCCATTCCAACAGGCAGAGCAGATCATCTTTCCATATACCCAACCAACAATATATGTAGTATACAGTGGACCCTCGTTATTATGACCATGGTCGTTCCCGCAAATTTTGGTGACAATGCGGAATTGTCATATTAACGGGGGGAATCTGCAGAGGCTTCACAGTATTGTTCCCCAAGAGTATGGTCGTAGTGCGCGTATGTCAGATTATCGGGGGTCATATAAACGAGGGTTCATTGCATACGTAGACGACCTGAGCCCCTACATCATTGACTATACGTATAACGCCGCCACACAAAGCAGGCCGGTGGGCACTATATCAGCTTTATCAGCCGACGCGTTTTTCCCGCTTCTTGCGCACCACAGCAAAATATAACCTCGAACCAGTCTTCTTGTGACGTCACATGTTTGTAAACAGAGAGTCGTCTATATACAGATAGCATGACAGAGGCTATCTAAGAAATAATAATAATAGTACCGTGATGTTACACGTACGGTTTGTCTGCCTATACAGTGAACCCCCGTTATTATGACCATGGTCGTTCCTGAAAATTTTGGTCATAATGCGGAATTGTCATATTAACGGGGGATATCTGCGGGGGCTTCACAGCATTGTTCCCCAAGAGTATGGTCGTAAAGCGCGTATGTCAGATTATCGGGGGTCATATTAACGAGGGTTCACTGTATATACAATGGCGACATGTTGCACGTGACGCAGGGTAGGACCGCGGATAATTTCGACCACCTGGGGGTTCTTTTGACGTCCGCGGCAAACTTCCGACACACTGTACTGAAAGCAATGTTTACCCTCCCCCACATTGCTACCGTCCTCGGCCGGGATCGAACCCGCGATCTTGAGCTCAGCAAGCCAGCACGCTAACGACTGAGCTACCGAGGAGGGCAGCGGTTGTGTTTATCATTAGTGAGTTTTAGTATACCGTTGATAAAGTTATCGTGCCTATCGGAACCAATCGTAGTGGTGCGTGACTCAGAATCTTATCCGCTGATTGGTTCCGGTTGATACGGTTCGACGCAAGCCACGTTATCAACGGTCTGCTAAAACTCTCTATTATTATTATTATTTTTTTTTTGTGGTAACCACTCTCTCCCCCTTTTCTCTGCGCCTCTCTCAATCCAGGTATATCACATCTCTCGCAGAGCTTTTGTACACCAGACAGTAAATCTTGCACTTGTCAGTATAGCTGTTGTGTCGTCTTTCTCCTTGTATTTTTGCGACACTTATCCGAGACGGGACACATACTCCACTACGTTTACTACCAGAATAATTTTCCCTGATGACCACGCGATGGCGACACTTACCTCCCCTAATATGTACATCCCTGGACACAACCGTGCCCACTCCATTCGAAGCGACGCACTGAATCACTCCGGAGTGCACTCTCGGATCCGGAGTGGAAAAAGGCCACAGCACCATAGTTCCATTGGGAAACGTGTAACGCACACTGGGAATGTCCTCCAGAATCTCCCCCGTTGAGTGAAGAAGCAGAAGTGGAGTCGCACCGGACGGCGCCATGACAGTAGATGGCGCCACGTTCCTCCAGCGAACGGTAGGAGGCGGTGCACCGTACGCCTGGCAATCGAGCCAAGCGCCTGTCGAGTTCAAGTACACTACACGGCTAGGGGGTTCCCTCACTAAGATGGGGGCACCGTGCTGTTCCGATAGTTGCCGTCGGCGGTGGTTGTGGGGCGCACCAACTTCCAGACACCAGCTCTCACCTGGAATGGGGGAAGTGTGCAAAGTGAGAACGGTGCTGTTCGAGGAACATGTTCGAAAATACAGCGTAAAACATTGAACCACGATCAGGCAACGCGGCGGAGACAAAGACAAAGGACGCACTCGGACAGCGTCAGGGCCAGTTCCCACTTGGCGACGCCCGCCGCGGCGTCGTGAGCGGGCGGCGGAAGTAGAGCGCATTTCCGCCGCCCGTTCAGCGCGCGCGATTTTCATGTTCCCACCACAGTGGCATTCCGTCGTCCAAAGCAGACGAAAAATCGCGAGGCGTGGCCTTTCTGTGACACCTTATTGGTCGCCAGTGTATCGTTCTCGCCAACTCTCGCCGACGTCGTGAACGAGACCGGCATGGCAAATTTTTTGGTTCGACGTCTCTCCTCTCCCAACGCCGGAAATGCGCGTCTATTTCCGCCGCCAGCTCACGACGTCGCGTCGGGCGTCGTCAAGTGAGAACTGGCCCTTAGTGACTTGTTACAGCGTTACTTCTCCGTCGCGTTGCATGATCATGTTTCAATGTACCAGTCAATGCCCTCTGCGCCTTCTAAAGCATAAAACAGGCTAAAGGCCTATGCTGTCCATTGACGTGTTGAGATATTCGTAGAGTAGTTGCGGATTCGGATAAGGGGGTATGAATAATAATGAATGAATATGAATAAGGCGGTATGAGGATTGGATGCGTATATTAGGGAGTTTTCGGGAACCGGCGCGGTACATACGGTCGATCGGTCGGTGTGTGGACCAGTAGCAAGGAACCGACCGGAGACTCGCCAAAGAGTTTTCGGGAACCGACAGAGAACAACCGGCGTGATGGCGCCATCTCTCGTTAAGAATAGAAGCAAAACATTTTTCCGATGCACCGTAAATTAGCGTACTCCCACACGAATATTCGACCGACAAGATATTGTACAATCTACGAAAGGGAACGTTTGAACAGTTCTAAGGTCACCACAGCTTCCCCACATGGAACGGCATCCAAAATGGCGATAGAATCCATCGCGGCGGCGGCGGCCATGTTTCAGCATCGTAGAGGAGTCCCCGAAAGGGAACGATCGGGAGCGAACCGATCGTGACCTCAAAGCGGCCAGGAAGATCGCCGCGCGGGAAGGATAATCCCCACGAGGTAAAGAGCATGAGCGTCGTTTTCTTCTCTCCCAATTGATCGTACCGGACGTGCTCAACCGGTTCCCGAAAACTCTCCATTAACAAGATCGGTACGCGATCGGATGCGGGGGGGGGGGGGGATGGGGGATATGTTTATTGAGAAAAAAAAGCAAGGAAAGGTTAGTAAGGCAAAGACCGACTTGCTATTCCTTTCATAAAAAGGAACGAAAGAAAAGGAAAGGGAACGAAAAGATAGAAAGAAAACGAAAAAAAAGGAGAGAAACCAAAAAGAAAGAAAACGAAAAAAAAGAAAGAAAACGAGAAAAAGGAAAGGAAACGAAATAAAAGGAAAGAAAACGAAAACACACACACACACGCACACGCACATACACACAGACAGATACACAAAAGGGCCTTAGAGGCATCGGATGCGCACGAACCACACGAAAGTGTCAAACCAGCCACGATTTCGTTCGCACTGCGCATCGGTATTAAGTTCTTTGTGTCCCTCTAGTACGGTTCCTCCGTGTAACGCAAAGAATGTTCAGAGTGAATGGCTGAGAACTGCAGTCCCACGTTTTGATTGTAGTACGCTCATGCAAGCAACGACGTGTCTAAGGATACAAAAATAAATTTATGCAAAACAGGATCGCGTCTGAGCAATATGCACCTATGTACAGTGAACCCTCGTTATTATGACCATGGTCGTCCCCGAAAAATTTGGTCACAATGCGGAATCGTCATGTTAACGGGGGAATTTGCAGAGGTTTCACTGCATTGTTCCCAAGGAGTATGGTCGTAAAGCGCGTATGTCAGATTATCGGGGGTCATATTAACGAGGGTTCACTGTATTTCAGGTCGGATCTGGAGGGGAGAACAGCACTGCGCATGCGGACTCTGCGTGCGCGGATTTCAAAAAGCTCATGCGCGCAGGGTTTCAAAACGCATATATGTGCCTTATTTGTGAGACCCTCCGCGGCGATACCTAGAGGAGAGGAGGAGATTGTCTTCATATCCTGAGTATGAATTTTGTTTTTTCAGTCTTACTTTTCGCGCTGTCAGTGACCGATGTTGAACGTGCAGGATGCATTCTAGCTAATGTACAGTGAACCCTCGTTAGTATGACCCCCGATAATCTGACATACGCGCTTTACGACCATACTCCTGGGGAACAATGCAGTGAAACCTCCGCAAATCCCCCCATTTATATGACAATTCCGCATTATGACCAAAGTTTACGGGAACGACCATGGTCATAATAACGAGGGTTCACTGTATGTATAGTGAACCCTCGTTAATATGACCCATGATAATCTTACATACGCGTTACGCGACCATACAGCACAACATATTTGCCCAATATTGGCAATGCCGGCCCAATATTGGTCCAAGATTGGGCCAATATTGTAGCAGTTATGTAGCAGTTGTTTCTGCGAGTTATCGTGTTTAAAGGCCCACTTCTCGCCACACTTGAGAGTCTTTCAACAGGAGCGCTAGAGAATCATCAGTGCAACGTTCCAAAGATCGACAAAAGGACGTCTCGAAACTGATCAGCAGAAAAATATGGCACTACCTGAATTACTTAAAATTGCATCTTGTAACTACTTACCCCAAAAATGGTGAGTAATTACAGTGACAGTTACTTTGGCAACTCGTTGCTGTTCTCTCTTATGATAGAATCGTCATTGTAATCACGTAAACTCACGGCATGAACTAAAGCACTATACACGATAAACACCCAGACAAGCGTTTTCGTTAGTGCCCAACTTCACGCTATGAGTTTACGTGACCCTACTCAACTAGCTCGTACAGCAGAAGTTTTTGGGCACTGTAACTAACCAGCAGAAGTTTATCGTTAGTTACCATGATTTTTGAGTATGTACAGTGAACCCTCGTTATTATGACCATGGTCGTCCCCGAAAAATTTGGTCACAATGCGGAATCGTCATGTTAACGGGGGGAATTTGCAGAGGTTTCACTGCATTGTTCCCAAGGAGTATGGTCGTAAAGCGCGTATGTCAGATTATCGGGGGTCATATTAACGAGGGTTCACTGTAGTTGTAAAATCGAACTGTAATCAATTAATTCAGGTACTATACAAGTACCGGTTACAGTTACAAACTCCTTGTAACTTAGTTGCTACCCAGGGCAGGCACAATACAGTGAACCCTCGTTAATATGACCCCCGATAATCTGACCTACGCGCTTTACGACCATACTCTTGGGGAACAACGCAGTGAAACCTCTGCAAATCCCCCCATTAATATGACAATTCCGCATTATGACCAAAGTTTACGGGAACGACCATGGTCATAATAACGAGGGTTCACTATAACCCAATATATTGCAGCTACTGACAACAACAACAACAACAACAACATAGATGAATGGATGATGATGATGATGATGTGGGATGCAGCTACTGAGGAACAGAGGGAAGAAACGAAAAACATGTTAGTAGACCATCGCGCTGCATAAAAGGGCGTCATTCCCGAGATTTGAGGAGTTTCAAATGGAACTCCAAGAGCGGGTTTCGAAGTTGAATTCCGATACAGTGAACCCTCGTTATTATGACTTTGGTCATAATGCGGAATTGTCATATTAACGGGGAGATTTACAGAGGTTTCACAGTATTGTTTTCAAGAATATGGTCGTAAAGCGCGTATGTCAGATTATCGGGGGTCATATTAACGAGGGTTCACTGTAAGTAATATGTTTTAAAGTTGAGGGGTTCTGATGATGACGACGGATGATAGATTTAATGACTGAAATACTCCTCGATCGAAAAAATCCTTCATGTGTACTTTCATGCTCACAGATGTTGATGGGTTATGATGATGATGATGTGATGTGCTGGCCCGCAAGTAAGCCCCACCACGATGTCATGCTGACTAAATTTGTAGAAAAGTGCAACTTTAGACGAATATTTTTTTTTTTATTCCACGTCAGCACCGCGATGCAAGTGTGACTATTAGCTGTATGCAGGTAGAGAGAGGAGGAGTAAGAGAGTTGATATGAGTTCTTCAGAGGGAACTGCGCTGACACAATGGGGGGGGGATATACAGTGAAGCCTCGTTAATATGACCCCCGATAATCTGACATACGCGCTTTACGACCATACTCCTTGGGAACAATGCAGTGAAACCTCTGCAAATTCCCCCCGTTAACATGACGATTCCGCATTGTGACCAAATTTTTCGGGGACGACCATGGTCATAATAACGAGGGTTCACTGTATTTATTAGAACAAAGGAAAAAAAAGGGGGACAGCTCAGCCAAACGGGACGCCGGCTTGTTATGCCACAAAAGATAAATACAGTGAACCCTCGTTAATATGACCCCCGATAATCTGACACACGCGCTTTACGACCATACTCTTGGGGAACAATGCTGTGAAACCTCTGAAAATCTCCCCCGTTAATATGACAATTCCGCATTATGACCAAAATTTTCGGGAACGACCATGGTCATAATAACGAGGGTTCACTGTAAATAAACGAAGAATAAAAGAAATAAAAATGAAATGAAAAGAATGAGGAAATAAAGGATAAACTAACAAATGGTGAAAGAAGGATGGGGATAGATTAAAGACATGGCAAAAAAAAGATAGATAAGAAGATAAAGAAGATGGCAAAAAAAAAAGAGACGACTAACAAACACAATGACACAATGGGCACAATGCAGACACACGCGAAAACAATGTAACGCGACAAGCTGCGCAAGAGTCTTTCACGAATTAATGTATGTTTATACAGTGAACCCTCGTTATTATGACCATGGTCGTTCCCGAAAATTTTTGTCATAATGCGGAATTGTCATATTAACGTGGGGGGATTTGCAGAGGTTTCACTGCATTGTTCCCCAGGAGTATGGTCGTAAAGCGCGTATGTCAGATTATCGGGGGTCATATTAACGAGGGTTCACTGTATATACGAGACTGGAGAGTAATGTCGCACCAATTAATTATATAATGATAAATTTGTAGCCTACTCGTAAAAGCTCGCATCAGACGTCACCTTTCATATTCAGCGGGCAGCCAGAGCACCGGCGAAAAGAACGCAGACGACGAATAACGAAGCAGGTGATCGATCGTATAGCGGAAAAAATAACCAAAAAGACAAAAGAAAACCATAACAACGAAAACACGCTGCCGATGCTCGATTAGCGCGTCTCAAACAAGTGGCCACTAGGCGGTCGGGTAGCGCATTAACCTGACATCATCATTAATTTACGAGGAACCATTCATTAGCATAATTGTGGAGAAGAGGAATGCCATCTAGCGAAGCAACCGCCAACCAGCAGCGCTCCCCTGGAACGGTGAGGAACTCGCTCGCGGGTGAAGCGAATTTAAAACGCAGCAGAAAAGAACTGCTTGGCGCACGAATAAAAGCTGAAGCAACAGAAATAATGGGACGTAATACGCTCAGTTCATGAGAGCCATTACTGAAAACTGGAGAATATTTTGTTGCAGCGCTGAAACGAATTTAGAATGTCCGTCCTGCGCAGGAAGAAAGTGTAAATTAGGCAAAAACAGAGAAACAGGGAACGAGGAACATTTCCTTTTGAGGAAAGAATGCACTCTAAATGAACGGCTTTCCTCGTGAATTGAAAATGTTATGCCGGAATAACGTGAAAATACGCTTACTTGAATAGACACACAAAGCAAAAGGGGGTAATAAACGTATAGAGGGACTCAAATACTGAACGACGCTGTTTGTGTTGTCTTAATTGTTGTTTGTTCAGCATCAACAATTTACGTTACCCAAACTCATCTGGCTGTGACGTGACGGTGGGCATCTCCGCAAGTGAGAAGTCCGTGCGAGAAATCACGTGCTTACGAGAACAAATAGGAAGCTCTCGTTACTGTGACGTCAGGGCTCGACGTGTGTTCAACGAAGTGTTTCGTCATCTACGACAGGTACAAGAATATAATTCTCCGTCGTAAGAATGCCGTCATATCCGCAATTCCAGAACCAGTTAATTAAAGACACACCCTCAGTTATCTTGCGACGTATTCCAGAAGTTCTTTTGGGAATGGCTATCAACTCCAGGGGGAGTCTTCTTTGATTGGACGGAAACGGTTGATCGAACAGATGGCACCTACTATTCAGCAACAAGTACAGTGAACCCTCGTTAATATGACCCCCGATAATCTGACATACGCGCTTTACTACCATACTCCTGGGGAACAATGCAGTGAAACCTCTGAAAATCCCCCGTTAATATGACCATTCCGCATTATGACCAATATTTTCGGGAACGACCATGGTCATAATAACGAGGGTTCACTGCACATAATATGAAAGGATACGGCCAAACTCATGTCCTTGTGATGGAATAACTGATACTGATACTGATGAATAACTGAACCTCTGGCTGTGATACACATGGAAGCAAAGTACAATGCTGTAATGCACGCAATGGCGTCATCACTGGGAGGTTTATGGAGGTAAAAAGGTGGCAGATGATCCATCTATGTTTCACCTTGGTTTACTCGCTTCCCCCCCCCTCAATAATGGAGGGGGGAGGGGGCTCATTCGTCAGACAGTTTCAGACAAGCTGACGATAGCATCTCCTATACGAAGTCAGCCCAGGACGTTCCAGGAGTCCTTCTCTAGCATGATGGCCCCGCGCCGGGAGGAAAGTCATTTGTTATCGTAACGCCATCACACTATAGCACACATTAGAGAGTTTTAGGAAACCGTGAGCATACTACGTTTCCTCTTCCTTTTACGATTCCGGTTTCTGTAACGTTAGGACAGAAAAAGAGTTCTAGGAGAAACACGTTTCCTTAGGCGCTACGACCCCGTTATCATCAACGGTAGCGCTATTGGTAGCAGCGCAAACTATTTATTACTATTACTATTTACAGGTGCCGTGATCGGCGAGTATTTGGTAGCGTTTTCAAAAGGCTTTTAACGCAGTACATCAAGCAGAAGGTGCAAGTCGTCGTCGACCTTCAATCACTTGCGGTTCACTTTCGAAGGATTCAGGAAAAGGAACCCGTTTCAGCTACTGCGAGTCGTCCGTCCGTAAAACGTATCCCTCCATGACTCAACCCGCTGCGCTGTGATTGGCTGGTTCTGATAGGGAGTCGGGAGGCGTCTGTGGTCCCCTAAAACTCCCTAATATGACTGATTAGCTTCGAGCGGAGTTTCAGGTAAATACCTTTTTTTTTTTTTTTTGCTTTTTCGAATTCTTCAGCCTTTTTCATCAATAAGTGCCGATAAATGCCTAAACTACTGTGTTTCTTTTCTTTTCTTCGCAATTTTGCCACGAGCGACCGCGTGAGGGTGGTTACAAAAAGGACATGCGTTCCCTGTAGCTATAAGTGGTTATCATCGGCGGCGGACGCTGCTATTGTTAAGCGACAGCATAAGTGACAACATATTGTACAGAAAAGTAATGGCTCCTATATTGACACTTGTCCGGGGTTCTTGTTATGATCATACTCACTGTGTAAAATGTTACTGAACCGGTTTCTAACCGTTATTATTTTACTCCGAAACTGAACCGTTTTCTTTCGAATCGAAACGAAAACCGGAATCAAAAACGTTTCGCTTCGTCACCCTGCTTAAGGTACGGCGGAACTTTTTTTCGGAAATACATATTTGATTGAGAAGCGTCCGAAGACGAGATAATTAAGAGAGCTCCTGTAGGGGGGGGGGGGGTATGAGCGCAGTGTGGTCGTTAAATGTTTATAACCGGCGGGCAACGTAACGACTATCCCAGGCGGGACCGCGCGTCCTGGGCTGACTTCACAGGCAACTGTGCCGACATTTGCCTTCGAGCGTCCGAGAGGAAACCCAGGGAAAACACGCAGACAGCACAGCCGGCTCCGAACCCGGGTCACCTCCCGGTCTCGACGTGGATTGCCATCACCCTAACCACTAGGCCACGGGAACCATCACTCGAGCAGAGCACGTTTGGTATACAGTGAACCCTCGTTATTATGGCCATGGTCGTTCCCGTAAATTTTGGTCATAATCCTGAATTGTCACATTTACGGGGGGATTTGCAGAGGTTTCACTGCGTTGTTCCCTAGGGGTATGGTCTTAAAGCGCGTATGTCAGATTATCGGGGGTCATATTAACGAGAGTTCACTGTACAGTGAACCCTCGTTATTATGGCCATGGACGTTCCCGTAAATTTTGGTCATATAGCGGAATTGTCATATTAACGGGGGGGATTTGCAGAGGTTTCACTGCGTTGTCCCCCAGGGGTATGGTCTTAAAGCGCGTATGTCAGATTATCGGGGGTCATATTAACGAGAGTTCACTGTACAGTGAACCCTCGTTATTATGGCCATGGACGTTCCCGTAAATTTTGGTCATATAGCGGAATTGTCATAT
Organism: Ornithodoros turicata; assembly: GCF_037126465.1. Taxonomy (NCBI): domain Eukaryota; kingdom Metazoa; phylum Arthropoda; class Arachnida; order Ixodida; family Argasidae; genus Ornithodoros; species Ornithodoros turicata. The sequence continues at coordinate 148,065,165 of NC_088202.1, read as the reverse complement.
TAACGGAGGGATTTGCAGAGGTTTCACTGCGTTGTTCCCCAGGGGTATATGGCCTTAAAGCGCGTATGTCAGATTATCGGGGGTCGTATTAACGAGGGTTCACTGGAGCTTACCATACATTTGGTACCATCCAATCGCTGTCAAGGAGTGTTCTGCCTCGCAACGACATTGCATGTATAAATACTTGTGCTTCAGTTATTCATGTGGGCTCAATTCGTAATAAAGCACTACATACATTGTTGACATTACAGTGAACCCTCGTTATTATGACCATGGTCGTCCCCGAAAAATTTGGTCACAATGCGGAATCGTCATGTTAACGGGGGGAATTTGCAGAGGTTTCACTGCATTGTTCCCAAGGAGTATGGTCGTAAAGCGCGTATGTCAGATTATCGGGGGTCATATTAACGAGGGTTCACTGTATTCTTCCTGGATGGATGTTGCAGGGTGTCACGATGCGTTGTGAGTACATATTTTTTCGTTTCTTTTTTTTTCTTTATTACGTGTTAGCGCCGCGCAGTAAATGTGGCTTGTGCGGCGTACAGTCTGGGACAAAAGTTTACGGAACACCTTGGGTGTCGCATTTCTCCATTGGAGCGACACCCTGGTAGCAAACTACAGCGGACACACACATACTGAGAGATAAGGATAGAATAGGCGGCCACCTGTTCCTTATTCGATTTCTTCCTGATGTCTAGTAGGGGGCCACTGTACGACGAAAAATACGTCGGTGCCGCGTTCCGTAAACCTTTGTCCGAAGGTACACTTACAGATAAAGAGAGGAGGACAGTAGGAAGGAGTGGGATGGGGTTAGTATGCATCCTGGGCCGACTTCCATCTGGAAATTCAGTTAGAATAGAATACCCGGGGGAAAAGCGCAGATACCCATGTCGGTAGAAAGACTCGGCCCCAGCACCTCGTTTAATTAATTAATTACGTTTAATTTTCGCGTAATTTAACATTTTCGACTGCATCGCATAACCATAAGCAACAACTGCTCCTAGCAAGACTAATTTGAAGAAAGGCGACGCGTTACAAAGGCAAAAAGAAAAAAAAAGAAAACACCATATTGACCGTCCACTCCTATTGCTTCCTTTTCCTATAAACACACCCATATAAATGGGATTATGATGTGGGGGGTCCTATAAACAAAACAATGGTGCCACGAGTTTCCCAGAAACAGCTCTGACAGCGCAACAAGCTGGCCACCTTGTTGCTATACGGAAAAAACGTCCTACAAAATGTATTAAGCGGGGTCTGATGGGTATTACTTTCCGTGCCGCCAACACCTCGTCCCCCATTCTTTCGGATAAAGTATTCATTCCGGGGTGTATATAAGCGCCTTTAATGTATAATGCGGTTGCGTGTGCATCGACCCACGTCATATATGGGAGCTCTCACTCGATTGTATTAAAACACGGACCCAGTTGATTACCCGGGCATTTTTATTTTTGCGAAGCTAGCGCAGCTTAGACGAGGTCTATAACCATTGGCTATATGTCGAAGTTGATCATCGGGCAATTGTCGAAATTGCGGGGAAAAAAATTCTTCCACGGAACAGTCTACTGTCCTAGGCGCAATTTGTAATCGTGCACTCTTAGAAATGAACTTCACCGCATAGCAAGCTCCTAGCCAACCATAATCTCGAATGATATCGTTATCTGCCCTGATTTGTTGAAAACGGTAGGCGTACGCCTTTTTTGTGACAATTATGAACAGCATAAGTGTCACAAAAAAGGCGTACGCCTCCCGTTTTCAACAAATCAGGGCAGATAACGATATCATTCGAGATAATGGTTGACTAGGAGCGTGCTATGAGGTGAAGTTCATTTTTAAGAGTGTAGGCGCAATTTGTAATCGTAGTCTACTATTAAGCACTAGTGACCGGGCCCAGGGACCGGGCCAGGGACCGGGCCCAGGGACCAGAAGCGGGCCCGCACTCTTCTTGCTGTAATGTGTGGGAAAAATAAAGGTGCGTTATTCTTAGTGTTATTATTAGTATTGGTATTGCTGGTGTTGTTCTTATTAGCAGTCTTTCGTTCTATAAGCTAGTGATAGTAATGATCATTATGTACAAAAATTAATGTGTTATTTATTTATTTATTTGAAAGATACTGCCGGCCATCTCTTGATGGCCATGGCAGATGAGGTGAGTACACTACATACAACACATACAACATACCGCTATACACAGTGCAAACAACAACAACAACAACTAAATCATGACTATGGCCTGGGGTGATTCACCGCTTGAGAGCAGTACCCTACCCCATTACACGAGAAGCATGAGATGTGAAATATGAAAATGATGTTATGTGCAAGTCCAACTCGAACTCCCGTCGTCTGGTTGCGCAACGCTATACGTCGCACAAAAGGAAGAAGCACATGAAAGAAGCGCCAATGGTCCTTGAGATGCAGGGGTGGACCCTACAGCGTCTGGAGCAAGCCGGTACACTCTAAAAAATAAAACTCCTTTTTAGGTGTAATTGGGGTGCATTTGGGGTGTATCATTTGTTTTACTCCCTTATTACACCCTCAGGAAAAAGAATACACCCTGTTTTTGGTCTGAAATGGGTGTAATATGTGTATGTCCCGCTCTGCAGGGTGTAATTTCGAGAATTGGTGTGAAAAAGGTGTAGTGGCCATCAAATTTCTAACGTTTCGCTACGACAGGTCTGGCAACAGTGTGCTGTTTACTCAATGTTCTCCGGCTATGGCGGTTGGAGTTAGTTGTGGAAGTTTTCCTGTTCTTTGGGGAGGTCGTTTGGTGAACCACAGTTCATTTGACCATCTGAGTTTAGTATGACACTGCAAGGATTATGGTTCCGGGTCTCGAACGGATGCAAGCAACAGATGCGCCGTGCCCATCGGATCGAGTAACTTGTCCGAGCGTCTTGCTGCAGCGTGCTGTTTGGTAAGTGTTGTCGGTGTAGTTTGTCTTGTCTGGTTGATTGAGGTGCCTTTGAAGCGGGTATTTTCAGATTATGTTTGAACCTTATGTGAAATGCACGGATTAGATCAGAGAACAGTGGGCGTCGCGTTGTGTCATCGCGCGTCACATGTGGTCGTTAGGCAAAGCCAAGGGGTATACGTAACAAACGAAGTTGGTGCAATTTGTGGTAGCAAGTCAGGCAGCTGGCAAGAGTCACAACGCGAGAGGTAGCGGGCAATGAAACCACGAGGCCACAACCCTCTGATTTCCGGTCAGATGTGCCGAGTCAATGGCTGTGCGCGTCTTCTGAACAAGGCCTTGGCAAGTTTGCGTGTTGGCGATGTCAGAATGGTGTAATTGGTAATACACTTGACCAGAAATCAAAGAGGTATGGGTTCGGGTCTCGCTACCGACACTTCGCTGACCCTTTACCGATTGCAGCTTTGTAGGGACATTGGTCTTTTAACTACACTATGATTGTGTGCTTCTTAATTTCTACGTTATTTTAGTATAATCATCTGATTTTTAACTAGTCACAATATTACCATGATTTTGGCTTATTATAGCTTAAGTTGCTTTTGCGCCAATAAAATTCAATCATGATCATCATTTATCGATTGTCTTACTTTCTATCTTGAGCTCCTTGCATGTTGACGAGGGCTGTGTTTGTCTATACTCTTAATTCTTCTCTAGCCTCAGCCACCTGCGTAACTGTCATGTAATTTGTATTTCGCCCTTAATTTGATTAAGACATTTCACAGTTCATTTTTTCTTTCACTACAGAGGCAGGACTACTCTTGGCCTCACCGTAATACCTTCATCTTGGTCGACATGTTGGTGGACACTTTTAGGTTTTGTATTGTGCGGTGACTATTGGTGTTGTTATTGCAGTGCATGCAGTGTATTATAGGTAATCCGAATAAAGAATATGCCTGTTATTTTAACCGTTGTGTTTCTGTTGCCCTCGGCATAACACCCTTACTGAAGGGTGTTGTCTTGCCTGGGGGTGTAGACATACACCAAAAAGGGAGTCAGTTAGGGTACCGCTAGATTACACCAAAAGAGGTGTTCAGAGAACACCCTTTCTGAGGGGTGTAGTTTTGCCAGAGGGTGTATATATACACCAAAAAGGGAGTCAGTTAGGGTATCGTCAAATTACACCCAAAAAGGAGTTATATTTTTTAGAGTGTAGCCAAGAGGAACTCCAAGAACATCAGAAGTCCTCGACGGTGTTGGACATGGCTCTGACATGGGCCAAGAATTGCAGCCAGGTTGAACGTCTGTCGGCTAGCACCACTCAGCTGAGCACAGAGTTGCCGCCTCTCCGTTTCGTAGAGCTTACATTCTATTAGGACGTGCTCAATGTTCGCTTCAACGCCACATTTGGAGCATAGGCAGCTGTCACAGTATCCGATTCGGCACTTGAATTGGGGAGTGAACGCAACGTTGAGACGAAGCCTGTGCAGGAGGGACGTGAAACAGCGTGGTAAACGGTCAGGAACTGAGAAGGACATAGTGGGATCCACAGAATACATGAGAGACCTGTCAGTGATGTCCCGACTCCACTGCTGGCGAGCTAGTGGCTGAATGAGCTCATTCAGAAGTGATCTCCTGTCTCCTCTTGATAACACCGTTGGTACAACAGCCGGAGACTGTTGGGCAGCCGTTGCCGCTCTGTCGGCTTCTTCGTTTCCGCTCAAACCACAGTGACCCGGGACCCACTGCAGGGATATATGATGACCGTGATCGCTTAGAAGCTGAACCTGATGGAGGATATCAATGACAACTGGGGCGAGCGATCCACGTATTCCCATGTTGGCTATACATTGAAGAGCAGCCTTTGAATCTGAGTAGATGACCCAGGCCCGCGGATTGTCACAGGGCGTCTTACGTAGAAACAACAGGATAGCATATAACTCAGCTGACGTTGATGATGTGCGGTGTGAGAGACGGTATCCATGTGACACACCGTCAGTTGGAATAACAAATGCAGACGATGAACATTCATGACTGGAGGATCCGTCAGTGAAAACTGCAGTGTGGTCAGAATAGCGATTGTGCATCATATCATCTGCAAGCTGTTTCAGAACTGATGTAGGCACTTGGTTTCGTTTGACATTAAGACCAGGAATTGATAATGCGATCGATGGTACTGGAAGCGACCACGGAGGCGTCGTGGGCACCAGTGATCTTGCAGAAAACGGGGGAACCTTAGGTTTCACTTCCATGAAACAGTTGTATGCGTTACATTGCTTCCGGCGACAAACTTTTGCTATTAGTGGATGGCGACGGTGGTGTGCTCTGAGGCGCAAGTAATGGCGAATGGTCTCCCTCTGCCGTAAGACTTCAATGGGTATTTCGCGGGCTTCTGCTATCACCATCCGCGTTTCCGCGGCTCTCGGGACGCCAAGACATACCCTTTGCAAAAGTGCATACAGTGCAAAATGTCAAGTGTTAAACATCTGAAGTCAAGAGAGAAAGTTAGTCTACAAGACCTTGTAAAAACTGGGTTGGTGATGAAATTTGTGTAAGACAAGAGGGCAATTTGTTCCATTCTCGTACAGTACGAGGAAAAAAAGAAAATTTAAACACATCTTTATTGCAACGAAACTCACGGATTAATTTACTATGTTTCAGTCTTGTGGATCGGGTCGAATTGTAAGTTAAGTAATCGCAGAACTTGAGTCCATTAGTACCGCTAACTATATCGTGCAAAAGCTTGAGACGCCGAATTTTCCTTCGTTGAGCCAAGGTTGGCAAACCAGATTTAGCATAGAGTGAAGTCGAAGATGTGTGCTGACCATATGCATTATATATAAATCGAAGGGCTTTTTTCTGCACAGATTCTAGCATGTTAGTATGCGTCTGTACGTAGGGATCCCAAAGAATATCCGCGTACTCTAAAATTGGCCGCACTAACGTAGTGTAAGCCGTCAGCTTCGTTGCAGACGTACAGTGGCGCATCGTCCTCCTCAGTGACCAAAGTTTACGGGATTGCTTACGATAGACCTTATTAACATTGAGAGATGAAGATAATCGCCCTTATCACCTGGCTGCTCCAATAACAGCGAGAGTTTAAAGCAAGTATCGGCACGCGTCATTTTTGTGGGCCTTCCTTTCTCATGGCAAGGCAAAGGCACAATGTTAGTCGAGACGCGGATGGTGCTGTTATGGATACTCAGCCTCCACTTATATACTTCCACATCGGGGGAGGCACCTGAAAAAGTAGACGGCTACACTTTCCTCCACGTTATACGCGGATCTACGTAAGAGAAACGCACTGGAAATAACTTAATTCAATTCATTTCAATTTATTTTTCTGTTGCCCACGAACAACCAGGACTGGTCGAAGTGACCTCTCCGACCTAGACTGGAACTCTCTACTCGAGTACAGTGAACCCTCGTTATTATGACCATGGTCGTTCGCGTAAACCTGGTCATAATGCGGAATTGTCATATTAACGGGGGAAATTGCAGAGGTTTCACTGCGTTGTTGCCCAGGAGTATGATCCGTAAAGCGCTTATGTCAGATTATCGGGGGTCATATTAACGAGGGTTCGCTGTACAGTCAATAGCTTGTCTGAAAAGATCTTTTTTTAAAATTCCACGTTAGCGCCGCGAACCAACTGCGGCTATGAGCGGCATACAGACGTAGACAGGTGGAGAGAAGGCAGCAGGAAGCAGTGGGCGACAGGGTGATTAGTATACGGCTTTGGCCGACTTCAGGGGGAACTGTGCTGACATTCGTCCGGAAAGTCTGCCGGAAGATCCAGGCAAAAACCTGACGCAGACAGCACAGTTGGGTGGCACAGTATTCGAACCCATCGCCTCCCATCCTGTCTATACGGTCTTCGCTATATAGCAACAACGAGCGGACCTGCCTTTATACCGACTCAGCAATGTATAGCTATACTGAAAATAATTCGAATCGAGTCATTCTAATGCGGGAGAATGAAATAAGCGGGAAAAGAATTGTGGCCGACTGTTTCCAGATGTTTTGTCCCGAGCCTCGTCTGGCCGGGAATAATTTGGAAGCAGATTAGGTCGGAGGAAAATGAGAAGTTCATTTGGCAAACGAGTTTCTGCCCCCCCTCCCCCCTCACTCCCTCTCTCCCACGCGGGAGGGGAATCAATGCAGTTGATGCCAGCAGCTGCCGTCTCTACTCGTATATAGCTCCACTGTAAAGACCCGAAGGCTGTAAAACTCAACATCGCGCTTTCAAAGGGCGTTTCATGTATAGGCCAACGGGAAACGACGCAATTTTTCGCGGATCTCCGAACCCGTCGCGAAAATACGGTTGTCTCGCGAATTAAAGCGAACTCGGGTGGTCATTTCGTAGCAAAACGGCCGAGCGCTCGGAAATTGCTAGGTCGGCGACCGAGCTGGATCACGTGACCGTTGCCACCCGAACATGACTGCTACGAATCTAGCGGTTCTAGGTACTTGGATCACGCTAGGGGCGTCGCGGTCGCAAGTCTTCGAGTTCTGTCGTCTGCTAAACCACGTGATTTCAACATGCGGGCCAATGAGGGCACTCGCCACCGTTGCAGTGCTAGATGTGACGACACCGGATACAGTTGAGCAATCTGCTGCTCGATCGTTTTGAGACCGGGCAAAAAAAGTGCTAGCTAGCAAATTCCGAGCGCTCGGAAAGCGCCACGCGAACATGCGAGATTTGCTTCATTTTGACCAAGCGAACATGACTGCTTGAGATCTGGCAAAAAAAGTTGCTCCGAAATGACCCCCCGAATTCGCCATTAGTTTCGTCACGACTGGGCTTTCTCGATGAAAGCCGCCATTATCTCATAATAGTACGTTTTAGTGCACCGCACGCTATCGACGTTGCGTACGCAAGGGATAGTGCGGTGGTTATACGTACCAACGATATCTCTTACGCACGCAAAGGTCACAGCGTACGTAAGCGATAGCTTGGTGGTTCTGCGCAATGCTCTCCATGTTTTGCGCGTGCGCACAACTACTTACGCTATCTCTTACGTACGCAAAGGTCATAGCGCATGATGTACTAAGACTCTGTGGTACGCGAGCTGCTTGCCTGCAAATACAGTGAACCCCCGTTATTATGACTCCCGATAATCTGACATACGCGCTTTACGACCGTACTCCTGGGGAACAATGCAGTGAAACCTCTGCAAATCCCCCCCCCCCCGTTAATATGACAATTCCGCATTATGACAAAAATTTTCGGGAACGACCATGGTCATAATAACGAGGGTTCACAGTACGACCGTACAGATGTCCAATCATGGTTCGCGTTTCCTTCCCTTCCCTCCCACCTCTCCTACACTCTTAGAAATGAACTTCACCGCATAGCACGCTCCTAGCCAACCATCACCCCGAATGATAACGTTCTCGCCCTAGATTTGTTGAAAACGGGAGGAGGAGCCTATTTTGTGGCCATTATGCACGGCACAAAATAGGCTCCTCCTCCCGTTTTCAACAAATCAGGGGCGAGAACGTTGTCATTCGGGATGGTGGTTGGCTAGGAGCGTGCTATGTGGTGAAGTTCATTTTTAGGAGTGTACCAATGGAAGAATTCAAAGCGAGCCTCAATGCCTGTCCGTCCTTCTGTTTTACAGTTTTTGCAGTTTCTACAGTTTCGAATGCCTTGCTGACGATTGAAGGAACCGCAACGTCTTATCTCACCGAAATCAAGTAACTCAGGAAAGAGGCATCACAGTGACCGACAAATTGACGTACGTGACGTGTAAGTATTCATGACAACACACATACTCGTGAGTGGACTGTATCACTACAAACAGAAAAGAACGCTTAGGGTTCAGTAGATGAATCTTCGTCCATCGTTACTAAAGAGCTTCACGGTTTTGGACACCGCGACACCATCTATACGTCAATTATCAACACCACCGACGTGTGTTATACTGTCTCTTGGAGACGCCACTGTGAAACCGATTACACTGATTTTCACGAAGAACCGTCTAACATTTGCAAGCCTTCATTCCGCAAGTCGACCGCATGATAGTCCCCGTGTATTCACGCGAGCGACATTTCCCCAGGAACGGAAGATGCGAAAAACGTCATAGCTTTCTGCTGTTAGTGAGCGCGTGTGTCTTCACGCACACTGCTAACCATGTGGAATATCCTGCGCCACAGCCACAAGATATTTCGTTGCAGACGACAGGAAAAGACGCCGACGGCGTCGTCTGCTAAGTGTCGTCTGCTAAAGGCGTGATACGCCACTCCCGGTTTTTCCGCACCGTGTGAATGCTCAACACAACACGGGACGGAACTTCGTCTCTGTAAGCAGTATTTTCGCTTTTTCTTCCACTAGAATATTCCGTGAGTATGTCGCTCGTGTAAATACACGGTCCCCCAACCTGGTGAACCATGTCGAGTAACAGCCGGAAGTTCCGCGAATTCAGTGCTTTCTTTCGAAGCCGCTTAATCTGGCAACCTCTCCTCCACACGGAGCCTGAGGCGAGAGAGAGAGAGAAAGAGAGAGAGAGAGAGGACCACTCCCACGCGTGATCGTCTGCCGCTAAAAATAGCCAATGGGAAGAAAGCAGCCGATCCACATTGCATCTCGCTCTAATGATGATCGCGATGGTCATTTGCTTGGTTCTTTTTCTTCTCCTTTTTTTCCCCCCTTCGTTTATTAAGTATCCTTTCGCCGTACTTCTATTATGCATGCAGGCACGTTACATCAGGTTCGATCTGAAACTATATTTCCTTACCTGGCCAATGAGGGTTCCCTAAAAGACGACAGAGGGGAAAAAAATCGGGTGTCGAATGAGAAAGACGGCAAACGTCGATGAACTCCCGCTCTAAGAAGGTAACATATTTTTGATGCGAAGTTCATAGATGTGGGAGAATTATAACAAGTATGTTATATTATATCATATTCTATATAGCCACTGCAGAACGCTACCGACGTCTCCTAGGGGGAGCCACAATTCAGAACACGCAGTGAATATGAAATTGTGTAAAAGTGTGCCATCGCTTGCAATAATGTGCCTTCAACTGCTACAATTTGCTTATTGGACTATTTGCTATTTCGATCGTTTGCTGTGCCTCCAACTATTCGACAACTGTGGTTGTCATAACCTTCCTTAGAAACTCTGCATGCTGGCAAGTTAAAAAATTAACGTTAGGTGTAAGATGTTACAAAACGTAAAATAATCGTCATCGAGATTTTTCTCTACAAATGAATAAACACCGGATGTGCGGCATACACAATATCCGCGTGTATGCGGATGCTGATATATCTATTTCAACTACGCGCGGTTGCGGACGCGGTCGCGAATCTTACATTCGCGGATACTGTGCATTGTGGATACTGTCAATACTATTTCACTGGCGTTCTGAATAGAACGTCATAGCGTCAGCGCGAGGTTCCAGGCAGATCACAGGCTGGTACTGCTCTTCACCACAGTTGCGCACGGTCGCTTTTTGCGGCGTATTTTAAATTCAATTTCTGCGATAATTACGACTCTGTGGTGTGAATTACTTCGCACGGTGCATCTTACTGGCCTACTTAACAGTTTTACAGGAAGAAAACAGTGTGTTAAAAATGACTTCTGTGCTCCTTTAAGAACTTGCTCCATCGTAACAGGTTTTCATAGGCCGCCGCTAGGGCCTCGGCTGAACTTGCGGTATATTGCATGTGTAAACATCATACGCGTTCACGTGGCACTGCGATGTGAACAACGCCCCTTTCCATATCCCGCTTTCTGCAGACAAACCATCGAGGATTGGAAACAAAAACGTCTCCATATATCTCATTTTTTTCTTGAAAGCAAGAAAGACTCGGTACGAAGCAAAGCTGACCGTGGCGGTTATGTAGCAATAAATATGTAGACAGCGGAAGAGGATTTTCTCGCTGAAATATTGCCTCCATTATTCGCATATAGCGAGAGAGGGCTTTACGACTCCGAGGGCTTCTTTTCATATCGAGCGCCGCCACGCGGCTCTTTCAGCAACGAATGATGATCGTCGAGAAGGTAAGCGTTGCGCGCGTTCCCCCCAGTCTTTGGTGGAACGGCCGTTTCAAGGAAAAATGAATCACGTGACGCTTTCGTCCACGATCCCTAAAGGGACGGATAAATGAATTCGCGAGGAGAAAAAATAAAGGGAGCATGTATAGCCCCTGGAGCAAACTGCCATAGTGCCTGTACGCTTAGCTCGAATGGAACGCACACGCGTAATGGTTGAGATGGGATGCGACAAGATTAGGTGAGGTGAGGTGAGGTGAGGTGAGGTGAGGTGAGGTGAGGTGAGGTGAGGTGAGGTGAGGTGAGGTGAGGTGAGGTGGGGTGAGGTGAGGTGAGGTGATGGGTTTGGTTGGGTTATGTTAGGCGTAAGAAAGAAAAAAATAGCGCTCCGTTGTGCGAACGGGAAAAATAATGAATTAATTATGACACTGTGTCACTTTTGGGCTGACCACTCTTATCAAGAGTTATACCCCCACCATACGGGTACGAAAAATTACACGAAGTGTTTTGTGAGTTAAGTTATGATGACATTCGGGCGGTGCCACAGGGACAGTTTTATTGGCGTTTGCCTTAATGCCATTTTCATCTTACTGAGTTCACCACAACTCATTTCGCCCATGGTATAACAATACACTCGCTCCCATTGTTAGCGCAGAGGAACGATTTCAGTTTGCATAAAACCACTTTCTACTGCACAACACAGTGTGATTTAATAAACCTGAGCTTTCTCAAACATTCCACAAGCAGCACAACGTCTTGGCCCAATATTGGACCAATATCGGCAATAGTGGCCCAATATTGGACCAATACCAGCAATACTGGTCCGATATTGGTCCAATCTTGGTCCTATATTGGGCCGACATTGCCAATATTGGTCCAATATTGGCCCAAGATGTTGTGCTGCTTGGGTCTTTGACGAAAGAAGACCCAGACAGTTAGAAATTTTCATCGACAACGACAAAAGAACTTGAATTACCGCCTTATTGCTTGGTTTGGATTCGGCACCGATTTGCAAAGGCGTTAACTGACCGTGTTATTCAAAAATACAGTAGGACTGCTCCTCATGAGACCAACTTAATATTCTTATATTTCGAGACATTACGCGCATTCTCAACATGTTTAACTAGGTTTCGTTTTAAAAGTAGCATTACTTATATTTTAGTTAGTGAGTGGGCCGCATCGACATCATGGCGTTAAATGTCATTAGAAAATGAAGTATGGCACGAGCTTCGGAAATAATGTCATTCGAGACCCGAATGCCTTTGGACGATAATGTCATTTTTCGCGCCCGTGTGGCTCGGGTATTGAGCTACACTCTTAAAAATGAACTTCACCGCATAGCACGCTCCTAGCCAACCATAATCTCGAATTATATCGTTATCTACCCTGATTTGTTGAAAACGGGAGGCGTACGCCTTTTTTGTGACACTTATATGCTGTTCATAATTGTCACAGAAAAGGCGTACGCCTCCCGTTTTCAACAAATCAGGGCAAATAACGATATCATTCGTGGCAATGGTTGGCGCAGAGCGTGCTATGCGATGAAGTTCATTTTTAAGAGTGTACACTCTTAAAAATGAACTTCACCACATAGCACGCTGCTAACCAACCATCATCACGAATCATATTGTTATCAGCCCTGATTTGTTGAAAACGGGGGGCGTACGCCTTTTTCGTGACACTTATGCTGTTCATAATTGTCACAAAAAGGCGTACGCCCCCAGTTTTCAACAAATCAGGGTAGATAACGATATCATTCGAGATTATGGTTGGCTAGGAGCGTGCTATGCGGTGAAGTTCATTTTTAAGAGTGTAGGTTAGGCAAAGATGTCAAATTAGGCAGCGACTTTTCTTATTGATCTTCTTTCCCTTCAAATTTTTCAACTTGTAACCAGTACTGCACTCGCGAACAAACGGTTCACCAAGCTCTCAATGTTCTTGATATTAACATTCGTAGCATGAGACGAAACTTGGATTCGAGGCATGGCTTATCATGGACGAGCATGCAGCATTGTTTCCCGGAATATACCTTCTCCTCTCGGATAGTATACATGTACAACGTGTACAGGTGGAGGTGTAGCGATTTTTAGTGCGTTAGCATTAGGAGTGTCAAAGTGTCAAAATGAAAAAAAAAAGTGTTATGTACGTATGTATGTGTGTGTGTGTGTGTGTGTGTGTGTGTGTGTGTGCGCGCGCGCGCGTCTTCTGAAATATACGTCAGCACCTTTTCCTTGACTAACTTGAATTCGTTCATTTCCGGGCGTTCGAGGCTTACGTGCTTGTGTCGTCCAAATCAACGTTCTTTAGAGATATTTATTTATTTATTTATACTTCTAGCGTCTTAGACGCCAAAAAAGGAGTGGGATTACATACACACGGAGAAACATCTTGCTCCGTAGCAGCCGCGGATATACAGAAAATTTAGATGAACCTCGAACACCATGTATATACCATATATCAAAACCATCTACACACGCATACAACCTTCACATAAGATTACAACAAACGTAGCAGCACACTCTACCTACAAATTTGCGATCGCCAGCATAAAACTCGACAAGGTGTCACACCGTACCATTTCTTCCGTCAGTCCGTTCCATGCATGAATGGACACATTAGTCTTTGTGTTTCTCACTATACTGCGAAAAGCAAACAAATATTGTATTGGCGTCAATGCGGAAGTCTAATCACACGTACTGGCTCCCTCTAACATTTCGAACTGACTGGACTACAACTGAACGAATGCGAACTCATGAACGAACTGAACTCATGAACAACTCATATAGCAGCATGTATGTACTGTTTTCAAGTAGGAGAGCTGCCTATGTAGGTAGACCCCTTTACACCTATAGCAGTCACTGTCATCATCTAGGGGAACTGCCTATTGAGGTGATCCCCTCCTCACCGACGGAAATTCTACCTTACATAATGGGGGGGGGGTATATTTATTAGAACAAATAAAAAAAGGGAGGAATGGTCAGCCAAACGGGATGTCGGCTTGCTATTCAGCAAAAAAAGAAAAATAAACGAAACAATAAAATAAACAAAAAGAAAATAATTAGGAAATAAAGGACAAACTAACAAACGGTGAAAGAGGGATGAGATAGATTAAAGAAAAAAGATGAGGTTACTGCGTTGAGGTTGAAGGGTGAGGATGGGGCACTGAAGAATGAGATTGCACGACTTGAGTTCATAGGCTGTTCATGAGACCTGTGTCACTCAAGAACCTCAAACAGACAGACAACAACGCTCCCAAGGGGATGTTTGAACATGGCATACCATGTGAGCAATCCTGAAACTTCTATTCCAGACTGGAGAATGCGCAACGCTTGATCACATCGCCTTGTCGCAAGGGGTCGCCAGGTGGTGTAGTACAGTCCTCCAGCGTACATGTCTTGGCACAAAAGTGGAAGGCCAACCACAAGGACTAACTCCTTAAAATGTTTCAAGCGGACTCGAATGGCAACCCTATAGGTCAGAAGCTATCGCGTAAAGGTACATAAACTATAACTATAAACTATAAACTATCCGGTTGCCATGATTAAGCCTAAATGGTGCGCGACAATGCGTGGGTCTGTGTGCACACTCCCATCTGCGCGCGCCGTCCCAGGACCGTTCAACACTTCCAGCGCTCTGCGCAACAGTTTGGACACAAGTGCAAAGGACAGTCCTGCCTTTTGGCGACAAATATATTTTGTAAGTGAAGAAAATTTTTCCCGATTTTGTACGATGAACTCAGAGTACATCGAGCGGGTTCTCGATATCGACGTCGAGCAGGTTCACTGCGTATACGATCGACTGAGAGCGAACCTATCGTCGCCCCGGTCAGGAGGAATCCCTACGCGGGAGGGATAATCCGAACGAAATAAAGCTCATCGCTTCCTTCTCTTCCAAACGATCGTACAGGATGTGCTCAACCGGCTCATGTAACCATTCATCCGGTGTTTTTTTTTGTTTTTGTTTTGTTTTTGTTTTTATGGTGCAGGCTTGTTCTTTGTGTCGTCCGCCAGTGTCCTAAACTCAGGATATAACTCCTAAATATTGATTTCATAAATAGACAAAAATATAAAAACGTGGTCGAGTCCACGAGGGAGATAATCAGAATGGAGTTCAAGGGATTATTGATAAGCTTCCCTATACAGACTATACTGTAATAACAGGAAACTAGATGCTCCTAACCAACTGAACTTCTTTTCTTTCTTTCTTTCTTTCTTTGTGACTCTTTCGTACTATGATCTTCGTTGGTCTGATTAGATTGTTTTGATCTGATTAGATTGAAGGGGCCGTCATACATGAGCCTCATTGCATCGTCCACGCCAGAATAATGAGTTTGCATTCTCCGTCCCCAGTTGCAGAGATACAAATCCCCGACAAACTTCGCCGTCGACCAAGACGTCGACGGAGATGGAGAAAGTTGGTGCATGGATCCAGTGGATGAAGAAGCGCCCAGAACATTATCCGTTCTGATGTAAACGTGATGATTTGTGATGCGTTCTGGCGCTGTTTCATCCACTGGTTCGCCGTGGAGCGCTTGTATTGTTGACTGATTAGATGAGTCACAGAATCAGTCAGCCCATCTCTATTATCGATTTAGCCTAGCATTCCCTATAACCCGCCGTGGAGCTCTGACGTCAAAGGTACGACCATTGGCCATTCCTATTGGTGCTCGTGGATATCTCTCTCCTGATTATACAGTATCGATATTCGCGGTGCGGATTCGTCCCTTTGGTGTGAAACTTGGAATGCATGTTCTCTTATACAGTGAACCCCCGTTAATATGACCCCCGATAATCTGACACACGCGCTTTACGACCGTACTCCTGGGGAACAATGCAGTGAAACCTCTGCAAATCCCTCCCCCCCCGTTAATATGACAATTCCGCATTATGACCAAAATTTTTCGGGAACAACCATGGTCATGGTAACGAGGGTTCACTGCAGTGAACCCTCGATAATATGACCCCCGATAATCTGACATACGCGCTTTACGACCGTACTCCTGGGGAACAATGCAGTGAAACCTCTGCAAATCCCCCCCCCCCCCCCCGTTAATATGACAATTCCGCATTATGACCAAAATTTTCGGGAACGACCATGGTCATAATAACGAGGGTTCACTGTATTTCCATTTATCCGGCGTGGTCTTGTGGTCGCCACCCATTTTACCCTCACCCATACCTCGGCAAAACTCACTCATTAGCATGCTCGTGCATGCTCACCCATGTTCAATGTGGAGAATGAGTTTAGCATGAGTGCGTAAACGGAGATCTGAGCAGGGAGTGAGTCACCAGGAGTCGGAAGTACAGACCTGTGCCCTCACCTGTGCAGTAGAGCAGAAGACAACAGCAGAAGAGACTTAAGTGAGGGCGTCGCCATGCATGCTTCGTCATGGCGCGCAGCGGTCAGGCCCGGAGCGGGGCCCGGGATGTCCCCGGCCCCGCTGTTGCTGCAAAGGGCCCCCGTCGGGGACCTCCTTTCACCACGCCCCTCTTCTCGCCAGTGTGACCCACGGTGCTCGACTGGTGACTGCGAATGAAACACGCCATGCTTAGTTTTTTTTGTGTGTGTGTGCGTCATCGTCAGTATGGTGGCACTGATAAACTAATTTCACCATACAATACCATTTCATTGCACACCGTTTCATCAAAAGTGTACATTTCATCGAACAGAATATCACTAAAAGGTACTTCATCAAAAATGGGCATTTCATCGAACACCATTTCGTTCGCAGTTTAATCCACGTTAGGAAACACCACTTAGTGGAACCCATTTCATTAAGAAATTGACGTTTCATCGAATACGATTTCATTGAACACTGTTGCATCAAGAAATTGACATTTCAGCGAAACACTTTTCATGTCTTGATTTTTGTGCAATTTTATGGACGTTACACGTAGAGTGACGCGACGGATACCTGGTGGACGTTCTCTCATTCTGCGCTTCCGTATTATTCGACCGCACAGTCCGCTAACCTCGTTCGAAAAAAAAAACATCAAACAGTTAAGCTCTTCGTCGCAACAGCAACCATGTTCCGAACAGATAAGCCTCCCATTAGCGCGGAGATAGTTGAAGGCTTATCTGGCCTCTACTCCCACTTTATGTTCCGAGTCATAAAACTAAGAAAGCACTAAGAGCTCGCCGACCAACGCATAGAGCTCGTAATCTGTCAAGGAAATGGTCCGTACAGCACCTCGCTCCTTGGATATGTCTTGTGTGTTCTCCTGCGTTTGATCTACGAAGCGTTATATGGCCCGGAATGGGGGTTTCAAAAGTTGGAGCCCCAACATTTTCTGCGTCGTCGAGGTATTACATATCTCCGAAGCTCCCTGACGCGGAAGACGTACAAGCGTCCGTAGAAGGTGGAATCCGACGGAGAAGAAGGTGTTCAAGGTATTCGGAGCACGCGAGAAATATTGTACGCGTGGTTCGGTCACGTGTGTTCTTCTTCTGGCACTGTAAAACAACTGTGGCTTTGTAGGAGAAGGAGACATGCGTTCTTTTTCTGGCACTGTAAAACAACTGTGGCTTCGTAGGGGAAGGAGACATGTGTTCTTCTTCTGCCACTGTAAAACAACTGTGGCTTTGTAGGAGAAGGAGACATGCGTTCTTCTTCTGGCACTGTAAAAACTGTGGCTTTGTAGGAGGTTCGGTCACGTGTGTTCTTCTTCTGGCACTGTAAAACAGCTGTGCAGGAGGTTCGGTCACATGTGTTCTTCTGGCACTGTAAAACAACTGTGGCTCTGTAGGAGGTTCGGTCACATGTGTTCTTCTTCTGCCACTGTAAAACAACTGTGGCTTTGTAGGAGGAGGAGACATGCGTTCTTTTTCTGGCACTGTAAAACAACTGTGGCTTTGTAGGAGAAGGAGACATGTGTTCTTCTTCTGGCACTATAAAAACTGTGGCTTTGTAGGAGGTTCGGTCACGTGTGTTCTTCTTCTGGCACTGTAAAACAGCTGTGCAGGAGGTTCGGTCACATGTGTTCTTCTGGCACTGTAAAACAACTGTGGCTCTGTAGGAGGTTCGGTCACATGTGTTCTTCTTCTGCCACTGTAAAACAACTGTGGCTTTGTAGGAGGAGGAGACATGCGTTCTTTTTCTGGCACTGTAAAACAACTGTGGCTTTGTAGGAGAAGGAGACATGTGTTCTTCTTCTGGCACTATAAAAACTGTGGCTTTGTAGGAGGTTCGGTCACGTGTGTTCTTCTTCTGGCACTGTAAAACAGCTGTGCAGGAGGTTCGGTCACATGTGTTCTTCTGGCACTGTAAAACAACTGTGGCTCTGTAGGAGGTTCGGTCACATGTGTTCTTCTTCTGCCACTGTAAAACAACTGTGGCTTTGTAGGAGGAGGAGACATGCGTTCTTTTTCTGGCACTGTAAAACAACTGTGGCTTTGTAGGAGAAGGAGACATGTGTTCTTCTTCTGGCACTATAAAAACTGTGGCTTTGTAGGAGGTTCGGTCACGTGTGTTCTTCTTCTGGCACTGTAAAACAGCTGTGCAGGAGGTTCGGTCACATGTGTTCTTCTGGCACTGTAAAACAACTGTGGCTCTGTAGGAGGTTCGGTCACATGTGTTCTTCTGGCACTGTAAAACAACTGTGGCTTTGTAGGAGGTTCGGTCACGTGTGTTCTTCTTCTGGTACTGTAAAACAACTGTGGCTTTGTAGGAGGTTCGGTCACATGTGTTCTTCTTCTGGCACTGTAAAACAACTGTGGTTTTGTAGGAGGTTCGGTCACGTGTGTTCTTCTTCTGGCACTGTAAAACAACTGTGGCTTTGTAGGAGAAGGAGACATGGGGGCCTCATACGCGTCTTCGGGGGCCGTACGCCTTTTCTGTGACACTTATGCTGTTCATAATTGTCACAAAAAGGCGTACGCCCCCAGTTTTCAACAAATCGGGGTTGATAACGATATCATTCGAGATGATGGTTGGTTAGCAGCGTGCTATGCGGTGAAGTTCATTTTTAAGAGTGTATATGTCGAAAAACCCCGAGGAGGCAGCGCAAATGGGCACAGTGAGGTACAATTCCATGTCAGGTTGGCCCGCAACACATGCGAACCCCCATTTCTGTTGTCCATCTTTTTGACGGATGCGCACACACTCTTAAAAATGAACTTCACCGCATAAGCACGCTCCTAGCCAACCATCATCTCGAATGATATCGGCGATAAAGGCGGGATAAAGGCGTACGCCTTTTTTGTGACAATTGTGAACAGCGTAAGTGTCACAAAAAAGGCGTACGCCTCCCGTTTTCAACAAATCGCTTCATCGTCGTTACAAGCTAACGAGTGGCGGGAAATTCAAAAACGTGGGCACGTGACACATTGCGCGTGACGTGTACTCCGGCCTTCACGTATCGCGCGAAGAGCGCCGTGCATGTGTTTTATCACGTGCCCACCTTTTTAAATTTCCCGCCCGACTTTTTGAATTTCCCGCCACTCGTTAGCTTGTAACGACCGTAACGACGATGAAGCGATTAAGCCCCCAGGGCAGATAACGATATCATTCGTGATGATGGCTGTCTAGGAGCGTGCTATGCGGTGAAGTTCATTTTTAAGAGTGCAGATCATGACGTAGCGAAGATTCCCATGTTTTAGGGTTATTCGCACCGAGTATGGCATGTATAAAAACTAATCTCCTCTTGCAGGCGTTGTTATCCGCGATGTATGATACACGTTGTTAAAACAGAACTTCACCACATAGCACACTCATAGCCAACCATCATTCCGAATAATATCATTCTGTGTCCTGATTTGTTCAAAACAGGGGGAGGCGCCTATTTGGGACAAGATAATCTGTCCCAGATAGGCGCCTCCTCCCATTTTCAACAAATCAATACACAGGATGATATTATTCGGAATGGTGGCTGGCTATGAGCGTGCTATGTGGTGAAGTTCTGTTTTAACAGTGCAGTTTCAGCCGGCGTAAATGGGACTGCCTCTTAATGGCAATACACAGTTGAATAATGTAAAGGGAAGGATCGAAGTCCACTTGGCAGAAGTAACAACGAAAATATCAAACACTGAAGCTTACCTTTAATAGTTTCAAGCTTTCAGGTTTCGTCAGGTACCCGACGAAATGCAGTCCACTGCATGAAAGCTTGTGACCATTAAAGGAAAGCTTCAGTGTTTTATATTTTCGTTGTTACTTCTGACAATACACACCTAGCATTCCGTGTTGCGCTGTACTACTAGTATTATCCTTTCCAATATTTGTGCACAGCGTCGCATAATCTAATGGCCTCGATACATTTCGTTGTGCATTGTAAATACCCTCATCCATTCGATCACGCGCAAATATTCTTTTTTTTTCTGTTTTGTACGCACCAATCATTAGCCACAGCTGTTTCACACGGTATAAAAAAAATTGTAGGAACGAAACCGGCCCAATCATCGCAGCACATATTTGTTCCTGCAGACCCATCCCTTGCCTTTTTCTCGTTAAATCCTCGGATCGATCTTGTGCAAAGCGACGAAACGTCACGAAAGATCCTCTCTAACATACGGAACATGGCGAACACGGCGAAATATAAGGTGGGACACTTTCACGAGGCAGCACAGGGCGACTGGTCTGGCCGGCAATAACAAGATTGGAAGAGCGGCTGATTTTTCTCTAGCGATTTCCAGCACAGGCGTGGGACGAGTAGCGAAAGCAAGGAAAGGTATAGGAAGCTGCCGATGTGGGATGGAAGGCTGTTGTCCTGCTACATGGAAGAAACCGTCTATAGAAGGAGACACTATGCAACGTGGTTTCGCTGAACCCCCATATCAACTGCAGGCACTGCTACGTGGTCTAGGATGTATTCCTCTTTCCCTAGACACAACAGCGCTATATACTGCACTCACACGGGACTTCCTAGCAAACTGCAAACAGTGACTGACTATTATAACTATATATTTCTACATAGTTTTACAGAAGTTCAAAAAAAGACGCGGAAACAGATTTTAGGGAAGTTACAAACACTAGTTTATTAGATAGGGAGACGTTAAAGGTAATATGGGCAAGGGGTCGACGTTTCGACAGTGGCACTGTCTTCGTCAGTACAAAAGATGCGTAGCTGGTTACACATTACTTAAATAGGTTTGGTACATGACGTCATAATCGGTAGTTTAATATAGTTTAATATACTTAATGTTAAAGTTTAATATAGTTAATTAATTTAATAGTTTAATATAGTTAGTATAATTTATAAACAACTATTCTTATTTTCCCCATACTATATGGCTGCTTGGAATGACCTTCCCCAGTCTCTCGTCTCAGTCTCTGACGCTGCTGTATTTCGTAGCAGGTTGTCTACATACTTTGCTTTTTGATCTGGTTGTCGTGTTTGGTTTTTGACCTTGCCGCCACTACCGCAAGTTCTTGCTTTTATGTGCATTTAGCATGTTCGTGTATGTTTATGTGTGAGTTTGTTCCCCCCTCATGTAACACCCCGCGAGGGCACTTGAGGTACAATCATAAATAAATAAATAAATAAATAAATAAATATACGGTTCTCGTTTTCGGCGATTATATTTTACGAAGTATCACGAGGTCGGGCGAAGATATATGTTTGGCGAAACAGAAGTTATCCTTTTATTTCGTGATGTTATATAAACCCATTCAAACTTGCGCCACCGTAATTTGGTTTCGCATTTCGTTTTCTCCACGCGAGAGCACCGGAATAGATAAACAGTAGTATTAAAATTAAAATAATGGTCGTTTGCCGCGTTTCGAGAGGTCTCAGAAGTTATAATTGCCGGAAATGAGACACTCCCATTATAATGTGATTACTGGCGCGCTATTGGTTCGTCCTCTTCATAATTTCACTTCCCTTTTTGTTTCTCTTTTTGTTTTGTTTTGGACACCAAATCGTCCTTCGTATGGCTAACCTCTCCCCTTTCATAATAAACACGTCCCCCCCCCCAACCCCCACCCCTCGCTGCCCCACTAGCTTCGCACTTGGAAGAAGCGCACTTGGAGATATAGACGACGTATTTTACGACTCCTCTGAGCGTCACAGAGGCCTCTAGAAGCAGAAAATCGCTTCTAGAAGACCGTCTTCCATTACTGGATCTCACATTTCATCTCGTGACTGTGTGTCAGATATGAAGGCGCTGATATGATAGGGATTGAGCTGACGAAACAAAATCTCTAAAGACAAGGTGTTGCCGTGTCCAGCATCTTTGGCAGGAGTCCAGACCATTTGCTTTCCTCCGGCCATTGTCTCATTTGACGTCAACTCTCCATCAATCGATCTCTCTGTGCGAGATGGAGGACACGAAGAGCAGAGCTGGATTCTTTTTGTGTCGACTCCGCCAATTCTTCCAACACCCACGACATAGCAACAACCAAACCCAGGGTTCGCGCGACTTTCCTTGTATATGACGAGTACGTCATTTATTCATTAATTCACTTAACTTTACGTTGGTGCCCATGAACAACCAAGTGTGGTCTACAGAATGGTGCGCAAGTACGTGAATATAAAGGTTAGTATTAAAAAGACACTACATACGCAACTACACTCTTAAAAATGAGCTTCACCACATAGCACGCTCCTAGCCAACCATCACCCCGAATGACAACGTTCTCGCCTTAGATTTGTTGAAAACGGGAGGAGGAGCCTATTTTGTGCCGTGCATAATGGCACAAAATAGGCTCCTCCTCCCGTTTTCAGCAAATCAGGGGCGAGAACGTTGTCATTCGGGATGATGGTTGGCTAGGAGCGTGCTATGTGGTGAAGTTCATTTCTAAGAGTGTACACTCTTAAAAATGAGCTTCACTGCATAGCACGCTCCTAGCCAACCATCACCTCTAATGATATCGTTATCTGCCCTGATTTGTTGAAAACGGGAGGCGTACGCCTTTTTTGTGACACTTATGCTGTTCATAATTGTCACAAAAAAGGCGTACGCCTCCCGTTTTCAACAAATCAGGGCAAATAACGATATCATTCGAGACGATGGTTGGCCAGGAGGGTGCTGTGCGGTGAAGTTCATTTTTAAGAGTGTAGAACAATACAGGAGTTAATCCTGTCAAACTAACCACTGGTTGACAAACTAAGGAACGGAAACCACGAAGGGCATTTTTGAGAAATGCAAGAAAGATGCGAAAATGTCAACATTCATCTCAACATTGAGAGAGTGTTCATCATCAACGACGATCGATTAACTGGGCTTAGCCGGTCAGCAGAATGAACATAAATAACGAGAGGATATCGTGATCTAGGTACGCGAGGGTACATGGAAATTGGTGGACGATCGTGAAGCCAACCGTGAAGTCGTGAAGTCACGATCCCATTGATCGTGAAGTCAAAGATGGCGGGTACGACCTTATACAAAAGAGACCGTCTCTCCAATCTCTCCGATGTGTTAAAGTTGGAATCTGCGGTTTGCGCAAAATATGATTGTTGCTGTAGTACACGTATTACACCCTAAATAGCGACTGTGGTAAACAGAAAAAGTTACGAATGGTAAAGAGTTTAGCACGTACTCGACAGAAAGCCACGAGAAGGAAGTTCCAAGACATGCGCACGTCGCAAATTTGTGTATGCCCAGGGACATCTGACATAATGTCACCTCTGGCGCACCTTACCGTTGAGTTCAACTGTCTACCGAGTTGTATCTCTCCATACATTGGCGTAGCCAGAGGGGGGTTCTGAGGGTTCAACCCCCCCCCCTCTTCCAATGCAACGTTCGATAGTGCATTTGGGAGAGGGAAACGAGGGGAAGTCCTCCTCTCCCGTGTAACGTGCCAATAGAACCTGAAATATTTTTCTGGCTACGTCGCTGCCTCGAGAGATACATTTCCCGTGAGATTTTACCCGATACACTGTGTATTCACACGAGCGAGATCCTCACGGAATATTGTAGTGGAAGAAAAAGCAAAAACACTGCTTACAGAGACGAAGTTCCGTCCCGTGTTTTGTTGAGCATTCACACAGTGCAGAATATCGGACGTGGCGTACTGCGCATTTAGCAGACGACACTTAGCAGACGACACCGCCAGCGTGTTTGCCTGTCGTCTGCTACGGAATATCTTGTGGCTGTGTAGCAGGATATTCCCCACGGTTAGCAGTGTATACGTGAAGACACGACGTTGAGCGCTCGCGCTCACGTGACCGCAGAAAGCTATGACGCTTTTCGCATCTTCCGCTTCCGGGGAAATGTCGCTCGCGTGAATACACGGAGAGAGTGGCGCGCCACAAAACGAGGGCGTAAAAAGCAGAAATGGCTGTTGCCGTGGTTTCGTCCCCCGTCATGGGTTGCAGGTTTGGCAACGGTTGTTAATTACGGCATTCCAATGTGGCTTTTTCTTTTGCATTCTTATACTGCATTTTCTTCGGACGCTTCGGCGTGTTTTGTTTGCGCTGTAAAAGTATTTAAAACCCTTTAATTTCGCGGGCCGAATTTTTGGCGATTCAGACACAGGGCACATATCCGCGGCCATTAAATTTCGCGAAATCTAGGCGCACGGCTCGTGGCTTCATTGTCTCGCGTTGTGATGTGCCTTAGATTACTTTTACTATAGTATTTAATTAAAGTCGCACTGCGCGCATGTTTGCGGGGTAAAGCCGTTCAAATGTTTATGTACCAGCAACCAAATGTGAAAATAAAGTTTGCGATTTTATCGTTTTCGAAGAGTCTATTCTTGCTCGAAATCTGGCGTGCCCTTACACAAGGGCCTGTTTCTCCGGGCCAGGTGGCGAGAGTGAGCAGCAACGTCAGCGCCCCAAATAGACCTTTTTAGAAAAGCAAGCGCCACCTATGGCACGCAAGGGCTCATGGGAACTTAGAGCGCCTTAAAGCATTATGAGACGACCAGAGGCGGAGGTAGAAGAAGAACAACAACATTCCCGGTGTGCGTAGCAGCGGCGTCAGCAGAGATACACCATAACCGTAGCAGACGACAGAGCAGTGTCCCTCAAAGTTCCCATGCTGCTTTGCGCGGCGCGCTTGGTGGCGCGAGCATCTTTTTCAAATCGTCTATTGTGCAGCACGCGGTCGTTTAGCAGACGACGCGGCACTTTCAAATACACAGTCTCGAGTTGTTCGCACTTTTCGAGAAGCACCGCTTTTTCTGTGGATTTCCTAGAGGTTTTGTAGCTTCCTTGGCACCATACCGTTTGAAACATCATGCAAAACATCGGAAGCTTTCGGAGGACGAAGTGCAATGCTTCTCGGGTCAGCGGCACGTGCAGCAACGGCAGCTATCATGCCGGCGAACAGTGTGTGTCTGGAGCTGTGGAACAGTAACGCATAATCAAGTTCCTTGCGAAGGAGAACGTCAAAACGGCTGATTTTGCAAAGATTACAGGCAGAGATAAGCTGATGTTCTGAGGCTGGAACAACATACAAGGGACAGATACAAACAAAGCCTCAAATTGCCTAAGAAATCAACGATGAAAGATGAAAGTCACTGAAAAGGTTAGCCAGCTGTAGGGATCGAACCCACATCTTGGTAGAGCCCTGGACCGGCAATCCAGAAGATGTGGGTTCGATCCCTACAGCTGGCTAACCTTTTCAGTGACTTTCATCTTTCATCGTTTACAGGCAGAGTATGGGAACAAACGATATGTCAAAGGGAAGAGCGTACGAATGACGCAGACAGTTTTGTCGAAGGACGGAACTCGGGACATGTTGACGAATGAAGCACATGGACAGGTTCGTCCGACTGTAGTCACGTACGCCAGTGAACATCGCACGCGTTCAGCAAGCCATCCTCGAGAACAGGCGGGTAACAGTAGGGGACATTGCAGCCCAGCGTAATATTAGTGTCGTCAGTGTGGAGACCACCATTCACGAACACTTACTGTCGCGCAAAGCCTGTGCAAGATGGGTTCCTCGACACCTCGATTGTGACCAGAAGGGAGGGCGTTCATGGCAGTCCGTGAGCAGAGCCGTTTATGAGGAGAGTTTGGCCATTCTGCGATATTTTGCCGCCCGAAGATGGGAGCCGCTGTGACGTCAGAGCCGTCGTCGCTCCGCCCACTTGGCCGGGATAAAAGGCGAGCCGCGGCGGCACGGCGCATTTCAAGGCTGTTCCTCTGCTCCAAAATGGCGGAATGGAAGATTTCAAGGCGATATCTCTGATCCAAAATGGTGGTACCACTGGCCTTGGCGCCGCCCGTCGTGTGACGTCAAGCGGCGCACTTCGAGACAGGCTCCTCCCAATGGCCAAACTCTCCTAATAAACGGCTCTCTCTGTGAGTAAAGTCACTGGATCGGAGAAAGTAACGCCATCCTTTCCCTTTCCCGCCTCGACCTTGGAGCAAAATGGCGGCAGCAGCATGTCTATGTGTCTAAAAATATTTTCCTTCCGATAGAGTGCGCTGGATGAATGAAGGAGGACCTCGAGTGATGCTATGTGTAATTTCATTTCAACTTAGCTGGCCCTCAATTTCAGATCCCGCCCGTCGAATACGAACGCTTTCTTTCCTTCCACGGAGAGGACACCATTACGACGGAAGAGAAGACCTGTCCTAAGTTGGACGTTAGATTGAGACCAAAGCGTCATACAAAGGAAACACACACAAAAGCTTTCAAACACGAAACCCAAACAAATATGTCTATGAAAAGTATCTTCTGCCAACTTTTAAACTCCCCAAGAATGTTGCAGGAACGTCAAACCGCCAGTTCTTCACAAAGACATGATGTTAAAAAAGAGAGAGAGAGAAAAGATGGAAAAGGCGTTTTCCAGTTACAAGCACAGGGTTTAAAAAAGCGCGGATATATATACAAGCAACATAAATGTGGATGTCCTACCATGTCTGAGCCGTATCTTATTATTACAGTTGTCGACCGTGTCCTCGTGTTTATTAGAGACCCTGGAGGATTTTGAGCACCGAAAGGCCTGAGCCCCCCCCCCCCCCCCCCCGTATATACGTATTCTGAGCGCGCCACGCTTTTATTTCCGGTCAGATAAGCCATCCAATCCCCCAGCCTAGTTACAGGCGCAGAATGTGTTCTCATAAGGGACTCGTCCTCATATTGTGGCCCACCGAGATTTAACATCCACCACCGGCTCGCGCAAGAAAGCAAAAACTCCAAAGTGTTTTCTGCTAATAAATGGCAGCACGAAGTCGTAAACCGTGGGGTATAAGGTTGCCGGACTTCCGTGTAAGGTTAAACAAAATAAAGTCGTAAAGCGCAGAGGGGGTGTTCCACATTGCAGACGTTGAACTGGCGAGAACGTTAGAGCCTTCAGCGGCAGGCAGACCGCTCGCTAATAATATACGTCACCAGCCTAACATCGAAAATCTCACAGAGCATACACGTAGGTCATTGAGGAGGAAAACCTCAGCTTGGGCACAACATACAATGCACGACACTGACAACGGCACAAACCAGCAGAAATGTAAGGCAGTAACCCCCCCCCCCCTCCCCCCAAGAAAGGACAACAGGAAATCAGGGTAAGGGTAAAGGATAAGAATTACACACGTAACATGAAAAACGGTTAGGAGCAACTAATATTTATTCGAACAAGAACTTTCGTGCAAGAGACTGCACTTCTTCTGACTGAGACTGCACTTCTTCCCACCTGAAGAAGTGCAGTCTCTTGCACGAAAGTTCTTGTTCGAATAAATATTAGTTGCTCCTAACCGTTTTTCATGTTACGTGTGTGATTCCCTCTTCGCGGGCTCCTTGACAGTGTTTTATTTTTTTTCCCCTTTTCGATAAGAAATTAGAAAGGAATGACTCACTGACGTGGAACGGTTCACCTCTTTTCGTACACCTGTTCTGCCTAAGTTTGTCTCTCTTTCCCTAGGCCTATTTTGCTTTAGTTCTTTCTTGGCGGGACCCTGTGTATTATGTAATTGTGGTTCAGTACAATAAGTCATTTTTGCTGGTTTGAGCTGTCATCAGTGTCCTACTTTGTCTTGTGCCCAAGGTCAGGCTTTCCCAGTTTGCGTCCGAGACATCCGACCAAATTAACGCAACTTTTTCGTGAAGTAGTGCACAATGCCTGTCACTTGATCAGTCGAGTTGTTTCACGAAAGAGCCACAGTGGCGCTCTCTCGAAAAATCACTTTTCTGAGGCATGAACGCACCCACAGACGAACACAACACAAGCCCCAAGGTGCCTAAGAACATGATATTGTAGCACTCTTGCTGTACCACATGTATTAAAGTAAACAAAAAAAATATATGTACAAGTCGGGAGACTAGTTCAATTTCTCCTCTTTTTTTCATTACAAACAGACAAACAAACATGTATTAAAAACAAAAAAAGGACAGTGTTTACAGTGTCCTTTTTTGTGGTTGGGGGTTGTGTGGTTACACTGTGGTTGTTAATGCACTTGACCGGCAATCAACAGGTACGTGGTGAGATTCCAGTCGTTTCAGATGTTTTTATTATTATTATTATTATTATTATTATTATTATTATTATTATTATTATTATTATTATTATTATTGTGGTATTTCAATATTTCAGGTTCTACTTGTTTGTGTCGCCGCGTGTTTCTCTAATTAAAAAATTTCTACTACGGAATTACTGTATACTCACGTGGAACACCGATGTCTCACTGAGACACACAGTCTATGTGCCGACCCAATATCGTGTCACTTTCCCGCTCCGCGCCCACAAAACGGCGGCTATGGGATGGCACGATCAACTTATAGTATACAGTGCATACTGTAAAACCCCGAGACTGCAAGGAACACGAAAGGACAGACACAAGACGAAGTACACAACGGTCCTTACTCGATATACTATAGCTTATTCCTCCGAAGTCCTAGTACACTGCATTAGGCGCTGGACAGGCCCACATGCACTGCGCGAATTGAACGTGACATGCGCAACAGCCCTGTATAGCAACCAAGGCAGAATGGCCCGTCTCTTTTCAAGCGCACTCTAAGAAAAAAATGAGTACTTTTACTCCTTTTGGGGACTAAATGCATTGCCACAAAAAATAGTCCCTTTCGGGAGTAAATGAATGGCGCAGAGTGGAGACTGCATTTCACGCGCTGTTGTAAGAGTCCCAGGCACACAATTCGTGTGCATGCATGAAAATACTTTGAAACAAATTGACAACCGTGTTATATCGAGTTATATAAAATCTTGCGCCATACATAGGGCACAATTTGCGAATAAAGATGGGCTATAACCGTTTGTTACTCTGTGTGGCTGGGAAATTGCTACGGTGGCTGAGTTATACAGCCTTATGCCGCATCAAATTGACCAAGGGCACATATTTACGTATAGACTGTTGCATTCGGGAGACTATTCGCGAAGTTCAGTGACAATTTGCAGTCCTGGGGAGTAAATGTCGGGACTAAATGTCGGGTTAGGGGACTAAAATGGGGAGTAATTGCTGTCCAGGGGAATAGAAGGTGCAATTACTCCCCATTTTACTCCTTTTTTTTTCTTAGGGTGCACACGGAAACAACGGAATACGGAGAATAGAAGTATAGAAGCACGCCTGCGCAGTGCGGTCCTGTGAAGCAGTTGGAACCTGCGGAACAGACGGCATGCCCGCTCTACACTCTAGGAAAAAAAGGAGTAAAACGGGGAGTAATTGCAGCTTCTACTCCCCTAGTCTGCAATTACTCCCCATTTTACTCCCCTAACCCAACATTTAGTTCCGACATTTACTCCCCAGGACTGCAAGTTGTCACTAAACTTCACGAATGGTCTCCTGAATGCAACAGTCACCGTAAATATGTGGCCTTGGTCAATTTGAAGGGCATAAGGCTGTATAACTCAGACAACGTAGCAATTTTCCAGCCACACAGAGTAAGAAACAGTTAGCGCATCTTTCTTCGCAAATTATGCCCTATGTATGGCGCAAGATTTTATATCACTCGATATATCACGGTTGACGGTTCGCTTCAAAGTATTTTCATGCATGCGCACCGATTATGCACTTGGAACTCTTACAACAGCGCGCGAAATGCGGTCTCCACTCTGTGACATCCATTTACTCCCGTGCATTTACTCCCGAAAGGGACTATTTTTTGTGGCAATGCAATTACTCCCCAAAAGGAGTAAAAGTACTCCTTTTTTTCTTAAAGTGTACGCCCATGTTTTGTCCAACAACACTTTAGGCTCGCGGTTGACGTTCGCCTTAGTTAAGCCTACATTTGCCTCGGAGGCGCCAGTTCGGAAAACGCGCTCCGTGTCTTCGCCCCGCTTAGTTGACAGATTGACAAGATTGCGAGCGTCGGCAAAGGAGCCTCGGTTCCAGACGGTTAATTTTCCACCTAGAGCTAATTACCCGCTAATTGCGCCGCAAGGGTCCTTCCTGTCGTTTTTAGTTTCTATTGGACAGACGATCGCTCGACAACGCAAAAATTAGGTCGATGAGGAGGCGGTCCAAGGTTTGGTAAGGTTACGTCAAGGTTACGTCAAGGTCCTTTCGATGTTCTTAGCGTTTTTTTTTTAACAAATGTGTCGCTGCACACGGATGCCACGACGTTATAGTTATTTTTTTTTCTCTCTTGACAGTAAACGTTAATAAGCCCTGCACGACCCAATTGCCCGGGCATCATTAAATTTGGATGACTGGAAAATTTGAATGGCTGGCGTGCATTCTACACAGTAGGATCTCTTATATATATGGCCACACTGTCGGGTTTTCCCAAGGAATTGCGTCATACACACATTGTAATGAGCGTCAGATTACTGGGAGAAAGAAGAATTACATATAGATTAGGGTTCCACGTTTTTGGTTTTAACCGAAAAACACCGAAAAAAAAGGAGACACACGCCGGGTAAATTTTCCCTCATCCGGTTTTAATCGAAAAACGCAGGTTGTTGATGCAGACCAGAAAACAATAGAGAAATACTGTGGTTGCGAAAAATGGTCCCTTTACTTTTTCGTTAGCCGTAAAACGCCACCGCAGCGAACAACGCCATGTTGAATCGGCGTCGTTCGGAAATTACGTCGTGATTTCTATTCGCCGATGACTGTCGGGTAAAGCGTGTACCACGCCAGGAAAAACATCGAAAAACGCCGATTTCGTGAAAATCAATAAACATCTAAAAAACATACGCCGAATACGCCCAAAAATAAAAACCTAAAACGCGGAGCCCCACATATAGCATACAAAATGTTAGTTCTTTCTTTATTTATTTATTATACGTCAAAGGCCCGTAGGCAGAAGTTTTACCCATTGTGGGAGTACGCAAGCCCTGTGTGGCATCCGTACACTAAGTCTGCAATGCAGAAAATTGAAAAAAAAAAAAAAAATACAGAATAGAGCTTTGCGCTTCATCTACAATGAGTATCGTTCGATAGTGTCTGTTTCTGGATTACCGTATTAGGGCTGGTATTCCAACTATGTCTAAACGGTTTGACATGAACCGACTGAAATTTCTCTATAAAATTCACAGTGGTATGGTAAGTATCGACAGGTGAAAGTATCTGCAACCGCTGGTCGGTCACCCACTGCGGCGAGCTCATGAGAAACTTTTCACTGAGTTCAGTTATCACTCTGACTCAGACTTGTGCCCGTTACTCGAAAAAAGTAATTGATTACCGTTACCGTTACTTCTACGCAAAAAGTAATTGATTACCGTTACCAATTACTCGACTCCAAATGTAATTGAGTAACGAGTAAAAAAGTAACGCGTTACTCCGGTCGTTACTCAGCATTCACACAAATTATACCTGTCTCTGTATGCCCCAGAAAAAAAGAAAAAAAACGAAAGGAAAGAACTACTGTATTTATCGCCCGGGAAGACGTTGACCCGATTGTGGAAGAACATTGCCTGGAACCTCCCCATGACTTACTAAGTCTCTAAACCTTCAGGTACCACCATACTGGTGTAGGAAGAGATTAGGCGTAGGAGAGACCCTGAAATTCCAGAACGTTAGTACAATGACCTGTACTTGCTATAGTAGAACGATCCAACAAAGGCTGACAGCAAGAGGGGCTTGACTTGGGGCAGAACATCTGAAAAATAAGTTAATCTCTGCCGGAAAAGTAATCAATTACTGAGTAATCGATTACTCCAAAAAGTAATTGATTACTCGAAAAATTACTTTCACAGTAAAGTAACTGATTACTCGGGAAATTACTCAAAAAAGTAATTGATTACAAGTAACGCAATTACTAGTAACGCGTTACGCACAAGTCTGCTCTGATTGCTTCCGTTATTCATTTTTCCCCTCGTACCATTCGCGAGTGGCACAGGTTACCTTTATTGGTGATAAACTGTGCTAGCGTTGACACTTTCATGTCAGCATTAGATATATTTTTTTTAGCAGAATTATATTGCATTGTATCTTCTCTCTCTCTCTTTTTTCGTTGTATCCTTGTTCTGCTGCCACTCCTATTGTAGCCCTTGAGCTGATGTACCCAAGCAGCACAATGTACTGAAAGTCGAGTGCTATAGGGGAGGACGGTATTTGTCTTAATGTTATTCGGTTTCTGTTCAAGGCCTTCCACCTACCCGTCCACCCCTATTTATTTATTTTTATTTATGTAAATACCTCAAAGAGCCCTTAGGGCGATACAAGAGGGGGATACGTACAATATATGCAACATTAGTACATGAAACAGCACAAACACTGCACAAAAGAGTTAAGGTAATAACAAAATTCACACACATACAAGAGATGAGATAATGCTTTCACACTAAATGTGTAGATATTGTATTGCACTTGACTTTCAGTACATTGTGCTGCTTGGGTATGTTCTAAATAAAAAATAAAAAAAATAGGTTACACCCACGACGTTGCAGACACATATATGATCTCATCTCAAAAAGCAGTTTCTGTTGGTTTCCGTAGGGACGTGACCTAACCGTCGGACTTGGAGATTCCCGTTGGTAAAAAACTTGGAATGCAGGTTCACGTCGACGCGTCGTATACGTTTGTTAGGCATAGTTTGTGGCGCCACAACCGAGGCATAGAAATCGCGAGGAGGGGGGAACCGTATAGGGAGAGTGAACCGGGAAAGTTCTGACGTACAGTGAACCCCCGTTAATATGACCCCCGATAATCTGACATACGCGCTTTACGACCATACTCCTGGGGAACAATGCAGTGGAACCTGTGCAAATATCCCCCGTTAATATGACAATTCCGCATTATGACCAAAATTTTCGGGAACGGCCATGGTCATAATGCGGAATTGTCATATTAACGGGGGATATTTGCACAGGTTCCACTGCATTGTTCCCCAGGAGTATGGTTGTAAAGCGCGTATGTCAGATTATCGGGGGTCATATTAACGAGGGTTCACTGTACAGTGAACCCCCGTTATTATGACCATGGTCGTTCCTGAAAATTTTGGTCATAATGCGGAATTGTCATATTAACGGGGGATATTTGCGGGGGGTTCACAGCATTGTTCCCCAAGAGTATGGTCGTAAAGCGCGTATGTCAGATTAACGGGGGTCATATTAACGAGGGTTCACTGTACAGTGAACCCCCGTTATTATGACCATGGTCGTTCCTGAAAATTTTGGTCATAATCCGGAATTGTCATATTAACGGGGGATATTTGCAGGGGGTTCACAGCATTGTTCCCCAGGAGTATGGTCGTAAAGCGCGTATGTCAGATTATCGGGGGTCATATTAACGAGGGTTCACTGTACAGTGAACCCCCGTTATTATGACCATGGCCGTTCCTGAAAATTTTGGTCATAATGCGGCATTGTCATATTAACGGGGGATATTTGCGGGGGGTTCACAGCATTGTTCCCCAAGAGTATGGTCGTAAAGCGCGTATGTCAGATTATCGGGGGTCATATTAACGAGGGTTCGCGGTATTCTATTACGAAACGGAGAGGTGCAACAAATGTAAAAGGAAACCGATTTGTTCATCAATATAGTTATGTTTTTCCCACTGGGAAGGAAAGTCTCTGAAGGAGTTGACGTTCTCCGTTTTATTTCATTTCATTTATTTAGGGACGGACTGAAATACTCCCTGTTAAAGCGCCCTCCCTAATAAGCAAATGAGTAACACTGTGAACACGAGGTTATATATTAATAGCAACGATTACAAAGCACAACCAAAGCAATGCATTCCAGGAGGCACCATAATTTGTTCGCACTATATCAAATACACTAACAAACAATACACAAATAGAAACTAGTCAAAGTAGCTAAGTAACGAAATGACAAAACTCTGGTTATTAAAAGGCCTGTCCGGTCAGTGCGTGGTTCAACGCGGTCTATGTTGTATCATTCTTGTGTTCTGCTTTCAATAGAGAGGTTTAGGACATGGTACCAATGAGACTGCGTGAGAAGGTAGAAATGTTAAGGGAATAAGCTTGGGACAAGACGAGAGCCGTGGATTTTCCAAACAGGGGCTGTTCTTTTTCAGGTTACCGTCCCTATCCTTGGCAAGGTATTTAAAGTGATAAGAAAATTACCTTCTGGAGAGTTTTCCCGCCATTTCGAAGGCTTTGGACAATTTTTAATTGAGAAAAATTTACTTTTTCAATTGAAGTTAGAATTGAACGTTTTAGAAACCCATTCTCTGTTTGCGTTATCGGGGCGTACGCTGTCTTTCGGAAATAGTGGATACCCAGACTCGTCCTGAAGTGAATTTGCGATGTTACAAGGGAATTGAAGCCACAGAAAGGAAGTAAATTAAGCACGCTTCGTTTAATGTAACAAATTCAAAAACAATATTTCAGGCCAGACACTCGTGTTTTTCAAGTGAAATACAATTTTATACACGAAGTGAATACTGTGGCTACCGCTTGACGGCGCTGCAAGACCGCGACGCAAGGCCGCGTAAGACCGCGGGCAAGACCGCGACGACTATATTTCATATTTTTGATGGGTCACAGGAAAACAGAGTTTGGGAAGCACTGGTTTAATAGGTACGTTAAAAGTTCGCCCCTACGTCTAAAACTGACGTCTAAAACTTTTCCCTCTGGGTCCTCCATCTGTATGGACTGTACTACCCGTTAAGCTTTGCAACGTTTAAATAAATTCAATTCAATTCAACATGAAGACGACGGCAAACACAAGTTACGGAGCGGCGCGTAGTTCTAGCAGACGACAGGCGTTGTTCTTCTGCAAGGGATTAGTTCTAGCAGACGACACGCTTTCTTCTGCAAGGGATTAGTTCTAGCAGACGACACGCTTTCTTCTGCAAGGGATTAAGAACAGCGCAACCATCTGCCACCAAACGAACAGTTATAACATGCAGTTATTACTCCGGACGTGACGATAGAAGAATGTTAGACGGTCTGTCCTTGCAAACATCCTTCGTGGAGAGCAAAATATCGCCTGCATACCGTTGAAGTGGCAGACGAAAGGACATCTCTATGATAATGGTGCTCGAAGACGGGGAAGCATAAAGGTGGCAAGGGTCAATCTGGAGTGAGCCTAGAGTGTATCCAAATATAACACCAAGGGACCGAATCCGCCACTGATAAACAATCGCGTTCCAGCCAAGAACATAGCGGACGTCGTTTTCGCCCAGGACGGCGTCATCATGACGCCGAAATAAATCATTTAAAAATAAAACCCTGAAAAACAAATAATGTTCTAATACCTCTGCCACACGTGCACTCTTCAATGATCATTGAAACCAATCGTCATTGAACACCCGCGTAGCGCCATCTAGGGTGTAACGTGTCAACCTTTCAAGGAACATTGGATCCAATGGTTTTTGCGAAGTTGACACGTTACACGCTTGGTGGCGCCACGTGCGTGTTCAATGACCATTGAATTCAATGGTCATTGAAAACTGCCCGTGTGGCAGGGGTATTACTTTTCGAAAAATAAACTGGCAATACCCTCGGTGACAAAATCTGTTCGTAGAAATAGACTTCACGAAATCAGCTGTTCAAAATAAATGTTTCAAAATAAATCCTCTATGATTGATGGACGGCCGAAGCTCAAAACGTCCGCTTCGGACAACAGTACGGCTGTCGTACTTGGTGTGGGCCTGAGAACGAGACTACTTTGATGTACCGGATGTGGTCGTCCATTGCCTTCCATGAGAAGACACCGGAAGTACGTTTTCGGGTTTAGCCTCGTTCGCAGCTCAACCAGGCTCGAGGGTGCGTGTACCGTGGGCGCTTGTTATTCCTGTATTCATACGCGCGTCGTCTTCTGCAGTTTTAAGCTGAATATTTCAATTTTTCCAGCTCTGTTAGAAGACACATCATTATTGAATGGTAGAAATATTCATAAGAAACGTTCCAACTGTGCGTTGCATTGAAAACGACGTTGTGTCCCTCTTAAATTAACATATGACACATTCCCTCCCCGAGCTACGATTTATTTTGGAAGTGCTTAGTTTGAGTGCGTGGAATTTTCAGCGATTTATTTCGGAAAGTGGATTTTCACGCGTGGATTTTCACGCGTGGGTTTTTTAGTTTTTTTTACTTTTAAGAATTTATGTCGGCGTACACCCAAGGGTAAACTAAACTGGTAGCGAAAGCCAGCGACAATATCAAATCAGACCAATCGACAAGGTTATTTTCATGATGCACGAACGATCCTCGGTGCTGTTAGTAGAAGTACGATTGTAAACAAACAACCAAATTAAGACGTGCGCATGATTTGTGTGTGCACTAATAGTTTATTCGCGATCTTAATATAGGAAACAATAATTAAAACAGCCCAAACACCAGGGAAGGATATATTCACTGCATGTATAATAATACGAAATAAACGAGACGGGGACAAACAGAAGTAGGAGTATTAAGTGAAAGAAAAGGATTTATTATGAATTAAACTAATTAATTAAAAACCGCTAAGGGACATATACATTCAGTCTACGATACGCCGGAGGCTCCGCCTTCGTCAGGGCAAAAGTATTAAGGGAATAATACTTTACTTCCATATACTATACAGTGAACCCTCGTTAATATAACCCCCGATAATCTGACATACGCGCTTTACGACCATACTCCTGGGGAACAATGCTGTGAACCCCCTGCAAATATTCCCCGTTAATATGACAATTCCGCATTATGACCAAAATTTTCAGGAACGACCATGGTCATCATAACGGGGGTTCACTGTATAGGGAATATACTTCATACTTTTGTCCTGACGAAGGCGGAGCCTCCGCCGTAACGTAGACTGAATGTAAATTTCCCTTAGCGCTTTTTAATCAACTAGTAGTGTAATTCATAATAAATCTTTTTTTTTTTTTCACTTAATACTCCTACTTCTGTTGCCCACGTCTCGTTTATTTTGTATTTATATCATTTCGCGCACATCCAACTTTTCATCTCCTACCGTATATATATATAAATACACTCCTATATACTTCCATCATCAGAAGAGAAAAGACCGACAGCATGTACCAGAGCTCACGTGCTCTGGCACATGCTGTCGTTCTTTTGTCTTCTGATGATGGAAGTACTATATGGGAGTGTATTTTAATACATATAAATAGTGAATATGTCCTTCCCCGGTGTTTGGGCCGCTTACGTTTCCTGCTGAAAATTTGTTATCCACTGTTGAGTGTGGTATGTGCTATGTAGGGCAAAGTTCTAGGTGCATTAACCAGAGGAGAGCACCAGCTCAGCATTCAAAGGACCCATATCTCTGGTGAACTTGTTGAACATATCCGTGAATGCAACAATTGAACACGTGGATGCAATAAGGGGATAAGTCGAGAAATCCCCAAGCCGTTAAAATCCGTCGATGGTCTGCCTCTGAAACCCGCCACTTCATTGCAGACGCTATTCGATGCAACACATTTCTCCGAGCCATCGACCCCGCGATGCAACTTTACCCCTCCCAACACCTTACCAGGGCCGAGGAAACCCTCCTTCATCGCCTCCGCCTTAACGTCGCCTACACTCCGTCACTCCTGCACAAGATGGGCAGACGCGGCAACGCAAACTGCGATGCCTGCGGCGCCATCGCTGACGTAGCCCACCTCCTGCTAACGTGCCCGACGTTCTCGGCGCCCCGTGCCGCCCTCGCCCGACGCCTCCAAGCCTTGGGCCACCACCCCCTCTCGCTCGCTACACTCCTCGGGCCTGTCCCGCGCCCTGGGCAACGGGATGTTACCAAGGCACTCTTCGAGTACCTCAAGGCCACAGAAATGATGACCGCCCTCTGAAGCACAGGCGGCAAGCCTCACCGCCCGCAGCACATCGTTCCCATCGCGGCTTCTCCCGCACCTGTTTTTTCCTCTTTCTCTTTCCTTTTTTTTAAGGAGTAGCAAGCCGGCACTTGCCTGGCTGACATCTCCCCTGTGTGAATAAACATATACCCCCCCCCCCCCAAGCCGAGAAAAAACTTCAAATGAATATTTCGTGAAGTAATTGCAGCTGGGTTTCCTCGAATAACGCAAACGCAAAATGTGTGACATATATGTATGTGTCTATACTCTACGTGCATGTCCCGTTAACATCGTTTTTTCGGGTGTGTGATTTAACAGAAACTGAACAAAATCCAGGAACATAACTTTTCCAATACAGTCCAACTCCTTTACAACGAAACTCAGGGGACAGCAAAAAAAGTTTGCAGTGAAGGTATTTTCGTTATAAAGGATGTCCATTATTGGACCTATAGGGCTCCAGCGGGACCGCAAAAAAATTTGCTGTACTCGTATTTTCGTTAAAAAGGTGTTCGCTATAAAGGAGCTTGACTGTATAACACCGCATACACGGGGGTTTTGGTGCAGAAAAAAAAACAATTCTCACGAGGGAGACCTTGGTGGCTGAACGATGGTGATGTGTGCGATGGTGATGTGTGTGATGGTGGTGATAGTGGTGTAAGTGACCCGTGTGTAGTGGTGCAGCCATGATCGGGCTGATTGCGGTGCTAAACGAGCATACTCTCGAAAATGATGCACTCAGGTGACCAGCACAATACGACTTATTCACATAGTGCATGCGTTTTTTCCGATTACAATGCTCAGTAGCACTGCTGACACGGTCACGTGACGTAGGAAGAACGTGTTTTTCGAGTGAAAGCCGAAGTTCATTTCCGCATCGTAGCAAAATTTAAGCTACACCATTTTTATGCGTGTGTATAGAAAAAAGGACCTGTTCTGACTGTCCACCCCATTGACAACCACATGCACTTTCCGTTTTTTAACCTCCTGTAGCGGGCCAATAAATTGCGATACGATCCTAAATTTTCTTTGGTAGGTACATACTGGTACGTATAGATGTCATAAACTGCGTTTTCATGGACTGATACATCGACTGAAAGCCCCAGTCGAATAATCGCCAAGGTGGGATGGCGAGGGTTTACATGACAATCAGCTGGGATTCCCAAGGTCGCACAGCGCTCACCTGAAGCTTAGGGGAACCTGCTGGATAAGTTGCATGACCGGTTTCAGTTGACAGCTGTCGTCTGAACCACCTCATCGTAGCGACTTGCTTCCGCTGTGTCGACTTCTCTTTTAAGTCGATGTACGCCGGTTTACATGTAGAGGAGCAATCGACTTGTCTCGATCCAGTCGACTTTTATCGCCTTCATGTAAATGCGCCTATAATAAGTCCCCTTATTGCATCCACAGGTTCAACTGTGACCCCATATTCCCCGAAACCCTCAATCTTTGGAAAGAGGAAGCAACCTGGCGAAGGCTCTTTAGGGAGTCATTGGAGATGTGTCACACGAAGGAATTCTGTGTCATTTATTCATTTGCCTCCTTTACGGAGGTTGCCGTTAAACTTGCTGCTGTATGACGAGAATTTGTCTGTACTCCTTGTCTCGGGTTTATTTCGCAGTCATGTGTACCAGCTTGTCAGCACCATTTCGCTTTCGCTTGTGCTGTTTTTAGTTATTGTGTCCTATATTAAAATCGCACACAAATAATGCTCAAGTCGTACGACTTCCGAAGCGTCACCTATATGGTTCTCACTATAATAACACACATAGAAACTCATGAAGCCCCTGAGTATGCTTCCGGATCGATGTTGCCCTGCGCATGTGTCAATAAGTGTGCTTTATCCGTGCACCCCGTGCGTCCGTGCTTCGTAATACCCAGATACTACTTTATTTCTTTATTTATTTTTATTTCTTTATTATTATTTTTTTTGCACAGGGACGCGAGCAAGCGAGGCCCACATCTCGGAGATGTAAAACACGTATGGACAAGTCACTGCAATACAGCCTGTTACAGGCCCCCGCGAAAAAGCTTTCGCCATGGCGAGACCTGCTTGAATGTCGGCAGGAATCAGCAGTATACACCGATACTGAAATATTTTCCTAGCGGACCCATTATGGCCACTCATTGGAAAAATGCAGAGGGCAAATAACTACGTGTATAACCTCTCTTTGTGACCATCCACGATGTTCTTTCAGCTTAGAGTCTTCAACAGCTGTGATGTATCCGTATGCATTTGGAATTGCCACGTGTCCTTCAACCAGTTGCTGATGCGATTTATTTTTCTCTGTTCTCGTCCGGTATTGTTGAGCGGTTCGTATGGTTTGGTCAGGAAAAGCTTGGTTAGACACGTGAGCAAACGGCTTTGTAATGCTTGCTTCAGCTGTTCGGAATGAAACGAGAACAACGCGAGCGTGCAAACGTACCATGACTAATTATGCGCCACGTATTATTCGTACCATATACGTCATCTCTGACATCATTTGTTTCCAATCGTAGTAGTCCGCGCGATGGATGGATGGCGCTGACGGTCTCCATCATGGCGTC
This sequence comes from Ornithodoros turicata, assembly GCF_037126465.1. Taxonomy (NCBI): domain Eukaryota; kingdom Metazoa; phylum Arthropoda; class Arachnida; order Ixodida; family Argasidae; genus Ornithodoros; species Ornithodoros turicata. The sequence goes on along the minus strand of NC_088202.1, from coordinate 148,024,736 downwards.
CTTCCGAAGATGTCTACATATACCTTGGTGCACAGGGGTGGCACCCAATGTATTGCTCCGTAGACGAGAGCGTGCAGGGCGAGCGCAATGCATCCTGGACAGGTCCTGGTCGCACGTCACAGCAAACATCAAGGCACACGTGACCTTAAAGATGGCGGCGCCCGTGATCGGCGGCCAAACCGTTTGTAAACAATACGGTTGTTGTTTGTGCTTGACGTTTTCGATGTCTTTCGATCACGGTAATTATTATTATCCGAGATTATCTGATAATCTCGCAGTAAAACGCGCAGCTTTGCACATAAGGCCTCGTACTGTTGACGACTCCTAAAGATGTGATGACGACCGCGCGTTAAAACTCACTGAGCCGATGCGATGTACTTAAACTAAGGAGGAATGGGCTACTGTGTTGCGAAAGAAGCACCGCATAATTTACGCTAGCAAAATACGTTCATTTCTTGGCTTTATGACGACAGAAATGTCGGTAAGCTGCAAAACGACACGTAAACAAACTCACATGACCTCAAAATGACGTTTTTTATGACGTTCGACCAGGACAAGATGTCAGTTTTGCCAAAGGCACCCGCTTGAGGGCAGTTACAACAATGGCGGGTTTGTGTCACCCCTGTGCCTTGGTTCACCCGTCGCTCACAACTAAGCGCTCACAATTGCTCGGCCTCCTCTGGTTCGGAAGTGATGACGCCGTCGCGGCGCTAGTCGATCTTAAACGACCAGCGAAACACGCGAATCCAATCCGGATCGACCAGTGGTCTCCACCGGGAAAGAAAAAAGAAAAAAGCTGCTCCGAATCAAGCAGTGCGATTCCCCATAAGAACTATACTAGAGTGAAAGGAAAGGAGGAAACATGCGTGTCTTTCCTCTCTCTCTCGACGGCTTCCCGCATAGGCTGCCGTTACAGTTGCCGGCAGTGCAGTGTTAAGCCCGCGATTTACGTTCATCGCGCTTTACTCATCCGTCCGACGAAGCACAGTCCACGTCCAATCCAATCCAATCCAATCCAATCCAATCCAATCCAGTATGTTACGGCTCGTGCTCTTCGGGCATAGAGATCAAAGAGAGATATATACAAGAGCGAAAAAAAACCGTGGCGGAGAGGCTGGGCGAGGGAAGTGACGTTGGAAGTCCCCTATAGTGTTACCAGCGGAGCAAAACAACATAGAGCGCATGAAAGGGGGAAAAAAGAGAGAGAGAGAGAGAGATGTAACTGCGCAAGGTAACACCGCTGCAGAATACGCGGCGTGGGAGAAAGCGTAGCGAGATGTCATTGGAGATCACTTGGATTGGATTGGATTGGATTGGATTGGTCAATGATCGTTGCAGAAGAAAGCGAAAGCCCGGGGAAGTGGAAGAATAATGTCTACAAGACATAAACAACGTGCCAGTAGAGCCGTAGCCTTCTAATTGGAACGCCTCTTTGGAAATTCCATTTGGACATTGGAATGGAATTGGAATTCTGTCTTATTGAAAACTATTATTAAAACAATAATATCCATAGCACGCAGATGCAGAGTGTCTCAATTAACATGCACCAAGATTTAAAAAGCGACGGAGCCTTCTTTTTTCTTTTTTTTCTCTGGACTAAAAAGAATATCACAGAAAGCGAACATTTTTGGAGCAGCTGAACATCCACCGTGACGCTAAGAAGAAAAAAAACAAAAACGGTGGGGTTGAACGGACTGTGAGCACAGACAGGTGTACGGGGCAGCCTCATTGTGTATGCGAAAGCTAGGCCAGTCCGGAAGCGTGCACGAAATATGCTGCGTATAGGTCGAGCGTCAAAATCTCCATCTAGATCAACTCTATACCAGCTCGCGTGGCGTATATAGTGGCTACACTCTCAAAACTGAACTTCACCGCATAGCACGCTCTGCGCCAACCATTGCCACGAATGATAGGGTTATCGCTTCCGATTCGAGGATAGAGGGGGCGTACGCCTTTTTGTGTCAATTTGAATACATGATAATTGACACAAAAAGGCGTACGCCTCCCTCTCTCCTTCAAATCAGAAGCAATAACCCTATCATTCGTTACAATGGTTGGCGCAGAGCGTGCTATGCGGTGAAGTTCAATTTTTAGAGTGTAGGATGGTCGCCTTCACACGCCGGCACCGCGCGGCTGTACACCTGTTTGAGGTTTTCCCCGGGTTTTCCGGCCGACTTTCCACATGAATGTCAGCACAGTTGCCCCCCTGAAGTCTGCCCAGGACGCATACTAATCCCCCCCTGTCACCCACTCCTTCCTGCTGTCCTCTATCAATCTTCTCTTTTCCCCTTTCCCCTTTTCTCCTTTTCCTTCCTTCTTTGCCTTTCCTTTTCTTTTCTTCCCCCATGTTCATTTTTTTTTTGGAATAGCAAGCCGACCTCCGTCTGGCTGACCTTTCCTTTCTTTTTCTTAATAAGCATATTCCCTTCCCCCTTCACTCCATCTGTCCACGTCTGTACTCCTCTCATATAGCCACAGTTGCTACGCGGCGCTAACACAGAATTTAAGAAAAGCTATTCTACAGCGGGGTAGGAGTTAAACGCTTCAAGTTCCCAAATTACAAATTAAAATTCAAAATTTTCCCCGATTCAAAAGAATGTGCAACTTCGGTACAGCGAACGAAACTATAAAAAAAAAGAAGGCGAAAATCAGCTGGTTCATTTTGGCCGATGCTGACAACTCTGCGCTTAGAATATTTATTTATTTATTTAATTTGGTTATACGTTGAGGGACCACAAGGGTGATTACACAACGGGGGGCACGACATAGGCGTGACATAACTGCGACTTGCTGTTATACGAGAAGTAATGCACACGGCTAATAAACGTGTATCGCCCTGAAAAGAATTAAATAACAACGAAAAGATTATAAAAAAACGCGTGCACATACCTGGCAACACTATCTATCTATATCTATATCTCTATCTATACACACATGTACATACTGCATATATATTCTTTAACTGGAATATATTCTTTAAAAGCGTCTCGCTCACCGAACATTTTTCAATTATCGTGCTCCATAAAAGACCGTATCGCCTACAATACCCAAATATCTAATTCCTGTATAGCTCTTCTTTGGCGCTTCCAGGCTTATTTACCGAGAGACGCTGTAATTCGAAGAGCATAATCCCCGGAAGTCTCTTCCAGGGGAAGGTAACGAAATCCCTTTCGTTTCCGCCTCAGTTACTGGACCATATTTGTTTCTGTTCCAGTTTCGGTTACCACCATTGTTGTTTTCGTTTCCATTACGTTTCCGTCTCGGCGGAGTATACGAGTACAAATGAGCGCAACGAATATTTTGTCGGTTCACAGGGATTCTGTACGTTTTTGGCGCCAATAATTTTCTGCAAGTTTACATAATCAGCAACGATTCACAAGGACATAGCAACAACAAAAGCGTGCACTTTGGCACGTTGTAACCTTGTCCCTATATATATATATATATATATATATATATATAGGGTGAGGTAAAAGGATTATCAAACGCATCCCCATTTTTTTCTTTATTCACATCACATCACATTATCAAACGGCCACGAAGTTTTACAGAAGTTCAAAAAAAGACGCGGAAACAGATTTTAGGGAAGCTACAAACACTAGTTTATGTAATTACTTACTAATTAATTTACTAGTTTATGTAATAAACTAGTGTTTGTAGCTTCCCTAAAATCTGTTTCCGCGTCTTTTTTTGAACTTCTATATATATATATATATATATATATTGTCCTTTTAAATTTATCGTATAAGGTTGACGAGATCAGCAACACCCTTTTTAAGTGGATTCGAAACTGTTCTTAACCGGAACGCGGTTTTAAACACCACTGACTCAAAAAGGAAGACGTACCGGAATTTGCAACAACGAGCCTGGTAGACATGATGGAGGAGGGACATCGTTTATATTTATTATTATTATATATTATGAAGTTTATCGACTAAGCATATTCCCACGCGGGATTTTCGGCTCGCACAAGCGCATGCATGTGTAAGGGAAAGTCACGAACACTACACTTTTCCAATATCCTACAGTAACACAGATCCACTAAGTAGTAAATGAAACATCAAGTTCACACGGTACCCAAATGGTCCTCAAGCCACAGCGCTCTTCAAGTTCCTCGTTGGGAACATTCCTGACAACGAAACACGAAGCCCAGTCATTTACATGAATTGAGTCTTTTACGTCAAGTAAGCAGCGTCTTCGTACATTTCCATAAACTCTCTTTTGGAATGTGTTCTTCAAAAGAACCGTGTTTATCCCCAATCAGATAGGGTTGCGATAAGCGCCAAGTGATCGGACCGCAAAAGGTATGACGTAATATTTATTTGTCAGTTCCGTTGCTAGAGATCTGTAAAACATGCACCAAGAGGGAGTTATCTCAGTATGAACGGCGTTTAGATTCTCCAACTGAAGTGATAAGATTGCAGCCAAGTTCATACTGTTGACCGAAATGATAAGCAAACCTACATCCGTCGAGCAAGCGCACCCTGTGGTCCCAAATTGGTCCGAACCAATCGAACCAAATTAGTTCCAAACTCCCGATTACTCTTTTTTTCCCTCATTGTGATTTTTTATCGTAAATATTTCATCATATATATACGGTATACAGAAAATGAAAGCCGATAAACAAATACTCGTAAACATAATCTGGAGCAGAAGTTTTATTATGCCTGATACAACGCCTGGGATACGCACGGTACAAGTTGGTCAAGCGTTGTGGCTTGACATCGTGACATCTTTGAATTAAGAACAGCCCTCATGCCGGAAAAAAAATATTCCGCGAACCGACCACTGTGACGTCACTCATCATCATAGCTGTATCGCGACATAAAATCGGTATGCTGATTAGCGTTGTTACGTATATTGTGTCGTTTACGAGCCAGCATTACTTGAACGCGGCTGTCACAAAATCTGTATCTCTTCTTCAGTCTTTGGTCTCTCGATATCCATTCTGCAAGACTCGGCCTGGTGTACTGGCAAGTACGATGAAACCCAGCCTAACAACGACATCCTTCAAAGCCGTCACCTTGAAAAACTGTGTACCGACCGCAAACGGAAAGATATTTGAGTGCTCGCGAAATAAACTTCCCAGTTCCTCGACTTATATCTCACTGTCCTGAGCTCACAGCCTCGAGTGCCCCCCGAGCTTGCAAAAAACTCGTCCTCTGTAAGGCCGCTGGCGGTATCGATCTCACCGAACTGGACGGCCTCCAATGAGAAGACGGTACAACATGTTTCTCCCGTTTTTTGAACCCCCCGATTCTCACCTGTTCTCCGTGACGGATACCTCAGGGCAACGACACAGCACCATGTCGTCTGCGAAGCACCAGGACAGAATCCTTCCTTAGCGTCGCCATCCTCGTTCACGCATGGCTCCTTATTTCCTCCTTTTTTTGTGTGTTTCCCTCTCTCTCGCTCTCTCTCTTTGGTTTCGAATGCCCGGGCAAGAGCTGGCAGCGGCCGGCCACTGGTTACGACCGCTCGACGCAGCCGGCAGAGGGGAACCGGACGTGACGTCGGAGCCGGTGCGCGCGTGCGTGATGTCGGATTTCCGTCGGGAGGGCGCGACGAGCGGTGTCTGCGCGTTCGTGCAGGTATTGGAAGCGTCGGCGACGATGAGCACGGCGCACCGTGTTTGATATTTCCCATGTGGAGGGAACGGATTTCGGATGACGAGGCTGCGAGATTTTTTTTTTTTTTTAAGGGTCGATGTTAGCCTCGAGCGAAAAGTAGTATCGCGGAATGGCTCCCGGGCAGTTGGAATCTGAAGAAAAGTCGGTCGGTCGGTCCGCGAAAAAGGGGGGTCGGTGCTTGACTAACGCCTGTAAAGGGTACTCTGCCACGTTAGGAGTCACGTTGCGGGGAAGCGCACTTTACAGACCGGTAATTTGTATCGGACGCAAAAGAACGTGCATAGGACACGACTACTTTCCCGGTACAAGGTTCAACAACAATTTTCATTTATTTATTAATATTCGTATACCGTCAAGTGTTCGGAGACGTTACACGAGGGGAGTTACAGTTTAGCAAACGCGTGAAAACGTATGATATGTAAAAGTAATGGAATCAGTACGTAGATGACGAGAGGAGTTCGAAGTAATATCACGCAGTACATCTCTTAGAAATATTTACAATCACAAATATGAAGCTATGACAAACTTAAGGTGCTGCGACGGCATTCATGATGATCGATCGCTGCTACGTTGTTGGGAAGGCCATTTTGGTTTACCGGAAACGAAAACAAAATGAGTAATAATAATAATAATAATAATAATAAAGGGAACAATGTTGGTGTGAGACAGGCAGCGACCAACCTTTATGCGTAGTAGAGGTAAATGACGGTGAGAGGGGTTTAATTTTGAGCTGAATTATAGGAATGTTGCGAATAGATTGATTGATTCCAGGGATGGGCAGTATTTAAATACATTGTAATTAAAATACTATTTAAAATATGAACACATGTATTTATATTTTGTATTTAAATACAGACTCGAAAAATGTATTTATAATTATATTTAAATACCAATTTTCAGGTATTTATTCTTGTAAATACTCTATAAATACTCTTACATACAGAATACACTGACACATGTCTTAAAGTTGCCCTGCATTTGACCTTTCGGGAAGAAGGGCGAGTTTGGGGCGCAATTATGCCGGGTTTGCGCTAGCATGCGCGTGCGACAAACCATTTTAGATGGCGAGTTTTTCACTGTTGTTGCGGACAACGGTCGTGACTACCCGATTACGTTGTTGTACGAAGCATCTTCGTCAAATTTAATACAAGCATTTGTTCATCGGCGCCTGTGGAGATGCTGTTCCCCTTTGCGAATCTGATTGTACGGCCGAACAGAAGATGCCTAAAAGAAGCAGTCTTCGAGAAATTTCTAATATTAAAATCGCCATGATAATCTAACAAATAAATGCTATTATTTCTTGCTGATTTGTCCTTATGATCATAATTCTTTCTGTAATTCCAGATGACATCTTCCTCATAGTATTTATGGTAGTAGTTACGGTATTTAAATACAGTATTTATATTTTGTATTTAAATACTCATGTTGAAAACTATTTATGAAGAGTATTTAAATACTCCTGTCAACAAAGTATTTTGTATTTATATTTAAATACTCAAAAAATGTATTTATGCCCATCCCTGATTGATTCAAACATAAAAAATTGTAAAACGAACAGAACTTGTCTGGTAAACGACTGTTCGAGCGGAGAACTCCACCTTCCTCTCTCTTCTGATAAAACTGCGTTTCCCCCGTTACGTATCTTCAAGCTGTTGATCGAGTTCACTTGAGAAAAGGTTTATGAAGCTATATGAATGGGGGAGGGGGGGATATGTTTATTAAGAAAAAAAGAAAGGAAACGTCAGCCAGACGAAGGTCGGCTTGCTATTCAAAAAAAAAAGGAAAATGGGGAAGAAAAGAAAAGGAAAAGGAGAATACAAAAGGAGAAAAGGGGAAGGAAAAGGAAGAAAAGGGGAAGGGGAAGGAAAATAAAAAGAAGAAGAAATGGAAAATGGGGAAGAAAAGAAAAGGAACAGAAAAAGAAGAAAAGAAAAGAAGAGGAAAAGGAGAAAAGGGAAAAAAGAAAAGGGGAAGACGAAGAAGAGAAGAAAAGACAAGGAACGGAAAAAGAAGAAAAGAAAAGAAGAAGAAGAAAAGGAGAAAGGGGAAAAAAGAAAAGGGGAAGACAAAGAAGAGAAGAAAAGAAAAGAAAAGACAAAGAAGAAAATAAAAGGAAATAGAGCGCTTCCTTCCGGTATATGTGGCTGTCTTGCGACTGAATGCACGCTTTCCAATGTGCGAGAAAACAGCGGGTTCAGGGAAGTGACAAGTACTCAAAACTGTAAAATTCGTTTTAAAGCGTCCTGGTGGTTGGAGTTCTTTTTTATTTTTTTAATTTCAAAAACCAAACCTGTTTCGAGGTTGTTCATACCAAAGCAATTACTTACGAAATGTATCGAGTTGGATTTTTTTGCGTTAAAAATCAGCAACTTGCGCCTCAAGTGTGCATATACTGTCTGTTTTCGGTGTTGAGGCTATATGCATAAATTGTTCATCTTCAGTGAACAGGCTTTACGCAGAGAGTGTTCAAGTTCGATGCTTTAGTTTTGTGCAAAGATTGTTCATCTCCAGATAAATACAGACCATATTTACAATAATTAACGGGCCATTTTGTGAGATTACAGTTTAACGGGCCAGCCTAACTTCTTCTATGGGGGTTCCTTTGTTGGATTCGCACCTCTGGTCTCCTTAAACGGCTTTCGCACTTAATCTCAACTCCCCTAGTACAGTCAAACTCCTTTACAACGAAACTCAGGGGACAGCAAAAAAAATTCGCAGTAAAGGTACACTGTAAACTGAAAAACACCCTTATGGGTGTAAATGGCTTGTCCTATAACTGACACCTCTTTTTACACCATATGGTCTTAGAACACCCTTTTCAGAGGGTGTATTCTGTGTAAAACACCCTTTGAAAGGGTGCTTTTCCTTGAAAATGCCTTCTTTTGCACCCTTTAAACACCCTTTACACCCTCCTAGAAGGGTGTTTAAAGGGTGCAAAAGAAAGCATTTTCAAGGAAAAGCACCCTTTCAAAGGGTGCCTTACACAGAATACACCCTCTCAAAAGGGTGTTCTAAGACCATATGGTGTAAAAAGAGGTGTCAGTTATAGGACAAGCCATTTACACCCATAAGGGTGTTTTTCAGTTTACAGTGTATTTTCGTTAAAAAGGATGTCCATTATTGGACCTATAGGGCTCCAGGGGGACCGGAAAAAAATTTGCTGTAGTGGTATTTTCGTTAAAAAGCTGTTCGCTATAAAGGAGCTTGACTATATTGCATAACGAATTCCCCAACCATCTTTTTTTGTTCCGTTTCACCCCGACTTCCACGGACTACGAATACCATGCTTATGAAACACAGTGAGACAGAGTCGCTTATTTTTGCCTTTTTCTCCGTAGCACTTTTTCTTTAAAAAGTAACCCTCTCTCACATATCCACTATTGATTAGCGTTGTGTGTGCAGCATCTCGTCACCTGACAAAGTGCAGACTCTGCGCGAAAGCTTTTATGTAAAGAAATGTGTTCCCTTGAAGAAATGTAACTCGCTACAGATACGGTTTTGTTTACAATTCGTTGTATTCGTCGTTTACAATTTTGTAAAAATTTCAGGCGTTCGCAGCAGTAAGAAATGAGGCCTCACAAAAAATTGATAACCAGCTTGAAGCGAAACAAAGGCTTCCATATTTGAAACGCGTCAGAAACTCATTGCGAATGGCAAGCAGCGTGTCTGAATGCGCGCTAGAAACGTTAAGCATCGCGTTAAAAATTCAAATGTGCGCCGTCCCCGCTCGATAACGACATTTGCCCTCTAATATGTTTTTCATTCCACTTTCCTTTGCCCGTATAAGTCTGGCCTCACTGATGATCATGGCAGCCGCAATATTTCTCCTTCTTTCTTTGGACAGTGGAAAGCTTATCTTATCGCGGTATTGATAGTTATTCTTCAACGTCAGAGAGGCTCACTGAGCTCGTCTTTAAATCCTTCTGAAACATAGTATTTGTTTGGGAGGTGACCCGGATTGGGAATCCTCCCAAGCAGCACAACATCTTGGCCCAATATTGGACCAATGCCAGCAATACTGGCCCAATATTGGTCCAATCTTGGTCCTATATTGGGCCGACATTGCCAATATTGGTCCAATATTGGCCCAAGATGTTGTGCTGCTTGGGCTGGCACCGGCTGTGTTTTACCACGGACGCTGTATAATTTGAAAGATGAAAGTCCCTGAAAAGGTTAGCCAGCTGTATGACTCGAACCCACATCTTCTGGATTGCCGGTCCAGGGTTCTACCAATTGAGCTAAGCGAACACGCCTTCTCAGCGACTTCCAGGGTGCGTCATCTGAAGGGACAAACCAGCCACTCTCTCTCACTCATCCTCTTTTCACTCTTGCATTTGTATAATATCCCTGTCACACGGCAAACCGAATGGCAGTCGCACCGAATGTCATTCGTTTGTTGAGAAACAGAAGAAACAGAATGTTAATCGTTAATGACGTCACTGTCGATGATTAAAGGAGTACAGAGGGCCATCTAAAAAAATTTTCAGATTAAGACGTCTGATGAAAGTGTGTGTGTCATTTTACCGTACAGCGCGAAAGGTTTTGGTGTGTGAAATTTGTTTCCCAGAAAAAAAAAACTCACATAAACGTGGCTCCGCGCGTTCACCCTTAACTCGCCACTCCAGGTATAACGGGGATGAGGAGGTATGATGCCACGTCACCGATGACGTTATAAGGACAACTCGTTCTGGTTCGCCGGTCAGTGAGGTTCAGCGCCTTGTCCCTTTGCCGCCGTAAACCAGTTTTGCCGGTTCTCCCGCAGAATTGGGGATAGAAGGAGCGGCCGAATCATGACCGAGGCCAGGAGAAAGGCTTTTTCAGAACCCCGAACAGCCGAGTAGCAGACGACAGCGGAGTAGCAGACAACATTTCTCTAGGCCAATCAGCGAGCGTTCTCCTTATAGCGTCAGCGCGAGGTTCCAGGCAGATCGCAGGCTGGTACTGCTCTTCACCACCGTTGCGCACGGTCGTTTTTTGCGGCGTATTTTAAATTCAATTTCTGCGATAATTACGACTCTGTGGTGTAAATTACTTCGCATGGTGCATCTTACTGGCCTACTTAACAGTTTTATAAGAAGAAAACAGGGTGTTAAAAATGACTTCTGTGCTACTTTAAGACACCAGAGCCGAACACATGAAGCACTACACAGGTACATTATAGTTATATTTTTATTTATTTTGCTCGAAACTAGCGAAACATTAGATCATTTCACAAAATAGATGCCTTTCCAAAGCCAATTAATTGGCTAGGTACAGCTCCGGTCAAACGTAATAATAACACTGAAAAAAAATGTGGTCTCGTTCCCCAGCGCGATTACAGCAACCCTTGGGCCCATGAGGAAATCTTAATTGAACAAAATTATTCTGTTAGTTTAACACAAGGGTTTTGTTCACTTAATATTCCCTCAGTGCCCGAAGGGTAGCTGTGATCCAGCTGGGAAATGAGACCGCATTTTTTCCAGTGTTATTATTAAGGTTGACCGGAGCTGTACCACCAGCAAACACAACTAAGATGCCTATCTACACCGCACTTGGCGACGTGGCGACGGGGAACGAGGATAGTTATCCGGAAAACAGTGTTTAGCCTTCCTTCCTTGGTGTCAAAAATCATCAAATTCGTGATAAAATGTTGGAGTACAGACTTTCATTCGTCTTTCATTTCTTCGAACGGTTTATCTTTGTTGTTTCTGATACCTCTCTACTGCGAGCGTAATCTGTCGGTGCGAGACGGAAAAGCTAATGAGTTCCCCGAACTCATTCGCATGTATTGCCATTTCATTTCAAGGCGTAACACGAAACGAATGTCATTCAGCGCCAGTATCATTCGCTGTTAATGACATTCAATTTGCCGTGTGGCAGGGATATAGGGCACAGCTCAGGGTTGTACACCCGTTACCGAAATGTGGCATATCGCAATATCGATACAGTCAAACTCCTTTATAGCGAACACCTTTTTAACGAAAATACCACTACAGCAAATTTTTTTGCGGTCCCGCTGGAGCCCTATAGGTCCAATAATGGGCATCCTTTTTAACGAAAATACCTTTACTGCGAATTTTTTTTGCTGTCCCCTGAGTTTCGTTGTAAAGGAGTTTGACTGTATTCGTTACGTTGAATAAAAAGTATAGTGACAGTAGTACACTACCGTTGCTAAACAAAAGGTAACGCAATACTTTGCTAGATACTTTTGCTGGAAATACGAAGGAAATATGGACAGATACTGAACAGTGAATTAACGGACGTTCCGCTGAAGGACTAGAGGGAACTGTTGTGCTCGCTCTTTTGAATATGTACGCGGTAAACGTCCAGCAAGCTGTCCTTGCTTAATAAAAAAGTAAGAAATATGGTTATAAATATAAACTATGAAATCATAAAAGCAAGGAAAGGTGGGGGTACATTAAAAGTATATGTATCGGTAACGATACCGGATACCGGATACCAATTGGATACCGGAAATAAGTATCACGTACGGTAACGGCGTTACGTACAATACTGCTATGGAGTCGGTCCTGTATCATCTCCGAGCCTGTCTGGTAGATCGCTCGGCAACAGATGAAGAGGAACAAAAAAGTAGAGAACTCCGACTTAACATAACAAAATAACAAGTTTTACTCAGACGTTTCGTCCGTCATGCGACGGACATCATCAGTGCCAAACTGCATGAGAGATTATACAACCGATCGCTATTTAAGGAGATGGGAGTATTGTACTATTGTACTATAGTATTATAGGTATATAATACTCCCATCTCCTTAAATAGCGACCGGTTGTGTAGACTCTCATTCAGTTTGGCACTGATGATGTCCGTCGCATGACGGACGAAACGTCTGAGTAAAACTTGTTATTTTGTTACGTTAAGTCGGAGTTCTCTACTTTTTTGTCCAGTTATGTCGTCTCCCGGCTTTTGGAGTATTTTTGCAGATGAAGAAGGGCTGCTGTGGTTGACCTCAGTGCCCGGATGGCATTCGTACACGTGCATATTCTGTACTCAACTTTGATACGCGCTCGGTGGAACTATACATCCCTCTGAGCATCCCTCTCACATCCCTCTCAATCGATAAACATCCTTCGAGATTGCATTAGACTCCCGGTGTGGTTAATGGCAGCGGCTTTCCAGCATTCACTGTTACCAACGTAGTTTTCTTGGGATGTGCGAACCGAATCCGTGAATCTTCCATCCCTGGAATCCTACACTGTTAAAACAGAACTTCACCGCATAGCACGCTCATAGCCAACCATCATTCCGAATGATATCATTCTGTGCACTGATTTGTTGAAAATGGGAGGAGGCGCCTATCTGGGACAGATTATCTTGTCCCAGATAGGCGCCTCCCCCCTGTTTTGAACAAATCATGACACAGAATGATATCAATCGGAATGATGGTTGGCTAGGAGCGTGCTTTGCGGTGAAGTTCTGTTTTTAGAGTGTAGGCATGGATTCGAGATTCGCCAATCCGAATGCCATTGCCCAAAACAGCGAATCGAATCTTTCGAATCCACCAATCACGTTTGTTTGTTTCTTTTTCAAATCGGCGCCTCCAAGCCTGCTTGACCGGCGGCCCCCGGGGCGCGCCAAGACCACAACATGCTCCGACAACAAGAAGACAACAAGCTCCGATATTAGAAGTTTAAAACTAACACGGTTTTGCTTTGATTGTTTCTTAGCTTTATGGAGGGAATTCGTACACCAGAGTTTACGTATTTCCTGTATAGTCGATGAACAACAGGTTAACTACACTCTTAAAAATGAACTTCACCGCATAGCACGCTCCTAGCCAACCATCATTGCGAATGATCTCGTTAACTGCCCTGATTGGCTGAAAACGGGAGGCGTACGCCTTTTCTGTGACAATTATGAACAGCATAAGTGTCACAAAAAAGGCGTACGCCTCCCGTTTTCAACAAATCAAGGCAGATAACGATATCATTCGAGATTATGGTTGGCTAGGAGCGTGCTATGCGGTGAAGTTCGTTTTTAAGAGTGTAAGTTACACTTAGGAAGAAGTATATTGCCACGAATCATCTTCGAGAAACTTCCAGGGCAGGCACGAAACGGTATATCTCATCCCGGCGCGTGCTGAAGAAGAGGCAAGAAGCTTCCAGACACATCGCCTGCTCTCTGGCAAACGCACGTGCTCTTTCTAGACTTTTCGGCGCGACGCTTAAACGCTTGTGCGCTCCAGGCTGGGGCATTTTTTCTTTGGACTCAGTTGTGTTCAGAGAGCTATCACTCTTGTGCTTTTTCTACCAAGTAGTTTAATAAACCGTTTGCTGTTTATTCGACGACTCGCCGGCCCATTTCGCTTCGTGACGATATGATGGGTATGACTTCTCCCGAAACTTGTTTTCTTATTAAACAAATATATCAAATTCTGCTTCGAAACACTTTTCAGTAGAGGAGCTTTTTTTTTTTTCCTGGCTTTTTAAACTCTTTTTCGAAGAAGGGATTCGTAAGATTCGTGGATTCGGAGAACCTTCCTTGGATTCGGATTTTTACAAAAATCCTGGATTTGTCTCATCTCTATATTTTATTTTCAATGTGCTTCACCTCACTCATAGGTGATCGATAGAGCGATGACGCAGCAATAATGTAGCGTACTGCAGGGATAACGTGAGGAATATACGGAACAGCGCAGACGTAAGTATATCGCTGACAGAGCTCGTTCGGCAGGGTAACTTCGAAAGCAAATGTTTCCACCAGTCCTTACACCTTTCTTTCGACTCGAAACCCTTCAACCTGGAACGCAATTTAATTCCACGTCAGAGCACAATAATGAAATTGCGTCTCCTCCTTCTTGCAACTCCAGCGTCAGAATAAAGCTTTCTCTCTCTCTCTCTTTCTCTCTCTCCACCCCCCTCTCTCTCCTTTTCAACCCTTAATTCCAGCTTCGACCCGAAAAGGAATTTCTTCTTTCTCTTCCTTGTCTCGAAGCGACGTCGTCGAGACTTATAGGAAGGAGAGCGAAGGCTGCGACATTTTGACAGTGTCTTATTTTCGCGAGGGTTTTCGCGTCGTCGGCTCATATTCGGCCGAATTCGCGGCCGCAAACTTGTTGGCTCGCTGTTCTTTTTGCGAGTGGAAGCTCCGCGCGTCGTCCTGGCTTACGTGGATTTCACGCCTCATATAATTATACGAAGACGAGAATACCTGATTCTGCGAATGTGCACTGTAAACTGGAAAACATCCTTTTGGGTGTAAATGGCTTGTCCTATAACTGACACCTCTTTTTAGGCCATATGGTCTGGAGCACGCTTTTTCGAGGCTGTATTCTGCGTAAAACACCCTTTGAAAGTTTGCTTTTCCACGAAAATGCCGTCTTTTGCACCCTTTAGACACCCTTTTAGGAGGGTGTAAAATTGCTAAAAGGGTGTATAAAGGGTGCAAAAGACGGCATTTTCAAGGTAAAGCACCCTTTCAAAGGGTGTTCTACACAGAATACAGCCTCTAAAAAGGGTGTTCCAGACCATATGGCCTAAAAAGAGGTGTCAGTTATAGGACAAGCCATTTACACCCATGAGGGTGTTTTCCAGTTTACAGTGTGGGTGAGGCAAATATTTAAAGGGCTGTGACACGCTATACCGGATTAATGTAAGAGACGTTTATTTACACCGACGGGAAAGGGGGAAAGCGTATAGAAAGGAAGTTTATGCAACACTACACACTCTAAAAACAGAACTTCGCCGCATAGCACGCTCCTAGCCAACCTTTCACCTCGAATGATATCGTTATCTGCCCTGATTTGTTGAAAAAGGGAGGCGTAAGCCTTTTTTTGTGACACTTATGCTGTTCATAATTGTCGCAAAAAAAGGCGTACGCCTCCAGTTTTCACCAAATCAGGTCAGATAACGATATCATCCAAGATGATGATTGGCTAGGAGCGTGCTATCCGGCGAAGTTAATTTTTAAGAGTGTAGGGTTATCGCTTCTGACTCGAAGAGGGGCGGGGGGCGTACGCCTTTTTGTGGCAATTTTTTTTTTCATATATCCAAATTGCCAATGCCGAATCAGAAGCGATAACCCTATCATTCTTGGCAATGGTTGGGGCACAGCGTGCTATTCGGTGAAGTTCTGTTTTTAGAGTGTATGCCACAGAGTTTATGGCCTTCTCTATGGTCTCCTTTGTCGCACAAATAAGTCGTCTCGTATTGCCCGCGGCTTATCTGCCAGAAAAATTTTCAAAACGTTCCTAAAAACGCATCTTGCGGCTTATCTCCAGTGCGGCTTATACGCGCGAAATTACGGTACAAGTAACGCAATTACATACTAGTAACGTGTTACGCACAAGTCTGCTAAAAAACGGACCGATGCTGTGCGCCAACCAAATGATAGGATAATCGCTTCTGATTCCAAGAGAGCGTACGCCGTTTCGAAACTGACACAAAAAGGCGTACGCTCCAGCTCCCTCTTCGAATCAGAAGCGATAACCCTATCATTCGTGGCAATCACTGGCGCAGAGCGTACTGTATGGTAAAGTTCCGTTTTCAGATTCTGGGCAATTTAATTTACAAAAACGCCTTCAAAAAAGCGGTGACTTCGCATACTAGCATTCGATTTGACATTCAAAATTCGTTTGATACACAAAGTGGGACGGTTCACTTCACCTGAATAAAGGAAAGGGTTTCTAGAGAGAGAAGACCAAAGACTCTCTCTCACCCAGGCCAGCTACGATCATATCGGTCTTGCCCGAGAGCGCGTCTTATTGGCCGCACAATGCGCAAAAATGGCAAAATGGCAAATGGACGTTGTTTCCTGGGTTTTCCTCAGACGCTTTCAGACATATGTCGGCACAGTTCCCTTAGAAGTCGGCCCAGGACGCACATTCCCCCAGGGCGTGAGTCGTGACGTTGCCCACATACGTCAGGCCGACAACGGCAAGCCCTATCACCACCACCACCACCACCACCATGGACGTTGCTTTACTACTCTTTTAATGCATCAATTGATCACACTTGAGCTCAGCCCCTGAGTCGCAGTACACTCTTAAAAATGAACTTCGCCACATAGCACGCTCGTAGCCAACGATCATCCCGAATGACAACGTTCTCGCCCCCGATTCGTTGAAAACGAGAGGCGGAGCATACGAGAGAGTATGCAATTATGTACGACACAAAATAGGCTCCGCCTCTCGTTTTCAACGAATCGGGGGCGGGAACGTTGTCATTCGGGATGATTGTTGGCTAGGAGCTTGCTATGTGGTGAAGTTCGTTTTTAAGACTGTACACTATGAAAACAGAACTTCACCGCACAGCACGCTGCACGTCAACCATTGTCACGAATGATAGGGTTATCGCTTCTGATTCCAAGATCAAGGGGGGTCGTACGTCTTTTTGTGGCAATTTCGACATATGAAAATTGCCACAAAAAGGCGTACGCCTCCCTCGATCTTCGAACGAACTTCGCCGCAAAGCACGCTCCTTTACGCTCCGTACGCCTTTTTTGTGACACTTATGCAGTTCGTAATTGTCACAAAAAAGGCGTACGCCTCCCGTTTTTAGCAAATCAGGGCAGATACCGGTATCTTTCGAGATGATGGTTGGCTAGGAGCGTGCTATGCGGTGAAGTTCGTTTTTAAGCGTGTACATCGCTGCTAGCAAACCACCACCGCAATCCCGATAACGTCGGACGCTCGCGAAATAGCGCAACGAAACATGGATGGGAAAATCTGAATCCAAAGTAACATTCATCAGAACCGGCCGCCCTCGTCTCAAACCGCGTATTATTTTTCCCATAGAGGCAGTAAAGCCGTATATCTCAATTTCACGGACCACGATGAAGAAGAAATCTCGAACCTCTATGTTGGGGGGGGGGGGGGATAAGAGCGACTAAAATGAGAAACATGGAGAAAGGGAAGCTTAATTCGCCTTGCCACTAATTGAGATGCATCTCAAAAAGGCGAACCACGCAGACTGGTGAGGTCATAAATCGTGGCCATGAAAGAAAACGTGAAAAAGGGCCTTCCTTTCCAACCATACGAGCGATAAATCCAGTAACGATATTACATTTTGTTATCATCGTTATTATAGTGGGAAAAAAATGTTGCAGAATTTTTTGCAAATTGAAATATTAAAGAACGCTTTTTTGTGTTTGTTGTATCGACGTCCATCGGTGGGTGAAAGAATATGTACAAGTATCGTATTTGAGACGTTTGAATTTTCATAATTCATCCGCATCGACACTGCGAGGCGACTCGGGCTGTGAGTGGTGGGGACGAAGCTGTCGTGTTCGGCTGATATCGGCAGATAAACGATCGCACCTGGCAACTGTGGGATATTGCGCAACACAGTGTAACACGCGCTCAACCCGTCAGTCGCGCATAGACTCCCGTAACGGAAACTATGCTTCTACGTACTCTGATGTAATGTCAATTTAAACAGTTGGAAAATACAACAGAAGCCACGACCAACAAGGCCATGGGTTCGTTCGGCTACATGGGGGGGGGGGGGGGGGGCGCCCTCGCTCACTGCCATCAGTGCCACCTGTGACGGCGCGTGAAGTTATTTCCAGTATTTATTTAAGTCATTTCGCTGTTTCCAGCAGTTACTGCATCAGGGATGGTGCAGATTCACTGAAGCGGGTCGAACACAAGAACAAAATTCACGCGATGACGTGTGCGATCGCCAACATCGTCGTTTGTAAAATACACTGGAAAACTTTTCCTCCGCCCGCCACCAGGGAACAAAGCCGGCGCTAGTGTCGTCGTGCCAAACTCTAGCCGAACGTCCCTTATAGACCACCCTCTATCGTACGATCTCCGCCATTTTTAAGTTTCCAGGTGACGCTCCTCCGGGGTCGCTCTTGAATTCGTCCTTCTGGAATCGAATGGCTGCACTGTCACACTGCGACACAAAACAGCGACAAGACACTGACAAGAGTCAGAACGCTGTCGCTGTCTGGGTTCCGTGTTTTGCCGATGTCAATGTCACACTTGCAAGACGGCGCCACCTACATTTCAGTGAGACACATGTTGTTGCGGTGCGAAATAATTCAGCGACAAAAAACATCAACGAAACATATCGTTAAGTGTGTTTTCACCAGAACGTCGACATGAACCGGAACAAAAGCATAAAAAATGTAACTAAGATATCTTGTATCATTTTTTAGTGGCTACCTATAATTTTGTAGCATATTAGAACCTCGAATCGGTTCCGAACCGGTTTACAGCCTCTCAGACGGTTAATCGAAACGATGTATGTGAACACCGGAGCTGAACCGGAACCCGAACCCGAAACACGTTTCGGTGCGTCGCTCTGGCTTTCATTGCTTTGACGGCGGACCAACTTTCGGACATCATATAATCTTGCGCGTTTCTAGCAATCCAGAGGTGCGCGTTCACTGACATCGACATCAGAGCACGTTTTCTTTTTTTTTCTTTTTTTTAGCGTATAGGAACACGTAGAGGGAGGAAGAAGCCAAACCTGAGTTTTGCGAACAAACAACACACATCGAAATGTAACGATTTTTAAGTAAAAATTAAAAAAAAACAGGATGGCCCAAACTATAAATTGTACAAAAAATAATAATAAGACTCCCGGAGTGGGCGACTTTCTGTTTGCAAACATGTGACGTAACGAGATGAGTGGTTCGAGGTTATATTTTGCTGTGATGGGAAAGAAGCGGGAAAAACCGTACGGCGACGTCTGATAGGCTGATAAAGGCTCATAGTGCCTACCAGCATGCCTTGCGCAGCGGCATTACGTAATCAATGAAGTAGGGGGCTCAGGTCGTCTGTAGACTATTGCACAAACTCTAATGGGCCTTTCACACTGCCGCGACACGGACAAGACAGTCAACAAAAACAAGCGTTTTTGTCGTTGTTGTTGCTATGTCACACTGCTCAGACAAAAAACACGAACAGGCGACCGCGTCATCCGACAGTGTCTTCCGAGCGTGTCGTATCGCAGGTCGCTGTTTTGGTTCCGAGTCACACTGAAAACACTCGACGCGGTCGACACAGTAATCGCGCCTTCTCCCCACATCAGGATGTCGTAGGGAACGAGTACACTGGCGTCTCTAGCTGTATCTTGCTATGGATTCAGACGACGAGTACCGCTAAAACATTTTACCCAGCATACATTTTTGGCTTTCTACTTGTGACAAACAGAAAGCGTCCAAGAGTCGACGCCTGGATCGCATTGGAATCTCGGACACTTGAGGCCCTCGTCTATCGCCTGTCACCAGACATAAACACTGCCAACACCTGTCTACGCTGCCAAAAGTATGTTGTGCAACCACCGAATCCAAGATCGGCCAGGTGTCACGGCAATGATTCGTTTGTGGTGTTTCTCCAGCTTTCTCTGTGCTCGGTCATCCCGCGGGGGACGTCTAAACTGAAAAAAAAACGTGCTCGATGTCGATGTAAGTGAATGCGCACCTCTGGACTGCCAGAAACGCGCAAGATTATGTGATGTCTGCCACTCGAAATTTGGACTGCGACCAAAGCAGTGAAAACACGGTCTTATGACATGTTTTATTGATGTTTTTGTCGCTGAAGTATTTCACGCCGCAACAACATGTGTCTCGTTGTAGTGTTGGCGGCGCCGTCTTGCCAGTGTGACATTGATATCGACGAAACACGGAACGCCGACAGCGACAGCGTTCTGAGTCTTGTCGGTGTCTTGTCGCTGTTTGGTGTTTTGTTTTGCAGTGTGAAACGCCCTTAACACAATTCGATGGGTAAAGGGGCTAACAAAATGGGTAAAGGGGGTATGTAACAAAACGTCACTATAACTTGGTAAACTTCATAGCTCTATCCGAAAAATTAAATAGCTATTAATTCCAATTTCACGAAATCGCTCGTAGTACACCCGTGCCAGAGGTTCTATATAGAGAAGTACCGCTGACCCCAAATTTTCGGACAAGTAAACTTTCCCATAGGTTTTCGTGATCTGTCAGATGAAACACCCTGTCTTATACTCTGGCACACACGAGTGTATAAAGAGTGATGGGATTTGAATTTTGTTATTATCGTTACCAATACCGCCGTGTTGGTACGTGACCATATTGCCACTGAGCGCTAAAAAGACGAAGACATGAGAGAGGGACACAACACAGCGTATAAAGGCCGCGATACTCTGATGTAGGGTTGCGGAATGACGTCACCAATTCCATTCCAATTCCTTTCCGAGGAAGGGAGATTTGTGATAATTCCATTCCTTCCAATTCCTCGGAATTAAAAAAAATGAAAAGCATGGCCAATTCCCACTCCCGGAATGGGCTTGGCAACCCCATTCCACTCCGTTAATTCCGTCAATAAAAGAAAAGAGACCGGTAACCGTACTGGCGAGCCCAGCAGCCACCGGGGCTTCCACACCATTCCATTGCAATTCCATTCCTGCGAAAAACTGCCTCCCTTCCATTCCCACTCCATTCCTAGGACAGTTGCGGCCATTCCATTCTAATTCCATTACTGCGAAAAACTGCCTCCCTTCCATTCCCACTCCATTCCTAGGACAGTTGCGGCAATTCCATTCCTAGGACAGTTGCGGCCATTCCATTCTAATTCCATTACTGCGAAAAACTACCTCCCTTCCATTCCCACTCCATTCCTAGGACAGTTGCGGCCATTCCATTCCAATTCCATTCCTGCGAAAAACTGCCTCCCCTCCATTCCCATTCCATTCCTAGGACAGTTGCGGCCATTCCATTCTAATTCCATTACTGCGAAAAACTGCCTCCCTTCCATTCCCATTCCATTCCTAGGACAGTTGCGGCCATTCCATTCCAATTCCATTCCTGCGAAAAACTGCTTCCCTTCCATTCCCATTCCATTCCTAGGACAGTTGCGGCCATTCCATTCTAATTCCATTACTGCGAAAAACTGCCTCCCTTCCATTCCCATTCCATTCCTAGGACAGTTGCGGCCATTCCATTCTAATTCCATTACTGCGAAAAACTGCTTCCCTTCCATTCCCATTCCATTCCTAGGACAGTTGCGGCCATTCCATTCTAATTCCATTACTGCGAAAAACTGCCTCCCTTCCATTCCCACTCCATTCCTAGGACAGTTGCGGCCATTCCATTCTAATTCCATTACTGCGAAAAACTGCCTCCCTTCCATTCCCACTCCATTCCTAGGACAGTTGCGGCAATTCCATTCCTAGGACAGTTGCGGCCATTCCATTCTAATTCCATTACTGCGAAAAACTACCTCCCTTCCATTCCCACTCCATTCCTAGGACAGTTGCGGCCATTCCATTCCAATTCCATTACTGCGAAAAACTGCCTCCCTTCCATTCCCATTCCATTCCTAGGACAGTTGCGGCCATTCCATTCTAATTCCATTACTGCGAAAAACTGCCTCCCTTCCATTCCCATTCCATTCCTAGGACAGTTGCGGCCATTCCATTCTAATTCCATTACTGCGAAAAACTGCTTCCCTTCCATTCCCATTCCATTCCTAGGACAGTTGCGGCCATTCCATTCTAATTCCATTCCTGCGAAAAACTGCCTCCCTTCCATTCCCACTCCATTCCTAGGACAGTTGCGGCCATTCCATTCTAATTCCATTACTGCGAAAAACTGCCTCCCTTCCATTCCCACTCCATTCCTAGGACAGTTGCGGCAATTCCATTCCTAGGACAGTTGCGGCCATTCCATTCTAATTCCATTACTGCGAAAAACTACCTCCCTTCCATTCCCACTCCATTCCTAGGACAGTTGCGGCCATTCCATTCCAATTCCATTCCTGCGAAAAACTGCCTCCCCTCCATTCCCATTCCATTCCTAGGACAGTTGCGGCCATTCCATTCTAATTCCATTACTGCGAAAAACTGCCTCCCTTCCATTCCCATTCCATTCCTAGGACAGTTGCGGCCATTCCATTCCAATTCCATTCCTGCGAAAAACTGCTTCCCTTCCATTCCCATTCCATTCCTAGGACAGTTGCGGCCATTCCATTCTAATTCCATTACTGCGAAAAACTGCCTCCCTTCCATTCCCATTCCATTCCTAGGACAGTTGCGGCCATTCCATTCTAATTCCATTACTGCGAAAAACTGCTTCCCTTCCATTCCCATTCCATTCCTAGGACAGTTGCGGCCATTCCATTCTAATTCCATTACTGCGAAAAACTGCCTCCCTTCCATTCCCATTCCATTCCTAGGACAGTTGCGGCCATTCCATTCTAATTCCATTACTGCGAAAAACTGCTTCCCTTCCATTCCCATTCCATTCCTAGGACAGTTGCGGCCATTCCATTCTAATTCCATTACTGCGAAAAACTGCCTCCCTTCCATTCCCACTCCATTCCTAGGACAGTTGCGGCCATTCCATTCCAATTCCATTCCTGCGAAAAACTGCCTCCCCTCCATTCCCATTCCATTCCTAGGACAGTTGCGGCCATTCCATTCTAATTCCATTACTGCGAAAAACTGCCTCCCTTCCATTCCCATTCCATTCCTAGGACAGTTGCGGCCATTCCATTCCAATTCCATTCCTGCGAAAAACTGCTTCCCTTCCATTCCCATTCCATTCCTAGGACAGTTGCGGCCATTCCATTCCCATTCCATTCCGGGTTCTGATAAATCTGGAACAATTCCGGAATCATTCCAACTCCGGAGTGGCGACTCCGCAACCCTGCTCTGATGGCAGCTGTTCGACGATTCATGTTGGACAACTGCAAAATCGGAGAGAGAAACGGAAGACCCGTTCTCGGACCCTCAGGGTTCTCGAACTCGGCCGCTTCCTTTCCTCTAATGAAATGTAGATATTTTATATTTCTTAGCGCGGGGCTTTCGCAGAATTTATCGCTTCCGAGGCTAACCAGAAACCGTTAAATAATATTGCCTACTCAAATTAAATTAATACGAATTACAACGTTGCTCAAGAGCGGGCAAAGTGAACTCCTCTCTTTAGCGGCTGCTCGAGAAACCATCCTGTCTTCACCGTCAAATGGCAGCCGAGAACTTATTATCGTCGCCGTTCTTCTTCCTTTTTCTTCTCTTTTTTTTTTTTTTTTGTTTTCCTTTTTTTTTGCGAATCAATGTTGCCAAACGACGTCGTCGTCTCTTCCTCGCTTTTTCTGTCCGCCAATTTATCGGGAAATTAGGCGCGCTCAATTTATTTTCCTTCTTTCCCTATCTCCCTCTTTCAGTAGAGAGAGAGAGAAAAAAACAAAAACAAAAAAGCGGGGAGAAAATTAGCGCGCAAATTACCTCCGCCACCGCCAGTTCTTCGTCCTGGTTTACCAACCCGTCGATAGACTGAGATTTTCTTTCTTTGTTTCCCTCGCGGGTCTTTTACTTTCCACGATCGAGAAGAAATTCCGACGATTGCTCAAAGTGGAACTCGGCTTATTTTTGAGCATCACGCAAACGGTTCGATACAATTTGTACGAAAGTGTTCTTTAGTGTGGCCAGCATTTGAGCGAGCCTGAATTCGGAAGCCATTGCAACATATAGCGAGGAAATAACGTTTAGTGAAAATACAATGTCTGCAGGCAGGTTTTAATTGCGTAAATTAGGTGCAATTCTACAATGACGGACTGGGACACATTAAGGGTACCATGAAGAAATCATCAAAACCTCTGTAAGCATCTTTAATGTATTCCACGGCGCTGACACATTCAACATGCAAGTATTCACTATAAACCACGTGTGTGAAACAACCACGTGAACCAATGTGTGGAACAGTCCACCACAAGCATTTGACGTCACTTCTCCAAAATATTTCACTCCTCTGTAGTTTCTCTTATGCTTCCCAACTTGAGAGCAGACGCAGCATGAATGCTGATCTGTGGCTGGAACATGTTTTCGACGGGGTCGATTTTTTTTCGCCCTGTTTCAACGTTTAGATTTGCGTCTGTGTAACACTATAATTTTCTAGGACTCGAAGGCGTCAGAAACATGGTCACGTAACTTGTGTGTCTCGCTGCATGCTCTATACGTTAGCGCCAGCAGCCGACGCCTGATATCGACGAGGAGTGAACGATACCCTCTTCCGCAATGATAGATAGATAGTCTTAAGAAGATGGAAAGAGACCACGTGCTGCCCTCGAGAGCCACAACAGATGGCCAGACGTCCTCGTCATTGGTGTCAGTAATATAACGGCCTGACGGTGCTTTGAACTGGTAACGATAAAGGATAATATGCGGCGGAATGACGAAGAAATACCGCGTGACGATTACTGGCATTATATTTTCACATTGTGAGACAGATTATTCCATAAAGGAACTATTTACTTTCCATAAAACTTTCCCTCAAAACGGTTCTTCCCGTCGGGTAACCCGTACATCCAGATTTTTTTCTCGATTCTCCGTTTTTGTTCACGACCCACGTTTCCGTAAGAAATCAAATAAATTGAATTGAATTGAACTGAGTAGGTCGTTTTCAACCACGGGCGGTTAAACTCGCCTTCCTGAATGTATGCCTCTTTACGTTGGGTTTGCGTACGACTCAAGCGAAGCGGTCTCGGCCAATCATAGACATACCATTCGGTGCGCGGTGACGTCATCGATGACATAATCGGGAACAACGGTGAGAGGCATCAGGCATCGTTCACACGGGGCAACTTTTCCCATCAACTATAAGCAATTTTCGAGTTGCTGGCAGACGGCCGAAACGGGTAAACTCCAGCAACTCGAGTTGCTCGAAATCGCTCCTCGACCGAAAACGTGAGAAGTTGCTCGTGCACCGGCCAATCAGCGAGGGGAGCATTGCCACGTGATTCCCGATGCCGTGGTGTGATTTCGTTCGTGTAGAGTTCAAATCCTGCAGGTCCAGCTGAGAAATAGCCTTGTCTTTTTTTACAAGCGTCACGCGAACATGTCAACGGCCATTTTTTGAAGATAATGATGATCGCTTGGCGTAATAAACTGGCTAAAATTTAATAAAGAGCAGCTAAAGAAAAGACACCGCCAGTTCGATTCGAACCCACATTCTCCGGACGCAGTAAGATTGCTTGTTGGTGGAGCTTCCGAGTTGCTACATGTGAATGCGGTCTCGAGATCACGACCTACTACTATACTAGAGATCTGGACATCCGCAAAGCTCCCAGCACCGGGGTAGTAGTTCTGGCAATCGCCGCTTGGCTATGGGATTTGGCGCTAGCCAGCACTATTCGTTACCATGTGATTTGCCGAAACCGCGGCAATGTATGATGGGCTGTTTTGACAACGACGAAGCGGTACGGGAGAGGGTAGCGCTTAGCAACAGCCTGTGTAGGAAGACGGTGGCAAGGATGATAGTGTCATTCCCTCTCCCCAATAATGCTACGTGGCGCTTGCAGCGGCCATTAGCGTGACTAACCCATGACCCGGCTCTCACAATAGGCGATTGCCAGTCGTCCAGGTCTCTAGTATAGAGCATGTCCTGCTCGAGATTGCCCGTAAAAGACTTTGCTTCGAGTTGCTTGAAAGTGTGTCCCCGTCTGAACGCTGCATCAAGTTGCTCCGCACAACACACCCGTGCACTACCACTCGCCACCACCTAACGTACACTCTTAAAAATGAACTTCACCGCATAGCACGCTCCTAGCCAACCATCATCTCGAATGATAACGTTATCTGCTCTGATTTGTTGAAAACGGGAGGCGTACGCCTTTTTTGTGACAATTATGAACCGCATAAGTGTCACAAAAAGGCGTACGCCTCCCGTTTTCAACAAATCAGGAGAGGCAACGATATCATTCGAGATGGTGGTTGGCTAGGAGCGTGCTATGCGGTGAAGTTCATTTTTAAGAGTGTAAAACGTTGGTTGTGCGTTCAAGGCGATCTCGTCTGTCAAGCAAAAACGAGAAGAACCGTTTTCATATCCCTTGAAAGTTACATAAGGAGCTGACTTGACGCAACTCATGTAGCACTACCGAGTCACGACTGTTCAGGCGTATTCTTTTAACGCCGTACTTTCCCGTCAGTAATGGTGGTGCTGGCGTGCTACATATTTCCGAGCCTTCAGTTTGCCGGTGTGACAGCATGTTGCTCGGCGGTGTCGCACGCCATGGGCCGACTTCACAGGAACTGGGAACCTAGGAAAAACCCAGACAGCACACCCGGCTCCCGGGTTCGAACCCGGGTCACCTGCCAGTATAGGCGGCGAATGCCATAATCGTAGCCACAAAGCCACGGGAGCTGGTCACATCAGTAATCGCTAGACCCCGGACTATTAGGCAAATGCCTTTTTTTTTCCTTCACTTCTAACAGTGCCTTTCTGGTACAAGAGCACGAATTAGGTCATGGGGCCTACCTAGGTGATTTGATTGTGCTCGTGAATGCCTATATCGGCGTTAGTGCCTATTTTGGTACAGAGCCATTTATAGGGAGAGTTTGGCCATTCTTTGATCTTTTGCCGCCTCATGGGAGGGGCTTATTTTCGACGTCAGAGTCGTCGTTGCGCCACCCAAAAAGCCTGAATCCGAGCGGAATCCGCTTATCAGCCATCTAGTCCGCGCCATATTGATGCTGTCCGCCAGCTGGTCGACACCTTCCTGGCCGTGTTCAATGCAATCTACAGGAATAATCGGCTTATGACCCACTGGCGCCAGTGATAAGTGGGGCTTTGTTGCCAAACAAAGAGTTCAAGGACGAAACGCTTTGGAAGCATGAAGTACGCACGTGTCTTCTGTCCTTGGATTGTAAACAACGATGAGCATCAATATGGCGTCTGCGACCTGTTGACGGCTGGATAACAATACAGCACGACGAGGGAGGTCGCTCAGCCGTGACGTCGCATGACGCGCTTTAAGTTATGCTCCTCCCAATGGCCAAACTCTCTCTATAAACGGCTCTGTTTTGGTATAAAAGCCTATGACTCGTTTTATTCATCAAAAATTATCTAAATGACCTTTCGGCAGCAGAAGAGACAAGTCTTGTGGAAGGCTTGGCTTTACGAGACTTGGCCGCGCCGTTCTAAATTCATGTATTGCTTGAAAGGGTGCATTTCACAAACGTGCTCAGGGATAGATTAAAGACCACTCGCAGGTTTCTTACTATCAATATAGCACGATTTGTTCCGTGCCCCTGGCGATGAAACTACTCAATCATCATAATTAAATGAAGTTGTTGTTGTTGTTGTTGTTGTTTCGTGGGACACAATGAAAAACTGTATGCTCGTCCCACAAACGTATCCGTCGTCCGCTATGTCTTTGTCGCAGCACATCAAGATTCCATTCGCAAATATCTGGTCGCGCCCTTTATAACGCCGTTCGTATTGTTAGTAACGTCCTTGACAGTGCGTGGAGAATGCTTCGAGGGCTGAAGTATAGCGCTCGATCTTAAGATATATCTCTCTCATTGATAAAGTCCCCGGGTTCCGATTTGTGGAGATAGTGCACTGTAAACTGAACAACACCCTTATGGGTGTAAATCGCTTGTCCTATAATTGACTCCTCTTTTTACACCGTATGGTCTGGAACACCCTTTTTAGAGGGTGTATCCCGTGTAAAACGCCCTTTGAAAGGGTGCTTTTCCTTGAAAATGCCGCCTTTTGCACCCTTTATACACCTTTTTAGGAGGGTGTTTAACGATCTTACACCCTCCTAAAAGGGTGTTTAAAGGGTGCAAAAGAGGGCATTTTCAAAGAAAAGCGCCCTTTGCAGGGGTGATTTACACGGAATACACCCTCTAAAAAGGGTGTTCCAGACCATATACGGTGTAAAAATAGGTGTCAGTTATAGGACAAGCCATTTACACCCATATGGGTGTTTTCCAGTTTACAGTGTGGAGTGTAAGGAGCTGGGACTGAAACGGCGCCGCAAGCGATATTATGTCTTCCGACATCCTGAAGTTCAACTTTGTTCACTCCAGTGAGTTCCGTTGACGCAGCTTCACTGCTTACAAGGTGCTGTTTCACACCCATGAGTATAGTATGAGTATGAGTATAGTTTTGTTTTGCAATAAACCTATATTCCCCCCCCCCCATGAGTATAGAAATGGTCCTCGTGCCTTACTGTTGCCGCAACTCCACGTTAAGCACTTCTTTCTTTCTTTCTTTGCTGAGCCAGTGGCGCTAAGAATTTTTATAATGGCCGCTGCCATGTTCGATTCGTAGCCTCTCTAAGAAAAAAAGGAATACTTTTACTCCTTTTGGGGAGTAATTGCATTGCCACAAAAAATAGTCCCTTTCGGGAGTAAATGCACGGGAGTAAATGAATGTCACAGAGTGAAGACCGCATTTCGCGCGCTGTTGTAAGAGTCCCAGGTACATAATTGGTGCGCATGCATGAAAATACTTTGAAGCAAACCGTCAACGGTGATATATCGAGTGATATAAAATCTTGCGCCATACTAGGGCACAATTTGCGAAGAAAGATGCGCTAACTGTTTCTTACTCTGTGTGGCTGGAAAATTGCTACGTTGTCTGAGTTACACAGCCTTATGTCGTTCAAATTGACCAAGGGCACATACTTGCGTAGACTGTTGCATTTAGGAGACCATTCGCGAAGTTTAGTGACAATTTGCATTCCTGGGAGTAAATGTCGGGACTAAATGTTGGGTTAGGGGACTAAAATGGGGAGTAATTGCAGACTAGGGGAGTAGAAGCTGCAATTACTCCCCGTTTTACTCCTTTTTTTCTTAGAGTGTAGGGTTTTTCTCTGCGCTTACCATTAGATGAAAAGGGTCGCTTGACGTGAAAAGCGTTGTGTTTGAGGTTTTCGAGTTCGTTGGGCAGGTGTCATGCAACGATTCATTTATGTTATTGCTTCACACAGCCCCAATAATAAAAGTGCGGCCGAAAACGTTTGTCGTTCATGTGTCATCGCGAGAACAAAAAAGAGAGGGAAAGAACGAAAGAAAGGAAACTGCCTTCTCCGCTGTCCGCATTCGTAGAGCCAAAAATACGAAAAGTGCGGTAATTTATGATGCCCATAGTTCTGTTTTTAGTGCCTTAATTGAGATGGTTTTCTTCGTTTTGTAGACGCCTAAAACCAGCATTTTTCTTGCCTAAACGCTCGGGGTCTTGTAATCTCGGGTCTGGCACGTCGTGTGGCAAAGTAGCGAGAAGGGACACTCGGTGATTGATTGACTGATTGATTTTTAAACGAAAAAAAGGGAGATGTTAGACTCGAGCCACTCGGGACTGGCAACTCCAGGACGCGTTATTAAGAAAAGAAATGGAAATTACACAAAACTCGACGCTTTGCAACAGAATGGAAACACTCGGTGATATCCGCAAGCTCAGTCCAGCGCTGAGAAGTGTTACTCACTCGATCGTTGCACGTTTATTTTCAACGGACAAAAAAAAACGACTGATTTAGTTTTCCGCCTGCTCGTGGCCCAAATATATCAATCGATTAAAACTTAAAATACACGGGAAAGCCGTCCTTTTCTGTATAGATGCGTTTTATGGACGATCTTTGTGAAAGCGTCTAATCTAATCAGTCTATCTAATTCAGTCGTTAGTGTTTGTGACAGCACCAAATTAGTTGAGACACATAGAACTACAAACGAGTGCCGTGAACGACATCGTACCGGACTCGGTGAAACGCGTTTCGGAGTAGCCAGTTCTGACTGGGTCCGGACTAACCTCTCCATATTTTTCTTTCTTTTCCAATCCAATCGGTGAATCAACTGATGACGTGGCCGATTCTTAATGCCGATTGTGATCCCGTCCGAGAACCCCAGTAACCGTGTATTCACACGAGCGTCATACTCACGGAAGATTCTAGCGAAAGAAAAAGCGAAAACACCGCTTACAGAGCTGGAAGTTCCGTCCCGTGTTGTGTTGAGCATTCACACGGTGCGGAATACTGGGAGCGGCGTACTGCGCATTTAGCAGACGACACTTAGCAGACGACGACGGCAGCGTCTTTTTCCTGTCGTCTGCTACGGAATATCTTGTGGCTGCGGCGCAGGATATGCCCCATGGTTAGCAGCGTACGTGAAGACACGACGCTGAGCGCCCGTGCTCACGTGACAGCAGAAAGCTATGACGTTTTTCGCATCTTCCGCTTCTGGGGAAATGTCGCACGTGTGAGTACACGGTAACTCGGCGGCGTACGTTAAAGAACCCCCTCCGGTAGATGGGGGGAAATTCACACAGAGACCAACCGCTGTGGCGTCGCCCATGATCATTGTTGCCACCGTCCCGTCGTAGAGCCACCAATGACTACCGAAGAACATTGTGTGAGAGGGAATCTCAAATGACGCATAAACCATTTCCGTTTAAAGGAGTACAGAGGGGCACCCAATGACTACCAAAGAACATTGCGTGAGAGAGAATCTCAAATGACGCATAAACTATTTCCGTTTAAAGGAGTACAGAGGGGCATCCAATGACTACCAAAGAACATTGTGTGAGAGGGAATCTCAAATGACGCATAAACCATTTCCGTTTAAAGGAGTACAGAGGGGCATCCAATGACTACCAAAGAACATTGTGTGAGAGAGAATCTCAAATGACGCATAAACTATTTCCGTTTAAAGGAGTACAGAGGGGCATCCAATGACTACCAAAGAACATTGTGTGAGAGAGAATCTCAAATGACGCATAAACTATTTCCGTTTAAAGGAGTACAGAGGGGCATCCAATGACTACCAAAGAACATTGTGTGAGAGAGAATCTCAAATGACGCATAAACTATTTCCGTTTACAGGAGTAGAGGGGCATCCAATGACTACCAAAGAACATTGTGTGAGAGGGAATCTCAAATGACGCATAAACTATTTCCGTTTAAAGGAGTACAGAGGGGCATCCAATGACTACCGAAGAACATTGTGTGAGAGGGAATCTCAAATGACGCATAAACTATTTCCGTTTAAAGGAGTACAGAGGGGCATCCAATGACTACCAAAGAACATTGTGTAAGAGGGAATCTCAAATGACGCATAAACTATTTCCGTTTAAAGGAGTACAGAGGGCCATCCAATGACTACCAAAGAACATTGTGTAAGAGGGAATCTCAAATGACGCATAAACTATTTCCGTTTAAAGGAGTACAGAGGGGCATCCAATGACTACCAAAGAGCATTGTGTGAGAGGGAATCTCAAATGACGCATAAACTATTTCCGTTTAAAGGAGTACAGAGGGGCATCCAATGACTACCAAAGAACATTGTGTGAGAGGGAATCTCAAATGACGCATAAACTATTTCCGTTTAAAGGAGTACAGAGGGGCATCCAATGACTGCCAAAGAACACTGTGCGAGAGCGAATCTCAAATGACGCATAAACTATTTCCGTTTAAAGGAGTACAGAGGGGCATCCAATGACTACCGAAGAACATTGTGCGAGAGGGAATCTCAAATGACGCATAAGCTATTTCTGTTTAAAGGAGTACAGAGGGGCATCCAATGACTACCGAAGAACATTGTGCGAGAGGGAATCTCAAATGACGCATAAACTATTTCCGTTTAAAGGAGCACAGAGGGCATCCAATGACTACCAAAGAACATTGTGTGAGAGGGAATCTCAAATGACGCATAAACTATTTCCGTTTAAAGGAGTACAGAGGGGCATCCAATGACTACCAAAGAACATTGTGTAAGAGGGAATCTCAAATGACGCATAAACTATTTCCGTTTAAAGGAGTACAGAGGGGCATCCAATGACTACCAAAGAGCATTGTGTGAGAGGGAATCTCAAATGACGCATAAACTATTTCCGTTTAAAGGAGTACAGAGGGGCATCCAATGACTACCAAAGAACATTGTGTGAGAGGGAATCTCAAATGACGCATAAACTATTTCCGTTTAAAGGAGTACAGAGGGGCATCCAGTGACTGCCAAAGAACACTGTGCGAGAGCGAATCTCAAATGACGCATAAACTATTTCCGTTTAAAGGTGTACAGAGGGGCATCCAATGACTACCGAAGAACATTGTGTGAGAGGGAATCTCAAATGACGCATAAACTATTCCCGTTCAAAGGAGTACAGAGGGGCATCCAATGACTACCAAAGAACATTGTGTGAGAGGGAATCTCAAATGACGCATAAACTATTTCCGTTCAAAGGAGTACAGAGGGGCATCCAATGACTACCAAAGGACATTGTGTGAGAGGGAATCTCAAATGACGCATAAACTATTTCCGTTTAAAGGAGTACAGAGGGGCATCCAATGACTACCAAAGAACATTGTGTGAGAGGGAATCTCAAATGACGCATAAACTATTTCCGTTTAAAGGAGTACAGAGGGGCATCCAATGACTGCCAAAGAACACTGTGCGAGAGCGAATCTCAAATGACGCATAAACTATTTCCGTTTAAAGGAGTACAGAGGGGCATCCAATGACTACCGAAGAACATTGTGCGAGAGGGAATCTCAAATGACGCATAAGCTATTTCCGTTTAAAGGAGTACAGAGGGGCATCCAATGACTACCGAAGAACATTGTGCGAGAGGGAATCTCAAATGACGCATAAACTATTTCCGTTTAAAGGAGCACAGAGGGCATCCAATGACTACCAAAGAACATTGTGTGAGAGGGAATCTCAAATGACGCATAAACTATTTCCGTTTAAAGGAGTACAGAGGGGCATCCAATGACTACCAAAGAACATTGTGTAAGAGGGAATCTCAAATGACGCATAAACTATTTCCGTTTAAAGGAGTACAGAGGGGCATCCAATGACTACCAAAGAGCATTGTGTGAGAGGGAATCTCAAATGACGCATAAACTATTTCCGTTTAAAGGAGTACAGAGGGGCATCCAATGACTACCAAAGAACATTGTGTGAGAGGGAATCTCAAATGACGCATAAACTATTTCCGTTTAAAGGAGTACAGAGGGGCATCCAGTGACTGCCAAAGAACACTGTGCGAGAGCGAATCTCAAATGACGCATAAACTATTTCCGTTTAAAGGTGTACAGAGGGGCATCCAATGACTACCGAAGAACATTGTGTGAGAGGGAATCTCAAATGACGCATAAACTATTCCCGTTCAAAGGAGTACAGAGGGGCATCCAATGACTACCAAAGAACATTGTGTGAGAGGGAATCTCAAATGACGCATAAACTATTTCCGTTCAAAGGAGTACAGAGGGGCATCCAATGACTACCAAAGGACATTGTGTGAGAGGGAATCTCAAATGACGCATAAACTATTTCCGTTTAAAGGAGTACAGAGGGGCATCCAATGACTACCAAAGAACATTGTGTGAGAGGGAATCTCAAATGACGCATAAACTATTTCCGTTTAAAGGAGTACAGAGGGGCATCCGACGACTACCAAAGAACATTGTGTGAGAGGGAATCTCAAATGACGCATAAACTATTTTCGTTTAAAGGAGTACAGAGGGGCATCCAATGACTACCAAAGACGATTGTGTGAGAGGGAATCCCAAATGACGCATAAACTATTTCCGTTTAAAGGAGTACAGAGGGGCATCCAATGACTACCAAAGAACATTGTGTGAGAGAGAATCTCAAATGACGCATAAACTATTTTCGTTTAAAGGAGTACAGAGGGGCATCCAATGACTACCAAAGACGATTGTGTGAGAGGGAATCTCAAATGACGCATAAACTATTTCCGTTTAAAGGAGTACAGAGGGGCATCCAATGACTACCAAAGAACATTGTGTGAGAGAGAATCTCAAATGACGCATAAACTATTTCCGTTTAAAGAAGTACAGAGGGCCATCAAAAAAAAATTCAGGCTATAACGTCCGATGAAAGTGTGTGTGTCATTTTACCGAACAGCGCGAAAGGTTTTCATGTGAGCAATTTGTTTCCCAGAAAAAGAAAAAAAAAAGAAACTCACATAAAGATGGCTCCGCACGTTCATCCTTAACTCCCCACTCCGAGTATAACGAGGAGGAGAAGGTATGATGCCACGTCACCGATGACGTTACAAGGAGAACTGTTCGCTGTTCAGTGGGGGTCAGCGCCTTGTCCCTTTGCCGCTGTCAACCAGTTTTGCCAGTTCTCCCGGAGAATTAGGGATAGAAGGAGCGGCCGAAGCATTACCGAGCAAGGAGAAAGGCTTTGTCAGAACCCCGAACAGCCGAGTAGCAGACGACAGCGGAATAGCAGACATTACTCTGGACCAATCAGCGAGCGTGATCCTTGTAGCGTCAGCGCGAGGTCCCAGGCTGGTACTGCTCTCCATCGCCGTACGTCGCGCACAGCCGCTTTTTGCGGCGTACTTTAAATTCAATTTCTGCGATAATTATGACTCTGTGGTTTGAATTACTTCGCATGGTGCATCTTACTGGCCTACTTAACAGTTTTATTGGAAGGAAACAGGGTGTTAAAAATGACTTCTGCGCTACTTTAATATCTGCAGCTGTTTCTCGATCGGAACGATCGGAAAACGTTCAAATCCATTAGAATGCGCATTAAAGAACTACGCGTGTCTCGCTGCTGGGTTGATAAAAAAGCGAAACATTTCTAATCTATCTGTCGAACCTGTCGCCGTCTGTTTCCAAGGATGAAAAAAGAGGAAGAGCAACCTCTGATCGATCCTCCGTTTGGGGCTGTTTTTAGATACTGGCGTTTCGAAGCCTCATTTGGAACAAATCTTCCGAGCTGTCAGCCTGTATTCCCCGCTTTAGTTGTCAGCCAGCTCGTTGGATCAAACAGAGATTGGATGTTGTCAGGAGAATTCCTTCGAGTTCGCGGAAGTGACTCAAAAGGATAAAGTTAGGAAGCGCGTTCTCGAGTTTCTCTTTTTCAACGTCGCTATATACGCACTTAAAGGGGTCGCGACACTTGGTCTCGAGCTATATTCCAGATAAATGGAAAACGCAATTACAGCGAACCCTCGTTATTATGACCGCGGTCGTTCCCGAAAATGTTGGTCATAATGCGGAATTGTAATATTAACGGGGGGGAGATTTGCAGATGGAAACAATAACACCGACTTAACATAACAAACTAACTAATTAAGTCGGTGTTATTGTTTCCATCTTCCATTATGATTCCCGGCTTTTGGAATATATTTGCAGATTTGCAGAGATTTCACAGCATTGTTCTCCCAAGAGCGTATGTCAGATTATCGGGGGTCATATTAACGAGGGTTCACTCTACAGTGAACCCTCGTTATTGTGACCATGGTCGTTCCGAAAATTTTGGTCATAATGCGGAATTGTCATATTAACGGAGGATTTGCGGAGGTTTCACACAATTGTTCCCCTCGAGTATGGTCGTAAAGCGCGTATGTCAGATTATCAGGGGTCATATTAACGAGAGTTCACTGTATTTGCATCAGACGTGTACGTATTTGGAGTATTGTATTTAAAATACTGGATTTTAAATACAATTTGCGGTATTTTGGAACTCTACTCAATACTTTTTGTTTTGTGTGTTTGTACCGTATTTAAAATACATTTTATGGTATTTTCTACTCAATACTCTAATTACATATTTTGGATCTCCCTCTCAAACTTTATGTGTCAAGTCTTTCCATTATCTTGCTTGTTCAGTGGAAGTTTCCCGAGTCCCTCGGACTTGACCCGGACATTGGCCCTTCTTGGAAACATCTTAGACATCTTGCCCCGTGTGTACTAATCCTTGGCCAGTTAGGGTTCTATTATGTGTGCCCTGACGCGGTGACGCCGAATTCTGACCTCGCTGAGCAGGGACCTGCTAGAAGTTTGCTTTGTTCTGGGTCACATATACTTAGCGGAGTTATGTAGTATCTCTTTGTCATCTTTTTGGGACTTGTGTTTAGATTATTACTCTCACACAGCGGCGGCTAGCGCAGTGCGCGGGGTTTAGGTGATTCATGTGACATAGCGGCGACTTGCCGCATTGACCAGTGACCGTTGAGTTTTTGCGTTCAAGGATAAATAGTAGCTTAATTGTATTTCAAATACTTTTTGAACTATTTTGTACTCTATCTTAATTACTTTAATTTTTACGTATTTATACTCTATCTTAATTACATTCTAACGTTAGTATTTAATTATTATTAGGGCCTGATTTTTTAGGGTTAAACCCGTATCCGCCCGATATTTACCCCCCGAACGAAATCTGTAAAATTTGGGTTTAACCCGAATCTACCCGAAAACATCCGGGTCGCGTGGCACACTCATAAGCGTGCATTAAAATAAAGTTTGATAACATTGCTAAACATTAGTTCCATGTTAAGACAAATTTTTATTAAACAAAAAAAATCACCCGAATACACCCGAATTCCTGACGACAGAATATGCCGTAACAGGATTTAACCCGAATATACCCGAATTTTCAAATGAAAAATATCACCCGATATTTACCCCCCGAATTTGGCCAAAAATAAAACCCGAAAAAGTCAGGCCCTAATTATTATCTTATCTTAAATACATTTTGAGTATCTTGCACATGTCTGATTTGCATCCATGTGAGCCTGCATGCCAAGTTTTATACCGGCGGGAGTTAAGAACGCGTATAGAAAATCATCAACACGCGAATTCCGAAACTGATGCGCCCCCCGACGTCACGGCAAGTGTCTCCTCCAGTGAGAGAGGTCACGTGCTTGCCACTACCAATGAGAATGGGCCGGAGCTCTGATGTCAGAGCTTCGAGTGCGTGTGTTCGAGGGGTTCAAGGGGGAACTGGAGAAGGTAAATGACATCGTTTTGTTTCTAAAGGACGGCGACCGTGTGGCACACTAGTCCGAGATTTTTCGGCAGTCAGGCTTTGTGATATTTTGAACATTTCGTAGACAAGTGAAATAAATATTCTATTCATCTCGCCAAGTACGACACGTAGGAAAGTAATTCTTTCTTCCTCAATACTCTATATAGGTGCAATACGATGTGGGCACGATGTTATGAATCACATCTCTCACACCACAATCCTTTTAAACGTGAAAGCCGCGAAAAAAAATTGTTTTGCGTTGCACTCGTTGGTTGTTGTTGTTGTATAATGTTCGGAGTAATTTGCAGAGGCATTTTCGGAAAATTATTAATACAAGCATACACTATGCTGCTCACGTGCAACACCTTTGGACCCTAGCTAATTTTTGTTACAGACATTTCATTAAAAAAAACTATGAGAGCAGCATAGATACCGTTTAGTTATACGGCCAGGAAGACAACCTCTCCAAGCGTATAACTGCCAAATGACTAATTACCTAAAATTCACAAACTCGACGAGTTAAGTAGGGCCTTTCGGGCAAAAGTGAGATAGTATGGCAGTATGGCAGTAATCGCTTCATCGTCGTTACGGTCGTTACAAGCTAACGAGTGGTGGGAAATTCAAAAAGGTGGGCACGTGACACATTGCGCGTGACGTGTACCCCGGCCTTCACGTATCGCGCGAAGAGTGTTTTATCACGTGGCCACCTTTTTAAATTTCCCGCCCGCCTTTTTGAATTTCCCGCCACTCGTTAGCTTGTAACGACCGTAACGATGATGAAGCGATTAAGCCCCCTGGGTGTCCAAGCGAACCGGAAACCGAAACCGAAAACCGAAAAAAAAACGCTATTTTGGTGCGAACCAAAACAGAATCGAAACCGTATACGTTTTTTTTTCGCTCTGGACTGAAACAGAAAAAATAATTTAACGGTTTTCGGTCCAAGAAAAAACTTCGCCGGTTTGGACTACGAATAGGCGAATGAGACTGACGTCGCGTGTTCTGAAGTCATGTCACGGATACTTTACGAGGGATACGGTTACGGTGGAATGCATGTCGATATACGGATGGACGTCGTCCTTCCAATGGACACTGTACGTCGAGAAAGCCTATTTGAACAGACAGTCTTCCTTCGTTTCAGGATTGTTTCTCCTTCAAAGTTCTTAACTGGAGCCAGGAGCTACCAATTTCTCAGCTGCCTATTAATATTAAGTACAATGTATGCAAAATAAGCGAGTTTACATTTTGCAACATTGTTTTTTTTTTTTTTCTGGGAATGCATATGCCCACTACACTCTTACAAATGAACTTCACCTCCTAGCACGCTCCTAGCCAACCAGCACACCGAATGACAGCGTTCTCGCCCCTGATTTGTTGAAAACGGGAGGAGGAGCCTATTTTGTGCCGTGCATAATGAGCACAAAATAGGCTCCACCTTCCATTTTCAACAAATCAGGGGCGAGAACGTTGTCATTCTGGGTGATGGTTGGCTAGGAGCGTGCTATGTGGTGAAGTTCATTTCTAAGAGTGTAGGGGTGGAACCAGTTCAAACCGGTATGAACCGTTATTTTTGTGCTCCGGAGCAGAACCGGTACCGACTCGTTTATGATACAACCGGAACGAAAACCGGAACGAAAACCGTTTCGGTTCGACACCCTGTGGCAGACAACGTGAGACAATCCTCGTTGAAAGGCAAAAATGCTACGGGAGCTGCACTCTTAAAAATGAACTTCACCGCATAGCACGCTCCTAGCCAACCATAATCTCGAATGATATCGTTATCTGCCCTGATTTGTTGAAAACAGGAGGCGTACGCCTTTTTTGTGACACTTATGCTGTTCATAATTGTCACAAAAAAGGCGTACGCCTACCGTTTTCAACAAATCAGAGCAGATAACGATATCATTCGAGATTATGGTTGGCTAGGAGCGTGCTATGCGGTGAAGTTCATTTTTAAGAGTGTGGTGTCGTCTTAGCTAAAGGGACCGTGACCAGCTCCCATAGCATAAGTGGTTAGCACGACCGCTTTCCACGCCGAGACTGAGAGATGATGCGGGTTCGAGTCCTGTCACCGGGCTGTGCTGTCTCAGGTTTTCCGAAGAGTTTATCCCCCCTCACAGCCACAGTCGCTTCGCGGCGCTAACGCGGAATTATAAAAAAAAAGGGGGAGGACCGTGAAGGGAGACGCAGTGCATATCCCTTCCGGGCCAAGCCGTACAAAAACGTTGCATCCGGTCCTTCGTACGGCCATTAGAAAAAACGGTCGTGCGAACAGAACGCGGAAAATGTCCTTATGACCCCGTGTATAAATGTTCTACGTTAACTGTACCCCGAAGTGATTCAGTCGGCCGGTGAGGTTGAGAAACATTAAAATGGATGTCACGCGTAATCGGGTAACCGTGTCCCCTCAACCGTCTCTTTACATATTTTTTTTCGACCCCCCCCCCCCGCCCCGAGGGAAATTTGTACGAGAAGGAAGGGCTTCATTTTCATATTTATGAAGCGTAATTTGGACAAGAGCATGATAGCACGATAGATGAAATTCTGCCCGCGGTCCGATCCTTTCTGTTTTCGCTTCATTCTTCCCGACCGCAGTGTAAGCGGAAACTGTCGAGAATGTCCTTGTCAACGTCGGCCGAAGCAGCACAATGTACTGAAAGTCGAGTGCAATAGGGGTGGACGATATGCGTCTTATCAATGTTCTTTAGTTTCACGAATGTGTTCAAGGCCTTCCACCTACCCGTCCACCCCTATTGCACTCGATTTTCAGTACATTGTGCTGCTTGGGGGGCTTGTATTTAGACTACGTTACGATACACGTACGATGAGTTCGATACGTACCCGACGCACAACAAACAATAATTCCACCACTTTCTTTTTTCTTTTGTCAAATGCCATTTCTTCGCCCAGTTTCAAGGAAGGTCCGAACGGACCAGCTTTTCCATCTTTCGATCATAGCAAGAATGAAATAATACAGTCGTGGAAAAAGCC
Organism: Ornithodoros turicata; assembly: GCF_037126465.1. Classification (NCBI taxonomy): domain Eukaryota; kingdom Metazoa; phylum Arthropoda; class Arachnida; order Ixodida; family Argasidae; genus Ornithodoros; species Ornithodoros turicata. Next base: position 147,984,681 of record NC_088202.1, on the reverse strand, counting down.
AGACAGCCTACCAGAATCGAACATCTTGATTACCGGTAAAAACAACGCTATCAACTACGCCGTACTGGCGCCACGTACCGAAGATTCGCAAAAGGGACCTTTTTCTGGACAGACAGGACACAGGCTGCGCTCCTTGAAACCTAGAGGCATGCATACGTAGAACGATACAGGCGACGTCTGGCGAATGTGATCGAAGTTAAGCAAGCTGAAGCTAGCTTACAAACAAACACACAGCCTCCTATACGAACGGTAAAAATTTAAAAGAGGTCCTTCGGCTGCGGGAAGCCGTGGTCGGACTTGGCCAGTAATCAAGAGGTGTGCCGTCCGATTCCCGTCGTTTTCAGGCTTTTTCGACGACTGCAATATTTCAATCTTTCAATGTTCTTAGGAAGATAGCCTCAGCAAGATCTAGGAAGGGCTTTGACATTCCATTTCTGGGATTCCAGCGGAGTCATGGTTCTCCGTGTAGAATTGATGGTTGGCGTCAAGAAGTCAAATACGAGGGGGGGGGGGAATTCTCTACGGACGGAGATTTGGTGGTGACTTCGCATTGGAATGTCGTATAATCGAAATGATTAAATAGATCTTCATATCCCTCCCACCCGAAATGATTTATTTCATTCACTATACAGTCGAACTCCTTTATAGCGAACACCTTTTTAACGAAAATACCACTACAGCAAATTTTTTTGGGGTCCCGCTGGAGCCCTATAGGTCCGATAATGGACATCCTTTTTAACGAAAATACCTTTACTGCAAATTTTTTTTGCTGTCCCCTGAGTTTCGTTGTAAAGGAGTTTGACTGTACAATGTGCGTGTATGTATAGAAGAACGTAGGAGGAGTGTGTTGATTGGATTGGATTGGATTGGAAAAAGTGTGTTGAGATAAGGACCGATCAGGGGATTCGTGATGTAGCCCACGGCGCAGTCACAGCAGTGGAAGACGAACATTTTCATTGTCCAATGAGTGGCTACGGCTGCTCCCCACGCATGCCTGATACCGCACAGGTCTGCTGACGTCACGGAAGAAGAACGTGTGGGGCCGACGGCTACCTTCTCTGGAAGTTCTTGGAAATTTCATTGCGCAGCCGATAACAGACTGCACAAGGAAAATATTGTGGGTAGAGGCTCCTGATAAGTTAGTGGAACCTCTTGGATTCCTATACAGTCAAACCTCGCTTTACGAACACCCTCCGTTTCTCAGAAAATCGTTCGTAAATCGAGGTCCGAGGTGTGCAGTGCACAAATACCTCACAAAACCACGGGAAATTGATTTGAATAAGTTTTATTTTTCAAAATACTGCGTAATTGTGCTTTGCACCATACTTTCTGCAGGGTCTATCCTGTTTAGAAGCGATGACAGAAGTCTGACACTTGACTCATCCACCCGGTCCTCAAAGTACCATATCGCGCGCGGTTGAGACTGTTTCCAACGGCAAATATCACGCTTGTCACCGGCTGTCAGGACTGAACGCCTTCTCTTGGAATGTCAATATGTTTCCATCTCGGAGACCTGGTCCAAACTCACAACCGTTCGGCTGTAAACGAAGGAATTATTCTTTCAAGAAATGGTGAATCATGTTTGTGGAACGTAATGGCGTTGGGACATTGTATGTTTGACCTTGCCAGCATGTACTGAGGAACTTTCATTATCCTCCGGTCCATTGGCCTGTCCTCTGTACGTTCGTAACGTCCGTTCGTATATCGAGGTCAGAATGGCTTGGCTACTTTGGGTCCGTTCCTTAATAATCCGTTCATAGTTCGGATATCGAGGGTTCGTAAAACGAGGTCAAAATACACGAAAAAAGTTTGGTTCCCTGTGGAGCCGTTCGTAAGTTGAGGCAATTCGTATATCGAGGGTTCATAAAACGAGGTCCGACTGGTAGTAGGTTCCTAGTGGATCACTGTTTCAGCAATCTTCGGATACACGTCAGAAATTCCCACTAATTACAAGCATATTATAGTTATCCCTATCCCAAAGCTCGAATCTGCTATGTCAGTAGAGAATTATAGGCGTATTTCCCTTACCTTTGTTTCCTGTAAGGTATACTCGTACATGTTCTGTTTCCACTGTTAGCCTTCACTCCCCAATTCAAGTACCGGACAGGATACTGTGACAGCAGCCTATGCTCCAAATGTGGCGTCGTTGCGAACATTGAGCACGTCCTAACAGAATGTGAGCTCTACGAAACGGAGAGGCGGCAACTCTGTGCTCAGCTGAGTGGTGCTAGCCGACAGACGTTCAACCTGGCCTGCAATTCTTGGCCCATGTCAGAGCCACGTACAACACCATCGATGTCTTCTGATGTTCTTGGTGATGTATCACCAACAAGCCCAAAGGGATGTTTTAACGAATTGCTCAAGACTGGTTCGGGATCTTGAGCATTCTTTATTCAGTGTCCTTTCGTTTGGAAGTCAAATGCCTTACCACAGGGCCGTGAACCTTCCGTAGGACGTTATTGTAGGGTGTCTATTGTGGCGAACGACGTGGACTTTCTTTTTCTTCTTCTTTTTTCAACAAGAACGTTCTGTATGGTTTTTTTCTCCCTTTCGCTGGTGTCGGTATCTCTCAAGTCCTTTGGGTGGAATCATAACATCCTTGTTGCAACGGCAACCACCGTCCGCCAAATCACGGAGCTATCGTCCGCGTAAATCTGGCCACCCTCAGCAACAAGAACACGTTTATACCGATAACACCGTAACACCGTCCGACGCCTATACCGACCTCGTGTACGTCGAAATCGTCGCCGCAAAATGACTGCCTTCGAAAACTCTGCCATCAGCCTAACTGCCACACAACTCCAATTTGTCACCCATTACATCTCACAAACATTCCCATCAAAAGGAACGTCATGCCATTCGTCGAATTACAACAGCCACATATTATACGCTACTCCCCCTCATCATACCCGCGCACATATCAAAAAGATACAGAAAAGAAAAGAAAAGAAAAAGGCGGCCGATAAAGAAACCCGTCCGTAGCCCACCCTTCATCACGATCGAACAACAAACAAGCAACTTGCGAAGCCCTACCGATAACACAGAGAGAAATACGGAAACGAGGGGTCGAAAAAAAATAAGCAATTTCATTTCCGTGTTTGGCGAAGCTTCAGGAAGAAAAACAAAAGAGCGAAAGAAACATGCGCTGCTCAATTCAATTTCTTCCATTTTGGGGCTCTTTCTCCCTTTGACGAAAAATGAGAAGCAAAAGCCGCCAAGAATGACATCAACGCCACAGAGACGAAGCCAAGAAAGAGAAAGGGAAAACGTCCGCCGCCATAGCTAGTCGTCTGCATCAATATCTCGCCCAGGGTTAGGAGCTGCGTTTCGCTTTTGCGCGATATATCGGGGGGGAAGCGTGCGAGAGAGGAAACAAAGGATCCAGTCGCGCTGTTCGCATGCAATACTACTCTACTACTGGACTGTTTGTTTGCGCTCTTTCGGGTCTTTAGATTGACACCCATTGTTGACGACACAAACGGTTCCTGTACGCAGGGGCTGTCCGCATGATGAAGATAAACGACAGTCTAATACGGAACGAGTATCAATTTAAGGGTAAGCGATATCACAGTACGGGTGCTGCAACGGTGCGCCATCTATTGTCACTCTCTCGATTATGACTCCACGTATTAGGATTCAGTCATTATCAGACCCTTGGTGTTATTCGACTTCCGCAATGACAGTCGAAGGGATAGTCGAGGGGATAGTCTAATACCTCTGTCACACGGGCTGATTTAGTCTCATTTTCGTGTAGTACACTCCAACCAGCGAATGTCACTTTCACTACGTGCTTGCTACACGGCTTAAGTAAGTGTCACTTATGGCTGCGATGGCAATTACGATAGACAAGAATAAACGGCAGCGAAATATTTAGGCGCGCTCCACAATACCTTCCTCAAAATATTTTTCTTTAATTTAGAAACACCTCCTGTTAATCTTCTTCCAACATTAAACAAATTGGCCTCAAACATGTTCCACAACAAAAATGGCCGCCACCGGATGGTGAAGACCACGAAGTTGTCATAGGCTGTTAACGAGAGTAATGACATGTTTTTGGCACCATCTCGTACTGTACTTAAATAAAATAAACACGCTGTTGAAAATACTCGTTTAAAAATATTGTGGTGTCGGGACCCCTCACTTTTCTCAATATTTTTACCTATGCCACAAAACCTGCCGTCGAGGCTACACACTTTGTCAGCCGAAGGGAAGTGAAGTGTGTTTGGGGAACTCACTAAATTGTTAGTGCACTTTCTGCCGAGTGTCACTAAAAGATGTCGTGTGACAGCACACGAATGACACTAAGTGCAAGTGTCACTCGCTGAAAGTGACGCTAAATTAGTCCGTCTGACAGGGGTATTAGGGATAGTCGAAACGTAACCGTTCTGTACTTCGATGCACGTTGCGACGCGTGTCTGTCACACAACTGTTAGGTGGCGCGTGGTATAAGGTTAGTTAATTTTGACGTCTTTCTGGTCACGCTTGGCAGTGCTTTCCTCTCTGACGCGCTGACAAGTCCAGAGAGTTATTGGCGGGTATCGAGGTTATTTTTCATTCCACTTTCAATTTACGACAATCCATTGATAAGCAATAGCCTGTCTACTACACCGTACTCACGAAAATACATTATTCACGCTGGCCATCCACTAGACTGAGCTGTATTTCGGGTTCTGAGCTGCGGGTACCCGGTTTTTTTCGCGCATATTCGAGGGCACTTTTTTGAGTTTATAATTTTCCGTAAATTTGCAGTTTTGCGTCGTTTATTTTTTACTCAGTTAATACAGAAAATTCGGAAAAAGGCGAATGGTCGTGAAACGGCATACTCATCAAAAAAGAATAAGAAAAACGCTTAGTGTTACGAAGCAGAAGCAGAACATGCAATCAGAAGGAAAGTTAGGTAGCAAGCGAGCTGGTGGTGACGATCCATGCCTTGAAAACCCGAGACGAGGTAGGGACGATAACAGACAGATGTTTTGTTTGTCTGTTATCGTCCCTACCTCGTCTCGGGTTTGCATGCAATCAGGATTACCTAGCGAGGTGGGCATGTCGAAATCAGCTTATTCCTGATATAATCGCAAGCGGTCTTGAGTAAGTTACTTCTAAAACGTAACTGAGCTAGAGTTACAGTTTATCTGCCCAAAATAGTTACAGTTACTTTCTTGGTTGAGTAACTAGTTACAGTTACTGAGAGAAAGTAACTTAGTTACATTACAGTTACTTTTTCAAAAAATGACCATGAGAGGGTGATACAATTGTTAAAAACATACATTTATTTACATTTACTGAAATGCGATAAAAGTTGTCTTGCACATAACCAGAAGCAGTATAAGTTAATACGCGGTTATCCCACACGGAAAGATACGACATGTGCATGCGACCTGGCGCATCGCGGTGAAAAAGAAGAGCACGGTGACACGCACGGCGTTTCGTAGCGTGTAGAGAGAGGGACATACACGAGAACAAGGAACTCGCCTCAAGATGCTTTTTCAGGTTTGAAGTTGACGTCCTGTTCGCCGAGTACGCCTTATTCCATATCTCGCACTTTACAATTAAATTATTCTCGTCCTTCCATGATGAAAAGTCAAAGGTTGCTTCATAGAACGGCCACGGAAGCTTTATGATAGCAGCAACCGGAGCAGGATTAGCCATTGCACTGGTCGGAGCGCAAGTGAGCTGACCGGAAAGTTTCTCTTTGTGCACAATCATTCCCTTGTCCATATCCACAGGAGGCAGGATCCCGTGCAAGGGCAGTGACACTATTACTCATATATGACTCACTCCCACCGTTGAGGGTCACTAACTTCAACTAATTTCTGTTCGCAAAGCTGGAATTCCCAGCTTGGTCAACAGCCCAAGGCACGGGGCACATACCGATTACGGATAAAAGGAAGGAAGACACTGTTAGGAGGAAGTAGGGTAAGGTAGGGTAAAGAAAAAAGAGAACGACATTTATTCGAGTAACTAGTTACATTTTGCGCTTATATTCACAGAAATAGTAACTAGTTACAGGTGAAAGCCTACTTCTCTGGAAATTTAACTCGTTACTGTAACTAGTTACTCACAAAACTAACTAGTTACAGTTACAAGTTAAAAGTTACTTAGTTACTACCCAAGACTGGTCGCAAGGCACTCCATTTTTGCCCTTTTCTTTTCTTTCTATTAAACATACCCCCTTTCCCCGACCACTCTGTCTTACTGTCTTCATTGCCGCAACTAGCTGCCCTTTCGCGAAGACAATTTTTATATCATCCCGCACTTTTCGTGAAATGAAACGTCTCCCATTCGACTGTCCAACTTTTGCCCGAAACCGCATGTAGTTAGAGAGCTTGATTTGATTTGATTTGATTTATCGGTTCATTAGCACAAAAACTGCAGTACAGAATGTTCAGAGTATTGTGGAGGAAAGAGCGGGAATGCTCCCTGAATAGCTCATTATTCATTAATGAATTTTAGGCAATTAGCCATCTTGTAGTTCCATACTCTTTTCGAGAGGATGCACGCGTTGTCGCAGAACTCCAACGGTATCTACGCTGCTCTTGCGGCTTCTATTTTTTTTTTTGTCTGGCGCAGCAAACAAAAGACATCTCAATACGCATTCTTTAACATTTATCCGACCTATGTTTAGATGTGTGTCAGTGTTGCCAGTTGCGACCGACGCTTGCATCCGTTGCAGTCGATTTCGAAACTACACTGTCATTTTATTCCTCCTGAACCACTGACCACAGTATCGAAAAGCCCACGCGAAATGGTGGCGCAGTTTGACTGCTATTCGATGGAATCCATATGACAAGAGCAGACGCCGGGTGTTGAGAGTATGCCGGAATTACCTCTCCGGAAAAACGAGAAAACGTCACTCACTCAGAACCAATGAGGGCGCGACCTTGAGAAAAGGAATGCCGCGGCCATACAGTTACGGGGCGTCTCGACCGGACGGCGCTTTTCTCCTCTGGTTGCCACCCTCTCACTCCTCCGCTTAGGAAGTGACGTCACGCTGAGGGAGCCTCTGCAGCCGCGGAAGCAGAGCTGATCTTTAAAATTCGTTTATTTAATATCTAAGCACTTTTCGGACGAAAAAATTAGCCGAGCACGTTGTCGGCCGGTGTCGAACATAGTGGTATCGGTTTCATTGATGGGTTTTCGGATGTGACCGTCTTTTTAATACGCCGTGCAAGTGCGTCTCTGCGCATGAGAGGAGGCAGTGAGAGGGAAGAGGGAGGGCGCCGCCGCAGCCAATCGGGCTTCCCGAGTGGAGTTAACGGGGAGAGGAGATATGCGCAGAACGCTCGGTTACTTGCAGAGCGTATGAGGAAATACGAGTAAACCCAGTGATAATAACGGATCAAATAAAAAGCAAGTACGAAGGTAATAAAACGACTTTTGTTGGATTGGATACTACCAGACTTGCGCGTAACGCGTTACTAGTAATTGCGTTACTTGTAATCAATTACATTTTTGAGTAATTTTTCGGGTAATCAGTTACTTTACTGTCAAAGTAATTTTTCGAGTAATCAATTACTTTTCTGAGTAATCGATTACTCAGTAATTGATTACTTTTCCGGCAGAGATTAGCTTATCTTTGAGATGTTCTGCCCCAAGTCAAGCCCCTGGTGCCATCAGCCTTTGTTGGGCTGTTCTACTATAGCAAGCGGAGGTCATTGTAATAACGTTCTGGAATTTCAGAGTCTCTCTCCCTAATCTCTTCCTACACCAGTGTGATGGTACCTGAAGCTTTGGAGGTTTAGTGCGTCATGGGGAAGTTCCACGCAATGCCACAATCGGGTCAACGTCTTCCCGGGCGTACAGATCTCCTTGTCCTACGTGTTTTTGTTTGTCTTGTTATTGCAGCTGTTCCGCTGTTGAAGCGTTTTTTTTTTTTTTTCTGAGGCACACAAAGGCGGTTATAATTTGCGTGAATGCAGAGTAACGACCGAAGTAACGCGTTACTTTTCTACTCGTTACTCAATTACATTTGAAGTCGAGTAATTGGTAATGGTAATCAATTACTTTTTCCACAGAATTAACGGTAACGGTAATCAATTACTTTTTTCGAGTAACGGGCACAAGTCTGGATACTACGAAGGTTATCTTATGGAACTCCACCAACTTGAGAAACTGCAGAGACCTCGGGAGTATTTTGGTGGCGGACCATCTTTCAAACTAATTGCTCTTCCCGATTTCACTCCTCGCCCAGCGTTTTTTCTAGCCCCTTTCTAACTATGCCTGCGAAGCTATGTTGTACGTAACGTCGTTACCGTAATAGAATTTTTTTTTTTCGGTAGCCAAGTGCCGATCGCAATAATTTTTTAAAGTCAATATCGGAAAAGTATTTCTCTTCTCCATATCGCTTTCAATACCGGTAGTTTTACAGTGCACCACACTTTCTTCGAGGGTCATATTTTTAACTTTCATTCATTGTCACTGGTTCACTCAGCGCGGACCAATCACAAGGACAGCTTTCTGAAGGTTCACAGTGTATTAAAAAAAAAGTGAACACAGCAATTTCCTCTAGCGCTTCAGCGGAAGGTCTGTTCAGACGTGACTGACCAGACACGCTTACTGGAAAACACGCTAGTGTGACACACGAAAATTGTGAGCGCTAATAGTCCAACCAAATTTCTATAAGCTCTATAATAATTATTCTACTGCTCTGTTGCAGAGCTGTTTTCTCCCAATTCGTTAGCATAATGGAGTGTTCACGTAAGCGAGGTTTCGATATTGCGGATTTCATGCAAGTTATTCGTATTTTCAGTAAAAGTATTAGGTAAAAGGTATTGCGTTGCTCTTTTTAGTAACGCTAGCAGAAGTCTCTTACCTTAAAAAGGAGGCATGGATATCGGTATTTCGCTATTTTTTACTCAAGTAGCGAACATGGGGTATCGCGATACCATATTTCGGTAGCGGGTATACAACACCGCTTCGAAGTTACAGCAGAGTGGAAATCAGGCATGTGCGAGTCCCGCTGCACTGTAAACTGAAAAACACCCTTATTGGTGTAAATGGCTTGTCCTATAACTGACACCTCTTTTTACACCATATGGTCTTAGAACACCCTTTTTAGAGGGTGTATTCTGTGTAAGACACCCTTTGAAAGGGTGTTTTTTCTTGAAAATGCCTTCTTTTGCACCCTTTAGACACCCTTTTAGGAGGGTGTTTAACAACTTTACACCCTCCTAAAAGGGTGTCTAAAGGGTGCTAAAGAAGGCATTTTCAAGGAAAAGCACACTTTCAAAGGGTGTCTTACACAGAATACACCCTCTGAAAAGGGTGTTCTAAGACCATATGGTGTAAAAAGAGGTGTCAGTTATAGGACAAGCCATTTACACCCATAAGGGTGTTTTTCAGTTTACAGTGTGCCATTGAAATTCGCGGCCTTCTCCAGCGACGGCTTCATCTATGCGTAGTTGAGCATCCGATGCCGTGCGTGCGCTGTCCGTCGCAGATATCGCTTTCTCCTTCTCGTCGTTTCTGGCTCGTTGTGCTTTCTGTTCTTCGCTCACATGAGATCTTCTTTCCCTTTCCGCTTCTCCATGTCGAACTTTTTCTTCTACACCCATTTGGGGGGGAGGTTAGTGGCAAAAAAAAAAAAGAAAAGAAAAAGAAAACACTCAAGCTACGCTTGGTTTGTCTGTGTTTGTAGTGCCCTCTCCTCTTCGGTCCCCCGGGCTCTCCTTTCTCGTTTCGCCGCTGCAAGTAGCTGTCGCTATATTTCAGGTGCGATCACAGCCGTATATAGAGAGAGGTTGGCCATCTTTTGATCTTTTGCCGCTTCACGAGCGGAGCCTGTTTTGACGTCAGAGTCGGTGTTGCACCGCCCAAAAAGCCTGCATCCAAGCGAAATCCGCTTATCAGCCAGCAGGTAGGCGCCATCTTGATGCAGTTCACCGGCTGGTCGGCATGTACTTTTGTCGCGCTCAATGTAATCTACCAGAGTCGCCGGCTTATGGCCCACAGGCGCCTGTGAAATGGGGGCTTTGTTACCAAACTGAAAGGATTCAAGGACGAAGGGGTCTCGAAGGACGCGGTACGCACGTGTCTTCCCCCTTGCATCGTGACCAACGCTTTGCATCAACATGGCGTCGGCGACCGGCTGACGACTGGACAACAATTGAGCGCGGCGAGGGAGGTCGTTCAGCCGTGACGTCGCATGACGCGGTTCAAGTTAGGCTCCTCCTAATGGCCAAACTCTCTCTATAAACGGCTCTGGGTGCGATTAGAGTGTACTGCGAGTACCAAAGGTTGCACAGCTACTCGGAATTCGCGGCCCTTTTTTATCGACTCACTTCCTCGGCCGATCTCTGCTCATGTTATACTGTCTGAGTTCGGAAACCACGTTCGGAAAACCGTCCTTCCTTTCAAGTCGGGAGCGACGATGATTGAAAGGCGAAGAAAAGCAAACAATTTCCGAGAAAAGCAAACGATGCGATTTTGGGGCTGGAACCTGTATCGCGGGAGCGATATTTCACGGGAGGGTGGAAGAAGCAATCAGCGAGATTCTCCGTTTAATAATGGACCACACGGGGGAGGCAACGAACGGCTATACGACCTGCGTATATAGCGCATTGGCTGCTGCTTTGGACGCTACATCAGTCAGCCTTCAATGGGCTGGGTTCTCCTCGTCACGGGCATATTTTCTTTTCTTTTCTTAATCCACTTTTTTTTTTTTGGGGGGGGGGGACCGGCGAAGCAGCTGTGCCTATGAGGGTAGACAACTTCTTGGTCTCTGAGATCGGTGACGTGCTTAATTGTTTAGTTACAGTGAACCCTGGTTAACATGACCCCCGATAATCTGACATACGCGCTGTAGGACCATACTCCTGGGGAACAATGCAGTGAAACCTCTGCAAATCCCCCCGTTAATATGACAATTCCGCGTTATGACCCACATTTTCGGAAACGACCATGGTCATAATAACGAGGGTTCACTGTAACTATAGCGTAAGAACTGCAGACGTTAACCGAGACTGGGAGGTGACACGGGTTCGATTCGCGGAACCGGCTGCGCTGGCTGTCTGTCGCTGTTCTCTAGGTTTTCCGGCAGACTTTCCAGACAAATGTTGGCACAGTTCCCCCTGAAGTCGGCCCAGGATGCATACCAACCCCTCCCCCTGTCCCCCACTCCTTCCTGCTGTCTTCTCTTCATCCGTCCACGTCTGTACGCCACTCCTAGGCAGACAGACATTCGTGAGGTTTAGTGCATCGTACGGCTATCTCTTTTGCGTACGTAAGGAATAGCGTGATGGCTCTGCGCACTGCGTAATGCTCGCTTTGTTTTCCGCGTGCGCAGAACCACCGACGATATCACTTACGTACTCAAAGGTCATCCACTGTATGAGAAGCAGTCCGTTTAAAGTATTGCAGCTACGCTCTGGTGCTGTATGCACTCGGGACATCCGTGTTGAAGATGACATGTGATGAGAGTGCATACATCAGTATATGTATTTTCTATTTTATTCCTTGGGATTGTTATCGTCCTTATATATTGCTTTCTTATTTATCTTTCTTACGTTATTTCTTCGCCGATCAATAATCGCAATTCCAAACTTTTACGCTGACAAAATAAACTCCCCTTTCTTCCGTGGATCAAACTTGCCCACCCGAATGCGTTCTTGCGCACCAGGTGTCTTTGGAACATGACGTCTTGAGCGACGTGCAGAAGTGGACAGCAGGAATGGGAGGATGATGGGAGTTTAATTTGCGTCCTGGGCCGACTTCAAGGGGCAACTGTGACGACATTCGTCCGGAAAGTCTGTCGGAAAACCCAGTGAAAACCTCAGACAGCCACAGCCTGCGGTAGGATTCCAATCCACCACTTCCCATGCAGTCTTCGACACGACCCTCTGCCACCACCATGCCGCTGGTGACGTCTTTTGAACAGAGACAATATTCGTGTTGCTACCACACGACCTACTAGATTATAACGAACACGTCATAATCAGCAACCCCCTATGAGGAACCCGTCCGCACGATCCGCTAGGGGCGCCATTCATCGGCACGCGAGATCTGCATCACGATTGGACGACGGAAATTTGAATTCTGAACGCGCAGAAGGCGTATATGTACGACTACCGTAGCAGACGACAGTAACAGCTCCTATAAAAACGCGTAGACTCATGATGATAATCAACCTCAGAATGAAACATTTTCCGTGGAATATCCACCGCTTGTACAGGAATACTAAGGTAAGCTGAAGTGCAAAGTATTGTAGAAGTTGAGGAAGCAATAACTGGGACGATGAGAAGAGCCACCGCTACCGTCCAAAACTGCGGCGCTGGGAAGGGGTGCCTACGACATGGTCGTTATAATCTACACTGTAAACTGAAAAACACCCTAATGGGTGTAAATGGCTTGTCCTATGACTCACACCACTTTTTACACCGTATAGTCTGGAACGCCCTGTTTAGAGGGTGTATCCTGTGTAAGACACCCTTTGAAAGGGTGCTTTTAACTGAAAATGCCTTCTTTTGCGCCCCTTAAACACCCCTTTAGGATGGTGTAAGATTGTTAAACACCCTCTTAAAAGGGTGTATAAAGGGTGGAAAAGACGGCATTTTCAAGGAAAAGCACCCTTTCAAATGGTGTTTTGCACAGAATGCACCCTCTAAAAAGGGCATTCCAGACTATACGGTGTAAAAAGTGGTGTGAGTTATAGAACAAGCCATTTACACCCATCAGGGTGTTTTTCGGTTTACAGTGTAGTAGGTCGTTGTTACTATACTCGTGACTTCTATTGAGTTTGACTCGGTAGTCACCGTAGCTCAACACGCGAAACCCAAAAGTGGATGGTATTAACGGCTTCTCTGCTCGATCCACACATACACACGCACACACAAAAAGAAAAACTCAATTTTCAGAAACGAAGGGAGCAAGAAGTAGCGTCACAGCCCCATATGCTAGATGAGGCGAGCCGAATGTAAAGTATCCCCTTCAACACGTTGCTGATCTGCATATCAACTTCCTAGATGTCGAGCGAAAAATATTTGCATAGCGAGATTTGGCCGCCACCAAAAGCCCTCCGCGGCTTCGAAGATCGGATAAGGAACGCGCGGACGAATGAAGAAATAAAACGGCGTCGATGGAATAACGCAAATTGTATGTTCCACCTATACATTTTTTTCATTGAAGTATAGGAATATTAAGCATTCCATTGGGGAGACATTCCGTTTAAAGTGAACTTTAGCGAAACAAAGAACTATGCGTCGGCAAACGTGTTACCTGAAACGCGAATATCAGCACAAGATACAATACGGTGAACCCTCGTTAATATGACCCCCGATAACCTGACATACGCGCTTTGTACGACAGTGCTCCTGGGGAACAATGCAGTGAAACCTCTGCAAATCTCCCTCCCCCCCCGTTAATATGACAATTACGCATTATGACCAAAATTTTCGGGAACGACCATGGTCATAATAACGGAGGTTCACTAGTGAACCCTCGTTAATATGACCCACGATAATCTGACATACGCGCTTTATACGACTATGCTCCTGGGGAACAATGCAGTGAAACCTCTGCAATTCCCCCCCCCCCGTTAATATGACAATTCCGCATTATGACCAAAATTTTCGGGAACGACCATGGTCATAATAACGAGAGTTCACTGTACTTGCATACAGGAATCACCCAACATAAGGTACGCTATTTCTCCCGCTCCCAAGAAAATACAGCGGGAAAGGCGGAACGTCGAAAACTTTTATCGACGATGTATAGAGCACGTTTAAAAATTGTCCAGAGAATTATCAGTTCCCAGATTTGTTTCGGCTTATTACGAAAAATGAGTATAACCACTCTTTCCTTACTCATTGCCAGTATACCATATCCCGCTATTTATCTTAAACCGTGCTCAATTCGTCACCAAGCGTATCGGGACCAACCACAATAAATACATTTGTCCCGCTCATAAATTGGTGTAGAAAGTCTCGCTGAACGGACTCTGTTGTGTACTGATATCTAATGCCAATATCAGAACGATTATCGGCCACTTAGCGTCGGCTTGCCGTCTGTATACCGACCACCAGGGTGCACGAACAGTTATCTCGCGAGATACAGTAATTTAAATGAAACGAATTTACGCGATAGCGCCCCTGCTATGGCTTGCCACCCGGTATATCACCTTCGCACATAAATTCGTTTTATTTAAATTCTATCGTGAGAAACCCGTTCCTAAAACGCAAGCAGCGGTTACAAAGCTTCGGTTGTGTGCACAGAAACATATCTTCCGTCAAACAAAAACGAGAAAAAATTCGTTTCGTACTCCCTTTAATGAGATTTGCGCCCAAGATTTAAGAGGAACGTACGCTTAAAATTTGCTCGTAATTTGTGCACAGCAATGGGTCTAACGTCTCCCCGTAATACAGGCCTACATTTACGGATAATATATGCTTTTATTGGTTCGAAAAAAGCTTTAAACAAGATGTCCCAACTAACATACTAAAGCCACGCTTTTCGCAAACAAAACCAGCTGTGCCAGTATTTTTATACGCCTAATTAATTTTTAAGAACACTGTCAGAGTACTGGATTAAGAGCCGTTTATCACAGACACTTCGCGTGAAGTTTAAAGGAGCAGTGCAACACAAGAGTGTGTTATCGGTGGAACGTCCGACCGCTCCTGGACATTTTTATGTGCGAAATATACGAACATATAGCACATCTAGCACGTGCATGTCCGACCACGATGCTCGCGAAATACACTTTCTTAGCTTTGTGACGTCACAGCTCAGTTGACGTCACACGTCACGAGGTTTTGACGTCCGTGCAACAAAACATTTCAGCGTCAACCAGAAGAACCGTTGCTGACCTACAGTGCACATACGGCTGCATTCTAAGCAAAAAAGGAGTAAAACGAGGAGTAATTGCAGCTTCTACTCCCCTAGACTGCAATTACTCCCCATTTTAGTCCCCTAACCCCGACATTTACTCCCCAGGACTGCAGATTGTCACTCAACTTCGCGAATGGTCTCCCGAATGCAACAGTCTACGTAAATATGTGCCCTATAGGTCAATTTGATGGCAAAAGGCTGTATAACTCAGCAAGCCTAGCAATTTTTCCAGCCACACAGAGTAAGAAACAGTTAGCGCTTCTTTCCTCGCAAATTGTGCCCTATATGTATGGCGCGAGATTTTATATCACTCGATATATCACGGTTGACGGCTTGCTTCAAAGTATTTTCGTGCATGCACACGAGTTATGTACCTGGGACTCTTACAACAGCGCGTGAAACGCAGTTTCCGCTCCGTGACATTCATTTACTCCCGTGCATTTACTCCCGAAAGGGACTATTTTTTGTGGCAACGCATTTAGTCCCCAAAAGGAGTAAAATTACTCCTTTTTCCTTAGAGTGTGGCTGTCTTCCAGGGTCCCTCGCTACTAACACCTTCTGTGTAAGATGAGAGCACCAGCGTAGTCTGACACTGTGTCCGCCATTTCAGCTCTCGAGCACAAGCCGCGCTGTAGGCACCTATCCCTGTTTGTAAACAAATGACGCCATACTATTCGACAGCGCCACCAATTTGGTAGAATTGAACTACGCTCGAAGCTACACTCTTAAAAATGAACTTCACCGCATAGCACGCTCCTAGCCAACCATTATCTCGAATGATATGGTTATCTGCCCTGATTTGTTGAAAACGGGAGGCGTACGCCTTTTTTGTGACAATTATGAACAGCATAAGTGTCACAAAAATGGCGTACGCCTCCCGTTTTCAACAAATCAAGGCAGATAACCATATCATTCTGGATGATGATTGGCTAGGAGCGTGCTATGTGGTGAAGTTCATTTCTAAGAGTGTAGAGGCGAACAACGTCGCCCCCAAAAGCCACGGTCTTGAGGGGACTACGATGGTCCCTGAAAGGGACGAGACCTTCGGTCCTACTTTTCTTTCAATAAGAGTCGGCGAATAAGGGTCCATTCGTAGAGCCCAGCCCTCCCCTTCCGATTTGTTTCGGTTTCAGCCTGTCTACCAACGTCATGATGACGTTTCTCGGGTAGAGGTCTATTGACCGCAGGGGCGGCAGAAGGTTCTGATTTTGAAACCACCCTCAAGCGGTCGCTTGCGGCAAAATCGCCATCTTGTCGTGTACCCACGTGACAGGAAACGTCATCTTGGGAACATGTGACCGTGGTGACGTCATTACATCGCCGCCGCCATCAGTACGCACCGAATGGAGCGGCAATCATTGGTCTGTGTTCTGCGGGCTGTGTGCATAGCCGACGTAAGCAGTGGAGGGGAGAGGCGATTTCAGCAGCGCGTGGTTAAAAAACGCCGCACTTCAATAGAGAAAGCTTTCTGGTATGCAAGTTTCTGGACAGAAAAAAAAACTGTTTTCTTGCTTTTTTTTTTTTTTTTCAACAAACGTTTTATGGGGCGTTCGAGGAATTCATTCATAGTCGCATCAAGCTAAAATGCAATTTTTATGAGGAAAATAACGCGTCAAAGGACCAAGAGCGTGTTCACTACACTGTAAACTGAAAAACACCCTTATGGATGTAAATGGCTTGTCCTATAAGTGACACCTCTTTTTACACCATATGGTCTGGAACACACTTTTTAGGGGGTGTATTCTCTGTGAAACACCCTTTGAAAGAGTGCCTTCCTTGAAAATGCCGTCTTTTGCACCCTTTATACACCCTTTTAGGAGGGTGTTTAACACTTGTACACCCTCCTAAAAGGGTGTATAAAGGGTGCAAAAGAAGGCATTTTCAAGGAAAAGCACCCTTTCAAAGGGTGCTTTACGCAGAATACACCCTCTAAAAAGGGTGTTCCAGACCATATGGTGTAAAAAGAGGTGTCAGCTATAAGACAAGGCATTTACACCCATAAGGGCGTTTTCCAGTTTACAGTGTAGCTGACATAATCTAGTATATAGGTGCCTCCCCTCGAACCATTTCTCTGGGACAGAGATCTCATAGGAAGGCAATCTGAGTGCATATTGCCCCGCAAATTCAATTACGAACCCTCGAGTGGAGTGTGTGTGTCTCTGGAGTCCCTATTCGTGGGCTCTATTAGCGATAATGTCCCATTGATCCAACTATTGTGCCTGCCTGTCTGGCTTTCTTCAAGACACTGCTTTTATGATTGACGTTTTTCATTGGGTTTGAGCAGCGGCTTATTTGTGATAGTTGCAAAAATTATGTTCGATAAAGGGACTATTAAACAACTTTTTTCTGTCGTCTTTCCTTCACAGAAGAGGTGTTCCCGAATACACTTTGTTCATAACGTAAAACCCCGAACACGAAAGGGAACACGAAAGGACAGACACAACAGGAAGTCTCAATTATTGTCTGTCCTTTCGTGTTCCCTACACTCTTAAAAATGAACTTCACCAAATAGCACGCAACTAGCCAACCATCATCTCGAATGATATCGTTATCTGCCCTGATTTGTTGGAAACGGGAAGCGTACGCCTTTTTTGTGACACTTATGCTGTTCATAATTGTCACAGAAAAGGCGTACGCCTCCCGTTTTCAGCAAATCAGGGCAGATAACGATATCATTCGAGGTGATGATTGGCTAGTTGCGTGCTATGCGGTGAAGTTCATTTTTAAGAGTGTAGTCTCGGTGTTTTACATTATGCATCATCTTCACCAGCTCGCTTGCTTCCTAGCCATTTTTTCATTGTCACACTTTGTTCGTGTGCAAACGCAACGTAAGGAAGGACACACGTAATGCAGAGGAGATGTCCGGAGGGCTGATTCCAACCCCGCGTGGTTAAAAACGCGCCGCTCTTCAGCAGAGAAGAATTTCTGGTGCACGAGTTTCTCGACAGGAAGAACCATGGGGCCATATCGTGAGTCCCATCCAAGCCGTCACCCATATCGCACTCGTCGTATATTCAAAGTTATTGTGCTGTGTGCTTTGTAGCATGTCCAAGTAACTTCCATATGGCAGCGAACGAGGGCGGGAACATAACTTCGAGAGACCTACAGTATAAGAGAGAAACTGATGTTCTGAGGCTGGAACAACATAGAAGGGACAGATACAGAAGATGTGGGTTCGATCCCTACAGCTGGCTAACCTTTTCAGTGACTTTCATCTTTCATCGACCTACAGTATGGCGGCGAGGTGACGTCAGTGAAAAAAATCCTATACAAGACGCTATACCTGTTCCAAAGTGATTAAATCGTATCCCCCGTGGCGTCGGTGGTTCAGTGGTAGAATACTCGCCTGCCACGCGGGTGGCCCGGGTTCGATTCCCGGCCGACGCAGTTTAATTTTTGTTGTTTTTATACGTGTTTTATATGTGTTTACACGTTTTTATACCATCAAAGCAATTCCACTGTACTGCGCAGTAATAGAAACTACATGCTCTTGCAAAAATGGCTAGGAAGCAAGCGAGCTGGTGAAGATGATGCATAATGATGATGATCATATACTTTACCTTTGCACGTATCCTGTACTTCTGTTAGCCTCTCGTTTATATCGTATTGAAAACATTCGTGTAAGACTCGCAGAACGTGTGTATAGTAGTCCAGTCGTAACTTGAGTGCGGCCAGCAACGGCAAGCTACCTCGACACCCCCCCCCCCCCCCTGATATTCCGTGATGTTACATGTAGGGTCTGTCTGCGCATTGTGACGACATGTACGGTAATATCATGGATAGCATTCAGCATTGTTATGTATGTACCGTCGCCGTCGTTTCCCTGGGCCAATGAGGCAACGAGGACGAGGAAGAAGGGGCACGATGGGTGGCGTGCCACGTGATGCCGCCACTTAACTCAGTTTCTGAACTCACTTGCTTGAAAAGCGCATTACGCTGTTTAATACGACTAAACTGACTTTGTAACCACTTGGACATCGGGTCCTGGAACACAAGCACGTCACTACGCAACACCATACATGCCCTCCTCCCCCTAGAATATTTCCCACACATGATCATTCTTACAAAGTGTACGCCCCTTCCGCACGCACAAAAAAAAGTTATTGTACTCACCCCATCCATACATAGTATCCAATAGACGAGTTCAGTAAATTCCCAGTGCTCTTTGCGCACGCGTTGCATCCTGGGCGCTTGCTGAGCGGGGGAACGAAGAATAAGAATAATCCTCCACATATCGCTTTCGGACAATGGACCGGTAGGGGAGATCTCGGAACAGTCTGGAGGCCACCCGTTCCTTTCGTATTAGTAAACTCCCACAGTTCAAAGCCACGCTAAGCACTCTGGGATTTTCTGAACTCGTCTATTACTGCCCGCTGAACACGCTTAAAAATGAACTTCACCGCATAGCACGCTCCTAGCCAGCCATCAGCTTTAATGATACCGTTTCCTGCCCTGATTTGTTGAAAACGGGAGGCGTACGCCTTTTCTGTGACAATTATGAACAGCATAAGTGTCACAAAAAAGGCGTACGCCTCCCGTTTTCAACAAATCAGGGCAGATAACGATACCATTAAAGATGATGGTTGGCTAGGAGCGTGCTATGCGGTGAAGTTCATTTTTAAGAGTGAAGTGGCCACCGAGCGATCGATTGATTGATTGATTTGTAAAAGAAAAAAAAAACCGTCCGAGCGATCACGCCTATACTTTCATATTATTGTGTAATCAGTTACCGCATTTACTACGATCTATATTTACATGTTGTATCGACACTGTGTAAAGTGTGCAGTTTCGTTTCCCTCTTTATGTAAGCTCCCATGAGGGGGGGGGTTAAAGTTAATAAATGAAATGAAATGAAGAGCACGCACAGACTTCAAATCTACGCCGCACGTCTTTGTGTGTGGGGGAGAGGGGGATAAGAATCTACGGAAAAAAAACGACACGTTCCACTTGTTTGTTTGTTACGTGTTGAGGAGATGTGAGCCAGACAGATAGGCTTGCTACTCCGAAACTTCCGCTTGACTCATGAAGTAAAGAAGAGAAGGGCTCCCCCCTAGTTTTCCAAAGAAAATTAAAGCCTGGGGCAAGTGAGGGACAGATTAGAGAGAATTAAGTCGAGGGAATGCTTTTGCACAGCCATTTTGGGTGAACTTCGACCATTTTGACACGCTAGGGGACATCTATCCAGGAATTCCGAAACTACCCTTTGAATGGCTGCGTAAACTCTTAAAAAAGGGATGTAACTCCTTTTTTTGCCACATATATAATACCCTTTTGGAGACACATAACGCCTTTCTTCCTACTGGAGAGTAATATTACACTGTAAAAAATTTCACCGTAAAAAAAACGGGCAAATGCAAGGAAAGTTGGCTGCCAAACATTGGCCGTTTTTTTTACGGTGGCCCCGTATAAGTTGTGCCCGTGAAAAATACTGCATTGGCCAGTAATTTTAACAGGCATACGCCGTGTAGCATTACTGTGCTGTGGTCGTTAAAAAAACTGCATTGGCCAGTAATTTTAACTGGCATATGTAGTGTACCCTTATCGTGCTGTGCCCATCCCTGGAACCCCTCTTTTTTTTTTTTTTCTACATACAGTCGTAGCAATGAGAGCAGTTTAAGTAATGACCATGCGTAACACATTGTGATGTTTGTCACATCGGGATTTATTTTCTATGTACATAGTGATGAAAATGCGCCAATCACCTCTGGCATCAAAACCCTGCAAAGAGAAAGGAAATTGTTACAGGGAGCAGGGCAATTGACATGCAGTTATACTCACCGTTTATTTTTTCAAAGGAAGAACATTCGAAGGAACCATGTGCACCCATCAGTCAGCTCTGGCGTCAAAACTCTGCAAAGAGAAAGGAAACTGTTACAGGGAGCAGGGCAATTAACATGCAGTTATACTCACCGTTTATTTTTTCAAAGGAAGAACATTCGAAGGAACCATGTGCACCCATCAGTCAGCTCTGGCATCAAAACACTGCAAAGAGAAAGGAAACTGTTACAGGGAGCAGGGCATTTGACATGCAGTTATACTCACTGTTTATTTTTTCAAAGGAAGAACATTCGAAGGAGCCATGTGCACCCATCAGTCAGCTCTGGCATCGAAACACTGCAAAGAGAAAGGAGATTATACTCACTGTTTTATTTTTTCAATGGAAGAACATATGAAGGTGCACACAAAACGCGGAGACGGCACGGAACTTCTTCTGGCAGCGTTCATAAGGACATCTGATCATGACCCTCTCGTATGTGCTGCTTCATATGTGACACTATCTCTATATTCGTAGTGAACTGACGCGAGCACGAATGGACGTGACATACTTTCGTGGTTTTGGAGAGCAAATCGATTCGAGGCGACCGTCCTGATGTGTTCTTGTAACGTCCCAAAATGTGACATCTGAGTGTTGCATAGTTCGCCGCCGTGTACACACATAATGCATGACAACACGGTATTCTGCTCGCTTCATGTACATGTCTACAGTGGTCAACGTAGCCCATCAGAGTGTTAAAAACACAAGGGCACCTTCCGCAACGATACATTACAATAAGAGCGCCTTGATCACCCTACGAGCCAGGACGCATGACACACGGAGATCTGAAACTAGGGAGAAGCCTCACAGCAAACGCCACGATTTACTGGTGTCCCATAAGTTCAACAAAAACAGGGCATACGGTGCACCACGCTCAAATCGCAAAGAACAGGATGTGCGAACAGAAATGTGCTTACCTGGCTACGTGCATTCACGAGATTTACAACGACCACTTCGTCCTTCTTCCTCAACGATCGTCCGCGCACGATGTTCGGCGTCCGGCTGTTGTTAGAGTCACTAAATAAGCTACGCTTATTTAGTGACTCTAGCTGTTGTGAATGACGGCAATGACCCGTACTTGGCTTGGCCTTGCCTCCGCATTGAAGCTTTTGGCCGGCGCATGATGATGGCGCCACCGTTTTACGTAGTTTTCGCAGTATTTGTGATTACGGTAACACGCCGTCGTCAGATACTACTAAACGCCCGTAGAAATCACAGTATTTTTTTACAGTGTACCCTCCGGCAGAGAGAAGGTGTTATGCTACTCCCTTGAGGGAGTGAGGAGACACCCTTTTGAGAGTAATTGTACTCTCCAAAAGGATGTTATATAAGTGGCAAGGAAAGGCGTTAAAGTACACCCCTTTTTTTAAGAGTGTAGATAAGTGTAAAACTGAAACCGTAAAACCAGCGATGACGTCGTATGGACGTCCCTTGTGCGTAGTGTCAACGGAGTCCGTCCAAGAGCGCATATATTCACGCGCATATATTCACACACAGGACCGTAAAAAACATTCCTTCACAGAGCACGAGTCTCGGCATGCGCAACGTTTTTTTTTCTTAAAAAAAAACGCACGTAAGAAACACCCCGGGAAAACGTGGAGAGCGATAGAAATTCTCTTGCCGTCATTTTGCGCATACGTGCTCGGTATGAGAGAC
Source organism: Ornithodoros turicata (assembly GCF_037126465.1). NCBI lineage: Eukaryota > Metazoa > Arthropoda > Arachnida > Ixodida > Argasidae > Ornithodoros > Ornithodoros turicata. Next base: position 147,962,390 of record NC_088202.1, on the reverse strand, counting down.
GTGCGGGGGGGGAGGCAAGCTTTATAAATTATGTGCACGACGATCCCATTTCATAGAACGGGTTCGCAAGAAGTATAGATGCATGGATAGTATGTGTACCCTGGATGAAGTACACTTTGTCCTCCGACAAAGGAGTTGATGGAGGACGCCGACATAGCTTCCTTCCGCATCCTTTTCCAGTTGGTGAAGATTGTTTCGATCAGGGGGGCTCCTGCACTCTTTAAAAAAAAAAGAGTGTACTTTCACTCCTTTTTCTTACCACATATATTACTTCGGAGAGTACAATTACTCTCAACAAAGCAGTCTCCTCACTCCCTCAAGAGAGTAACATATTAGTCCCCTACTCCCTGCCGGAGACTAATATTATTCTCCAGTAGGGGGTTAGAGCGTAACCCCTTTTGACCTAATAACTTTAACCCCTTTTAACCCTGTAACCTAGAGGAGACTCCCTTTTTGAGAATAATTGTACTCTCCAAAAGGGAGTTATATATATGGCAAGAAAAAGGAGTTAAAGTACACCCTTTCTTTAAGATTGTGTGGCGCCGTCTCCTTCCTGGTCCACTACACACTCTTAAAAATGAATTTCACCGCATAGCACGCTCCTAGTCAAAAATAGTCTAGAATGATATCGTTATCTGCACTGATTTGTTGAAAACGGGAGGCGTACGCCTTTTCTGTGACAATTATGAACAGCATAAGTGTCACAAAAAAAGGCGTACGCCTCCCGTTTTCAACAAATCAGGGCAGATAACGATATCATTCGAGACTATGGTTGACTAGGAGCGTGCTATGCGGTGAAGTTCATTTTTAAGAGTGCACCCTTACATTAAATGGAGTGAATTATTATTTTATTATCGTTATTATTAGTGAATAATAATAATAATTATTATTATTCCGTGTTGGCATCTCGAAGGAAGTGAGGGCCTCAACCGAGTACATACGTATGCGACAGTTGCTGGTACCACTAACTGAGGAATATCAGTGGCCACCGTTGTGACATTAGAGACGCTGGCGGTACATGTGCGATCAGACTGATAAGAACGACTCCGTGATTATAGGTCTCAATTTTTTATCTTTTTTTTTCTGGACCATCTATCTACCACGCCACTGCATTTCAACTTCAACAAACGAACGCCCAACAATGGCACTACGCGGGAAAATCGCGATACTTCGCCATCACTTTTACGAGTCTAAAAATTTAGATTTAGATGGAAAAGTCTCGTATTCCGCTTTAGCGCCGCGAAGCGACTGTGGCCATGAGCCACGGAGGTGACGACCTGCTTTGAGGTTGCCAATTTTTCAGCTGTTTTTCGGCGCCATTCGGGGTTCATCGAGCATGTCTTATTTCGCATTCTGTGTGCCTGAAAAAAAGAAAAAAAAGCAAAGGAGATACGGGGAGGGAGGAATATATTAGACGAAAGGGAAAAAAACGGGAGAAAGGTCAGTCAAACGGGACGTCGGCTTGCTATTCCCCAAACAAAAAGAAAATTAATGAAGATGAAGAAAGAAGAATAAAATAAATAAAAAGAAAAGAAGGCGAATGAAGAAGAAAGAAAAGAATAAGAATGAAGCTGAAGAAAAAGAATAACATAAATAAAAAATAAACGAAAGTAAGGAAATAGGGATTTAGCGTGCCAGAGCGTGTCAGCGAATTGACAAAGTGCAATAAGTGCGTATCTCCTCTTCCACAAAAAAAGGGCTTCTTCCGCGGAACAAGATAAGAAAGGATCCACCACCTTCAACGAGCGATTTCCAACAACAATATATTTCCCGTGCTTCCCCACCTCCTAGCAATGAAAAGAAAATCGTGCGTACGTATTCCTCTAGATACTCTCAAACCCAGCTACACAGCAGAACACGCTGCTCTCATCTAGAAACGCAGAAGACAAGATTACAAAACGCAATACAGGATAAAGAAAGCGAAATAATAACGCGGACAGCGAGCAAGTAAAGAGGAAAAAAGGTGTAAGAATAAAAAAAGAGCGACAGAGACCATCGAAATGAATAATAAAAAAAAACAGGAACGCAGAAAGAAAACGCAGACGATTAAAACGCTAGCAGACGACGACGAACACAGTTCTCTCCGCCTTTTCTCGAAGTACCCCTCGGGATACGGGAGGACTAAATAACGGCCTCCGAATCTACTCTTGAAAGCTGTACTCGAAATACGAAGAAAGTAAGCACAGCGAGAGAAAAATGAAAGAAGCGAACAGAATGAAAGACGCCGAAAGAGCGTCCCTCCGATAGTAGAGGGAGAGGGCAAAGAACGTGATAGCGAATTGCAATTCAACAGAGGACAAACCGGGGAGTCAACTGGCGGCAGAGAGAGAGAGAGAGAAAAAAAAGGAGGCAGTCCTGCAAAAAAAGAAAAAAAAGGAGAGTTTAGAGACCAAAGAGAGGCGCAGATCTGAAGATATTGCGAACGTGAAAAGAAAACAAAGATGGCCGACGGGGGCTTAAAGGGCGCAGCAAACAAAGCAAGGAAGGGTCTTAGAGAACGGACGGTGGGGCGGTTTCTCCGATTAAGGTTTGTTGCATCTGTAAACCGCCGAAGACGACGAACCAGTTTTGGGACAACGCGCGCCGTTCACTTTTCTGGTGGTTCTGACGCATACTTGGGTAGATTACTTCTAAAATGTAATTAAATTACATTACTGAGTACTCCAGCTAGAATTAAATTAAATTACTCCTTACTGCAATTGAAATATAATAAAATTACATTACAATTACTACGAAAAAGGAGCGACATTACAAAGTCATTACTGCGAGCTCAATCGTAACGATGTTTGAGGATGTGGAAATTCATTGTGGAGATTTGGAATTCTTTTAGCCCGCCAGTTGCTAACTCTCTTTCTGCAAAGTGCCAATACTAGAACACAGACCCGATTCTTTTGCAAAAAGTAACGAGTAATGTCATTAAAATTACTGCCCAAATGTAATTAAATTACATTACAAATTACGTAATGTCAAAAGTAATGCATTACATTACAAATTAGCAGAAAAAGTAATTCATTACAGTAACTTGGTTAGAGTAATGACATTACTACCCAGGTATGTATGGTCTGACGTGCCTTGCCCCTTCACACAATTTCTACTTTCGTCGCCCAGGATTTTGCCCTTTCCCGACGTGTTACCCACTGCGGGAAGATTGAATCAGTGGATCATTTTTGGTCGCCACCGCCAAAGCTGTCTATAGTTAGGGAGTGACTTTTTTGGGTTAAATGACTCCCTCAGATTCGGGGGGTAAAAATCGGGCGTTATTTTTAAATCTGTAATTCAGGGAGAAATCGGGCGATCATTGTGCCTTCGGGTGTTATCGGGTGTTTTTGTTTCTCCACTTGTCTATCAAGTCCTTCCCTGATCTCTCTTTTTTGTTCTTTTTTTTTTGCGAGATCGTGACCGTGAGCAGTAGGCCCCGAAGGCATAGACAATGTTGGCACACATGGGTGTATTGCTGGGAACGTACGTGAGCCATTCTTACATGTGCTAATGGTGGCGACCTTTGTTCGTCTTCAAGTGGAAACGTCACTTGAGGATTTCATAGTGGCAGGAATTCGGGGAGAAATCGGGTTTAACCCGAATTGGTCGTAGGTCAGTTCGGGGGGGGGATAACCGGGCGGAATCGGGTTTAACGCGAAAAAGTCACCCCCTATCTATAGTCGTACTTCTATCCATGATGATCCCATGATGGGTGTTTTTTGCGCTAACCTCTCTATTATCATTCGGGGCAGTTCACGCGGGAAGGTGGAGTCGGTCTGTGGCGTCTTGCATTTGTTCCTCGCTCTCACCGTTTCGATGTGGCATAGTCCATGCACCTTTTACTTTTTCTCTTTCTTTGTACCGTATTTTCCGGTGTATAACGCGCACCCCTAAAAACGGGCCGCATAGGCCTCTTCCTGTTTGTGAACAAATGACGTCATATGTGCTGGACAGCGCCACCAATTTGGTAGAGTTGAACTACGTTCAAAGTTAATTAGTTGCGAACAAGCATTGTTTCGAGGTGGCATAGTCCATGCACCTTTCGCCTTTTTTTCTTTCTTTGGACCGTATTTTCCGGTGTATAACGCGCACCCCTAAAAACGTGCCGCAGAGGCCTCTTCGTGTTATTGAACAAATGACGTCATATGTGCTCGACAGCGCCACCAATTTGGTAGAGTTGAACTACGTTGAAAGTTAATTACTTGCGAACAAGCATCGTTTCGAGGTGGCATAGTCCCGCCTTTTTTTCTTTCTTTGGACCGTATTTTCCGCTGTATAACGCGCTCCCCTAAAAACGGGCCGCACAGGCCTCTACCTGTTTGTGAACAAATGACGTCATATGTGCTTGACAGCGCCACCAATTTGGTAGAGTTGAACTACGTTCAAACTTAATTAGTTGCGAACAAGCATTGTTTCGAGGTGGCATAGTCCATGCGCCTTTCGCCTTTTTTTCTTTCTTTGGACCGTATTTTCCGGTTTATAACGCGCACCCCTAAAAACGGGCCGCATAGGCCTCTTCCTCTTTGTGAACAAATGACGTCATATGTGCTGGACAGCGTCACCAATTTGGTAGAGTTGAACTACGTTCAAACTTAACTAGTTGCGAACAAGCATTGTTTCGAGGTGGCATAGTCCATGCACCTTTCGCCTTTTTTTCTTTCTTTGGACCGTATTTTCCGGTTTATAACGCGCACCCCTAAAAACGGGCCGCATAGGCCTCTTCCTCTTTGTGAACAAATGACGTCAAATGTGCTCGACAGCGTCATCAATTTGGTAGAGTTGAACTACGTTCAAACTTAATTAGTTGCGAACAAGCATTGTTTCGAGGTGGCATAGTTCATGCACCTTTCGCCTTTTTTTCTTTCTTTGGACCGTATTTTCCGGTTTATAACGCGCACCCCTAAAAACGGGCCGCATAGGCCTCTTCCTCTTTGTGAACAAATGACGTCAAATGTGCTCGACAGCGTCATCAATTTGGTAGAGTTGAACTACGTTCAAACTTAATTAGTTGCGAACAAGCATTGTTTCGAGGTGGCATAGTTCATGCACCTTTCGCCTTTTTTCTTTCTTTGGACCGTATTTTCCGGTGTATAACGCGCACCCCTAAAAACGTGCCGCATAGGCCTCTTCGTGTTATTGAACAAATGACGTCATATGTGTTCGACAGCGCCACCAATTTGGTAGAGTTGAACTACGTTCAAAGTTAATTAGTTGCGAACAAGCATCGTTTCGAGGTGGCATAGTCCATGCACCTTTCGCCTTTTTTTCTTTCTTTGGACCGTATTTTTCGGTGTAAAACGCGCACCCCTAGAAACGGGCCGCATAGGCCTCTTCGTGTTATTGAACAAATGACGTCATATGTGTTCGACAGCGTCATCAATTTGGTAGAGTTGAACTACGTTCAAACTTAATTAGTTGCGAACAAGCATTGTTTCGAGGTGGCATAGTCCATGCACCTTTCGCCTTTTTTTCTTTCTTTGGACCGTATTTTCCGGTTTATAACGCGCACCCCTAAAAACGGGCCGCATAGGCCTCTTCCTCTTTGTGAACAAATGACGTCATATGTGCTCGACAGCGTCATCAATTTGGTAGAGTTGAACTACGTTCAAACTTAATTAGTTGCGAACAAGCATTGTTTCGAGGTGGCATAGTTCATGCACCTTTCGCCTTTTTTCTTTCTTTGGACCGTATTTTCCGGTGTATAACGCGCACCCCTAAAAACGTGCCGCATAGGCCTCTTCGTGTTATTGAACAAATGACGTCATATGTGTTCGACAGCGCCACCAATTTGGTAGAGTTGAACTACGTTCAAAGTTAATTAGTTGCGAACAAGCATCGTTTCGAGGTGGCATAGTCCATGCACCTTTCGCCTTTTTTTCTTTCTTTGGACCGTATTTTCCGGTGTAAAACGCGCACCCCTAGAAACGGGCCGCATAGGCCTCTTCGTGTTATTGAACAAATGACGTCATATGTGTTCGACAGCGTCATCAATTTGGTAGAGTTGAACTACGTTCAAACTTAATTAGTTGCGAACAAGCATTGTTTCGAGGTGGCATAGTCCATGCACCTTTCGCCTTTTTTTCTTTCTTTGGACCGTATTTTCCGGTTTATAACGCGCACCCCTAAAAACGGGCCGCATAGGCCTCTTCCTCTTTGTGAACAAATGACGTCATATGTGCTCGACAGCGTCATCAATTTGGTAGAGTTGAACTACGTTCAAACTTAATTAGTTGCGAACAAGCATTGTTTCGAGGTGGCATAGTTCATGCACCTTTCGCCTTTTTTTCTTTCTTTGGACCGTATTTTCCGGTGTAAAACGCGCACCCCTAGAAACGGGCCGCATAGGCCTCTTCGTGTTATTGAACAAATGACGTCATATGTGTTCGACAGCGTCATCAATTTGGTAGAGTTGAACTACGTTCAAACTTAATTAGTTGCGAACAAGCATTGTTTCGAGGTGGCATAGTCCATGCACCTTTCGCCTTTTTTTCTTTCTTTGGACCGTATTTTCCGGTTTATAACGCGCACCCCTAAAAACGGGCCGCATAGGCCTCTTCCTCTTTGTGAACAAATGACGTCATATGTGCTCGACAGCGTCATCAATTTGGTAGAGTTGAACTACGTTCAAACTTAATTAGTTGCGAACAAGCATTGTTTCGAGGTGGCATAGTTCATGCACCTTTCGCCTTTTTTCTTTCTTTGGACCGTATTTTCCGGTGTATAACGCGCACCCCTAAAAACGTGCCGCATAGGCCTCTTCGTGTTATTGAACAAATGACGTCATATGTGTTCGACAGCGCCACCAATTTGGTAGAGTTGAACTACGTTCAAAGTTAATTAGTTGCGAACAAGCATCGTTTCGAGGTGGCATAGTCCATGCACCTTTCGCCTTTTTTTCTTTCTTTGGACCGTATTTTCCGGTGTAAAACGCGCACCCCTAGAAACGGGCCGCATAGGATGACGTCATATGTGCTCGACAGCGCCACCAATTTGGTAGAGTTGAACTACGTTCAAATTTAATTAGTTACGAACAAGCATCGTTTCGAGGTGGCATAGTCCATGCACCTTTCGCCTTTTTTTCTTTCTTTCTTTGGACCGTATTTTCCGGTGTAAAACGCGCACCCCTAGAAACGGGCCGCATAGGATGACGTCATATTTGCTCGACAGCGCCACCAATTTGGTAGAGTTGAACTACGTTCAAATTTAATTAGTTACGAACAAGCATCGTTTCGAGGTGGCATAGTCCATGCACCTTTCGCCTTTTCTGTTTTGTGCATTTGTACTCTATTTCAAATATATTTTATGGCATTTTGTACTCAATACTCTAATTACATATTTTGGATCTCCCTTTCAAACTTTCTGTGTCTAGTCTTTCCATTATCTTGCTTGTTCAGTGGAAATTTCCTGAGTCCCTCGGACTTGACCCGGACACTGGCCCTTCTTCGAAGTCTCCATTTAGAGATCTTGCCCCATGTGTACTAATCCTTGGTCAGTGAGGGTTCTATTATGTGTGCCCTGACGCGGTGACGCCGATTTCTGACCTCGCCGGGCGGGGACCTGCTAGAAGTTTACTTTGTTCTGGGTCACATGTACTTAGTGGAGTTATGTGGTATCTCTTTGTCACCTTTTGGGGACTTGTGTTCAGATGACTCCTATCACACAGCGGCGGCTAGCGTAGTACGCGGGGATTAAGTGATTCATGTCACATAGCGGAGACTTGGCGCTTTGACCAGTGACCCGAGCCTTCTTGCGTTCAAGGATATATAGTGTCTTAACTGTATTTCAAATACTTTTTGAATTATTTTGTATTGTATTTTAATCACTTTAATTTTCATGTATTTATACTCTACCTTAATCACATTCTAACGATAGTATTTACTATCTTATCTTAGATACAGTTTTGAGTATCTTGTATATGTCTGGATTAGGATGATCTCTGAAAGTGATAATGTCTGAAAAGGACCCCCGAAAACTAGGACCGAAGGTCGTGGTTTTCATTCAGTAAGGAGGCGTTGAACAAATGCTGAACATGAGAGAACTGATGAGGCCCACCGGTAGTCTAGAAGATGTGGATTAGAGTGCTACAGCTTGCTAACCTTTTCAGTGACACTCACCTTTCAACAAATGCCCACTCGTGGAACCCAACTCTCCTCTTCCGATCTGTTTCGGTTCCAGTCTGTCTACTAACGTCATGATGACGTTTCTCGGGTAGAAGGTTTATTGGAAAAAATGTTCGATGTGTAATGCGCACCGCGCAGGTGCTCTACAAGCTTCTGTACTGCCGCCAGTATTCGGAATAAACCACAGCGGTGTCTCATGTATCCTTACGCTATATTTGAAACGCAATTTAGTCAGACCCGTTAAACTCTGATGCAACAGCGTCGCTGTCATAGTATATTTCTGTCTTCGCCTTTACCGTTTCGCGTCCTTTCTGAATTACGCCATTCTTCCAAAGAGAATTCAAGATTATTGACTGCTGAATATAGCGTCCTTATAGAGCAGCATCATTAAAGGTACTGTAAAGCAGCACCTATCAAATGTCATTTAGTGTGGCTATTCGATAGTCCAAGCCACCAGGAGAAACACTGCGCAAGTTTCATTCCAATCGACGGTGCAATTAATTAGAAAATTACAATTAAAGCTTACGGGCAACACTGTACTAGGTACTCGAAATGAATCCGTACTCCTGACACATACGGCGGCAACCACATTGCATGCGTATAACACTGGGCTCGACATAACAATCCACCATAAAAATCCGCCCCTGTGATCCACGCAACGATCCACATCTGAGGATAAACGGATAAGCGAACTGAAATGAAATGCTGGGCCGTTGAAAAAAATGTGTCAGACGTTCAAGAAGCCAGACAGCGTCGGGACTTGTTTGTTCACAGAGATTCATAGAGAGAGTTTGTTCGTTCGAAAGAGGCCGCGAACAGAAGGAGCGCGCAGGCGCAGCAGAGTAGGGAGAGCCTCCATCGAGCAGCGGCTGGGTTACTTTGCAAAAACACGGGTTAACAGGTTAAACTGTTAACATGGGTTTCAGAATGCATAGATAAACAGGAAAACTAATAATATGGTTACTAAAATGACGAAGTTCCGATGTAATAGTGTGTAATAACAATTTTCAGTGTTGCCCGCTGTACAGGGAGTTGTTTGACACCAGGCGTCGCACCGCTCCACTACACCGTATTTTTCATGGCAAATTAAAAGTATTTATAGCGCGTTGTCGGTCGTATGGTTCCGCATATGGTATTTAGAAGCAACAAAGTCTCTAGTCACATCACCGGCATATCATGCTTGTCTACTGCTTTACAGTGCCTTTGACCTTTTACGAAGTTCGGTGTCCTTTCGCCGGTTTTGTCAAGTGACCTTTTAAGAGATATGGGGGAAAGGCCACAGCACACTGTAGAAGAGGCTATAATTTGAACGTCACCGACATTAAAAAGAACCCTCTAGGGAAATGTTTTCCTTGTATGACGCGCACGACCTCTTCAGAATGTGTTCGCACCTTATCTGACATTCTGCCTGTGACTGTTTCTCCCCCTTTTTTTCCCCGTTTTCCTTCATCCCATGCAGCACAATGTACCGAAAGTCGAGTGCAATAGGGGTGGACGGTATGTGTCTTATCAATGTTCTTTAGTGTCACCAGTCTGTTCAAGGCCTTCCACGTACCCGTCCACCCCTATTGCACTCGACTTTCAGTACATTGTGCTGCCTGGGATGGTGTATCCTGCTAACACCCACTCTATACCCTTTCTGTTTCCTGTTTGTTTGTTTGTTCTCCTTTTCTAGTTCATTTTTTGATCCACAAACGCGTTTTGGAGTAGCCAGTTCTGACTGGGTCGGGACTAGCCTCTCCATAATTTTTCTTTCTTTTTCCAATCCAATCCACCTCTTCAGAATACTTTTTTTTACTGTATAACGCGCGCGTTATACAACGAAGAATACGGTATTCCATCGCTGTCTCTCATTGCACTGCCTTTTCCCCTCTTCCTATATCAATCGCCAATCTATCAAAGTCGCCATCAAAAGCCAGGCTCCATCGTCCTCAACATCAGCACTACACGAGAAGAAATTACCAAGCGGGATACCAGGGGGAATATGCGTCCTGGGCCGACTTGATGGGGGAACTATGCAGCCATCCGTCTAGAGGTTCTCCGGGAAAACCCAGGGAAAACCTGAGACGGCACATCCGAGCCCCCCCCCCCCCCCCCCCCATTGTCCACGCAGTTGGTTCTCGGCGATATAGTGCTGGCGGCGTAAGCATCAGTTCGTTGTCCCCAACTAATCTTAGATTGCGAAAAATATGTGTGTTAGACATCACCTTCTTGACACAATGATGTGGGGCGGCGTGGTCACCCGCAGAAGCCACAGTCTCGCTCCACTCAAGTTGCGCTGGACTTAACAGGGGCAGTCTAAGCTTGACCTTGTTGATTGTTCTGATGCAGTCCGGCAGGGTAGTTCTTGGCGAAACATGAAAAACCTTTCGCACAAGCAGAGCGTAGGACAAGTACCACATCAGAGCTACAAAATACCGATGTTCCGTGCTACAGCTACAAAATACTCGTGTCAGGTGCACCGCAGTCTTGCGTTCTTTGGCCTTAGATGCGATAGGATATGTCACTTTTCTGTTATCACGAGAGCCGTCACCAGCTCTCCTCTCTGCTGACTCATGCTCAGAAAACGGTATCGTGGCAAAACAACATCTGGCATTTGCAATCCCCACACCCTTCCCAAGCAGCAAAATGTACTGAAAGATGAAACATATGATGGCTTTGTATATGATTTCATATACAAAGATGAAAGATAGAAACAAGATGGCGCTCCAGCCCTCCCCTAGACTTCAGTGTAGACTTAGGCTGCGTTCCAATACCCCGGTTAGTCGACTGCCTAGCGGTCTAACCGGAAGTGCCGCCATGTTAAGTCTCGTTCCAAATCTCGCCAAGTCCGCTATTCAGTCGGCTACCGTCACAGGGGTGGCATCCAATGTATTGCTCCGTAGACGAAAGCGTGCTGGGCGAACGCAATGCATCCTGGACAGGTCCTGGTCGCACGTCACAGCAAACGTCAAGGCACACGTGACCTTAAAGATGGCGGCGCCCGCGATCGGCGGCCAAACCGTTTGTAAACGATGCGGTTGTTGTTTCTGGACGACGTTTTGGATGTTTTTCGATCACGGTAATTATTTTTATCCGATAATCTCGCAATAAAACGCGCAGTTTTATACATAAAGCCTCGTATTGTTGACAACTTCCAAAGATGTGATGATGACCGCGCGTTAAGACTTACCGAGCCGATGCGATGTACTTAAACTAAGGTGAAATGGGCTACCATGTTGCGGAAGAAGCACCACATAGTTTACGCTGGCAAAATACGGTCATCTCTTGGTGTTATGACGGCGAAAATATGTCGGTAAGCAGCAAAACGACATGTAAATAAAGTCACATGACCTCAAAATGACGTTTTCTATGACGTGCGACCAGGACAAGATGACAGTTTTGCCAAAAGCACCCGCTTGAGGGTAGTTACAACAATGGCGGGTTTGTGTCACCCCTGTGGCTACCGTCTAGTGCCCATCGATGCAATCTAGTTATACGCCTGACCATCTGACAGCCGGGATGGAGACGCGCGTTGACGGTACCAGCGTGCCCACCGTTTCTGCTGGCTTTAAATGTAAAGTTGCACATAGTGGTATGTGTTTTAAAACTGCGTAGAGTTGCAACACATGTTTAGTTGTGAAGGTGACAGTTTATGCACGATGTCCTACAAACTTAGCGCATTAGAGTCCTGCTGTGGTTGCGCCGTACGCACTTCTTGCGTGAGCAACGAGATGGCGCCACAGGCGCCTCGGCTAGGCAAGCCTGTTCCAATAGTGACAAGCAAAGGGGTCTACTCAGCTGCCTAGTCAGGCGGCTTCGCGGGCGCGAGGTATTGGAACGCAGCCTGAAACTTTCCGTAGACTTCACTGAAGCGAAGCTTATTTAGTGACTCTAGCCCGAGCGAATCACCAGCGGCGTAGGCGGCCGGAAACCGACGGTGCGGGATCGCCACAGCTGGTTGAAAAGACCATACTTGGAGAGAAGGGCAGAGCCGTTAATAGCGAGAGCTTGGCCATCAGGAGGAGCCTAAGTTGAAGCGCGTCATGCGAAGTCACGGCTAAGCGTCCCCCGCCTTTCGGTGCATATGAGCATTCGGATGTTCTGGACGTTTAGTGCTTATGAGCAGCTTCTTCCCTCCTGCTCATTTCCACCAAATGCTCAAAACCACCAAATTTTTCGGTGCATATGGGGGGGAGGAGGAGGAGGAGGAGTGTCGTTGGGAGGAACCCGAGAGGTCTGCCTGCCTGATTAGGCGGCATGTTTCTCGGGAAGGGAAAGGTGGTGGAGAGAAGGAGAGGAAAGGGTGAAGTGGAAGACCGAGCGGAATCCGCTCGGGGGGAGGATAGCTGCGTCCATGGGCAGACTTCAGGGGAACTGTGCCGGCATACGCCTATTACACATCTGAGGGAAACCCAGGAAAAACCCCAGACGGCACAGCCGGCCCGCGGATTCGAACCCAGTCTCCAAGCGCACGCGTTACCGCTGCGCCACCGGAGCTGGTGGTGCATATGGGCGTTTGGAAGTTACGAGCATTTGGTGCTATATGAGCTACTACCCTGGCGGACAGCATCAAAAAGGCGTGCACCAGCCACAAGGATGTTGCAACGAAGATTTCGCGACAATTCGCGTTCGTTGTATGCACGTGGTACAGGTACAAGCCAGTTTCAAACGCGATCAAAACGGTGTCCATAGTCTTTAATAAGCTTTCTCCAAACACATGTTCCAAACATTTCACACAAATTTGCGGACCGTGACGCAAAGAGTTGTTTCATCTAGCCACAATGTCAAACGAATCCTCGGCGTCAGCAAACAGCTGTCGCTGTAAATTGCAACGTTTTCCGCAACCGCTGGACATTTCTTTTTTCTAGCCAAAGTTGCATATTGTTGGCTATGTGCCAAAGAACCACCTTCTTTCTTCATGTGACTGGGACCAATAGGCCGAACGGGGCCGCCAGTCACATATATTGGCTGAAATGGCAGTTTGGGGTGGATGCAGGGCCGGCGAAAGGGGTAGGCGAGTAAGGCGACCGCCTTAGGCCCCGCGCTTGCATAGGCCCCGGGTACGAAGCCCTCAACCAGGGGTTACTTTTTAAAAAAATATCAAGTATGCACTTAATCGCACGCGCGATCTTCGACAAAAAGAAAAAAAAGAAAGAAAAGAAATGAGAGAAGAATGTGTTATGTGCCACTGCGTCGTGCGATAAAAAAAAAGTCACACTTTTAAGAAAAATCCGCCAACCCTGCAAGCTATACTGAGGAAGTTTCGCAACCCTTCTCTCCTGCTGCCCTATCTCCCGTACTGCTAAAATCTTATCATTTCTTGTATTTTCATTACTGCTGGTGTGAAACATCAACAACTTTAACCCTGGGTGGATGGACATCCCAAAGGTTTTTGCCCAGTCCGCCCAGCATCACCTTTTGGTACAAAAATTAACTGAACTGAACTGAAAGGATGGGCAGATAGTCCACAACAGAGGATTTCGCAAAATGGGAAGATAGTAGTTCAGTAAGCACCCGCATAATTAAATGAAGCTAGTTACACGTAAAAGCCATGATTACATGATTATCAAATGAAGAAAACACACATACACACACACACACACACAAAAAAAAGAACTTCCTACAGAAGGCAACAAGCAGATAAGAAGTTCGTAAGAGCACAAAAAGTGTGAATGAATTTAAAAGGAAGACATTATGTTCCAAAACGAAGCAAGCAAAGTTGGAATCAACTGGCACGGCCTAAGTTTTCTTCCACAACTTTTCTATAACAAACAAACATTACCAAGCTCGGGAAAGTTTCCAAGCTGTCTGCAAACCACATGATAAGGAATGTCAATGGTATCACCCCGATATATTCATCCACAAATTACTGTAAACTTTCTTGGGGCTTCAGACTAAAAAGTTAATACTCAAATATACTTGCATATTTCCATGATTCTAACGCGCACTTCCTTTTTTCAATGGGGTAGAGCATACTTCCCAATCATCATCATTCAAATAAAATAGTTCTGGTCCTTCCTCAAAATATGCACTCAAAACCCCTCGCACGTTACAATGAGGCCCCAAAACAAAAATTCTGACAAAAATATTAAAGGTACTGTAAAGCAGCAGGCATACAATTTCATATTCTCGGCTCACTTGACAGCCTGGGCACTCAGTACACAAACGCCACAAATTTCGTTCAAATCCACCCCATTGTTTTTTTAGAAAATTAAGTTTCAATATTAAGGGCAACCCTGTGTCTAAGACCCGACACGAACTCCCCAGTTCCCGCCATGGAGGGCGGCTGACATAAACATGCAAATAACAATGGAGCGTACAGCGCCATCTGTGGACCGCTACTATCACCACACCGGTTTGCCGGATGTGGTGCATTTCTGCGTAGGTGGCTTTCATGGTGATTCTGCTGGCAGTTTGTTACTCATTTCAACAATGTACCAATGTTCTGGCATTTTGAGAGAATATTTCTTAGGAACCTCCTCTTTTGAACAAACTTTTAAAAGAAAGCTCATGAAGCCGGCTACTTAGCCTATGACTTAGCCGATAGAGGGCTGGGGACATGTGACATTGTTGCTCGACGAACAGGCGATTGTTTCCCACCAGGCGTCGCAGCGCGTCTTTTCACCGCCAATTTCGGAAGTGATTTAAAAAAATATTTAGAACTTTATGTCGCACATAAAATTTGCAGTGTGGGTTTCTTTCTGCATAGGCTTTCAAATGCCGCTGCCAATATTGGCAGCTTGCCTGCTGGTTTACAGTACCTTTAAAGAACAACAGAAGTAGGCTCAGGAATTGGGCAGCTCCTGAGTATGCACTTCCCACATTGCAGACACCCAGGACTAGTACGACAGGATACCGGTCAATGCGTCTGTGGTGCCTTGAGGAACACCAGTAAAGACACCACTTGGAAAGGGTGGAAGTGCAAGTGCACCACACCACTGGAACAGACCAGTTCACTGTCTTCGTCCTCCAGGGCATTGCAGGCGACCACCTTGGCCACGGGCAGGGACACGGTGAGGACAGCGTCCAACACTTCTCCCCCGTAAGCCTCGTAGAGGCGCAGAACCAGGCAGTCCTCACGATGCTCCGCTTTCTTTACTGTCTCCAAAATCACCGAGGGGCAGGACACCTGAGAACAGATATGATTGGGCTCGCATATGGGTGAACGTCATTCGAACCACCCCAGCTTGACGAGAGAGCTGCTAGACTTCTCATATTTATTTATTCATTTATTTCTACACGTTGAGGACCCCCAAGGGGGGTATTACACAACGGACGGGCAAGAGACAAACAAGGAAAAAGACAAGCAAGCCGAGCATGCAAAAAGGCAAAAAGCAAAAATATGTCGAACATTCACTATCGGCGCCGCACAACAGAATAGATGCGCGGCACTCACTCAGAAATGGCGTTAGATGAATAAAAAGGGAAAGCTGTTGCAAGAAATGCATTAACACAGGTGTATAACCCTTTCACCCTTTCAAGTGAAGCTGTGGCTTCGACTGGAGCCAGTACGGTTGCAAACAAACATAGTTAAGTCAACAGTAGCTTGCCTGAAACCACGACGCAGATTCTGCATACGAGTCCTGGAAGGCCACTATTCGATCTTCCGACCCAGCGTCGCAGATGACCATTTCCAGCGGACAATTAAGCTCGTACGCCTGCTGGATTACTCCAGCTTCCTGGAACCTACCTGCACAGTCACGGGCATCAAAGACATTACAGTGAACCCTCGCTATTATGACCACGGTCGTTCCCGAAAATCTCGGTCGAAATGCGGAATTGTCATATTGACGGGGGGATTTGCAGAGATTTCACTGGACTGTTCCCCAGGAGTACGGTCGTAAAGCGCGTATGTCAGGTTATCGGGGGTCATATTAACGAGGGTTCACTGTACAGTGAACCTCCGTTATTATGACCATGGTCGTTCATGAAATTTTTGGTCAAAATGCGGAATTGTCATATTAACGGGGGGATTTGCAGAGATTTCACTGCATTGTTCCCCAGGAGTACGGTCGTAAAGCACGTATGTCAGACTATCTGGGGTCATATTAACGAGGGTTCATTGTACAGTGAACCTCCGTTATTATTACCATGATCGTTCCCAAAAATTCTGGTCAAAATGCGTAATTGTCATTAACGGGGGGATTTGCAGAGATTTCACTGCATTGTTCCCCAGGAGTACGGTCGTAAAGCACGTATGTCAGGTTATCGGGGGTCATATTAACGAGGGTTCACTGTACAGTGAACCTCTGTTATTATGACCATGGTCGTTCCCGAAAATTTTGGTCATAATGCGGAATTGTCATATTGACGGGGGGATTTGCAGAGATTTCACTTCATTGTTCCCCAGGAGTATGGTCGTAAAGCGCGTATGTCAGATTATCGGGGGTTATATTAACGAGGGTTCACTGTACCAGGTAATCTGACCACAGATATTCCTATAGCATCGAGTGTGTGCTTAGTAACTTCGCTCGATGTTCACATACAGGTGTGTTGGTTCCCCGAGTCATGCCTAATAAATATGAAATATACAGTTACCTGCACTGGTGCTAGGGCTGTGCTAATATTCTAAGTTTTCTAATATCCAAACAAAGTTTTTTTTTTCATCCATTCATCCTCGTCTCGTCCGTGTGTGTATTTTTTGTGTACTACATTCGTGTGCTCCCACCTCAGGCTCAAAGGTATGCTTCCCTACTCAAACGTTTGCCAGCTTGCTTGCTTGCTTGCTTGCACACTTATATTTTGTTCAACTTTACTCTATTCCACCATGTTTCCCATCTTCATGACAGCTGCCTCCACCTCCATTAGAGAACTCGAAGTAGCCCAAACAGGCTGATCAAAAATCAGACCAGCTTGT